>NW_027507811.1:26832695-27432695 GCF_037356315.1 Lithobates pipiens
CGCGGTCCGATCGGACCTTTTCCGTCGGAATGTCCGACCGTGTGTACAAGGGCTTAAAGGGCCAATTTTTTTTTTTTTAATGATTTTTTTTAAATGACAATTTTTTTTAATTTTTTTTTATTTTTTTTTATTGCATTTTAGTGTAAATATGAGATCTGAGGACTTTTTGACCCCCGATCTCTTATTTAAGAGGACCTGTCATGCTTTTTTCTATTACAAGGGATGTTTACATTCCTTGTAATAGGAATAAAAGTGACAATTTTTTTTTTAAACAGTGTAAAAATAAAAGGTAAAATAAATAATAATAATAATAATTTTTTTTTGTTGGTTTTTAAACGCGCCCCGTCCCGCCGAGCTCGCGTGCAGATACGAACGCATAAGTGAATAGCGCCTGCATATGAAAACGGTGTTCAAACCACACATGTGAGGTATCGCCGCGATCGGTAGAGTGAGAGCAATAATTCTAGCCCTAGACCTCCTCTGTAACTCAAAACATGCAACCTGTAGAATTTTTGTTAACGTTGCCTATGGAGATTTTTAAGGGTAAAAGTTTGTCGCCATTCCACGAGCGGGCGCAATTTTGAAGCGTGACATGTTTGGTATCGTTTTACTCGGCTTAACATTATCTTTCACAATATAAAAAAAAAAATTGGGCTAATTTTACTGCTGTCTTATTTTTTTATTCAAAAAAAGTGAATTTTTTCCCCAAAAAAGTGCGCTTGTAAGACCGCTGCGCAAATACGGTGTGAAAAAAAGTATTGCAATGACCACCATATTATTCTCTAGGGCAGGGATCCTCAAACTACGGCCCTCCAGCTGTGGCAAAACTACACATCCCATGAGGCATTGTAAACCTCTGACATTCACAAACATGACTAGGTATGATGGGCATTGTAGTTCCTGAACAACTGGAGGGCCATAGTTTGAAGACCCATGCTCTAGGGTGTTAGAATAAAAACAAAATATAATATTAGGGGTTCTAAGTAATTTTCTAGCAAAAAAAAAACCCTGTTTTAAACAAACATGTAAACATCAAAATCTCAAAACGAGGCTTGGTCCTTCAGTGGTTAATAAAACAAAGACCTGATCGGAGAGGTGAGGAGGATTCTGGGAGGTCACATGACATCACTCTTATCTCTATTAATAAAACACAGACCTGACCGGAGAGGTGAGGAGGATTCTGGGAGGTCACATGACATCACTCTTATCTCTATTAATAAAATAGACCTGACCGGAGAGGTGAGGAGGATTCTGGGAAGTCACATGACATCATTTATTCCTCTGTATAGGATTACATAGTCCTGAAGATGTCCTATGGTCAGGTGACGCACAGTAGCAGTCCCTGTGTATCGGGAGGCTTTGGACGGACTCAGATCCCCACCTCAAAGCTGACACCCGACAGAAACGAGAAGAAGATCCTGGAAGTCACCCAGAAGATCATTGATCTGCTGACAGGAGAGGTGAGCGGTGGTGGGAATTCTGGGACATTATCCAGTAACAGACAAGGGAAGTGTCTGGATGGTGACGGTATCATTGTGGGTGTCAGGTTCCTATAAGGTGTCACTCATCCTTGTGTTGTCTATCTAAGGAAGGAGGAAGGTCGGTCCAGGAGATGAGTTGTATGTCGAAGTTCTTAGGACAGGAAGAAAACCACGTCCTGAGCTCAGAAGGTGAGAGCGGACTTCCTTTCACCGTATCATTAAGCCCCGCCTCTCTGCACATGTGCATGATCATTGTAGCTATAGGAGGTTGTGTTGTGGGTGAGTTGGGCTTCCTTTTGTAGGAATATGTTGAGGATTTGATGAGAAGGATTAAGAGAGAGCCAAAAACGTGGTCACGTTATTCACATCGACCTCAGTTCTCTAGTGTCACCTCAACAGCCGCACACCAAGCTCTCCTACAACCCAACCTCCTAGTGCTGCCATGGCAACAGGATAGTTAAAGGCCATCTAACCTCAGGTTCTTCCAAATTTTCCATGATGGTAACCTTCGAGTATAACAAAGTTTCTTCAGTTTTTCCTGAACAAGTCTCCTTTTGTAAGTGACTATAGTGTGCCTCTCCCGTGTGTGGGGCTCTTCTACCCATAATGCCTCTGATCTCCTCCCACAGCCCTCCTACCGTTCCTTCCTGAGGTGTGATGACGCTCACTGTTCCATTGGAAACTATTCATTGCTCATAATAGCTTGTCATTTGTGGCCTATATAGCAAATATATTTGGAGGATCCTAGGGGGTGGGGCAAGACATTGTAGGTGTTGCTTACACACCTAAGGTCTGACAGCATAGAAATACAGAGCTGAGATGGTAGCTTTCCTTTGTGTGTTACTTCAAGAGGGATTCCGCCCAAAAAAAAAATATTAAAAGCCAGCAGCTATAAATACTACAGCTGCTGACTTTTAATAAATGGACACTCACCTGTCCCGGGTTCCAGCGATGTCGGCAGCCGAGGCCGATCGACCGCTCGGGCCTCGGCTGCTGCCGCTGCCATTCAAGGTGAGGGAATCAGGAAGTGAAGCGAATCGGCTTCACTTCCCGGTTCCCTACTGCGCATGCGCGAGCCGCGCAATCGGAAATCTCCGCGCTGTCACTGGGACCCGTGTGTGTCCCAGCAGACAGCGCGGCAGGACAGGAAATGGCGTAGACTCCCGTGGGAGTCTATGCCCAGAAGTGGGTGAAAATACCTGTCAATTGTGACACCGGAGGGGGGGGGGGGGGTTCCGATCAGCGGAGGTTCCACTTTAGGGTGGAATCCCGCTTTCACTACCCATAATTCATTTATTTGATTTATTTATTATTGGTATTTTTATATCGCCGTCAATTTACGCAGCACTTTACATATTTATTATACATTCACATCAGTCCCTGCCCTCAAGGATCTTACAATCTATGGTATGCCTCTGATCCCTTCCCACCGTTTCTTCCTGAGGTGTGATAACTCTCGCCGTTCCATAGGAAATGATTGATTGCTCATAATAGGTTTGTCAGTGTGGACCAGTAGTAAAATATATTTGGAGGATCCTAGGGGGTGGGACAAGACAATGTTGTGGGCGTGGCCTATGCTCCCAAGGTCTGACAGCATAGAAATGCAAAGCAGAGTAGGTGGCAGCGGTGACAATTGCATATAAAAACTATACTATCCTGAGTTACTTCAACATTGAAGTGTGTATATTTTTTTGTATTTAAAAAAAAAAAATTCAACTTAACAATTTTTTTTTTTTTTTTAACATTTATACATGTGTGTTGTTTTTTTTTTTTTTTTTGAGTTGTACTAATATGAAAAAACATTATGTAGAGTAACTCATAGCTGTAATTACACAGACAGGAGCTGGTGAACTTATAATATATAGTAGGTTTTTCCTCCGTCACACTTTTTTTTCGAATTGGAGCTGGTCAGATGTCAGCGGACATGTCACCGCTGACATCCGACGCTCCATAGAGGTCTATGTTTGTGTAATCGTTTGTGTGAAAGAGGCCTAAAGGAAAAAAAAACGGAAAATTCCTATCAAAATACTTACCGTAATTTTCCTTTCCTGATGGACTCCATGGCAGCAACGTGTGGGTTAAGTCCCGCCTCCACTACCCTATAGGACACCACTCCCATAAATCTTTGCTCCCTGCCCATGGCCGTGTTCGGTAACTAGCCTACTCCAGCCATTTTGGGAGGGAACTCCTGCTGCCATGGAGTCCATCAGGAAAGGAAAATTACGGTAAGTATTTTGATAGGAATTTTCCGTTTTCCTGACAGACTCCATGGCAGCAACGTGTGGGAAATAACTCGCCAAACACACTCGGGAGGGCAAAAATGCTGAACAAAAATGTATGTAACACTGTCAACCGACAGCACCTTTAAACCAAAATCAATGGAAGATAAACTGGTAGGTTCGACACAATAGTGAGCCATGAATGGATGACCAAGAGGCAGCCTTGCAGATAAACTCAGGAGCCACCTGACGTGAAGCTGCCCAAGAAGTAGAGAGACTTCTCGTGGAATGTGCCGTAACCGCCTCAGGAGGAGCCAAGCCCTTCTCTTTAAAAGCCCACTGGATCGCCTGAACCACCCACGTGGCGATGGATCTGACCAAAGCCCAAAGGCCTTTGTTTTTACAGTGAAAAAGAACAAAAAGATAATCTGATTGCCGGAAAGAAGCTGTTGCCTCCAAGTATCGTTTCAGAATAATTCCCATGTCGAGAGGATGAAGATCCTGACTCCCAGCCGAATTAAAGGTAGGAAGAGTAATATCCTGAATTTCGTGGAAGACTGAGGTAACTTATGGATTCGACCCCAGTATTGGCACTAGGACCACTCTGTCAGGAAAAAATGTGAGGAAAGGATCCTTTGATCCTAAAGACTGAAACTCAGAGACTCCTTTTGCTGAAGATATGGCTACCAAAAAAGATGTCATTAGGGACAATTCTTTGATTGAAAGTGTTCAGTCCAGTTGTGAAAAGAAGACGAGAACCAGCGGTAAATCCACTTGGGGAATCTAGGTTTCCTCTGTGGTCTAAGTCTAATTGCTCCTTTAAAGAATTGCTGAACCAAGGGATGTTTAGCCCAGGATACTCCAGAGACTTGTACACGAAGAGCGCTGACAGATAGGGGAATGTCTAGTCTGGACTGTAAGAGAGTCAAAACATCCTGAACCGTCAGATTACCATTAGAGCAAGACTTGGAAGACAAGTGACTTGTGAATCTAGACCAAATCCTCTCATACACCTGGTTGGTACTTTTCCTCCTTGCACTCATGAGAGTAGAAAAGGCCTCCTTGGGACAACCCAGAGCCTCTAATCTTCCCCTCTCAAAAACCAGACCCTCAGACATAGATGGGCCGGACAGGGATGGAGCTTCGAGCCCTGGGATAGAAGATCGGGTCTGAGAGGTAAGGGAATCGGATCTCTGACGCTGAGGAGCATTAGAAGCGGAAACCATGGCCTGTTGGGCCAAAGAGGTATTACAGCTATCACCTCTACTGCTTCTGATTTGAGTCTCCGCAGGAACTGTAGAATAATAGGAATCGGAGGAAAGGCGTAAGCTTTGTTGAACCGCCATCGATCCGTCAGTGCATCCACTCCGTAAGCCTGAGGATCCCGAAACCTGGAATAATACCTTGCCAGTTTCTTGTTGCAAGGAGAGGCAAATAGGTCAACCTCTGGGGAGAAACATAACGTTAGAATCCGCCTGAAAACTTCCTCGTGAAGAAACCATTCGTTGTTGTCCAGATTGACTCAAGACAGGAAGTCCGCTTGGACGTTCTGCGTTCCTGGAACATAAGTTGCTGTAATGCTGACCAGGTTCTTCTGAGCCCAAGACATGATTGGCTCTACCCCCTGAAGAAGGGACAGACTCCGAGTACCTCCTTGTCACCCTATATATGCCACTGCTGTTGTGTTGTCTAGTCCGAGAAGAACCGAAGTTCCTGAGATCAGATGACGAAAGGCTAGGAGCGCCCGGAAGGCTGTCTTTAATTCTAGAATATTCGACACCATCCCCCTGGAAGGGAAGTCCCAGGTGCCTTGTGCTACTTCCGTCCAACAGTGGGCGCCCCAGCCCCTGTTGCTGGCATCCAAAGTTATTGATATCCATGAGATGGGGAGAATGGAATGACAACTGAATAGATTCTCCTTCCGAAGCCACCAGGGCAGAGAGATTCTCATTGAAGATGTGATCCGGATAAGTTGAGTCTTGTCGCCTAACCATTGGTGAAGAAACCCTTTTTGGAATGGTCTCATCTTCCATTGGGCCCACTTCGCCATTGGAATGGTGGCCACCATAGTGCCAATAATTCTCAGGCACTGAAGAGCCGGGAGATGGGAGGCTGAGAGGGCCGGACGAATTCTGTCCCGAATTACCGCTACTTTCTCTTCGGGTAATGAGATGGAGCCCTTCACTGTGTTGAAGAGTGCGCCTAGGAATACAAGAGACTGAGAAGGAATTAACTGACTCTTTTCTAGATTCAGGATCCAACCGAATTCTTGAAGAGTGGAAATAACCTGATCCTTGTGCAATAACAGACGGTCTCTGTCCTGGACTTAGCAGCAGAAGATCGTCCAAATAGTGGTGAAGACGAATCCCCTTGGATCTCAATAGAGCCACTACGGCCAACAACACCTTTGAAAGACTCGGGGGGATGTTGAAAGCCCGAACGGAAGACATACGAACTGAAGATGTGGTTTTCCTACTGAAAATCGCAGAAACTGCTGAAAATCTTCTGCCACAGAGACATGAAAGTAAGCGTCCTAGGTCCTTGAAAAAGGACGGTTTATTGAAAACATCCAGACGCCTGACTGTTGTATTGTTGACAAGGTTTCTATCTTGAACCTTTTCCTTTTTGATAAAATGATTCAGATGTGTAAGGTCTATGACTGGCCTCCAAGAACCGTTTTTCTTTTGGACCATAAAAAGAGGAGAATAAATTCCTCTCCCTCGATCATCTGGCACGGGAACGGCAGCGCCTTGAGCCAGTAAAGATTTCACGTAGGCCAACAGGATCTGCCTTTTTTTCTTCTGAGGTCGGAAGGGAGGTGGGAACATACTTTAGTCCTGGGGACCTGCTAAAGGTCCAAGAATGACCTGAAGAGACCGTTCTGACGGTTCAGAAGTCCTGGACTGAGGCTGCCCAGACATGCCGAAAAGTAGAAGATGAGCCCCCACCTGGCCTATCTGAGCGGGCCCAATCTCAAAAAGATTTGCTTGGTTCCCTCTCTCCTGTCGCACTGCTCTTGGCGGATTTCTTGAAAGGAGGACTGCCTTGACTTCCATGACCTGGAATATTTTTGACCCGGTCTATAGCTACGGGCCTCCCTGGCCTGCTCTTGATATTGCTTTTTAGGAAAAAATCTCGTCTGGCTTTCTAAACGTCTATCCTGAGGGAGAAACCCCGACTTCCCACCAGAGGCCCGGGTTATGGCATTATCCGACTCATTCCCAAAAAGGGAAGAACCCTCGAAAGGGATATGGCACTACACCTGTTTAGATGCTGGATCAGCCAGCCAGGGACGGAGCCCAAGAGCCCGTTTGGCGGTTACAGCTGAAAGCATAACCCGAGACACCAAGCGGATGATGTCAATCGAAGCCTGCCCCAGAAAAGCCGATACAAGCCGTAACTCCTGGATAGGAGAGTTTTGCGACTTCATCCAAAATGTTTCTGAGGGTATCATCCACCCTGTCCGTCCAGACTTCCATGGCCTTGGACATTGCCGCTAAAGTCAATGCTGGCTTGCATGCCATACCAGCAGTGAGGTAAACTCTTTTTAAAACTGAATCAATCCGCCTATCTAAGGCATCCTTAAATGAAACTGTATCTTCCAATGGAAGGGTTACATGTTTTACTAGTCTCATCACCGCTGCATCCACGAGAGGAGCTGAAACCAGATACTTGACCTCATCCTCTTTAAAGGGATATAACCTTAGGACTTTTGAGAGCATACTATTCTTTTTCTCAACTTTTAGTCCATTCATCCGTGATGACCTCACCAAGTTCAGACAGGAATGGAAAGTTAAGACGCTCCCTTTTAAGATGCTTAAAATACTTCCTTTGTTTGGAAGGATTAACCAAGTTCACAGCCTCTCTGATAGCCTTCACAAAGGGGGAGAATAAGGCAAAGTCAAACCCCACACAGGTACTATCTTCCTCAGAAGCTCCTGAGCATGCGACTCCCTGACTGGAGACTGAGGTGACTCTGACTGAGGCACAGGAGCCTGACTGGCACCGATCCCCTTGAGGGATTCTTCACCACATTTTCCACAAGGGACCTTAGATGCTGGTCCGTACCCCCTCTCTCACTAGAGGCTTTGGAAAAGCAGAGGTCACACAGGGATTTCCCAGTAAGAACTTGCGATCTGCATCCCCAGCAAGTATTAATAACTGAACGGCAGGATGAGCCTTGGAGGAGCGAGATCGATCCTCGCTACGGCGCCCAGATCTTGAGGGTGAGCCGTGATGTTTAGACTTAGAATATGAGTGCCGGTGGTAAGACTTAGAAGAATTGCTTCCTCTATGCGTTGAGCTGCGTTGCTGTGCTGATCTAGATGAGCTAAGACAGAGATAGAAGAGACATACAGATAAGGAAAGATAACACACTGACTAATACCGGACCACTCCCCCCCCCTTACTTCCCCCCCAGACAGTACGTATTAAGAGAGGGCTGGCCACATACAGGCGGAGGTGAGTCCATATCTCTAGGGGTTTCCATAAATGCTGCAAAGACATATAAGTAAGGCTGAGGGAATCAAACACACACACGCCCACCCCCTTCTCCCAGAAGGCCACCTACCTCCACAGCAGAAAACCTGGACAAGGGGAAGTCACGAAATAACCTGCAAGCATTCCCAAAGCCTGCAGGCTATTTTCTAAGTTTAAATAAAGCGCCTTAATGACGTCATCACCGCGACCTGTGTACCGCTACAGCGCATGCGCGAATAGCGTCATCCCGCCGCCACCGCGCCCGCGCGAACCAAGCCTCGGTCCTGTGCCGTACGCGCGCATGCGCAGAACGAACGTACCGACGAAGACCCGGAAGTGAGCGCCGGTCTGGAACGCAGGCTAATCCGACCGTCATGCCTATACCCACATACACAGACATAGAAAACGAACGGAAAATGAAGGAGAAACGGCAAAAAACAAACACAAACTGCTGCCATGGAAAAGAGGAACAATCTTACCGCTCCCACACGATCGTCTCCAGGCCGAAGGTAAGCACCATACATACCGGACTTCTCAGGGCAAAATAGGTCACCTGCTATTTAGCTGGGCTATCCGACCAAATGCGCAGCCTGCCTGCCAGTGGCTAGGCTCCTGGCTTTCCTCCAGCGCTTATATCCAATGCCCACTCCATACCCCGCTAGTAGCTAGGGCTTAGCGGAGTCATGCGACAATTCCATCCAGTCGCAATTCGGCCAAACCAACAATGGAACCGTGTGGGAGCAATCTTCAGGTAGAAAGACCATAACGTCTGGTCCTACGGAGGAGGACAAAAAAAGAACACGGCCATGGGCAGGGAGCAAAGATTTATGGGAGTGGTGTCCTATAGGGTAGTGGAGGCGGGACTTAACCCACACGTTGCTGCCATGGAGTCTGTCAGGAAAAAATGTTTACAGCTTTTACATTTTTTTTTTTTTTTTTAATTAAAAAGCTTTATGTAGGAGAAACTCATAGTTGTAATTACACAGACAGAAGCTGGTGAACTTCAACATTGAAGTGTATATCCTTCCTTTTTTTTTATATATATATTTTTAGATTAAAACCATTTTTATTTTTTACAGTTTTACATATATATATTATAAAAAAAAAAAAAAAAAAAAAAAATTTTTCTTTTACAGTTTTTAAACATCTTAAGATTTTAAGATATTTAAGAACTGTAAAAAAAAAAAAAAAAAAAAAAAAAAATTATATATAATTTTTATTTGTGCAAAAAAAAAAAAAAGCATTATGTAGGAGTAATTCGTCTTTAGTCCTTACACAGACAGCAGCTGGTGCGCTTGCAAATCTGCAGCTTTGTGCCAAGGCATTTTATTTTTTATTTTACTGCTTTTGTTGTGAATAACCTGCGTAATCAGACTCTGGTTCTTTGTAGAATATAATGGAAAATACAATATAAAAGATGACTTTTTATTAGGGATGTATCAATATACAGTGCCTTGAAAAAGTATTCACACCCCTTGAAATTTTCCACATTTTGTCATGTTACAACCAAAAACGGAAATGGATTTTATTGGGATTTTATGTGATAGATCAACACAAAGTGGCACCTAATTGTGAAGTGGAAGGAAAATGATAAATGTTTTTCAATATTATTATTATTATTATTTTTTTTTTTTTACAAAAAGGTATGTGAAAAGTGTGGGGTACATTTGTATGGCGCCCCCCGGAGTCAATACTTTGTAGAACGGCCTTTCTGTGACAGACAGGGCATGAAAGTATTACTGCAGAGTCATGACCTACAGCTGCAAGTCTCTTTGGGGATGTCTCTACCAGCTTTTCACATCTAGAGAGGGACATTTTTGCCCATTTTTCTTTGAAAAACATCTCAAGCTGTCAGATTGGATGGAGAGCGTCTGTGAACAGCGATTTTCAAGTCTTGCCACAGATTCTCAATTGGATTTAAGTCTGAACTGTGACTGGGCCATTCTAACACATGAATATTCTTTGATGTAAAGCATTCCATTGTAGCTCTGGCTGTATGTTTCGGGTCGTTGTCCTGCTGGAAGGTGAACCTCCGCCCCAGTCTCAAGTCTTCTGCAGACTCCAACAGGTTTTCTTCTACAAGATTGCCTTGTATTTGGCTCCATCCATCTTCCCATCAACTTCGACTAGGTTCCCTGTCCCTGCAGAAGAAAAGCATCCCCCACAACATGATGCTGCCACCACCATGTTTCACAGTGAGGATGGTGTGTTCAGGGCGATGTGCAGTGTTTTCCGCCACACATAGCGTTTTGCTTTTTAGGCCAAAAATTTGAATTTTGGTCTCATCTGACCAGAGCACCTTCTTCCACATGTTTGCTGTGTCCCCCACATGGCTTCTCGCAAACAGCAAATGGGACTTCTTATGGCTTTCTTTAAACAATGTCTTTCTTCTTGTCACTCTTCCATAAAGGGCAGATTTGTGGAGAACAGGACTAATAGTTGTCCTGTGGACAAAATTCCCACACCTGAGCTGTGGATCTCTGCAGCTCCTCCAGAGTTACCATGGGCCTCTTGGCTGCTTCTCTGATCAATGCTCTCCTTGCCGGGCCGGTCAGTTTAGGTGGACGGCCATGTCTTGGTAGGTTTGCAGCTGCTTTAATGAAAGCCACACAGGGAGATCAGAGATTATAACTTCCCCTGCCGCCGCACCGTTCCTGAGTGTCCCTGTATCCTCCTCCGGCTCCCCTCTGTGTCCTTTTCTGTGCTCCTCCGGCCCCCATCATCCTCTGTTTCCCCTCCGCATTCTCCTTCGGTTCCCATCCCATTGACTTCAATGCAAAAACGCCCCCTAATGACTTCAGTGAAAAATCGCATCCCATTGACTTCAATGCAAAAACGCCCCCTAATGACTTCAGTGCAAAATCGCATCCCATTGACTTCAATGCAAAAACATGTCCCCATTGACTACAATGCAAAAACACCAGCAACATTAAAGCGGTAGTAAACCCGCATTTTTTTTTTTTTTTTTTTTTTTTAAAACCTGCAAAGCAAAAGGCATAATGAGCTAGTATGCACCGCATACTAGCTCATTATGAAATACTTACCTTAGAACGAGGCCCCGACATCTCGCCCGATCCACGCCGAGGAAGCCGACATGCTCCCTCGGCGTCTCTTCCGGGTATCGCGGCTCCTGCGCTGTGAGTGGCCGGAGCCGCGATATCGTCACTCCCGCGCATGCGCGCGGGAGATTTAAATCCGGCCGGACGAGCGCTGCCGGATTTTCGCGGAGAGAACCCCCTTGTGCGCATGCGCCGCTGCAGTCAGCGGCGCATACCGAGGGGAATATCTCCTAAACCGTACAGGTTTAGGAGATATTTTTTTTACCTACAGGTAAGCCTTACTATAGGCTTTCCTGTAGGTAAAAGTTAAAAAAGTGGGTTTACTTCCACTTTAATTAAATTACATTTTTTTTTTTTTTTTTATTGTTAAAACTGTCCATTTCGGTTTGTGCATCCTGAATTTTTTTGGTTTCAGTGTATTTTTGTATACTTAGAAATGTACAAAAAATAAGCTTGAGCTCTTCATTTGTAGGGCGCCTCTAATGTGACCGTGTGTTTCCCACAGATGAATCCAGCAACAGGGCTGCACCAATGAGATGTCCCCGTCCTCTGTATTCACGGGATCAGGAAGAAAATTTGAATAACGGGAAATCGGTAAGAGGACAGGTGACGGTTTTGCGTAGGCAACGCAGCCAGGGAAACTTTTTAAATCCCCCCCCCCCTCCGGCCCTCCGTGCAGTAATGGCTTCCCCTGATTGCACTGCACACTGTGAGCTTCTCACCATGTGCATTAGAAGCTGCCATAAGTTGGACAGATGAAGTTCTGAGCTCTCAGGAGCTAGGATGGGTTATCAGCAACTGTCTGACCACCAGGGGGCCTCTCTGGATTTGTCCTGAAATCGCATCAGTAATATTTCCTATGTAGCCTTCCAGATCCAGTGTTTGGGTCTTTGCCTAAGCCCATCTGTGATTGGTTATAAGAACATTGTTTTATTTATTTTCATTTGTTTAGAAAGATCGTTCACAGAATGCAGTGATCTTCTGTATCAAGAAAGAGGCAAATGTGAGCGGGGAGACATCAAAGGCTAGAAGGAGAGGTGAGTGATGGGTTTTTTCCTTTGCCTAAAGGGTTCAAAGGCACTTCCAGGGGTGAAGAAATTAGAAGTCACTTTACATTATGATTGTTTCACCCCATTCTGGAGTTCAGTCTTTTTTTCCATAAAAAAATTGTTCATGACAAGCCCCGCCCACAAGGAGCCTTGGCTTAAATAAAGGACCGCCCACAGTATATATACATCATTACTTTGATGTTAAATACCGTTGCTATGGCAGTAGTTATCTGCCATAACCCTGGCATCATTTTTTTTTTTTACGATGGCGATTCGGCGTCTGATAAAAGTGGTCCCAAAGGTACTTTTGCCGATGGATCACTTTTAGAGGCGGCGGGAGAGGTGCCCCCTCCTGGCGCTTCCCGGTTGTTAAATAAATAAGAAAAAAAAATGAAAGCGCCCCCCATCCCTTAAAGCAAGGGTAGGCAACCTTTCAGAGATGGGGATCTACTTAAACAACACTAATGAAGTCGAAGATCACCCCCCCCCAAAATAAACAGACCAACCTTTTTTTTTTTTTGATAAAATACTTTTACTCAGTACAAAAATAAAATAAGTATTACAAGAGAGTGCAGGGATGAGGAGTGTGGTATGCAGGGATGAGGAGTGTGGTATGCAGGGATGAGGAGTGTGGTATGCAGGGATGAGGAGTGTGGTATGCAGGGATGAGGAGTGTGGTATGCAGGGATGAGGAGTGTGGTATGCAGGGATGAGGAGTGTGGTATGCAGGGATGAGGAGTGTGGTATGCAGGGATGAGGAGTGTGGTATGCAGGGATGAGGAGTGTGGTATGCAGGGATGAGGAGTGCGTTGTGCTAAGAATGCAGGGTTCAGGAGTGTATTATGCATACAATGCAGGATTCGGGAGTGTATTCTGCACAGAGTGCAGGGTTCAGGAGTGTATTCTGCATAGAATGCAGGGTTCGGGAGTGTATTCTGCACAGAGTGCAGGGTTCGGGGGGTTATTCTGCATAGAATGCAGGGTTCGGGAGTGTATTCTGCACAGAGTGCAGGGTTCGGTAGTGTATTATGCACAGAGTGCAGGGTTCGGTAGTGTATTATGCACAGAGTGCAGGGTTCGGTAGTGTATTATGCACAGAGTGCAGGGTTCGGTAGTGTATTATGCACAGAGTGCAGGGTTCGGGAGTGTATTATGCACAGAGTGCAGGGTTCGGGAGTGTATTCTGCACAGAGTGCAGGGTTCGGGAGTTCTGAGATTTTTTACTACAATTTTTTGTGCCGCACATTTCTGAAATGCAAAGAAACGCACAGATGTGAATGGAGCCTCATTGTTCTTGTGTTATTGCACAAATTTCCTTTTCATGCCACATTCACATCTAGCATAGTGGGAGCGAACGTTTTGTGTCTCGTTTTTTCCTGTGACATGCATAGGGCAGCCTGTTGATTTAAAATGTCTGCTCTACATGTGGTTAATGAGAGTTTTTGGTGTTTTGTGGGTTGTGTGTTTTTTTTTTTACTGTGCGTTTTTGTAGCATTTGCTTCTCATTTTTTCACATGGGAAAAATGTGTGTTTGCTTCTGTGTTTGGTTAACAATTAATGGCACTGAAAGCGCAACTAGTAATTTTAGATGTATAAAGATGGCCATACACTATACAATCTGATTTGTATATTGTGTATTTAGTGAGGAGAGGGAATCACTGATTGCATTTCATTTTTTAAAAAGTGGCGCTGGGAGTGGGCGGGTGGATGAAGCAGGGTGTGTGCCAATGAGATCAGCTGGCCAACTCCTTCCTGTGTCATGATCTGTAGTCTGATCAGGAAGAAGACATTACTAATGGAAACGTCTGGAAATGTGGATTCAGACAATTAAAGTGACTGAAGATTTAATGGAAAGTTTTGATATTTTTGCAAAAAAAAGTACATGAATGCTATATTGGTGCATAGGGGAGCTGGAATTTAGAAAAAAAAGTGTACAAAGATGAACTTACCCTTTAAATTATGATGGTCACCCCATCCTTGAGTTCTGCCTTTTTTTTCTTTTTTCACCGTAAAAAAATAAAAAATGAAATTTTTCATGACAAGCCCCGCCCATGAGGAGCTTTGGATTACATAAAGGATTTTACAAGCAGTTAAGCCCTCATACTAACTAAAGAGGTTTTAAGCCACAAGGGAAAGCAGTCGGTGATCTATGAACACTTCTATTCTTCTGAGCTCTATGCAGTCCACTGCAGACAGAATTATTAAAGCATCTCACAAGGTTGCTGGGTGTCTACTTCCTGATCCCTGTGCTTTGTAACTTTTTATCTTGGCTTCCTGTGTTCCTCCTGAGATTTTTTTTTTTTTTCTGACCATGAACACCCTTCTGTCCTAGGCCATCCCCTGCAGCTCCTGACTGTACACCTTCCTCCATAACCTCATATATTGCCTGTTTCTTACAGGAAGACCTCGGAAGAAAAGAACCCTGGGGGCGGCTCCTAGGCCTCAGTCCCCTCTGAGCTTGAAGGACATTCATGTCATCACGGAGGACTTCCAGGTAGACAAAACTCACCTCAGACGTGTGTCAGGCATTGTATAGGCTGTGGTTGTAAACCTCAGACATGAAATACGAACAAAGCATATCCCTCTATAGCAGGCTTTCTCACCCTTTAAACCCTGGAGGAACCCCAAAAATAAGTTTAATGTCTCAAGGAACCCTTCCTAAAACTAATTCATCAGGGCTCAATAGGAACAATGCTTCTTATATTGGTGGTCAATAGGAAGAATGTCCCCCTTAAAGTGGTGCTCAGAATGCCACCCTTAAAGACAGCTAAAAAGATATTTGGTATCATGCCGCTGGCTTTGCTAAGTGGTGCTGAACCTTGAACTCTGTAGACATCATCAAATCGGTGGTTTATCAGCCACAGCTCAAGGAACCCCTAGAAACCTCTGGAGGAACCCACTGAACCCTGGTTGAGAATGTCTGCTCTATAGTGTGTCATTTCTGTCTGCTGCCTCCTTCCTCTGCTATCAGCATGAGTCGCTTCTCACAAGTTTTCCTGACACCAAGAGAAAAAATGGTGACAGGAGAGGGACCTCCAGCACATAGCCTGTGATTGACATAGAGGGGTACCGAATGGAAATTTTGGTGCCGAAACCAAAAATGCAGGGTGCACTTGACCGAAAACTGAAACCAAAAATTTTAGTTTTTCAAAGATATTTATATTTTTATATCGCCTGCGTTTTTTGAGGCCGTTATCTGCACCTTCTTCTCTTGTTGGCAAAATGCCAATAATGCAGTTTTTCGGCCAATATGTTTCAGTGGCTGAAATTTCGATGCGTCGCTAGATTGACGACCAAAGCTGTGTTCCTGTGTGGAAGGGGGGGGTCCCGTCCCTTCAATCAGCTCTCCGACGCGTTTCACCATGCCCATCATGGCCTAGTCATAAAGGCCTCTTCTATAGGCAGGGCGAAACATTGTATATTTTAGATGCAAATAGTGTTTATAGGACACTTTTATGTAACGTGGGTTTCTGTGTGGTTGTCGGAGATTAGGATGAAGCCAGGGAGGTGATGGCCTCTGAGGATGACCTGCAGAACCAAAACAAGGAGCAAGTCACTAAAGATCTTCATACAGGTGAGTCCAGGTTATTGTATGATAAATATGTATACATGGGGGGAGGGGGGGGGGCGATGGCAAAAGCAAGCTTAATAATGGTGTGAACATCCAGGGCTGTACAGGTCATGTTTGTCAGGAATCTGACGGGTTCATAAATTGTGTTGAGGTTCTCCATCAGAAGTTGTATCATGTGAAGAACTCAGTGGACACGACCCCCCATATAATGCTAATACCCCAATGCTATCTCTCCCAGTGTACCCCAACATTAACTCTCCCTGTAGTCCTCACATTACCCCCCTATGTAACCCTAACCTTTCCTGTAGCTTTAATACCAACCCTGTACCCCTAACCTGCCCTGTAGCCCTCGCTATACCCCTAATACTTACCCCCAACCACCAACCCTCCCTGTAACCCTAACACTAACCGTGCCTGTGTACCCCAACACTATCCCTCCACTGACGCTTTCCCCAACACTGACCCTCCCTGAAGCCTTTACACTAACCCTCCCATGTTACCCCAATGTTAATCCTCCCTGTAAACCCTAACCCTCTTTGTAACCCTAACCCTCCTTGTTACCCCAACACCAACCTTCCCTGTGTACCCCAACACTATCCCTCCCCTAATACTTATCCTGATACTAACTCACTGTGTACCCCCAACACTATCCTTCCCCAATACTTTTTCCCAACACGATCCCCTTTGTGTGCCCCAACACTATCCTTTCCCTATCACTTATCCCAACACTAGCCCTCCCCTTAAACGTAACCCAACGCTAACCCTCCCTGTGTACCCCAACACTATCTTTCCACTAATCCCTCCCCCAATACTTATCCCGAAACTAACCCTCCCTGTGTACCCCAACACTATCTTTCCACTAATCCCTCCCCCAATACTTATCCCGAAACTAACCCTCCCTGTGTACCCCAACACTATCCCTTCCCTATCACTTATCCCAACTATAGCCCTCCCCTAATACTTAACCCAAAACTAACCCTCCTTGTGTACCCCAACACTATCCCTCCCCAATACGTACCCCAAACACTATCCCACCTGTGTACCCCAACACTATCCCTCCCCAATACTTACCCCAAACACTATCCCACCTGTGTACCCCAACACTATCCCTCCCCAATACTTACCCCAAACACTATCCCCCCGTGTACCCCAACACTATCCCTTCCCTATCACTTATCCCAACACTAGCCCTCCCCTAATACTTAACCCAACACTAACCCTCCTTGTGTACTCCAACACTATCCCCCCTGTGTATCCCAACACTATCCCTTCCCTATCACTTATCCCAACACTAGCCCTCCCCTAATACTTAACCCAACACTAACCCTCCTTGTGTACTCCAACACTATCCCCCCTGTGTATCCCAACACTATCACTTATCCCAACACTAGCCCTCCCCTTAAACGTAACCCAACGCTAACCCTCCCTGTGTACCCCAACACTATCCCCCCTGTGTATCCCAACACTATCCCTTCCCTATCACTTATCCCAACACTAGCCCTCCCCTTAAACGTAACCCAACGCTAACCCTCCCCGTGTACCCCAACACTATCCCCCCTGTGTACCCCAACACTATCCCTTCCCTATCACTTATCCCAACTCTAGCCCTCCCCTAATACTTAACCCAACGCTAACCCTCCTTGTGTACCCCAACACTATCCCTCCCCTAATACTTTCCCCAACACTGACCCTCCCTGAAGCCTTTACACTAACCCTCTCATGTTACCCCAATGTTAAGCCTCCCTATAACCTTAATCCTCCTTGTAATCCCCAACTCTAACCCTCTGTAAACCCAACACTAACCCTCCCTATAACTTTAACCCTCTTTGTTACCCAACACTATCCCTTCCCTGTCACTTATCCCAACACTATACCTCCCCTAATACTTATCCCAACACTATACCCCCTGTGTACCCCAACACTATCTCTCCCCTAATACTTTGCCCAACACTGACCCTCCCATGTTACCCCAACATTAAGCCTCGCTATAATACTAACCCTCTTTGTAACCCTAACCCTCCCTGTAACCTTAACCCTCTGTTATCCTAACACTAACCCTTCCTGTAGCCCTCACACTAACCCACCCTATAAATTCATCACTAACCTTCACTGTAACACTAAACCCCCCCCCCTTCTTCCCTATTTTAATTTTCACACTAACCCTCCCTGTAACCTCAACACTAACTTTCCATGTAACCCTAACACTTAAAGTGGTTGTAAATCCTTACACACCACTTTTCCCTACAGGTAAGCCTACAATAAGGCTTACCTGTAGGTACTGGAAAAATCTGTTTAGGAGATATTTACCATATATGCTTGTGCCGACATCATCGGTGCATGCGCACTATAGAAAGGGCGCGGACGTGGCGTCTCTGTAGGGCCCGTGCCGTGACCGTCGGCTCCCACACGCATGCGTGGGAGTGACATCAAGTGACTCCGGCCAGTCACAGAGCCGGAGTCCATGACCCCGGAAGGAAGAGGAGTGAAGATGGACGCGAACACCAGCGGGGACATTGCTGGCTTCGTTTGCAGGTAAGTGGCACATAATGGGCTAGTATGCGGTTGCATACTAGCCCATTATGCTCTTACTTTGCAGAGGAATAAAAAGGGAGTAAATCTCATTAGGATTTATTTCCTCTTTAACCCTCCCTGTAACCACAATGCCAGTCATCCCGCCAGCTTGGGTCTTGGAGTGAATAGGTGGAATTTACTAAAACTGGAGCAGACAGAATCCTGGAACACTTGTGCATAGTAACCAATCAGCTTCTTGCATCAGCTTGTTCAAATAGATTTGGAAAATGAAAGCTGGAAGCTGATTGGTTGCCACGCACGGCTGCCCCAGCCTTCGTCGATTCTCCTCGAGGAGATCCACTGCTCCTCCTTCACTGAATGTAGGAGAGTCACTGACTTCGGGCATAGAAAGTCCTATTATTATTATAAATGGGAGGTACATACTGCCAACGTTTATTTCCTCATCTCCCCCTAGTGGACAGTGTATGGTATGACATATAATCTAAAAAATGAAAATAAATAAATAAAAGAGAGCCTCTTGCAATAACCATCCTCATCCTCACGCAGGGGGGAGCCAGGACAAGCCTGCCTCTGTGCCAGCGATGGAAGTGGAGGAGGATGAAGATGACAACGAAGAAAGCTCCAGAAGTCAGTATGATGTATAATCTTTCCTCCCGAGCCCGTCAATCAATGCCTGTCCTGTTAATTGTCCTGATTTGTTGTCCTAATCCTGCAGGTAGAAGGTGGCGCCCCCCAAAGGAAGCAGAACTATCCATTATGACAGAAGAAGAGGAGGAGGAGGAGGAGGAGAGCCCCAGGAAGGATTCGGACTGGGAGATTTCTGCAGGTCAGTTGGTTTCAGGCCATCAACCGGACCTAAAAGTTCTCGCCATCAATGCAACATGGCCGCCCCCTCGCCCCGGGAAGCCTCACAGCGGAAACTACAGCAATAAACGTTTTGGCTCTACATAAGCTTTTCACCTCTTCCCACTGCAGGAGCCGGCCCTTTAAAAGACCCTAATGATGGAGGCGTCACATTGGCCTCCCACTCATGTGATTGGCTATCACAGTGATCACGTGACTGGGAGCCCAACCTATGAGCTCCTAATTGTTGCTCAGTGACTGGGAGCGATTGGTGACAGTGCAGTCACAGTGCTGGGACTGGGAGCTCCGGTGTGAGGCCACTGCTGTGCTGCCACATGGCTGCCATTAAAGAGCTACATTTGACTTTTTATAATTCGGTCCCCTTAGGTCGGTGTCCTGCCTTCTAAAATCTGCTGTGCGCTAGTGCCAGGCTACTACAACGCCTGAAACGCGGGACTGCAAAAACATCCCCTGGTGACTTCAATGCAAAATCGTATTCCAATTACTTCAATGCAAAATCGCAACCCATTGACTTCAGCATAAAATCACCTCCCATTGACTTCAATGCAAAAGCCCCCCTATTGACTTCAATGCAAAAACGCATCCCATTGACTTCAATGAAAAATCGCCTGCTATTGACTTTAATGCAAAATTGCATCCCATTGACTTCAATGCAAAAAATGTGTCCTGTTGACTTCAATGCAAAATCGCCTGCCATTGAGTTCAATGCAAAATTGCATTCTAATGACTTCAATGTAAAATCGCATCCCGTTGACTTCAATGGGATGCAATTTTGCATTGAAGTCAATGGGAGGTGATTTTTCACTGAAATCAGTGGGAAGCAATTTTCCATTGATTTCAGTGAAAAATCACCTCCCATTGACTTCAATGCGAAAATGTGTCCCGTTGACTTCAATGTAAAAATGCCCTCCATTGACTTCAGTGCAAAATCGTCTGCCATTGGCTTTAATGCAAAATTGCATTCTAATGACTAATGTAAAATCGCATCCCATTGACTTCAATGTAAAATCACATCCCAGTGACTTCAATGCAAAATTGCATCCCATTGGTTTCAGTGCAAAATCACCTCCTATTGACTTCAATGCAAAAAATGTGTCCCGTTGACTTCAGTGCAAAAATTCCCCCTATTGAGTTCAATGCAAAAATACATCCCATCGACTTCAATGCAAAAGCCTCCCTTATTGGCTTCTATGCAAAAAAATGCGTCCCATTGACTTCAATGCAAAAAAACTCCCCTTATTGACTTCAATGCAAAAATGTGTCCCATTGACTTGAATTACAAATCGTGTCCCATTGACTTCAATGCAGAATCACATCCCATTGATTTCAGTGCACAAATGCCCCCTAGTGACTTCAATGCAAAATCGCATCCCACTAACGTCAATGCAAAAATGCGTCCCATTGACTTCAATGCAAAATCGTGTTCCATTGACTTCAATGCAAAAATGCCACCTATTGACGTTAATTCAAAACTGCCTCCCATTGACTTCAATGCAAAAAACACCCTCTATTGACTTGAATGAAAAATCGTGTCCCATTGACTTCAATGCAAAATTGCATCCCATTGATTTCAATGCAAAAACAGCAGTCACATTAATTCAATTTGGTTTTGGTCTTGGGCCAAGTGCATCCAGAATTTTCGGTTTCGGCACCACTATATAAAACCGTTCTGTTTTCATTCCATTCATTAGTTTAGACCCAGTGATGTCATCACCGGGTCTCTGTGCTTCTCTATGCAACACAGGCAGATCAAGACTGGTGGGAGGGGCCAGCAGGGTGCTGTACATAGGTTGGTGGGAGGGGCCAGCAGGGTGCTGTACGTACGTAGGTTGGTGGGAGGGGCCAGCAGGGTGCTGTACGTACGTAGGTTGGTGGGAGGGGCCAGCAGGGTGCTGTACGTACGTAGGTTGGTGGGAGGGGCCAGCAGGGTGCTGTACGTACGTAGGTTGGTGGGAGGGGCCAGCAGGGTGCTGTACGTAGGTTGGTGGGAGGGGCCAGCAGGGTGCTGTACGTAGGTTGGTGGGAGGGGCCAGCAGGGTGCTGTACGTAGGTTGGTGGGAGGGGCCAGCAGGGTGCTGTACGTAGGTTGGTGGGAGGGGCCAGCAGGGTGCTGTACGTAGGTTGGTGGGAGGGGCCAGCAGGGTGCTGTACGTAGGTTGGTGGGAGGGGCCGGCAGGGTGCTGTACGTAGGTTGGTGGGAGGGGCCGGCAGGGTGCTGTACGTAGGTTGGTGGGAGGGGCCGGCAGGGTGCTGTACGTAGGTTGGTGGGAGGGGCCGGCAGGGTGCTGTACGTACGTAGGTTGGTGGGAGGGGCCGGCAGGGTGCTGTACGTACGTAGGTTGGTGGGAGGGGCCGGCAGGGTGCTGTACGTAGGTTGGTGGGAGGGGCCAGCAGGGTGCTGTACGTAGGTTGGTGGGAGGGGCCAGCAGGGTGCTGTACGTAGGTTGGTGGGAGGGGCCGTCAGGGTGCTGTACGTAGCTTCCTGAAAACATCCCAGCACCCGGCCTCAGTGCGGCTTTCAGACTGCCCCGGGTAACATTCCACATGTGATGCTGATCCTCTACTGAAATCCAATGAAGGGACAGTCAGAGTGGGGAGGGGAGGTGGTGCTGGACGTCCTCCAGACAGGAAATGGGGTGTATCTGACATGCTGAAGCTTCGAATGCACGCTGTGGGAAGCTCACAGTGTGCGGTGAAGTAGGAGTAAGCAATAACAGTCCATCAGAGGAGCCACTACAAGACCGAAGGGGAGGCCGGAGTTGAGAACTAATTTTGTATTCCTGATCTTTTCCCGCAGACGGCTCCCCGCACCGTATCGGACCGTCTCGGGATGACAGCTCGGAGGACTCCATTATTAAAATTAGTTTGGACAACGTCCAGGAAGCCTCAGAGGCCGCTGAAGCCGTCAATCAAAGTTTCTGCCGCCGGGGCAAGAAGATAACGTTCACCTGCCTGGACTGCGGGAGGTGTTTTGCGTCCTCGGAGCAGCTCCAATCACACCACAAAGTCCACACGGGCGAGGCGCCCTTTTCCTGTATGGCTTGTGGAAGTTCCTTCTCCAGCTCCGAGGAGCTCGGAGAGCACGTGGCCGTCCACACTTCTGAAAAACTCTTCGCCTGCTCGCAGTGCGGCAAATGCTTCACCATCAAGGCCAACCTGATCGCCCACCGCCGGATGCACGTGGGCGACAAGCCCTTCGCCTGCGCCGAATGCGGCCGGCGCTTCGCCCTCAGGTCCTCTCTGGAGGCGCACCTTCCCGTCCATGCCATAGAAAAGCCCTACCCTTGTGCATTGTGCGGCAAGTGCTTCACCACAAGCGGGCGCCTCGCTGTCCACCAGACCACCCACACGGGGGAGAAGACCTACGAGTGCGAGGACTGCGGCAAAATCTTCACCACCAGCAGCAGCATGAACCGGCACCGGAGGACGCACACGGGAGAAAAGCCGTATTCCTGCATAATGTGCGGCAAATGTTTTAACCGTGAGACCAACCTCTACCGACACCAGATGATCCACACCAGATGAGGACCTTTCCACGAAAAAAAAAGACTATCTATAGCAGGGCTATTGAATTAAGATTCACAGAGGTCCAGTCAGTAGAGTTTTCCTCCAGCAGAGGTCCAAATCACATGACCCCCCCCCCCCCCCCCAACAGTGTGCTCTGCTCCCTTCACATCATCCCCCTCCTTAGCACTGCCCCCCATCAGATCTCCCTCAACCCAAGCATTACCCCTCTTCACAGTTCCCCCCACTCCCCCTCCACACACAGCACTGCCCCTTTCACATCGGACCTTCAAATAGACTCAATGGACCTTCAAACGGACTCAATGGACCTTCAAACGGACTCAATGGACCTTCAATGGACCTTCAAACTGACTCCATGGACCTTCAATGGACCTTCAAACTGACTCCATGGACCTTCAATGGACCTTCAAACTGACTCAATGGACCTTCAAACTGACTCAATGGACCTTCAAACTGACTCCATGGACCTTCAATGGACCTTCAAACTGACTCAATGGACCTTCAAACTGACTCAATGGACCTTCAAACTGACTCAATGGACCTTCAAACTGACTCAATGGACCTTCAAACTGACTCAATGGACCTTCAAACTGACTCAATGGACCTTCAAACTGACTCAATGGACCTTCAAACTGACTCAATGGACCTTCAAACTGACTCCATGGACCTTCAAACTGACTCAATGGACCTTCAAACTGACTCCATGGACCTTCAAACTGACTCAATGGACCTTCAAACTGACTCCATGGACCTCAGATAAATAATTTTATGAGTACAAAAATTCTATTTCCTTTTTGTCCATTGAGGGACAAAGGAATTCAGATACTGCCAGGACATTAAAAAGCAGTCCAACTGCTTTTGCCCCCCCCCTTCAAATCACCCAGCCCCCCCCCCAAATCCTTCACAGCCATGTCCTCTTGCCCCCACTTCCCTCTCCTACCTTGAAATACGGGAGGCAGGATAGTAATGAACCAAGGGCGGGAGGCACAGCATGCATTGGATGGAGGGCGGGAGGCACAGCGTCCTAGCAACCAATCGCCTGCTGGTAATCTGGAATGTCAACTCATGCGGCTCCCGCCCTCCATCCATTGCTGCTGTACCTTCCGCCATAGGTTCATTACTATCCTTCTGCCTCCTGCATTCCACTCTGTGTAAGGCAGGAGAGTGCAGGGGGGGGAGGGCAAAAGGACATGGCTGTGAAGTATAGGGGGTGATGTGGGGGGGGGGGGCTGGGTGATTTGAAGGGGGGGGGGGGAGCAAAAGCAGTTGGACTGCTTTTGAATGTCCCGGCAGTATCTGAATTCCTTTTGTCCCTCAATGGACAAAAAAGGAAATATAATTTTTGTACTCGTAAAATAATTTATCGGGGGTCCATTGATTATAATCATGGTCTTGATACTACTTACTAACAAACTGAGGCATGCCGGGAAGAGGAGTAGTTGGACTGCTTTTGACTGTCCCAGCAGTATCTGAATTCCTTTAGCCCTTAATAGACAAAAAAGAAAATAGAATTGTTGTACTCGTAAAATCCTTTATCTGGGGTCCATTGAGCCCGCTGAAGGTCCATTGAGCCCGCTGAAGGTCCATTGAGCCCGCTGAAGGTCCATTGAGTCAGTTGCAGGTCCATCGAAGATCCCTTTTCCCCCCGGACCGACTCGTCTATGTTTATAATCATGGTCTTGATACTACTTGCTAGAAAACTTGAGGCATGCTGAGAAGAGGAGGGGCTATCCTGGGCAGGCCTGCAATTTGTTTGCCAATATCCAATCCTGTAGGCAGCATTATAACCCGACAGTATCAGAATTCTTGCATTCATCAATGGACTCTCAAGAAAAAAATTCCATGTTGAGTAGGAAAATTCCATTCTTTTGGCTATGGAGAGATCCCGATGGGTATCTCCTAGGGACTCCAGAAGTACCTGTGTTCTCCGTCCCACCCACATGTCACACATAACACAGGCACGCTATTGTGTTTTTTTTTTTTTTTTTGCATTCCTCAGTCTGGATCGTCTTGCTGTCGGAGTTGGGAGGAAATATACAAAGCCAACAGGTGATTTGGCCTACAAGGCTCAACCAAAAACTGAAACCCCAATTTTGTAAGACTGACCCTTTAATAGGAACATTATTTCCGTGGTTTCTATGGTACTTGGCCATTTTGTGGCCCCCGATTAATGGAAAATCAAAGCTATTCATTGTTGGACACTTTTCTCTATACAGCATGTACCACTGGATGTACAGTGAAGGAAAAAAGTATTTGATCCCCCCGCTGATTTTGTAGGTTTGCCCACTGACAAAGAAATGATCGGTCTATAATTGTAACGGTAGGTTTATTTTAACAGCGAGAGACAGAATAACAACAAAAATATCCAGAAAAATGCATTTCGAAAAATGTATAAATTGATTTGCATTTTAATGAGTAAAATAAGTATTTGATCCCCTATCAATCAGCAATATCTCTGTCTCTCAGGTGTCTTTTATACAGGTAACAAGCTGATATTAGGAGCACTCTCTTAAAGGAAGTGCTCTTAATCTCAGCTTGTTACCTGTATAAAAGAAACCTGTCCACAGAAGCAATCAGTCAGATTCCAATCTCTCCACCATGGCCAAGACCAAAGAGCTGTCCAAGGATGTCGGGGACAAGATTTTAGACCTACACAAGGCTGGAATGGGCTACCAGACCATCGCCAAACAGCTTGGTGAGAGGGTGACAACAGTTGGTGCGTTTTATTCGCAAAATGGCAGAAACAAAAAAAACTGTCAATCTCCCTCAGTCTGGGGCTCCATGCAAGATCTCACCTTGTGGAGTTTCAATGATCATGAGAACGGTGAGGAATCAGCCCAGAACTACACGGGAGAATCTTGTCAATGATCTCAAGGCAGCTGGGACCATAGTCACCAAGAAAACAATTGGTAACACACTATATTGTGAAGGACTGAAATCTTGCAAGGTCCCCCTGCTCAAGAAAGCACATGTACAGGCCTGTCCTGAAGTTTGCTAATGAACATTGGAATAATTCAGAGAACTGGGTGAAAGTGTTGTGGTCAGATGAAACCAAAATCAAGGTCTTTGGCATCAGCTCCATGGTCCATGGGGACCTTGGATTGTGGGCTCCTTGAGGGTAGGGACTGATGTAAGTGTGCAATGTACAGGGATAGGGACAATTGTAGACACTCACTCAGGTTGAACTGGATGGACTGGTGTCTTTATTCAACCTTACTAACTATGTAACTCAACTCGCCGTGTTTGGAGGAGGAATGCTGCCTATGACCCCAAGAACACCATCCTCACCGTAAAACATGGAGGTGGAAACATTATGTTTTGGGGGTGTTTTTCTGCTAAGGAGACAGGAAAACTTCACCGCATCAAAGGGACGTTAGATTGGGCCATGTGCCATCAAATCTTGGGTGAGAACCTCCTTCCCTCAGCCAGGGCATTGAAGATGGGTCGTGGATGGGTATTCCAGCATGACAATGACCCAAATCACACGGCCAAGGCAACATACGAGTGCCTCAAGAAGAAGCACATTAAGGTCCTGGACCGAGCCGGTCTCCAGACCTTAATCCTATAGAAAATAAGTGGAGGGAGCTGAAGGTTCAGGTTACCAAACATCAGCCTCGAAATCTTAATGACTTGGAGAGGATCTGCAAAGAGGAGTGGGACAAAATCCCTCCTGAGATGTGTGAAAACCTGGTGGCCAACTACAAGAAACATCTGACCGCAGTACTTGGTGGCAAAACCCTTGTTGGCAATCACAAAGTCGTTCATTAAAACGCAAATCAATTTTATAACGTTTTTGAAATGCGTTTTTCTGGATATTTTTGTTTTTATTGTGTCTCTAACTGTTAAAATAAACCGACCATTAAAATTTATAGACTGATCATTTCTCTGTCTGTGGGCAAACCTACAAAATCAGCGGGGGGATCAAATACCTTTTTTATCCCTCATTGTAGTGTATTTTACTGCTTTTTTACCTCTATTTGCTCATTTTCATATTTTTTTCAATAAAAAAATAGAACTATTTCACAATTAGTATGAATTTACATAAAACTCCTCTGTTCTGCCCACCACCTGAAATCTCCTATCAGGCTGTCTTCATTGAAGAGATGAACAGCAGGAGGGACCAACGTTCCATATGATCTGTTTTCTCCTGTTAATTATCAATAGGCAGTTATGTTAACAGAAAGCCTGGTCGTATTTGGCCAGTTTTGTCAATATTTGAATGTTTACATGCTTGTAATTTTGTTTGATATCATTTTTATAAATTCTGGATATTTACCAATAAACGTTTAATGCAGGGTACACTCATAACACCAGATTCCTAGAGCACTGCAGAAGCTGTTTTCTTTCCGACTGTTTCTTTCTAATTGAAAGTCTGTATAGAACCACAGGGAGGGGAGAGGAATCACTGCTCTGACTGTTTTAGCTTTGCGTGTAAACTGAGCTTCAGCTCTGATTCTGCAATTTTATTTATTTCCTCTCAAGCATTACATATATTGACTATTTCAGCGCATCTGGAAACTATTCACAGCGCTTCACTTTTTCCACATTTTGTTATATACAGCCTTATTCCAAAATGGATTAAATTTATTATTTTCTTAAAAATTCTACAAACAATACCCCATAATAATAACATGAAAGAAGGTTGAAATCTTTGCAAATTTATTTAAAAAAATCCCATGTACGTAAGCATCACAGCCTTTGGTCAATACTTTAGTGAAGCACCTTTGGCACCAATTACAGCCTCAAGTCTTGTTGAGTATGATGCTCCAAGCTCGGCACACCTATTTTTGGGCACTTTCTCCCATTCTTCTTTGCAGGACCTGTCAAGATCCATCAGGTTGGATGGGGAGCATTGGCTGCGCAGCCATTTTCAGATCTCTCCAGCGATGTTCAAGTCTGGGCTCTGGCTGGGCCACTCAAGAACATTCACAGAGATGTCCCGTAGCCACTCCTTTTGTGTGCTTAGGGTCGTTGTCCTGTTAGAAGATGAACCTTCACCCCAGTCTGAGGTCCAGAGCACTCTGGAGCAGGTTTTCATCAAGAATGTCTCTGTTTACATTGCTGCATTCATCTTTCCCTCGATCCTGACTAGTCTCCCAGTTCCTGCCGATGAAATACATCCCCATAGCATGATGCTGCCACCACCATGCTTCACTGTAAATGGTATTGGCCACCACCACTCTTTCTACTGGCCACCAATTTAAGGGGCATTTTTCCCACTGTTTTTAGCAGGGGTTTTCCAAGACCTAAAAAGTATTTCAAGGGATCCTCGGGGGTAAAAAAGTTAAGAAAGCTGGCTGGACCTCAGGGTGGTATTGAGATTCTTTTAAAAGCCCTCCCGTTATACCCTGGTGAGCTTTGTCTTTTGGCCCTGAAAGATTTGCCCGGCCAACCAAGTATGTCTAACTACCTTTCCTTGGCCCCACTTGGGTGTTGGATTCCACCAGACCACCGCCTTCTTTCTTTTTTCTTTTCTCTTCTCCCCTATCTCCCCCTTCTCTCTTTTTTCCTACTCTAACCTTCCCTCCCTTTTCTCCCCTCCCCCTTTTTTTCTTTCTTCAGCCACTGGTCTCCCAGGCTTCCATGGAGCTTGGATTGCCAGATAGTAGAGTCCCTTGTACCCAGTCTTTGTTAAGCAACCATCTACTGTCATTTTGGGTAACGGTTTTGATCTTTATTCTCCTTTCTTAATTCTCCTTTATGATGGGCTCTTTAACCATTTCCTTATTTATATGGTTAGCAGACTTGCCATATAGAGCCTTCTTCCGACGTACCTATGTATAGTGGTCTTGTGACTAATCTTGTTTTTTTTTTTGTTTTTTTCTTGATTTTTATGTTCACGTTTGTTCTTTTTGTAGCTGAAAATTGCTGTAATGTCATTTGTTGCATTGAAAGATATTCTTTTTTTCTCAATAAAAATTTTTTATATGGAAATTTTTTTTTTAAGAATGTCTGCCTCGGTACCTTGACATGCCATTAAAAATGAATGGCACCACACTGCATGTAACATGCATGGTTGGGACAAGGGGTGCCCTGGGCACTGTGATATCATGTGAGGTGGGGGGCGTTGAGGGGGAGGGGATTTGTGTTGGGAGGGGGAAATTGGGGGCGGCAGGGGGTATGTATTCTAGGAGGAGAAATTTGGGTGATGTGTTAGGAGTGATGATTTTTGGGATTTGTGTTGGGATGGGGGAAGAAGGTTTGTGCTAGAAGCGGTGATATGGTACAGGAGAACTTTTTTTTTGGGATACTCAGAGAGGAAATTTGAGGGGTAGAGGATTTGTGCTAGGAAGGGTGATTTTGTTTTCTATTTATTTTTCCAGTTTGAAGCATTTCAAAGTTGCATCGAACAAAAAAAATAAAAAATAGAATATATACCGAGCCGCCATAACCTTAAGACCACCCACTACAATCTGTTGAGGCATGGACTCAGAGCCCTCTTTTAAGCGGGGCAAAAGGAGCAGCTGCCTGGGCCCAGTCATTTTTGTGGGGCCCAACGCAGCTGCTTGAGCCCCCCATAGGTGTAATATCATGGGTCGCTCCTAGCTATGTGGGCCCATGCGACCTCCCTGGTATCAGTGTAGCTGAGCGATTTCCTCTCCCACCGCTGCACAGGGCCTCTACAGGTCTCTGATCGACTGTGTTCACAGGTGGTGTAGCTGCGGGTTGTCTGTGTGCTTGCAACACGCTCGCCTCCTCCTCCTGTGAGCCATGGGCTTTCTCTAATCGCTGCTTGTTCTTCCCTCTCCGGCAAAGCAGAACAAGCAGCCAATCAGAAGAGGCTCAAGGGGCATGATGGGACATGTAGTCCTAAGGAATGTACTGTTCACTAAAGTCCATGGGACCTGAACTATACCCTGCTTTTAAAGGAGGTGGATGCAAGAGTTGCCAGGGCAAAAAATTCACAATGACAGTGCAGTGTTCTGGGGGAGTTAGTGAGAGGAACCTGTGGTACAGTTCCCGCCCCAGGGAGATAACCAAACAAGTACCATATGGGAAGACTGCAAGAGCGAGAGGACCATGTTACCAGCCACTGCCAGTATACGGACCTTGCTGCACTGCCTACTGTGGTCATCATGGGCAACCCCGGCTGCTGTGTTGCTGGATCTGGTAAGGGCGCTTTGCAGTCACTACTTGGTACCACCAGTAGAGAATCAGCCATTGGGAACTACTTAACCAGCTACTGAATATCTGTGGTACCAGTGGCAGAACTCCCAGGGTCGCACTTGTGACCGGGCCCTGGTGTTCCCCCACGGTGGGGGGCCCCAGATGGCAGGAAAGGGGCCCCCGTTGGAGAACAAACCAGGGACAGATTCCCCACTCCTCCCCCAGCAGTGATCAGGTGGCTCCCACTGGAGCATTGCCGCTAGCAATAATCTCATTTAAAATCCTGCAGGCTGGTTGTACCCAAGTTGATTGATTGATCAACTTGGGTACATTTAGCCTTCCCATATATGGTTCAAATCTTGCCCGATTCCTGCTGGACCGGCTGAGATTTGAACCATCTATGGCCAGATTTAGTCAGGCTGCACAGCGGACTGGACAGAGGTATGTGCCGTGGCAGCTATTGAGTGGAGATAGTAGATCCCAGGGGAAGCACATGATAAGCCTTTTAATGCTAGAAGATCCCTGCTGGAAATATCATTTCACTAGGTTTCTGATAGCAAAGAAATGGTTAATCGTACATGTCAAACACAGATCTGAAAGGGTTAATCATGCACTTCCAACTGGTAACTTCTCTGCCAGCAATAAAAGGGTTAATTGTGTTCAGCTTCCCCTCACCTCCCCAGTTCATGGTGTGCAGGCAATGAGATGATGTGCTGTAACCTTTAGCAACCAATCAGTGAGCCATAATGATGTGCTGTAACCTCTAGCAACCAATCAGTAAGTGGTAATGATATGCAGTAACCTCTAGCACCCAATCAGTGAGCAATAATGTGCACTAGACTTGCTACCAGTTAGCAGTAATGATGTGCAGTAACATCTAGCAACCAATCAGTAAGCAGTAACAATGTGCAGTAACCTCTATGAACCAATCAATGAGTGGTAAGGATGTGAAGTAACCTCTAGCAACCAATCAACAAGCAGAAATTATGTGCTGTAACCTCTAGCAACCAATCAGTATTGTGGACTGCAGTACTATACCTCTGAAGGTGTGCTGTGGTATCTGGAACCAAGCCGTCAGCAGCAGACCCTTTACGGCTAGTAAGTTGGGAGGTGGGGCCTCCATGGATCAGACTTGTTTATCCAGCACATCCCACAGAGGCTCGATTGGATTGAGATCTGGAGAATTTGGAGGCTAAATCAACACCTCACTTTATTGTGTTCCTCAAACCATTCTTTAATTCATCAGACTAGGCCACTTTCTTTCATTCCGCTGTGCCCACTGTAGGTGCTCTTGGCTGTTGACACGGGTCAGCATGGGCACCTTAACCTGTCTGCAGCTACACAGCCCCCACAAACTGCGCTGTGTTCTGACACCTTTCTGTTGGAACCAGCATCAACGTTTTCAGCAATTTGGGCTACATTAGCTCTTCAATTGGATTGGACTACATGGGTCAGCTTTTTTTCCCCCTCGTGCATCAATGTGCCTTGGCCACCCATGACCCCATTGCCAGTTGACTGGTTTTCCTTCCTTCGGCCACTTTTGGTCAGTCCTGACCACTGCAGACTGGGAACATCCCACAGGAGCTGAAGTTTTGGATTTACTCTGACCCAGTCATCTAACAGTTACAATTTGGTCCTTGTCAAACCTTTACACTTGCAAATTTTTTCTGCTTTCAACACATCAACTTCAGGGACAACATGTTCAATTGCTGCCTTATACATCCTACCCACTTAAAGGTGCCATTTTCACAAGATAATCAGTCATTCACTTCACCTGACATTGTTCATATTGTTAAGGGTAATCAGTGTATAGATTTGGTTCCCACACAGGGTGGGGCATCTTGCTAACACGGGTTGCTCAGGAGATAAAGCTTAAGTCCCCCCCCCCCCCCCCCATTACAGCTAGAATTGGCTGAAAAGGAAAGATGGTAACACTAATGATGCCACTAAAATACGGATATGGCTGTTAAAAGATGGGCAACGTGACATGTCAAATCTCTTTCAATGGAAGTGTTAAAGCTCTCTCAGATGTACAGTATCTTGTGGCTTAAATCTTATGTAGAAGCTAATAAACCTACCAGTAGGGATGAGCCAAACATCCTGCCTGTGACCAATTATGGCTGCCGGTGCTGTGATTGGCCAAGCATGCAGGGTCACAGTGCATACTTGGCCAATCATGAGCCAGCAATGCACTGCGATGGCGTAGTGCATTGTGGGCCGTTCGTGCCACACGAATTTGGTACGAACGGTCCACAAAGTTCTGAATTCGACGAACGGCCGATGTTCGAGTTGAACACCGAGCTCATCCCTACCTACCAGTATGTTCTTGGGAGAACCTTGAGTCCTGGTGTAAACTAATCCCAAGACCCCAGCTGTGGAGCTTTGAAACTGAGTTTTGTTTATCTTCTTGGAGGTTGTCATTTGGTGATACGACTCAAGGTCTGGTGGCATGGGGGACTATAAGACTGACACAGTGGGCTTTTGTTGTGTCAGTGGCAGATGTAGTCTTCCTTAACAAGGCCACCATTCCACATAGAAGCAAATTTTGTCAAGACATTAGTTAGAGGTGATATATACCCAAACATTTGTGTTAGGAGAGGTCTTAGGCTTGGTTGGGATTTGGGTGAGTCAATGAAGACCTTGGTTGTCTTTCATGAGGCCATCACTCCATTAAGAAGCACATTTTGGCAAGGCGTTGGTTAGAAGCCGTATATATGCACAAACATTTATGTTAGAAAAATTCTTATGCCTGGTTTACCAATCAGCTTGGTCTCCCAAATGCCAGACCAGAATCACAGGTGGTTAGTGAAGTCTCTGTGTCAGGAAGGGCATGCCAGCAACCAAGATGGTAACCACAGAAGACGTCCTGAGCCTTCAATTCCTGTAAGGAGAATGCCAAAAGGTGCGCGTGCGTGCACCTTGTATCCATTTATGGCGCCAAATGGGCTATTTAAACTGGGTCAGCACCCATATTCAATGCTGTCTGCTCTACAGCGTCCTGTGTGTTCCTGCTTCCATTACCTGTTCCAGTTGTTTGACCGGCTTGTTCCTGACATTCCCCGCTGTCTGCCTGCATCTGACCCTGGCTTGTCTCTGACTCCGCACCTGCCTGCTCCTTCTGCTACCTCGCTGCCAGCCTCTTACCGATCCGGCCTGTACCTTGACTCCACTCCAGCCTCTGCATCAGTTCCTGACTTACTCACCAGTATATGACCCAGCTTGCCTGCACCTGCCTACTTTCCAGCCCTCTGGATGCTGCCACCCCACCAGTAGCAGCATCTGCTTCCCAGCCTGTGGTGTTCCAGTGTCAGTCTGTTCCAAGCTTCCACGGCCCTGCTAGACGTTCCAGCCTAGCTCTGCTGCCAGCAATCCTGCCAGGCACTCCTGCACCTCCTGTCTGCTCTACAAGAGGCCTCGATTCAGAGGTGTAAGAGATGCCGTCCACTGCATTTCAGGTTCTACCACTCAGGTACGTGACACTCTGCTTCTTGGAAAATGTTGGAGTACTGAGTACACTTTCATACCCAAGCCAAGTGGACAAAGCCTTAAAGCAAATCCCTACTATGGTGTGTTTTTTTTTTAGCAATTCCTTAACAGAATAAACAGAGGAAAAAACATTTTATATTGTCCAAGTGGTGTGTGTCTTTATAGCCTCAGTGCTCCACAGTCAAGATTAGAAGGTTTTAAACACATATTTGCAAGATTCTTTGGGCACTTGTTTTGATTTTCGGACTTGATGGTTACTGCTAAGTCTCGCAGTTTCTGCGGTGCAGGGGGGAAATGTGCTTTCAGCACCTCGTCAATGGGAGGGTTAAAAACTTTTAAACCTTAAAAGTTTTTAAAGAGTTTTTATTCAGTTTGAAAACTATGGATTTTAGATGCAGAGACCCAAACTTTCATTTACACAAGCTACAATTGCTTGAAGAGACATTTTTAGTCACTGCATTTTATGGGCTCAGAAAATCATGACTGGGCTAGGAAAGGGTAGTACAATCAAACTATGTAGCACCTTAACTGGAAATTTGGCATCTACTTTTGAATATGGGCTCACCTCCTGAAAGACAATTTGGTAGGGAAGGAGGAAGCCTGCATAGGACACTGCAGCAAGTGAGATAGAGGGTTTGCAAAGGCCATTCCAGAGGTCCTGGATGCTAAGCTAACCTCTATAATAAGGATGGGCAACCTAAGGCATGCGTGCCAGGGTGGGCATGCAATGTAATTTTTAGTGGCACCTTGATGATTGTCAAATGGCATGGGTGCAGGCTCAGACTGGCAGAGCAACCCTGCTTCCCGCAAATACAGTGCCTCTGCCAGATTATTATTGACAGCTAACTAGGTTGCCAGTTTCACAGCTTGGCTAGACCCTCTGTCGCCATGGCTCACCTTCATCCATGATGTTTCAGAGGCCTGCCTGATCTCAATGATGTTCAGGTGCAGGCACCCCACTCAGTGCCAGCATAGGCTCACCTGTGACTGCAAACATTGTTAAGTAAAGAAACCCACCCACCTATCGCCTTCCTTCCTGATCTGAGGTGTGAAGGTGCAGGAATTGTGTCTGATCTGAGGTGTGAAGGTGCAGGAATTGTGTCTGATCTGAGGTGTGAAGGTGCAGGAATTGAGGCTGATCTGGGGTGTGAAGGTGCAGGAATTGTGTCTGATCTGAGGTGTGAAGGTGCAGGAATTGTGTCTGATCTGAGGTGTGAAGGTGCAGGAATTGAGGCTGATCTGGGGTGTGAAGGTGCAGGAATTGAGGCTTATCTGAGGTGTGAAGGTGCAAGAATTGGGTCTGATCTGAGGTGTGAAGATGCGGGAATTGAGGCTGATCTAAGGTGTGAAGGTGCAGGAATTGAGGCTGATCTGAGGTGTGAAGGTGCAGGAACTGAGGATGATCTGAAATGTGAAGGTGTAGAAATTGAGGTCTGGGGTATATAGTGTAGGAATTGGGGCTGATCTGAGGTCTGAAGGTGCAGGAACTGAGGATGATCTGAGGTACTTGGTGTAGGAATTGGGTCTGATCTGAGATGTAAAGGTGCAGAAGTGAGGATGATCTTAGGTCTGATGGTACAGCAACTGAGGAAGATGTGAAATGTGAAGGGATTGGGGCTGATCTGAGGTATATGTGTAGAAATTGGGTCTGATCTGAGGTGTGAAGGAACTGAAGATGATCTGGGGTGTGAAGGTGCAGGAACTGAGGCTGATCTGAGGTCTGGTGGTGCAGGAACTGAGGATGATCTGAGGTATGAAGGTGCAGAAACTGAGGATAAAATAAAATGTGAAGGTGCAGGAAATGAGGCTGATCTGAGGTATATGGTGTAGGAATTGGGTATGATCTGAGGTATGAAGGTGCAGAAACTGAGGATGATCTGAGGTATGAAGGTGCAGAAACTGAGGATGATCTGAGATGTGAAGGTGCAGGAATTGGGTCTGATCTGAGGTGTGAAGGTGCAGGAATTGAGGTCTGATGGTGCAGGAACTGAGGATGATCTGAGGTATGCAGGTGCCAGAACTGAGGATAACCTAAAATGTGAAGGTCCAGGAAATGAGGCTGATCTGAGGTATATGGCGTAGGAATTGAGTCTGAAGGTGCAGGAAGCGAGTATGATCTGAGGTCTGATGGTGCAGGAACTGAGGATGATCTGAGGTATGAAGGTACAGGAATTGGGTCTGATCTGAAGTGTGAAGGTGCAGGAACTGAGGATAAAATAAATTGTGAAGGTGCAGGAAGTGGGGATGATCTGAGGTCTGCTGGTGCAGGAACTGAGGATGATCTGAGGTATGAAGGTGCAGAAACTGAGGATGATCTGAGGTGTGAAGGTGCAGGAATTGGGATTGAAGTGAGATGTGAATTTGCAGGAATTGGGATTGAAGTGAGATGTGAAGGTGCAGGAATTGGGTCTGATCTGAGGTGTGAAGGTGCAGGAATTGAGGTCTGATGGTGCAGGAACTGAGGATGATCTGAGGTATGCAGGTGCAGGAACTGAGGATAACCTAAAATGTGAAGGTGCAGGAAATGAGGCTGATCTGAGGTATATGGTGTAGAAATTGGGTCTGATCTGAAGTGTGAAGATGCAGGAATTGAAGCTGATCTGAGGTGTGAGGGTGCAGGAACTGAGGATGATCTGAGGTATGAAGACGCAGGAACTGATGATGATCTAAAATGTGAAGGTGTAGGAAATGAGGCTGATCTGAGGTATATGGTGTAGGAATTGGGTCTGATCTGAGGTGTGAAGGTGCAGGAACTGAGGATGATCTGAGGTGTGAAGGTGCAGGAACTGAGGATGATCTGAAGTGTGAAGGTGCAGGAATTGGGATTGAAGTGAGATGTGAAGGTGCAGGAATTGGGTCTGAGCTGAGGTGTGAAGGTGCAGGAATTGAGGTCTGATGGTGCAGGAACTGAGGATGTTAATCTGAGGTATGCAGATGCAGGAACTGAGGATAACCTAAAATGTGAAGGTGCAGGAAATGAGGCTGATCTGAGGTATATGGCGTAGGAATTGAGTCTGAAGGTGCAGGAAGCGAGTATGATCTGAGGTCTGATGGTGCAGGAACTGAGGATGATCTGAGGTATGAAGGTACAGGAATTGGGTCTGATCTGAAGTGTGAAGGTGCAGGAACTGAGGATAAAATAAATTGTGAAGGTGCAGGAAGTGAGGATGATCTGAGGTCTGCTGGTGCAGGAACTGAGGATGATCTGAGGTATGAAGGTGCAGAAACTGAGGATGATCTGAGGTGTGAAGGTGCAGAAACTGAGGATGATCTGAGGTGTGAAGGTGCAGGAATTGAAGTGAGATGTGAAGGTGCAGGAATTGGGTCTGATCTGAGGTGTGAAGGTGCAGGAATTGAGGTGTGATGGTGCAGGAACTGAGGATGATCTGAGGTATATGGTGTAGATATTGGGTCTGATCTGAAGTGTGAAGGTGCAGGAATTGAAGCTGATCTGAGGTGTGAGGGTGCAGGAACTGAGGATGATCTGCGGTATGAAGACGCAGGAACTGATGATGATCTAAAATGTGAAGGTGCAGGAATTGAAGCTGATCTGAGGTGTGAAGGTGCAGGAACTGAGGATGATCTGAAGTGTGAAGGTGCAGGAATTGAGGCTGTTCTGAGCTATACACTGACACATTGGTTGTCTAATCCTTGTGAATTAGTCCTTAATGTGCAAAAGGTTTCTAACCCCTGCTTCATCGTATAGAGGGGGAGTGAATTTATCAACAAGGACTTATCCTTTAATCATCACTAAATAACAACATAACAAAATATATCAATTGAAGTGCTAAGAAGGATTGCAGTTTAAAGGAAACATTCCGTTATGAGTGCAGTGCAATCTCGGTACATAGCAGGTTAGTATGTGATGCATGAGAGGTAATGCAGTACAATTGATGCAGGAGAAAAGTCTGTGATTGGATGGTGAGATCTCAGTGTACATGCAGTGCATCCTAACTAACGGGTTAGCCTTTAAAAATATGATGATGTCGCAAGGTGTGGACAGTGAGGCCTAACTGAAAGACTTATCAAAGGTGAACGCAGTGCAATTTGTGTAGCATGAAGTCATAGACCGAAGGGAATAGGCTGATTTTAACAACCAAATCAAGCATTGCTAGGAAAAAAACTTGCAAGAGCTAGGAGACCAAAAGGGAGCGGGGGTTTGAATAGATAAAATGGTTCTATGATGGACCTTTGTAGGCAATACTTTCCTTCAGAGTTTTTAACAGAGCTGTTGTCCAATCTTCGCCTCTCTCCTCCCATCAGGAGGGAGAAAAAAAGTCTCAGCAAGAGCAAACCTAAAAGGGAAGAGGGTCTTAAAGGAGACATAAAATTGCTTCAAAAGTAAACAGTCTGAAGAAGTCCTTGGGAATATGGATTATGATCAGGTCAATGGTGCAAGATTCATTGATGCTCCATGATGAATGTAGTTCAACTTATCTGCCCACATGGCATGGGAAACAAGGCAAAAACTCAAAATTGATGCGATTCCTGAAAATTTGAATTCTCTAGGATTTGATACCCTCTTAAGAAGCTCAGTAGTGATTGTATTTAACTCAAGATAGTAGAAAACCCCTGTATCCCCATAACCCCCAAATGATATTCAGACTGGTGGGTCTCGTTTGTCTACCAATGGCAAAGATTCAGACTGGTGGGTCTCGTTTGTCTACCAATGGCAAAGATTCAGACTGGTGGGTCTCGTTTGTCTACCAATGGCAAAGATTCAGACTGGTGGGTCTCGTTTGTCTACCAATGGCAAAGATTCAGACTGGTGGGTCTCGTTTGTCTACCAATGGCAAAGATTCAGACTGGTGGGTCTCGTTTGTCTACCAATGGCAAAGATTCAGACTGGTGGGTCTCGTTTGTCTACCAGTGGCAAAGATTCAGACTGGTGGGTCTCGTTTGTCTACCAATGGCAAAGATTCAGACTGGTGGGTCTCGTTTGTCTACCAATGGCAAAGATTCAGACTGGTGGGTCTCGTTTGTCTACCAATGGCAAAGATTCAGACTAGTGGGTCTCGCTTGTCTACCAATGGCAAAGATTCAGACTGGTGGGTCTCGTTTGTCTACCAGTGGCAAAGATTCAGACTGGTGGGTCTCGTTTGTCTACCAATGGCAAAGATTCAGACTGGTGGGTCTCGTTTGTCTACCAATGGCAAAGATTCAGACTGGTGGGTCTCGTTTGTCTACCAATGGCAAAGTCTGTAACCCAAGTTGCGTGTGCCGAAGTGCCTTCTCGGGTGAAGTCTCATCAATCTTGTGTGTGCTCTGATGCTTCACAAGAGTTGATCGGTGTGCGAACCTCTGGCCACACTGAAGACAAGGGAAGGGTTTTTCCCCCGTGTGAACCTTCTGGTGCTCAACAAGGTTTGATTTACGTGCAAAGAACTTGCCGCAGAGCGTGCACTCGAAAGGCTTTTCCCCTGTGTGAGTCTTCTGATGTTCCAGGAGATTGAACTTGTGGCCAAAGTTCTTCCCACAGTCCGAACAGGAGTATGGCTTCTCTCCCGAATGGACTTTCTGATGCGCAATGACCTTCGTCTTGTGTGTGAAGCACTTGCCGCATTCGGCGCAAGGGTACAACATCTCGCCCGTGTGGATCCGCTGATGCTCGATGAGGTTTGACCTATAGGCGAAACACCGGCCGCACTCCGCACACGAGTAGGGCCTCTCCCCAGTATGGATGCGTTGGTGACGGGTCATCTTGGACTTTTGAATGAAGCTTTTCCCGCAGTAGGAACAAGAATAAGGCTTTTCCCCAGTATGGATTTTTTGATGGTCTAAAAGGCTTGTTTTGTGCGCAAACCGCCTGCCGCATTCATCGCAGGAAAATGCTTTCTCGTGCGTGTGCGTTATCTGATGCGAGAGGAGCTTGGCTCTGTAGTTGAATGATTTGCCACAGTCCGGACAAGGGAACCGTCCTTCCACTCGGTTAGAAGGGGTGGTATTGGAGTGGCTGACAGCATTGCTGCTGTTCGTAGAGAGAGTTGGTAACAGGGCTGGGCTGTGAAGTGTCGGATGGCGTTTTGGGATGACAGTGTGCTTTGCTGCAGACTTTGCAGGAGGGCCCTCATCTTTTACCTCAGCATCTGGAGGGGCTGCAAGAAGCGGCGATGGGGATGTAGATACAGTGCGGTACTGTCCATCTGCTGGAAGGAAAAGAAAAAATATTATGGAGGAGAATTAGCCCACCAAGTCATTTCATGTAGCCCTCATACCTTTACTGCAGCTACGGCACCCCCTCATCTCCACCCCACCTTGTCTCAGCAGTAAGCAGCAGAAAGGAGGACAGAACTCCTCCACCAGATCCTGCGCTTTTCCATGCAGCCTCTGCTCCTCCTCTATCATTTCCTTCCTCACCATTCCTCTTATGTGTTCTTGTCAGTTCCTCGCTCTTTCCGTTCTTCTTGTGCTCCTCCTCTATCATTTCCTTCCACATCATTCCTCTCTTTCCTTCTTGTCAGTCAATCGCCCTTCCCAATCTTCTTCTGCTCCTCCTCTATCCTTTCCTTCCTCATCATCATTCCTCTCCTCCCTTTGTGTCAGTCTCTCCCTCTTCCCATTCTTCTTATGTTCCTCCTCTATCATTTCCTTCCTCATCATTCCTCTACCCTGCTTGAAAGTTCCTCGCCTTTCCCATTCTTCATCTGCTCCTCCTCTATAATTTCCTTCTTCATCGTTCCTCTCTTTCCTTCTTGTCAGTCCCTCACTCTTCCCATTCTTCTTCTGCTCCCCATCTATCATTTCCTTCCTCATCATTCCTCTCTTCCCTTCTTTTAAGTCCTTCACTTTTCCCATTCTTCCTCTATTATTTACTTCCTAATTATTCCTCTTTCTCCTTCTTGTCAGTCTCTCACACTTTACATTCTTCATCTGCTCCTCCTCTATCGTTTCCTTCCTCATCATTCCTCTTTTCCCTTCTGGTCAGTCCCTCACTCTTCCCTTTCTTTCTCTGCTCCTCCTCTAGTTTCCTTCCTCATCATTCCTCTCCTCCTTTCATGTCAGTCTCTCGTTCTTCCCATTCTTCTTATGATCCTCTATCATTTCCTTCCTTATCATTCCTCTTTTTTTTCTTTTTGTCAGTCCCACACTCTTCCCATTCTCCTACCACTCCTCGCCTATCATTTCCTTCCTCATTATTCCTCTTCCCTTCTTGACAGTCCCTCACTCTTCTCATACTTTTTCTACTCTTCCTCTATCATTTCCTTCCTTACCATTCTTCTCTCCCTTTCTTGCTAGTCCCTCACTCTTCCCATTCTTCCTTTGCTCCTTTTTCTACTCTTCCTATATAATTTCTTTCCTCATCATTCCTCTCTTCTTCTCAGTCCCTAGCTCTCTCCCCTCCTGCTCTTCTGACATCGTTATTTTCCTCATCGTTCTGCTCTTCTTGTAACACCCCTGCCTTTTGTTCCTCCTTTCTTCTCATTTCTCTGCCCTTCTCTCTTACCCTAGAAAACACTTAAACTACAGAAAACTGTATTCAAAAGTTAAATATAAGAAAACTAATTTACAAAACACACCGAAACCCTGTGCCACCTGTAGATACTGAGCATGCTACACAAACCTAAAAAAAAAACATTGAAGTAGACAGTCCTCCTCCTTTCGCACTTGCCAATAATTCCCTGCTGTAAAAATGACAGCCAGGACTTGCTGTTTAAATACAGTAGATGTAATAGCTGCTGTAAAAAAAAATGGACTGACAGTGCATATACGCAAAGATGGAGAGCTACAAAGTAACAATGTTCCTTTCGTATCCAGAAAAAGCAAATTGACAAGCAAAGATAGGTTTCTTTAACCACTTACCACAAACCGCCTTCAGATAGCTGCCATAACCCCAGTATATTCTTTAACGCCGGGCGGTCCTCTTTAAGATAAAAGTGGTCTGCGTGGCGCATTCACCGCAAGATCACTTTTATCGGCTGCGGTAGAGGTGCCCACCCCCCTCCTGCCGCATTCCGGATGTCTCCACCGCTTACCAGAGCCATCGGTAGCAGCGGAGATAATCCGGTCCCTTTCCTTGAGAGGCTAGAAGTAGAGTGAGGGAATGATGGCCCCCACTCGACTCAATGGCGTTGGATGACAGAAGCGACGTCAAACTTCACTTCCGCCCAACGGCCTGAAAGGGGAAAGAAAATTTTATTATTGAAAAAAAAATAAAGAAATACTTTATTTTTTATTTTTATTACATCTAAGTGTAAATGTGAGATCTGTGGTCTTCTTGACCCCAGATTTCACATTTAAGAGGTCCTGTCATGCTTTTTTTTCTATTACAGGGCATATTTACATTCCTAAGAGTGATCCAACATTTTATTTTTTAAAGAGACGGTGTAAAAATAAAACTAAAATGTAAAATAAATAAGAAAAAAAAAAGCTAAGCGCCCCGTCCCGCCTTGCTCGTGCACAGAAGCGGGCATGTGAGTCGCACCCGCATATGTAGACGGAGTTCAAACCACACATGTAAGGTACTGCCGCGATCGTTAGCACGAGAGCAATAATTTTATATTAATTTTAATAGTTTGCCTATGGAGATTTTTAAGGGTCAAAGTTTGCCTTAGTTTATGTGACAGTAGGGCAGTCTTTGCACCCCAAAACCGATTAAGAAAACATAGCGGAACCCTTATTTTCCTAAAGTTTGCAGGTAAGCTTGCGACAAACTCTTAGCCCTTGTACACACGGTCGGAGATTCCGACAACCAAATCTGTCGGAGTAATTCCGACGGAATAATTCCGGAAGAGGTCCGGAAGTGATGTTGCATTCACACAGTCGGACTAAATTGTCGGAAAATCCGACTGTACATAACGTGATGACGTTATTTCGTTAAGACGGGACTACGTTCAGGCTAGTAGCAAATAGCTTTGGTCTAGGAATTTGATCTGAGCATGCGTGGCACTTTGTCCATCGGAGTAGGCTACACATGATCGGAGTATGTCCGATAGGAGCATTTTGTCGGAAAATTTTACCGGCAAGTTGGAAAACTTGGTCCGTCGGATATTCCGACGGAAACAGTCCGATGCAGACCACACACAGTCGGAATATCCGACAAAACGGTCCGATAGGAAACATTCCGTCGGAATCTCCGACTGTGTGTACAAGGGCTTAGATTTGAATCTTGTATCCTAAGTGTGAGACAGAGAACAGATACCACCCCCTACCCCCAAAGCGTGATCAGTTTGGTTGAGTAAACATTATTTAGAGGGATTTCTATCAAGCTTTAACAATTACCATTAAGAAATTCTAGCAGTACCCTTACTTAGAAGGCCATTGATAACCAGACACCTGCTAAGAAGACCCATCTTGCATCACAGGCAGTGCTGGCTAATGGCAGTCATAAATAGTTTAGCAGACAATTAGGGGAATCTACATTCTTAAATGGAGAAGGGACCTTTGCCCTGATCCCCCGGGGCATTAGGCTCTAGGCGGGGACTGGGGTATTTCACATGGTCCATCTGGCCCAAACCAGAAAGACCCGGTTCTCTGGGACGTCTGCCGAAACAGACCACCGCAAATACTAGGTGGGGCTCCCCCAAAGGGAGACCCCATGAGAGAGGGCGAACCAAGCCAGAAGGCCACGTCCACCCCCTCCCAAGACGTTCAGGGAAGGCCCGAGGACCTACACCCTACTAATGAAATGAGAAACATGTACATACCCAACAACCTAAAAAAAAAAAAAAAAAAAGTGACGGACACAACAAACAACCTAAAAGTGGAGAAAAGGGAACTGTAGAAAGTGCCATGATGTCATTGTGAAATATAATGGCTGGCCTTCCGGCCAGTAATAAAAATTCCTTGGGTCATGACCAAAAGGCCCGGCCCAAGAGGCAAGTGTGAAAAAAGTGTGATAATGCAGTGACCTAGGTGCCATAACTCAAAGTGACCCACACTCACAGTGAGATTGCGGCACCTCTGGACTGCCACTCCAGGGGCACTTGGCCAGACCAGTGCAGCCCCCATACCTACCAGGAGTACCCTTCCGGGTTTCTCTGGTAGAACCTACTCCCGGCCACCCAATGATGTATGGGCACCCTGATCTTGGTTGCTACTGATACGACCCTTCTAGCTACCATTACACCAGAGGATTTGCTTAGCCACCACCCCAACCTCCACTGTAATCAGGGCAGTAACACAGCGCCTCCTCTTGGCAACTGATAAGAACAGATTTTTGATTGAAAATGTATACTTTATTTTTCAAGAAAATATACAAAAAACAAAATACTTTTAACAGGGTACATTCCACACTGTACTGCGACGCAGCGCATAAAATACACTACATAACAATACAGTTCCAAACATACAAATAAATTACATTCATTCTGCGGTATGATGCCTGATGTGTTGTGCAGAGTAATAATACCCCGAAACATCACATCATGCATGACGCCGCATTACCCTGAAAGCATTACCAAAAACCATTACCACTGATAAGAACAGATACTACACTTGATCTTAGCCAAAAAGCCTCTATCCAGGATCCTACTGGCTTATTCACTAAAGCGCATCTTGACCTACCCTAAAAAGTCGTCAAACACCTTTGGGGAGTTACCATCTACCTCATGGGCACTCGTGCTCAAGCTTTTATTTGAAGGACGTATCAAACCAGAAGAATCTATACATTCATTTATGGTGTTGGGATTGCCACTTTTGGACTTTATTAAGTTTGTGATTTGCACATTTTACTTGCATTGGCATGTATGTTGAACACTTTATATATAATGATTTATAGTGCCAACACCTTTACCGTTGTTTACCACCAATTCAGTCTATCTTAAAGGGGCAGCTACCTCAACAAATCATCAACCCAGGCGCCAATAACAACCACAAATCTTTGTTTAGTTCACTATTAATAACATACACTCCCCCCCAAAGGTGGTGGGGGGGAGAAGAAGAGATTGTTTCGTGACCGATTAAAGAGAATCTGGGACACTTCTCTGGATTTAGTGTTTATTTCTCACCTGTGCTGATCTCCACAGGAACATCCTCCTCTTTGATTTTATAATCAGCTTCCTCCGTATCCTGCTGATCAACTTCAAGAAACACGATGTTTAGATCCTCCTCCTAAAGACAAAGTAATAAACATCAATTCATATTTCAGCTAGATAGATAAGTGACTATATTTAATAGAATAGGAGATGGAGCCCAATGAGATTTTATTACCGGATAGTCGTCGGAGGTGTTGTGATCCTCCTGAGGGATCTCCTGATCTTCCTGTGTGGAATCCCGGGAATACAGAGGACGGGGACATCTCTCTGGAGAGTTCCTATTACTGGATCCATCTGTAGGAAACACACACACTGACTGAATACATTGTTTCTATGTGTTTATCAGATGATGGGGGATCTAGGTGGAGCCTCCGTACTGCTCTCTCCTTTACAATAAAGTCTCCTCTTACCCGGTGATGTGAGGGGCGGCTGATTGTCCATCATGACATCCTTGTAGAGATCCTTGTGTCCTTCTAAATACTCCCACTCCTCCATGGAGAAATAGACAGTGACATCCTGACACCTTATAGGAACCTGACACACACAATGATACAGTCACCATCCAGACACATCCCTTGTCTGTTACTGGATAATGTCCCAGAATTCCCGGTACTGCTCACCTCTCCTGTCAGCAGCATAATGATCTCATTGGTGACTTTCAAAATGTTCTCATCATTGGTTCTCTTGGGTGTCAGGGACGGAGATTGGGCATCACCAGACTTGTGTATGGGTCCATAATTCTACGTAAGGTAATGAAATAAAATAAATATCACACAGAAGAATGGCCAACTATCTCAGAATCCCCCTCACCTCTCTGATCAGGTCATGCGTTGCCAATAATAGAGGTAAGAGTGATGTCATGTGACCTCCCAGAATCCTCCTCACCTCTCTGGTCAGGTCTATTTTATTAATAGAGATAAGAGTGATGTCATGTGACCTCCCAGAATCCTCCTCACCTCTCCAGTCAGGTCTGTGTTTTATTAATAGAGATAAAAGCGATGTCATGTGACTTCCCAGAATCCTCCTCACCTCTCCGGTCAGGTCTATTTTATTAATAGAGATAAGAGTGATGTCATGTGACCTCCCAGAATCCTCCTCACCTCTCCGGTCAGGTCTGTGTTTTATTAATAGAGATAAGAGTGATGTCATGTGACCTCCCAGAATCCTCCTCACCTCTCCAGTCAGCAGGTAGAGGATCTTCAAGGTGAGTTTAATGATTCTCTCATTTATGCTTCTCTTGTCCTCATCCATACTGCAGGCTCAGGTCATGGGTTCAGGTGGTGATGGTGGAATTCTGGGGAGGGAAGCGGTTTACAGTCTTAATGTTTGATTCAGACGAACCCTCTGCCGACCCTTTCCCTGATCCCACTGCCTGGACCCCAGCAAAATGAAAGCAGGCCATACATTATAAAATGTTCTTACTGAATTTCCTTTAGATTTACCTTCAACTCTGTCGTGTCAGGGACTGCCTGATTGCATAAAAATGGAAAATGTTTAGGATTGGCCTCATATGATATGGTTTTGGTAAATCTAAAAGGAAAATTGTACAAGAGAACATGTAACATATTAAAGGCCTAAGCCAGCCATTCTGAACCAGGGTTCTGTGGAACCTTGGGGTTCCTCCAGAGGTTTCTAGGGGTTCCTTGGGCTGTGGCTGATGAACCACCTATTTGATGATGCCTACAGAGTTCAAGGTTCAGCATCACTTAGCAAAGCCAGCAGCATGATACCAAATATCTTTTTAGCTGTCTTTAAGGGGGGGCAATCTGAGCACCACTTTAAGGGGGACATTCTTCATATTGGCCACCAGTATAAGGGGCATTGTTCCTATTGACCCCTGATAAATTGAAAATTATTTTTGGGGTTCCTCCAGGGTTAAAAAGGATGAGAAGGGCTGGCCTAAGAGCATCTCATTAGTAATGCTAAGCACTTTCCCTCACATACTCATGGCCAGTAGAGGGTGTGCTTATAGTTCTCTTAAAAAAATAAACAATATGGATCAGCAAGAATTTAACCACTTCCATACCACACGAATTCCAGCACTCCTCTCCTACATGTAAAAATCATATTTATTTTTCTAGAAAATTACTCAGAACCCCCCCAAACACATTCATGCATAAAAAAACAAAACAGAACAAAACATTAAAATTAGCCTAATTTTTTTTGTATAATGTGACAGATGATGTTACACCAAGTAAATAGATACCTCACATGTCACGCTTTAAAATTGCGCACACTCGTGGAATGGCGCCAAACTTCGGTACTTAATAAGCTCCATAGGTGACACTTTAAACTTTTTTTTTTTTTTTTACAGGTTACATGTTTAATATTACAGAGGATGTCTTTGGCTAGAATTATTGCTCTCACTCTAATGTTCGTGCTGATACCTCACACGTGTGGTTTGAATGTAGTTTACACATGCGGGCGGCGATCTACATATGTGTTTGCTTCTGCGTGAGAGCTCGCGGGGACGGGGGCGCTTGAATTTTTAATTTTTTTTAATTGTTTTTGTTTTGTTTACATTTTTTTACTTTTACATTTTTCCTTTAAAGGAAAAAAAAATGTGATCACTTTTATTCCTATTACAAGGAATGTAAACATCCCTTGTAATAGGAATAGTGTGTGACAGGTCCTCTTTATGGAGAGATGTGGGGTCTATAAGAGCCCACATCTCTCCTCCAGGCTGGAAAGACTGAGATAAAAAAAAAAAAAAGAAGGAAGGATTTCAGGCTTTCCTGCCAAGTCCCCGGCTTTGTTTACTTCCGCCGGCTCGGGCGTGATGTCATAATGTCGCGCCCGGGCATCTGAGAGTCATAGAGATTGCCGGGGACCACCTGTCCTTTGGTTTTCTCTATGGCTTCCTTCCAGCGCCGACTGTTTTTTTCTTCAGTTCGCCAATTGCCCAGGCAAGCCGGAGAAGCACCGGAGGGCGGTGGAGGGGGCATCCCCTCCTGTCATCTGTAAGAAAGATCAAGCAGCTGAACAGGCTCTATGATTGTTCTTATGGTGCAGGGAATCGCCAGCTGAAAAGAATGAAATACCTGAATGATGCCTGTAGCTGCAGGCATCATTCTGATATTATTACTGAAAGCTGAGGACGTCACATGACAGCCTGCGGGATGGAAGTGGTTAAAAAAGTGAAATCATAAATTCTGTCTTTATACATACAATAAAAACTCAAAATACTGAAATACTTATCAGTTTCTCTTTGTTGTGACTTTGTTACACACACACACACACACACACACACACACACAAATAAAAATAATAATAATATTATATATATATATATATATATATTTTTTTTTTATAATAATTATATATAGTACGTACTATATCGTTTTGTACTGTAATGCTGATTTGTCTAATAAACTTTTCTGTTAAAAAAATAATAATTATATATATATATATATATATATATATATATATATATATATATATATATATATATATACACACTATATAAAAAAAAAACAAAAAATAAAAAATAAAAAAAACACACAGGCTTTTCTTTTTTCTAGCTTGTAGATTTATTTTTAGGTATATTATTAAATTTTCCTCCTTTTTTTTTTTATATATGCAATACATGTTGAAATCATTTAATATTTTTTGGTTTATTTTTAGATTTAGTATTGTTGTGGTCTTTGTTTGTTTGTTTATTTATATTATATATATATATATATATATATATATATATATATATATATAAATCAAACGTAAATAACATCCACAACAATACTACATCTAAATGTAAACTGAGAATTATTAAAATATTTAAACAAGCATTGTTTAGTAATATACCTAAAAACAAAAATATATCTATAAGCTAGGACCAGTAGGACCAGGCTTGAGCCTCACATAGTAACTGGATCTGGTACTTGTTTAGATTGCCATATAGAAGCCTTTAGATATATCCGAAGACAAGTCCTCTTTAATATTTAAAAATGACAACAATACTCATATCCTAAAAAGAATGTTTTAAAAATTGCAATGTGGAGAAACATCATCAGTACATAAGTGAGATCAAGGATTCCAAATATAAAAATGATCAACAGATAAATGTGGAAATTCTGGGGTGCTGAGACAGTGACCCCGAGATCTGGGGGTGTAATCCATCTGATGGACCTCTGGGTCACCCTGCTCACCCAACTCCACTCCACCTAATACCCCCCAGCTGTATCCCCCAATGCTCCCTATAGAGAGATCACCCACCTCTGGATGGAGGAAGTCAGCAGCTGAGCTTCAAGACTTGATGTCACCAGCAGTGGCCAGGAGGCGGTAGGGGATGATGGGTAATCGTGTGTGTCCCTCTTGCAGCAGGAAATATTCCCATGCTTTCGGTTAAAGAGCACCGCTCAGCACTTTGGTGACGGCCATCTTCTTGAAGACCAAGGGTGATCTGACCCTTACAACACTGCTGCCAGAAGCTCTAAAATGAGCGTCTGCTGTTTGGCCTCTAGTGTTGAAAGCTCCATCATATGATCTGCCACTGGAGTCCTCAGCAGCCATCTTTGGTGAGGGAAAGTTGCCCTGTTGCAAGAAAAGGAAAAAAAAAAGAAAGAAAAGCATCTGGCATGTAGCGTTTAGCTGTCTTTCCTCACTTCCTAAAAACTAAAGCAGAGTAGGAATCTCGAAAGTGTTATCTAATGCATGGCAAATGTATCAGAAATGCTGGCAAAATGCATCAATAATGCATAGGCATGTTATTGGGCATCCATGATCTACAATTTCAAAGAGCTTGAATGAGTCGCTACGCCCAGCGAAAGCAACATGGTGGTATAATTCTGATTGTGGCATTGAACACCCCTGGCCACTGCCTCTGCAGGTAAAGGGGAAGTGGTGGGGGGCACTAAAAACAATGCTCAAGCCCAGGGTTTTACCACCCCTCTCCCGCTAGTGTGAATGAGCCCTAAGAACGGGTCTTTTCAGATGAGGAAAGTTTAAGACCCATTCACATAAGCCGATTTGAGCGATTCTTACCTTAGGGTGTTGTCACCCTATTGCAGGAAGCGGAAAACTTTGTGTTTGCTCCCATAGTACTCCTCTTCAACTCACAGCCGTTCTTTGTTTTATCTCTGCATCCATCCTAAAGCGGACCTGTCACCTGATATATTTTTCATGTTAAGTTTATGCATTCTAAGTAACGTCTCAGTGTTCCTGGTATCCGTTACCCCTCACAGGTATCACAGTACTTCCCCCTAGCAATGCCTTCATCTGCTTTTCTCTCCAGGACAGGGCCATCTTTGCTCATGCATCAACCAGGGTCACCATCTACTTCCTGGAATGAGATGGGGGCTCAGAGATGACACATTAATGTAAATGCCGATGTCTGTGTAGTTCCAAATGTCTGACACAGATCAGTCCCTGGTGCAGTCTCTCCCCTTCTCTCCCTTTCCTGGACCTGACCACTCTTCTGCCTGCCAGGTCCCCCTGCCTGGACCTGGCCACTTTTCCGCTTGCCAAGTCCCCTGCCTGAACCTGACCACTCTTTCTGCCTGTCAAGACCCCTGCCTGAACCTGACCACTCTTCTGCCTGACAAATGCCCTGCCTGGACCAGACCACTCCTCTGCCTGCCAACTCTTCTGAGCCAAGTCCCCTGGCTGGACCTGACCACTCCTCTGCCTGCCAAGTCCCCTGCCCACTCTTCTGAGCCAAGTCCCCTGGCTGGACCTGACCACTTCTCTGCCTGGACCTGGCCACTCTTCTGCCTGCTAGGTCCCTCCTGCCTGAACCTGGCCAATCTTCTGAGACAAGTCCCCTGCCTGAACCTGATCACCCTTCTGCCTGCCAATAAAACTACCCGGACCTGACCACTCTTCTGCCTGCCAAGGCCCCTGCCCACTCTTCTGAGCCAAGTCCCCTGGCTGGTCCTGACCACTCTTCTGCCTGCCAAGACAACTGCCTGGAGCTGACCACTCTTCTGCCTGCCAAGGCCCCTGCCCACTCTTCTGAGCCAAGTCCCCTGGCTGGACCTAACCACTCTTCTACCTGACAAGTCCCCTACCTGAAACTGACCACTCTTCTGCCTGCCAAGACCCCTGCCTGAATTTGACCACTCTTCTGCCTGCCAAGTCCCTTCCTGAACCTGACCACTCTTCTGCCTGCAAAGACCCATGGCTGAACCTGACTACTTTTCTGCCTGCCAAGAGATCCCTGTCTGAACCTGACCACTCTTCTGCCTGCCAAGACCACTGCTTGGACCCTCAAATCGATATTCATATTGCACACGTTCCTGGTATTTGTGGCTCATAAACTAGTGGGTGCTACAGCGATTACCAGTTGGGTCCTGGAAACATCAAACAAGCGTACATATTCACCAGCACACCATGGATCGACAATTTTTCGTCCAAAAGTTTTAATGGAAAGAATCAAATCACAAACGAAAGTGCACTGCCTGGACCCGACTACTCTTTTGCCTGCAAAGACCCCTGCCTGAACCTGACCACTCCTCTGCCTGCCAAGACCCTGCCTGAACCTGACCACTGTTCTGCCTGCAAAGACCCATGCCTGAACCTGACCACTTTTCTGCCTGCCAAAACCCCTGCCTGAACCTGACCACTCTACTGCCTGCCAAGACCACTGCCTGGACCTGACCACTCTTTTGCCTAAGACCCTGCCTGAACCTGACCACTTTTCTGCCTGCAAAGACCCATGGCTGAACCTGACCACTTTTCTGCCTGCCAAGACCGCTGCCTGAACCTAACCACTCCTCTGCCTGCCAAGACCACTGCCTGGACCTGACCACTCTTCTGCCTGCTAAGACCCCTGCCTTAACCTGGCCAGTCTTCTGCCTGTCAAGTCCCCTGCCTGGAACTGACCACTCTTCTGCCTTCCAAGCCCCCTGCCTGGACCTGACTACTGTGCTGCCTGCCCACTACCAAGACTCAAATACTCTTCTGTCTACCATTGTGTACTTCAGTCTCCAGACCGTAGCATTCCCTGCTCTTGCTACCCTTAGGTGGAGAGATCCTGAGAGCCAAGAACTGGTGACAGTTGCAGTAAAGAAAACCAGGACCACTACAGTCTCCAGCCCATTTTCACCTTGAGCTCTGGTGAAGCCAACTGTCACTTGGACCCCACCCCTAGGGAAAGCCAGTGTCACCTACCAGGGGGCCACCATAACCCTTGCGAGATATATAAATTATCATTCAAAAGGATTGCTTTCCTCCCTTGGAACCAGGAGAGAGATAGCAATTTACAAACTTTAATAATACTGTTAAAATAATTGTTTTTGACATGTGCCGAGGGAAGGATTCCCCAAATAAGTAATCTCATCTACCATATCTCCAGAATTATAACAGTGGAGGTTTTGGGGTCTTCTGAAAAAACATAAGTCATTTTGTAGGGATAAATATAGAGGTACGTTTCCAGTTGTTGGAATAGAGCGTAATAATTACCTTGGTCTTTTCTTTGTCTTCCTTTTTCTTAAAGTGGAAGTAAACTCCCCTATCGTTTTCATCCACAGAAGCTGCCATCTTTGCCTCTGTTCTTCAGCTGCCACGGTGCTGCACATGTGATCCGTTATGACACCAGCCATTGGGTGGTTTGACGGTTTGGTTGAGAGCACAGCCAATGTGCAGTTAGCATTCCCGGCGTGCCGTTTTTTTAAACTGTTTAAATCGATGGGTTTACTTCCACTTTAAGTAAAAACATTTTTTTATTTTTTTTTTATTTTATCTTGCTTATGGAAGAATTGTTCTGAAAAACGTGGCTGCTAAACACGTATTTTTCTACTAGTAAAAGTCCACAAAAATGGTATTTTCTTAATAACTTTATTCAATACATATTGCCTTCACTAGACAAATAAATAGTATATACACGGTACATTGATGCACAACATTAGTAACAATAGTGAAGCTACAGTGGATGAGGCCCATCTCCCTTCAACGAACACTACAGTGAATCCTTTCCTATACAGCAGTGTTCCTATATTTTCAGTCTTGTGTCCATGTCTGCCACCCAAATTGCTTATTTTCTGACTGGTCACACATCTGAGACATTTAGGCCAGGTTCTGAGCTCCGCCCACTGTCGGTTGTACAGTTTAGAATTCTACAAGAGCCTGTTCTGGGACTAAGTGCTGTTATATCAGGGTGGGGGTAAGGATGTAGGGGTGACTGCATACCCCACTCTCTTTTTTTTTTTTTTTAACGGAAGACTTCTATGGAGCTCAGACTAATATTGTCGGTAAGTTCTTTCACGTTATGGCACCTGTTACCATTAGTTGGACTTCTGACTAATGTGAGGGCCAGTTTAGCTTTTGATTTACGCAGGGGGTGCTCTGGCTTCTGACTTACTTAGGATTTGAAAAACCGCTGTGTAGATACCGTGTGATATTTAAAAAAAATGCAACACCCAACTTTTTATTCTCTATGGCCTCTGCTTTAAAAAAAATCTATGTTTTTGTGGTACTCTGATTACTCTGGCTTCTGACTGACTTAGGATCAAATGAGCTACTGAAGAATGTAAGGGCCACTCCATCTTCTAACATGAGGACCAGTCCAACCTCATGACTCACACAACTGATAATTTGTCTTCTGACTTACACAAGGACCAGTTTGACTTCGGACTCATGCAAGGGTCATTTTGGCCTCTGACTCACATGAGGGTTAGTCCAGCTTCTGAGATATGTGAGAGCTGGTCCAGCATTTAACTCCACAAAGGCCATTTTGGTCTCTAATTGGAGGGCCAATCTGGCTTCTCACTCGGACTTGGGGCAAGCCTGGCTTCTCACTCGTACATGGGGCCAGCCTGGCTTCTCACTCGTACATGGGGCCAGCCTGGCTTCTCACTCGTACATGGGGCCAGCCTGGCTTCTCACTCGTACATGGGGCCAGCCTGGCTTCTCACTCGTACATGGGGCCAGCCTGGCTTCTCACTCGTACATTGTGCCAGTCTGGCTTCTCACTCGTACATGGAACCAGTTTGACTTCTTACTCATGCAGGGGCTCACCTGGCTCTGACTTGAGGACCCATTTGGTGTCTAAGGCGAGGGCCAGACTGGCCTCTGACTCACGCAGGGGCTAATACAACTTTTGACTCCTTTGAGGATCAATTTGAATACTGATAACCACGAAGGCCAGTCCAATTTTTAATGCATGAAACAGTCCAATCCCTGATTCATGCAGGGGCCAGTCCAGCTCATGACTCATACAGGTCCAGTATGGCTTCTGACTCATGAAAGAGTTAGTCCGACATCTGATTTATATAGAAGACCAGATTCTAACTCCCACAACAGCCATTCTGACCTCTGACTAATATGAGGACCAGTCTGACTTCTGACCCAGGTAAGGGTCAGTTTAGTTGACTTTTGACTCAAACAAGAGCCAGCTCGGCTTATGACTCCCTTGAGGGTCACTTTGAATTCTGGTGAATGCTGGGACCAGCCTGGTCTCTGACTCACACATGGGCCAGTCCAGCTTCTGATTCAGGCAAGGGACAATTTGGCTTCTGACTGACAAGAACACCAGTCAAGCCTCTGACTCATGCGAAGGTCAGTCTACCTTCCAACTCATGTAAGAGCCATATTGGTTTTCGACTTGCCAAACATATTACATTCTGACAATACAATCTCTGTGCAATCAACTTTAGATTTTCCAAAACTACATAATATGAGGACCTATCTAATCTATTTTATCAATCCGATCATGCAGGCCCTTATTATACCCAGTTGCTGGCAGAGCTAAAGGAGATTGTACACTCAGATTGTAATGTATGTGTTGAATTTATGGTCTAATCTAGATGACACCACTACATTTTCACCTAGTGCTCATATTTCCCTTATATTACCTATAGATTTAGACTTTAAAGTGTTGGTTACATCAAAAATTACAGTTTAGCCCAGAATGAACAAATAGCTATGTTTATCTTGTGTTGGGAAATCTCTAATGTGAATTAAATTATGACCCCAAGTGGAAGAGTTACTTCTCTTCATAACGACTGTGGCAGGTCAATGAAACTGACAACTCAAGGCTGGAAATCTTAAATCCCATTTGATAGGTCTAGGACAGTGGTCTCAAAACTGCGGTACTTTGGGCACTATTTCTCCCACTGACACCAAAGATGGCGTACTATTCCTTCCAATGACACCAACAATTAGGCACAGTTTCTTCCTCCGATACCAAAAATGGGGCACTATTCCTCCCACTGACACCAAGGATGGGGCACTATTCCTCCCACTGACACCAAGGATGGGGCACTATTCCTCCCACTGACACCAAGGATGGGGCACTATTCCTCCCACTGACACCAAGGATGGGGCACTATTCCTCCCACTGACACCAGTGATGGGGCACTATTCCTTCCAGCGATACCAACATTGGGGCACTATTCCTTCCACTGACACCGATATGGCACTATTCATTCCAGTGACACCCATGATGGGGCACTACTCCTTTCACTGACACCAAGCAATATTCCATGTGCCCAACAAGATTTATTCATTTTATTGATATTTATTAAACACAAGCTTTGCACTTTCCAACAAGTCTAATTTCTGTCCAATTAACCGCTTTTTTGCTCTTGTTGGGAGCTTTACACTATACGGTTGCAAACTCCTTCTTTTTCATATATGCATTCTGGTTAGAGGAATGAACACCTAACGGTGGTAGAGAGACATTGGATTGATTCCCAGCAACCATTATTTACCCCCATTGTTCTTCTTATGTACAATATTCCCACTGACACAAAAAACAGGGCACCGTTCCTTCATCTGACCCTGCTATTTCTCCCACTGATACCTAAAATTGTCAGTTTTACTCCCAACCAAACCAATGATGGGACACTATTCCTCCCACTGACACCAAAGACGGGACACTTTTCCTTCCAGTGACACCAATAACGGTGCACTATTCCTTCCAGTGACCCCAATAACGGTGCACTATTCCTTCCAGTGACACCAGAGGTTGGGCACTATTCCTTCTACTGACACCAACAGGGCACTGTTCCTCCAACTGACCCGGGTGATGGGGCTCCATTTCTATGTAATTTACTCCACTAACAGTCCAACCCGAGGCATTGTTTACTCCCACTGACTTCAGGGATTTTTCTTCCACTGGCCACAGTCCCGTCCTCCTAACATCTGAAGGACAGTAACCTGGGCCTTTGTCTAGAAAGTTTGGAGACCCCCAATCTAGGACATTCCCAGCTCCATCCACCAGCAGCAGCTACAACAAAGACGTCTTATAGATCTTGTAAATTTTACGCTCATTATACCTTCCAAACAATGCTGTCGGAGGAATAAGACTCCCGGTGGGGCTAGGGCATCTAGTGGTGAAATGTTGCTATTGGAGTTATAAGTAGACAGCGAATATCATGTTTGGGTAACTTGGGCCCTTTATCCTTCAATCTTGGCATGTTTCAGCTGGTGCCTGAGGAGGCGGCCCATCTGGATGAAGGCCTTCCCACACTCAGCGCAGGAATAAGGTTTTTCCCCTGTATGGATTTTCCAATGGCCGTTCAGTTCTGACTTTGTGGTAAAACCTATCTTGCACTCCGGACACTGGAACGGCTTTTCTCCCGTGTGACACCGCCGATGTTTCACCAAGTCAGCCTTCCAGGTAAAAGTCTGTCCGCAGTCCTCGCAGGTGTATGGCTTCAGCCCCGTGTGACTCCTCTGATGAATGGTTAGGTTGGAGCTAGTGTAGAAGCGCTTACCACACTCTGTGCACGGGTAAGGCTTTTCGCCCGTGTGGATTCTGAGGTGCTTGGTATAATACGACTGACTGGAGAAACTCTTTCCACACTCAGGGCAAGAATAGGGCTTCTCGCCAGTGTGAACTCGCTGGTGGCTCAACATCTCCGACTTCCACGTGAAGTTCTTGCCGCACTCCGAACAGGTAAATGGCTTCTGCCCCGAATGGACCTTCCGATGTAGTAAGACGTTGGACCGAGAACCAAATAACTTCCCGCAATCAGTGCACGCGTAAGGACGCTCTCCTGTGTGCGTTCTCAGGTGCTTCACCAAATACGACTTGATGGAAAACCCCTTCCCGCACTCCGTACAGACGTATGGCTTCAGCCCGGTGTGTATACGCTGGTGAACGACGAAGTCGCCCTTCCAGGCAAAGCTTTTACCGCATTCAGAGCAGCAGTAGGGCTTCTCCCCCGTGTGGATCTGCCTGTGTTTTAAAAGGTGTGAGCTTTTCTTAAACGCCTTGCCGCATTCGGCACATGAAAAAGGTTTCTCTCCTGAGTGAATGCGCTGGTGAGAAACCAAGTTCTCCTTTCGGGTTAATGATTTACCGCATTCCTCGCATGTAAAGCGTTTTTTACCCAGGTGGGCAGAAAGATCCGTCTCCAGACATGTCTGGTGCTCTTTGGCGTTGTCAGAAAAACGTTCTACGTCCTTCAAGGAGTCGGTCAGGCTAGACAAATTCTGATGACTGTGGAAGTCTGAGGGAACAATGGTCTCCTCTTCGGCAGCTTCGCTGATTTGGCGCATCTTGGATTCAACTGCAACATTCTTTGCTTCCTTGGAGATCTTTTGTTGTCTGGTGGAACCATGATGCCTGATGTTACACTTGGATTGGATGGTGGTCTCTTCTTGGCCAGTTCGGGACATTTTTGGGTCCGCAGTAAGTTGTTCAAGGTCGCTCAAGAAAAAGGATGGTTTGGATGGATAGTGAGACCTGGTGGTAAAGTTTGATGGGGTAATGGTCACATCTTGGCCAACTATTCCACTCTGATGTGCTCTGGAGTCGCTGGTGAAATGATCAACGAAATTAAATAGACTGGATGATCTAGGGGCATTGAGACACCAAGGATTAGAGCTTGGGGGCATAAATCTCCCAGCTTGAGGACTTTGGGTGATTTTGTCATCAATCGATTTGAGGCACGAATAGATAAAGGGAAATGTAGTTCCGGAGTCGAGCCCATCTGCAGGAACGAAAGTGTTTTGAGAATTTTTGGACTTAAAGTGTCACTAAACTCACATCATATAAAACGATCAATAAATGGTGTATTACATGCTGTTCATACTTTCTCAGTCACTATGAGATTCATTTTCTGTATTCTGCAGAAAACCTGGATGATCCTGCTGCTCTCTATCTCCCCCTCCTGTCCATGTCCCCAATTCAGCTAGGGATTTTGAAGAGCAATGTTGGCAGCTCTGCACATGCTCAGTTTTCAGTGAGTTTCTATCCTGAGCATTTCCTGCCTCTGTGACTATAGAATCACACATGTGGGCGTATACACAGTGGTAAAAGCCAGGCCACTCCCTCCCTCCTCCTCCATGCCCACTAACCAGCTAAAAACAATGGAGGCAGGATATAAAGTGTAGTTTGATTGTAGCTTCACCTCCCTCTTTTTCTAAGACAGTGGTGGCCAACCTTTCGGGCCTCACAGACCACTAAACTCACAATTTTGAATCCCGCAGGCAACTAACATGACTTTTATATGTCTTATACACACAATGCTCCGTCTCTCTGCCCCCCCCCTCCCCCCGCACCACACTGCTGTTATATACAGACTCATTAATGGATCTCACCTCCTTATCCAGCCATGTGCTCAAGCTTCATGCTCCCTCCCACAGCCTGTGATCAGTGCTGCCATTGGATATCCCCTCTCTCCTCACCTCCCACTCTCTGCACTACTCCCGGTGCTTCCTTCTGAGTCCATACAGCTGGAACCACCGAGGAGTCGTTGGGTATCAATGCGCGCTGACAGTATTGACTGTCAGCTAGAACTGAGGACAACACTGGAAACAACATTGGGTGGTATACATCCGGTAAAATATTGATTTGCAGAAGAACCCCTGGAGGACCCCCCAAATTTTCTCGTGGACCAACAGTGGTCCAAGAACCACTGGATGGCAACGGCTCTTTCAGGCTGGGGCGTGACAAAAAAAATAAAATTATATATATATATATAAACAAACATTCTGGGAGGGTGTGACATAGCCTAAGACTGGCAGAAATCCGCCCACACCATGTTATTACCAAAATAAAGATTTGATTTAAAACATATACTGTATATTTGTATGACAATTTAAAACAGCTTATTGAAATAAATGTATTTTTACTCTGTATTCCAAAGGCTGTTTTTTTGTTTTGTTTTTTTGGAACATGTGACCAGCAGCAGAGGACTAGAAGCTCCTCCTGCCACTTTTTCCCTGCAGACAGGCTGGGAGAGAGCTGGGTCATGTGACAGCTGTATAGCGATTAGTTAAAAAAAGTACTTCGATTCTTTCTTTAAATTAAAATAATTACAGTGCCATCAGCCACACACAGAAATAGAAGGGACAATGTAAAATAAACAGTGTGTGTTTAGGATCGCTTTAAGCCAAGTGTTGGAAAAAAAAAAAGGAACGTCCATCAACTGTGCTAGCAAAAAAAAGTTTATAAGGTTTACCTTTAGTCTATATTCAAATGGCTCTTGTCAGAGTTTGTCATTCAAGGTGATTAAAGGTAGAATTTGACTGGGTACAATGATATTGTTGTAGTGACTGAACAAGGAGGATCTGTGACTCTTCTCTGGATTTCGTGTTTATAAACTCACCTGGACTGATCTCTGGAGGGATTTCCTCCTCCATGTGCAGCTCATCACCCGTCATATACAATTCTTCTTCTTCTTCTTCCTTCACTTCAACCTTAACAGCAATTAGGCCATCAGCCTGGATAACACATAAGGAATATTTCAAATTAATAACCTACATAGAAATCCAATGATCACTTCTGTAAGATCATTTGTTTCACTTACAGTATAGTCCTCTAGGACCTGGTGATCCTCCTGAGGGATCTCCTGATCTTCCTGTGTGGAATCCCGGGAGTACAGAGGACGGGGACATCTCTCTGGTGGGTTCCCATTACTGGATCCATCTGTAGGAAACACACACACTGACTGACTACATTGTTTCTATGTGTTTATCAGATGATGGGGGATCTAGGTGGAGCCTCCGTACTGCTCTCTCCTTTACAATAAAGTCTCCTCTTACCCGGTGATGTGAGGGGCGGCTGATTGTCCATCATGACGTCCTTGTAGAGATCCTTGTGTCCTTCTAAATACTCCCACTCCTCCATGGAGAAATAGACAGTGACATCCTGACACCTTATAGGAACCTGACACACACAATGATACAGTCACCATCCAGACACATCCCTTGTCTGTTACTGGATAATGTCCCAGAATTCCCGGCACCGCTCACCTCTCCTGTCAGCAGATCAATGATCTTCTGGGTGACTTCCAGGATCTTCTTGTCGTTGTTTTTCTCAGACATCAGCAAGTGAGGTGACCACTCACTGGTTTCCTTCTTTATGGGTCCATAATCCTAGGATTAGAGTAAGACAGTGATGTCATGTGACCTCCGAGAATCCTCCTCAACTCTCCGGTCAGGTCTGTGTTTTATTAATAGAGATAAGAGTGATGTCATGTGACCTCCCAGAATCCTCCTCACCTCTCCGGTCAGCTCTGTGTTTTATTAAAAGAGAAGTATGGGGTTGTGGCCTTTTCTTGAACTAAACTTACCTAGGTGGATGCTACATCTTTCCCCCGATGCCGCTACACTGAAAACCGAGCGGTCGAACACCGCTGATCGCTCAGTTCTGACAGCTCCGTAAGCAGAGAGCTGTAGACTGACAGTCACAGCTCTCTGCTCCCTCCTCGCTCATTGGAGTGCTGGGCCGTGGGCGAACCGGCCGGCTCAGGCCCCTTTCACACTAACGCGATGTCAAAGCCGCGCGATTTTGCTGCGATTTCAGGGAATTGTCTGTGTAAACTTGAGGTCTATGGACCAAAAATCGCATCAAAGTCGGACCAAAGTAGTACAGGGACTACTTTGAAGTTGCACAGATATGAACGGCACTCATTGGAAATCATGGGGGGTACGACTTGTCTTGCGACTTTGCAGTCTCAAGTCGCAAAAGTGTGAAAGGGGCCTCAGGCTCTCATCGGCTCACTGAGAGGCTGAGCTGGATGTTGGTACAAGGATCTGGTGGATTCCCCACTTCCATTGTCGCGATGACAAGGACCGACTTCTGTGACGTCAGCAGAGAGTGGACTACAGCCTGCTCTTTGCTGAAAACGGGTCACAGGAGTGCAAAACAAATTACACTCTTGTGATCCACAGGAGTAGTACAGCCAAATGAGAGTTTGGCTGTACTTCTCCTTTAAAAGAGATAAGAGTGATGTCATGTGACCTCCCAGAATCCTCCTCACCTCTCCGGTCAGGTCTGTGTTTTATTAATAGAGATAAGAGTGATGTCATGTGACCTCCCAGAATCCTCCTCACCTCTCCGGTCAGGTCTGTGTTTTATTAATAGAGATAAGAGTGATGTCATGTGACCTCCCAGAATCCTCCTCACCTCTCCGGTCAGCAGGTAGATGATCTCCAGGGTGAGGTCTAACACGCTCCGGGTCACGTGATTACGCCTAGCGTCCATCTAACCAGGTCCAGCACCGGGGGGGGGGAAGCTTCAGTGTAATTTCTAAAGAAAGAACATACTGTATTTATAGGAAATTTCTCTAGCTAATATACACTTCACATTTTATACAATCACTTCTAAAGTCTTTATTTTATATAAATATATATATAAGATTATTATTATTATTATTATTATACAGGGTTTATATGGCACCAAAAGTTTGCTCAGCGCTTTACAATATAAAAACTGAGACAGTGCAATCACAATACAATAAAGTTAAACTATGCTGCATGGAATGGGTCTTTCTTCTTAGGAAAAGTTATTCCTCCGCTGCACACCAGCTGCAATCCCTAATCAGACTGTCATTGGGAGTGGCAGCACTGGCTGGTGAACTGAGCTAGCAGGGTTAAAGGGCACAGAATGTTCTAAGCAGTCATGAAGCTCAGACAGTGTCACATTGCATACCTGAGGAGGGTCACTCAGGCTGGTATTTAGGGAACCATAGAAGACATGTAATCTTGGTGTGGCTGGGATTCAGGTACACATGCGCACACTGCACCTTCCTCCTACCTCCAAAGGGTGCTGGTCTTTCACCTACACCGCTAGTCAATCATGGCTCCTGTCCCTGTTTTGTTCTCCTTACCATTCCCCAGCTGTGGATGTACACATGACTGAATACCAGGTTAATCATCGCCTTAAAAAACAACTACACAAAAGTGTCTTCAGAAATGTAGCGCTGCAGGGTGGCCATGTTGGAGACCGGAAGCCATTCTGACGGATGGGTGGACTTCTCAAACATGGCTCCGCTGGCGGAGACATCCCAGTGTGCGCTGAGTGCCTTCAGGGAGGGCGGGGTTGAGAGGTTCTGGAGACGTCATTGGGGGGGGGGAGATAGCGGTGGGGGGGCGTGTCCGAAATAACCAGTAATCACGCTCACCGCGCACAGGTACGTCTGAGCATGCGTGCAGAGGGACGTCAGCGCATGCGCATTGAGGCAGAGGAAGCCAGAAGCGAAGGGAGCATGCGCATCCCTGTGTAGCTTTTTTGTGGGGATACTGGCAGATCTTGGAGAGCAGAGACTGGGGCAGACAGGCGCAGGAGGGACAGGTATGGCTGCTGGAGGGGACCCACGGACTCTGACACCCTTCCCATGGCTGGGCTTATGAATATAGAAGCCACAGCCACCCATACCAGCATTTTATAGGGTTTCTCCACCCACAACCTAGGCTTTAGTTATGGGTGGACATTGGGGTGGTGGGGGAGGGGTAAATGCCCTCTGTATGCCTATATGTTTGCCCTACATAAGTGTGAAATTCAGGCAGGAGGGTGATATCCTGTCGTTAGGGATACGGCAGGTGGGCGGAGTTGGGAATTCCACTAATAGGAGTCCAGGATGGTGTGCTGACCAATAATCCGCAGCACATCAGCCTAGAAGTCGGTGCTGATAAGTTGTAGCGCCGGGGTCCTCTGCTCAGTATCAGCAAGCCCCTCTATGATTAGCAAGACCCTCTATGACTAAGTCCTGGTGGGTGGGACGAAACGCGTCGGTGGTGTGGTTAATGGAATAGCGCTGGCTGAGGCCTCCTCACATCTTAAACTGGTCTGGCATGTCCAGCAAGCTCCTACCATAGTCGTTTCCTTCCAATGGGATTGTGAGATAAGATTTCGTGAACTCCAGATCTAGTCTTCTAGACCCATCACCCAACTATATGCTAACCCAAATCAAATTCTATCTGTCAACAGAGACCTCCAGTCAGAACCTCCGAGAAGTGCTGCGGCTCACCATGGACAAGAGAAAGCGCCATCTAACGAAGAGGATCCTAAACATCACCCTGGAGATCATCTACCTGCTGACCGGAGAGGTGAGGAGGATTCTGGGAGGTCACATGACATCACTCTTATCTCTATTAATAAAACACAGACCTGACCGGAGAGGTGAGGGGGATTCTGGGAGGTCACATGACATCACTCTTATCTCTATTAATAAAACACAGACCTGACCGGAGAGGTGAGGAGGACTCTGGGAGGTCACATGACATCACTCTTATCTCTATTAATAAAACGCAGACCGGAGAGGTGAGGAGGATTCTGGGAGGTCACATGACATCAACTCTATTATTAAAGCACAGAGCTCACCAGGGAGGTCAGGGGAGCATCTGTGACAATGGAAACCAAAGCCCTGTATTTAACAAGATGGCTGCCCCCACACAGAGACAAAGTGCAGAACAAGACATGGTAGGTCTGTAATGGGTTAAAGGCAGGGGTGGACTGACCATTCGGGCTCTCGGGCAGTGCCCGAGGGCCCCATGCCACTAAGGGGCTCCATCAGGGTTGCCAGCCTCAATAAAACCAGGGACAGTATGTAAAAATCTGTGTTTTTAAAAAAAAAATCCCAAGATTATAGCTACCCTGCCTCTCCAGTACCTTTTCAGTGTGTGTATGTGTAGTCTGTGTGTGTATATTGTGTTTGTTTGTTTGTGTGTGTGTGTATATATATTGTGTAGCCCCATAGTCTCCTCTTGCCCGGGGGACCCCATAGTCTCCTCTTGCCCGGGGGACCCCATAGTCTCCTCTTGCCCGGGGGACCCCATAGTCTCCTCTTGCCCGGGGGGCCCCATAGTCTCCTCTTGGCCGGGGGACCCCATAGTCTCCTCTTGCCCGGGGGGCCCCATAGTCTCCTCTTGCCCGGGGGACCCCATAGTCTCCTCTTGCCCGGGGGACCCCATAGTCTCCTCTTGCCCGGGGGGCCCCATAGTCTCCTCTTGCCCGGGGGGCCCCATAGTCTCCTCTTGCCCGGGGGGCCCCATAGTCTCCTCTTGCCCGGGGGGCCCCATAGTCTCCTCTTGCCCGGGGGACCCCATAGTCTCCTCTTGCCCGGGGGACCCCATAGTCTCCTCTTGCCCGGGGGACCCCATAGTCTCCTCTTGGCCGGGGGGCCCCATAGTCTCCTCTTGGCCGGGGGGCCCCATAGTCTCCTCTTGGCCGGGGGGCCCCATAGTCTCCTCTTGGCCGGGGGGCCCCATAGTCTCCTCTTGGCCGGGGGGCCCCATAGTCGCCTCTTGGCCAGGGGCCCCATAATCTCCTATTGCCCGGGGGCCCCATGAGTTGTCAGTCTGCCCCTGGTTAAGGGTCAGCTACAGGGAGATAACAAGCAATACTGGTGACAAATCGTTTGCCTTCTACTTGCCTTTTTATTTTTTTGGTCACCACTTTCACAGCTCAGAACTTCTTCATCTATTTCAATACATATTAGGATTATGTTCCAGTGAAGAAGTCTGGTGACCATGTGACACCCAACAACCACCCCTTTGTGTCTGGAAGATGGAGTAGGAGCCAGAGCCGTAACTTGGAGCCTCCACCTTTCTCAATGGCACCTGAGAAGATCAACGACAAAAAGATCCTTCAACTGACCAGCAAGATCATTGAGCTGCTGACAGGAGAGGTGAGCGGTGCCGGGAAGTCTGGGACATTATCCAGTAACAGACAATGGGATGGGGACTGTACCATTGTGTGTCGTGTTTCTCTAACAATGTACCTTTCTCCATGCAGGATTTCGACTATTTGGAAGAAGACACAAATTTCTACAAAGACGTCAAGGTGGAGAAATCTCAGATGCTTCAATTAAGCGGTGAGTTATCTCCATAAAAGTATTCCCAAGAACTTCTTTGTATACTTGTAAAAGAGAGAGCAGTACGGAGGGTCCACCTAGATCCCCCATCATCTGATAAACACAGAGAAACAATGTATTCAGTCAGTGTGTGTGTTTCCTACAGATGGATCCAGTAATGGGAACTCTCCAGAGAGATGTCCCCGTCCTCTGTATTCCCGGGATTCCACACAGGAAGATCAGGAGATCCTTCAGGAGGATCACAATATCCCAGAAAAATCGACTCTGATTTCTAGAGATGTTTTAGTTGATCAGAAGGTAAGATGTTGACGTTCAAATGCATGTGAGCGCCTGAGCATCAAATCTATAATAACTTGTTGGACCCATTCTAAACGTCATCAATATGGAGTTGGGCCCCCCCCTTTGTGGCTTTAACAGCCCCCCGCTTTTTTGGAAAAAGTTTCCAAAAGATTTTGGTGCGTCGGTGGTAATATGTGTGTCATGTATCTGGTGGAGGAGCCTGAAGTGATGAGAACAGCTTCTCTTACACCTCCGGCTCAGAGTCCCTGGTAAAGTAACAGGAGGTGCAAGGGTATTCAGTTGCACAAGTGCCTAATTGTACTTGCCAGTAGGTAGTCTAAACGTCTGCAGCATCAGGCCAGGCAGCAGGTAGAATAGCAGCAAAGACTGGCTCACAGCAGGCAGGTGGTCAGCGAGACCGGCTGGGCAGCAGTTAGGAGATCAGCAAAGACTGGCTGGGCAGCAGTTAGGAGATCAGCAGAGACTGGCTGGGCAGCAGGCAGAAGATCAGCAGAGACCGCCTGGGCAACAGGCAGGTGATCAGCAGAGACCGGCTGGGTAGCAGGCAGGTGATCAGCAGAGACTGGCTGGGTAGCAGGCAGGTGATCAGCAGAGACTGGCTGGGTAGCAGGCAGGTGATCAGCAGAGACTGGCTGGGTAGCAGGCAGGTGATCAGCAGAGACTGGCTGGGCAGCAGGCAGGTGATCAGCAGAGACTGGCTGGGCAGCAGGCAGGTCATCCGCAGATACTGGCTGGGCAGCAGGCAGGTGATCAGCAGAGACTGGCTGGGCAGCAGGCAGGTGATCAGCAGAGACTGGCTGGGCAGCAGGCAGGTGATCAGCAGAGACTGGCTGGGCAGGTGATCAGCAGAGACTGGCTGGACAGCAGGCAGGTGATCAGCAGAGACTGGCTGGGCAGCAGGCAGGTGATCAGCAGAGACTGGCTGGGCAGCAGGCAGGTGATCAGCAGAGACTGGCTGAGCAGGTGATCAGCAGAGACTGGCTGGGCAGGTGATCAGCAGAGACTGGCTGGGCAGGTGATCAGCAGAGACTGGCTGGGCAGGTGATCAGCAGAGACTGGCTGGACAGCAGGCAGGTGATCAGCAGAGACTGGCTGGACAGCAGGCAGGTGATCAGCAGAGACTGGCTGGACAGCAGAGACTGGCTGGGCAGCAGGCAGGAGATCAGCAGAGACTGGCTGGGCAGCAGGCAGGAGATCAGCAGAGACTGGCTGGGCAGCAGGCAGGAGATCAGCAGAGACTGGCTGGGCAGCAGGCAGGAGATCAGCAGAGACTGGCTGGGCAGCAGGCAGGTGATCAGCAGAGACTGGCTGGGCAGGTGATCAGCAGAGACTGGCTGGGCAGCAGGCAGGTGATCAGCAGAGACTGGCTGGGCAGCAGGCAGGTGATCAGCAGAGACTGGCTGGGCAGCAGGCAGGTGATCAGCAGAGACTGGCTGGGCAGCAGGTTGGAGATCAGCAGAGACTGGCTGGGCAGGTGATCAGCAGAGACTGGCTGGGCAGCAGGCAGGTGATCAGCAGAGACTGGCTGGGCAGCAGGCAGGTGATCAGCAGAGACTGGCTGGGCAGCAGGCAGGTGATCAGCAGAGACTGGCTGGGCAGCAGGCTGGAGATCAGCAGAGACTGGCTGGGCAGGTGATCAGCAGAGACTGGCTGGGCAGCAGGCAGGTGATCAGCAGAGACTGGCTGGGCAGCAGGCAGGTGATCAGCAGAGACTGGCTGGGCAGCAGGCAGGTGATCAGCAGAGACTGGCTGGGCAGCAAGCAGATGGATGATCAGCGAAATCATACAAGCTGGGTCTGTAACGGGGTGGGCAGACTGGGTGTGATCACGTAGGCAGAGCCTTAGCGTACAGGCTGGAGCCAATAACGGATGAGTGGGTCAGGAACAGAAGGAGTAGGCAGGGGCATATTCCAGGGACAAGCCAAGGTTGGTGCAGGCAGAGATTGGAAATAATCAAGGCAGGCCGGATAAGTAACAGATAGTTACAGTGAGGGCAAAATAGTATTTGATCCCCTGCTGATTTTGTTTTTTTGCCCACTGACAAACGTAAAAATAAATGAGCAGTCTATCATTTTTAATGGTCGGTTTTTTTTAACAGTGAGAGACAGAATAACAACAAAAATATCCAGAAAAACACAATTCAAAAAAGTTATACATTGATTTGCATTTTAATGAGTGAAATGCATTTGATCTCCGATCAATCGGCAAGATTTTTGGCTCCCTGGTGTCTTCTATACAGGTATCGAGTTGAGATGAGGAGCACTCTCTTAAAGGAAGTGCTCCTAATCTCAGCTTGTTAACTATATAAAAGACACCTGTCCACAGAAGCAATCAATCGGATTCCAATCTCTTCACCATGGCCAAGACCAAAGACCTCTCCAAGGATGTCAGGGCTGGAATGGGCTACAAGACCATCGCCAAGCAGCTTGGTGAGAGGGTGACAACAGATGGTGCGATTATTCACGAATGGAAGTTTCAATGATCATGAGAACGGTGAGGAGTCAGCCCAGAACTACACAGGAGAATCTTCCCAATGATCTCAAGGCGGCTGGGACCATAGTCACCAAGAAAACAATTGGTAACACACTACGCCATGAAGGACTGAAATTGCAGGGCCCGCAAGGTCCCCCTGCTCAAAAAAGCACATGTACAGGCCCACCTGACGTTTGCTAATGAACATCTGAATGATTCAGAGGAGAACTGGGTTGAAGTGTTGTGGTCAGATGAGACCAAAAACAAGCTCTTTGGTATCAACTCAACTTGCCGTGTTTGGAGGAGGAATGCTGCCTATGACCCCCAAGAACACCATCCCCACCATCAAACATGGAGGTGGAAACAATATGCTTTGGGGGTGTTTTTCCTATAAGGGGACAGGACAACTTCACCCCATCGAAGGGACGATGGACCTTCTAATCTTGGGTGAGAACCTTCTTCCCTCAGCCAGGGCATTGAATATGGGTCGTGGATGGGTTTTCCAGCATGACAATGACCCAAAACACATGGCCGAGGCAACAAAGGAGGGGCTCAAGCAGAAGCACATTAAGGTCCTGGAGTGGTCTAGCCAGTCTCCAGAACTTAAAGTGGAAGTAAACCCATCGATTTAAACAGTTTAAAAAAAAAGGCATCCCGGGAATGCTAACTGCTTATTGGCTGTGCTCTCAGCCAAACTATCAAACCATCCAATGGCTGGTGTCATAACGAATCCCATGTGCAGCACCATAGCAGTTGAAGATTAAACGGAGGCAAAGATGGCAGCTTCCTTGGCTGAAAACGGTAGGGGAGTTTGCTTCCACTTTAATCCCATAGAAAATATGTGGGGGGAGCTGAAGGTTCAAGTTACTAAACGTCAGCCTTGTAACCTTAATGACTTGGAGAGGATCTGCAAAGAGGAGTGGGACAAAATCCCTCCTAAGATGTGTGGAAAACTGGTGGCCAACTACAAGAAACATCTGACCTCTGTGATTGCCACCAAGTACTAAGTCATGTTTTGCAAAGGGGTCAAATACTTATTTCACTCATTAAAATGCAAATTAATTTATAACTTTTTCTGGATATTTTTGTTGCTATTCTGTCTCTCACTGGTAAAATAAACCTACCATTAAAATTATAGGCTATTTCTTTGTGAGTGGGAAAACGTGAAAAATCAGCAGGGATCAAATACGTTTTCCACTCTTTGTAGACACATAATGCAGATGAGAGGTTTTGCAAGAAACTCTGTAGACCAGACAGCATTGATCATGTGCAGCATCTCCATTTAAATACCCCACTTGGCACCAGCATTAGTAACAGACTCGTGGTAATGCGCGGCTACGTGCCCGCCTGCGCACAGGTTTGTCCTTTTGCACCATTCCATATGCTGGCATGCTCTTCCTTGCAATGTGCCTGTTCAGTGAAATAGAAATATATGAAGAACAATATGGACTTTTCAGGCACATCTACAAAAGTATAGCAATCTCTTTATTTGTTCATATCAAAAAATACATAGATTCCAAAGACACAGACTAATTAAAACAATATTATATATGTGTATGTATGTGCATTCTATCATCAAAAACTTTTTCCTGTGGGATAATATTAATAACATAGTTACACAGTCCCACTGGTATATGATATTGATTGCTGAGATATAGCCATGGGTTCTGGAGATCACAATCAAATTACAGGTGAATGCTCGACATGTTTCGCGATGCTATCGCTTCCTCAGGAGCCTCCTGTTTAATTAGAAACATACATTTATTACATACAAAGCTAATTTTAGAATGCCATATACTTATTATTGACAAAAATGTGTTTGGTTAAAACTACGCATGTTTCTCTGTCGCCTACTCGCCACTCTGAAAATGTACTATATATTCAAGCTTGTCCCAGATGCACTGCCAAACTGCTGCTACCTCATCAACCTCGTAGGTGGAATCACATAGGAAGGTCACTCCAAACAAAAATCCCCAAAAAACAAAAAAGGGGAAAAAATCCAGGGAAAGCCAATACTGTGCAGAGATTCACTGAGAGGGATGTATCCGGTAGCCACTGGAAACATCCCTGCCAGTGAATCTCAGAGGAAGCGATAGCATCGCGAAACATGTCGAGCATTCACCTGTAATGTTAATGTGATCTCCAGAACCCATGACTATATCTTAGCAATCAATATCATATACCAGTGGGACTGTGTAACTATGTTATTAATATTATCCCACAGGAAGAAGTTTTCGATGATATAATGCTGTTTGGTAGGATGAATTCATGGGCCTGTTGAACATATTTTATTTACACACACACACACACACACACACACACACACACACACACACACACACACACACACACACACACACACACACACACACACACACACACACACACACACACACACACACACACACACACACACACACACACACACTATATATATGTTTTAATTAGTCTGTGTCTTTGGAATTTATGTATTTGTTGATATGAACAAATAAAGAGATTGTTTTATACTTTTGTAGATGTGCCTGAAAAGTCCATATTGTTCTTCATATATTTCTATTGCAATAATCAGGACGTGACACAGTATATATTTAGGGTGTTATGATTGCCACCCGGGGGCCTAGCAATCAAAAAACTTTTCCCTGTTCAGTGAAAAGTGATCGGGTACTGATGATCGAGGTGAAAACCCAGCATGCAATTGGTGCTCCATTTTCTCCCAGTGGTCTACAGCCTGTACTATCACCGGTGGTTGTCAACGGAGGTTGCATGTCTATGTGCATGATTTTATGATTGAGGGGCACAGCTGAAACATCTGAAGTTAATAATTCCAAAGGGTTCTGCAGATGTCCCCAAAAACGACGGCCCTCCAGTTGTTCAGGAACTACAATTCCCTTCATGTCTGTGAATGTCAGAGTTTTACAATGCCTCATGGGATGTGTAGTTCCACAACAGGTGGAGGGCCGTAGTTTGGAGATCCCTTATCCTATCTTAGTGTCAACAAGTGTGCCCAATCCATAAGAACTGCCCTCGGATACGTCTAAATATTGGTTTTTGGAAGCTTGCTTAGAAACGTGAAAGCTGTATTTATTAATGTGACCGTAGGATGAAGACATGCAAGAAGTCAAGACTTTTATCGTAACCCAGATTCACACTGCTGGGGAGCCAAATGTGATGGGTGATGATCTGTGTAAAGAGGAGGAAATCCCTCCAGAGATCAGCACAGGTAAGTAATACACAACAAACAACATACCTGGATCATCAGGAAGCCTGGGAACCGATCTGAGCGGCTGGCCATAGAGCTAAGCAGAGGAAAAATGGCCTCTGTGTATCTCTATGGCATAGGAGGCCCGGATCGACGTTATGACGTCACTTCCGGTTCACAAGCAGTGTAAACAAGGCCCCCTTTTTTTTTTTTTTTTTTTTTTTGTTTCATGAAATTATTAATTAATTTTTTTTTTGGATCTGATGCTTTCCATTGTAGAGGAGACATATGGGGTCTTATTAACCTTATTGGGGACCTGTCATGCTTTATTGTTCTCAGAAGAGATGTTTACATTTCTTGTGACCGCAATAAAAGTAATAATAAAAAAATAAAATAAAGGGACAGTATAAAAATTTAATATAATCACTTTTTTATTTTTATTTCTCAAAGCGACCCCGTCCCCCGTGCTCACACGCAGTTGCAAATGCATACATTGGTCTCGCCCACATATGTAAATGATGTTTGCACCACACATCTGATTATCTGAGGATAATGTTTGAGGGTTCAAAGTAATTTTCTAGCAAAAAAATACAGATTTTTACTTGTAAAAAAAAAAGTGTGATTATAGGCCTGGTCCTTAAGTGGATAATTATATTCTCCCTTTTAAGACTGACTTTATGTCCCCCAGGTGCGTACGGAAACTTCCCAGATGGTGAGCCTGTCTCCCCTCATGGCTTTGAGACAGATGAACACTTTGCTGAAGACACCAAAGGAGAATCTGACTCGTTTCCGGTCTCCGGACACACCGGTTACTTCACCAGCCCTCCCGACACTATGGTGCCCAGCATCGGCCGGGGCGGAGACCAGATCTACATCTGCACGGACTGCGGCGAGTCTTTCCTGTGCAAGTCCCACCTTGTCTCGCACCAGAAGTTCCACCTGGGGAAGAAGCAGTATGTCTGCCCCGAGTGCGGCAAATGCTTTGCGTACAACTCGCACCTGGTCCGGCACCGGATCACTCACACTGGGGAGAAGCCATACTCCTGCGAGGACTGCGGCAAGTGCTTCACACAGAAGTCGTACCTCACCTTGCACGAGCGCTGCCACACGGGTGAGAAGCCCTTTTCCTGCTCCGAGTGTGGGAAGTGCTTTGCGCGGAACGCCAGCCTCTGCATGCACCAGCGCATTCACACCGGTGAAAAACCGTTCTCCTGCTCGGACTGCGGCAAAAGCTTCTCCCAGAGGTCTTATCTGTTGCTACACCAGACGTGCCATCGGGGGAACAAACCGTATTCGTGCCCCCAGTGCGGCAAGTGCTTCACCACTAACTCCTACTTGGCCAAACACCAGAGGACTCACATGGGGGACCAGCCTTGCCTGTAGCACCACTGTGGACTAATGGGAAACAATCAGTCTGATTTTGGTTGGACATTAAGGATGTTGACTCCCTATCCCAATTCCCGTTTTTTCTTGGGGACTCCAACAGTGACATTTTGGCCAAGTCCCCACCCCTGAGTGATAACATTTTAACCAATACAAATTGAGAAGAGTCCTATAAGCCGCACAACACTACGAAACTTTGTATGTGGAAAGTGAAAACAGCCCCAGCCTGGGCTCCATCCACGCCACCCCCTCCAAGGCATTTCACCCCGCCCACAGAACTTAATCATCCCCCAGTGACAAAATGTGTTGAGGGGTGTCCTGGATTAAGCCCAGTTTGAGGCTGTTTTCACTTTTACACACAGGCTTTTTTCTAGTGATGAGTGGCTTATAGAATGCTTCTCTCTTTGTACTGGTATCCATGGGGCTGGCACAAGCTCCCTCCTTTCCTGCACTCCCAATGGTTGATATTAGAACAGAACCAGTAGGAGCTTCGAGCAGCACCCGTAATTTGGCACTGGTTTACAACAACATTGTAATGTCATTGCATCAAGCATTCCAACCTTAAGATCTTGGTACCACCAGGTCTTCGATGGACCATGGTCAAAATCCATTTACATGAGTTCCTTCCCCTGAGGAGCTTACAATATCATATTCCTACTTTGTGTACTCCAGTTGGCACCAGTGTTCCATGGTTTTCTTACCTACAATTGCTGGTATGTTCCATGGTCCCAACCATTCACATCAGTCACTACCCCTGAGAGGAGTGTACTATACTGTCCTCATGTCAGGTAGTCCAGTAGTGAGATCTTGCCTTTGGAGTTCCATGGTTTCCTCACCTACATGGCTCGTATGTCCCATTGTTGTAACCATTCACATCTGTCCCTGCCCTCAAAGAGTACACTGTACTATCCTCACATCAAGTATTTCAATAGTGAGCTCTTGCTATTAGAGTTCCAAGGTTTTCTTACCTACTACAGCAGTTATGTCCTGAAACAATTCATATCAGTCCCTGCTCCTGTGAAGCTTCCATTGCTCCTCCTTGCGGTACTCCACATGTTGGCACTATAGTTCCTAGGTCTGCTGACCTGCCACTGTTAGGTGAGCAGACCTGCTGGTAGGTATGCATGGTGCCCTATGATTGATACCAGTCACTTCAGCCTCTGCCTGTGAGGAGCCTAATGTCCCTACTTCAGGTAGACCAGTGTAAAATATTGTCAGTAGACTTCTTAGCTCACCTTGCCAACCATGACTAGGTGAGCAGACTTGGTCAGTCTCTGCCTCCTAGGAGCTTACACTTATTCATTTCAGAGATATTCTAGCTATCAGATTCTTAGACCAGAGACTTGAGACCCTGCCCCTGAGGAGACTATAATGACCTTACCTAGGATACTTCAGGAGGGTACTCCAGATGTAAGATGTTGGCACTAGAGTTCCTAGTTCTGTAGACCTGCCACTGTAAGCCCTTGTACACACGGTCGGAGATTTCGACAACCAAATCCGTAATTCCGGCGGATTAATTTTGGAAGAGGTCCAGAAGTGATGTTGCATACACAAGGTCGGACTAATTTGTCGGAAAATCCGATTGTACATAACGTGATGACGTTATTTCGTTACGATGGGACAACTTTCAGGCTAGTAGCCAATAGCTTTGGTCTAGGAATTTGATCTGAGCATGCGTGGCACTTTGTCCGTCGGAGTGGGCTACACATGATCGGAGTCCGATCGGAGCATTTTGTCGGAAAATTTTACCGGCAAGTTGAAAAAATTCCTGCCCCTGAGGACACTGTAATGTCTTTACCTAGGATACCTCAGGAGGGTACTCCAGATGTAAGATGTTGGCACTAGAGTTCCTAGATCTGCTGACCTGCCACTCTTAGGTGAGCAGACCTGCTGGTAGGTATGCATGGTGCCCTATGACTGTTATCATTCACATAATCCCCCACCGCCGAAGAGCTTAATGTCTCTACATCAGGTCGTCCAGCTGTAGGATATTGATGCCAGACTTTTCAGGCCAGCTTGCCAACCATGACTAGTTGAGCAGACTTGGTCAGTCTCTGCCTCCTGGGAGTTTACACTTGGCCCTTTTGACAGGTATTCCAACTGTGAGATACTGAGACCAGAGATTTGAGTCCCTGCCCCTGAGGAGACTGTAATGTCCTCACCTGGGATATTCCAGGGCGGCGGAAAACAAAGCTCTACGATTTCTAGGTCTGCTCACCTTTAGTGGCCATTGCAAGGGCCTACTAGTATCATTGGTTCCAGTGCTCTAACCCAGTAAAAAGATTAGAGTACCCAAGTCTGCTGACTCAATATGGACAATGCTAACGTTCTCCACCCCTGAGGAGCTTACGTTTTTTGTTCATTATTTCCGGTATAGCTAAATCATAGGACCCAGGTAGCTAAAGAGATCACATAACAGCTAATGCATTTTTTGTCATGTGTCTGACTTCTTTGCCAGCTTTTCTAATGGCTCCTGGGCCAAGGTGGGTGAAACTAGTACCCACCCCTGAGGATATTACAGTGAATTAGCCCTATGTACATTGCTACTATTAATCCTTTCCAAACCTAGCCTCCTAAAGCTGTCCTGGTAACACAAGTATACAAAAGCTGTAGGGCTTAAAATAACAGCCTGCAGGGTTCCCTGGATATAACCAACCAGCACTGCTACCGTTTCTAGCCCACAACTTGGTGTTGCCACCCCCAGCTCTCTTGGAGAGCTCTTGTGTCTGTCAGTAGAGGTATCAAAATGTCCACTGTGCCCTATAAACATGGGCTGCTAGCAGTCAGTAAGAGTCAGTGGTAAAATTGATTGGTGACAAGAGCAAGAGAAAACTACCAACGTGTTTCGGAGATAAAACTCTTTGCTTCTTCAGGGCTCTGGTTTAAATAATGGGATTCTAAGGATAGTAACCAGAAAAAAAAATATCTTCATGCCAAGCAGATTTGAGGCGTCCTATGACTCGTACATTGCTAATAACTATTGTTGGTTACTATACCACCCTAAGAGTCTTATCAATTAAAGCGGATCCCTGAAGAAGGGAGAGTTTAATTGCCGAAATGCGTTGGTGGTTTTGTCATGAAATTATTTTACCATTAAAAAGTTTCAGATTTCTGGATATTTGTTTTGGTGCTCTTACTAGATTATTTAAGCATGCAATCCCACCTTTGGGTCACCCCTATATTTAAAAGGGGCTCCTAAACTATTGCTATTGTGCCCAATAAAAGATTTGACTTTCCTACTTCAAAATTGTTAACTTTTTATTCTTTTGAGTAAAATTAACTGGGGCATTTTTTTTGTATTTTTTTTTTTTTCATCTAGGCTAATAAAAACATGGACTAAAAAATGTTTTCAGATCTTGTGTTTATTAAGGACTCATTCACACGATGGGGTGTAGTTCTGTAAAATTTGCAGGGCTATTCATACTTTGAAACAGCATATTCTTCCTGTGTGAATAAAAGCAAAATCAAATATGATTAGGCTGTTTTCTCTCCAGCTCAATTGTTATTCATTCAGAAAGAATACAGTGAAACTGGAAAATACCATATTATAACCAGTAGATGGAGCTGACAATCTAATTATAAAAGTATTTTCTATGATCATCAGCTCCACCTAGAGGCCATAATGAGGTATTTATTATTAGTATTTATATAGGTATTTATTTATCCATGCACTGTATTGTGTACAAATGAATAACATTCAACCTGCAGAGAAAATAGCCTAAAAAACTTTTATCCCCCCCCCCCCCCCCCAAATTTAGTTTGGTAAGTCAAATAGCTCTGCAAAGTTTTATACTTGCAACCCCCCATATGCGTTGAGCAGCATTGCTCAACGCAGGCCAAGAGCTTTAACAAGTAGAGTAGCATTGTTTTCAATGGGCTCAGTTCACACTAACACAACAAAAGGGGCAAAAACAGGATCTGACGCATTTAATAAACAAAATGGAACATGTTTCAACGAAATGCAACATAAAGTTATAAAAAAGAAAAATGCACAGCAAAGCGGTAAAAAAGCATTTCAATGCAAGTGATATGAGTTCAACACAACAAATGTGGTGTGATTCCATCCTAAGGGGTGTGCCCGAAGTATAGATTAAAGGGGTTGTAAAGGTTTGTTTTTTATTTTCTAAATAGGTTCCTTTAAGCTAGTGTATTGTGGGTTCATTTACCTTTTCCTTCGATTTCCCTTCTAAATGTTGTTTTTCTTTGTTTCCTTTGTCTGAATTTCTCACTTCCTGTTCCTTCTCAGTAAGCTGTTCTGGCTGACTAAACACCACTCAGATGATGGTGTGAAGTTTACTGAGGAGAAACAGGAAGTGAGAAATACAGACAAAGGAAAAAAAAACATTTAGAAGGGAAATCGAAGGGAAAGGTAAGTGAACCAACAATGCACTAGCTTAAAGGAACCTATTTAGAAAATAAAAACGAAGCACAACCCCTTTTAAGCCTTAAAATGTTTACAGCAAACACAAGGCGTGCCCTAGGAGAGCTCATGTACTTATCAAGGTTTGTCTGTAATGGTCTTGGCCCCTCCTGCCATTGGATGCTCATCTGGGAACACCAGCACTGGAGCCACCTGAATAGGTAGTCTTGGTATTCTCAGCCACAACCAATGGTTGCCATATCTCGTAGAGTCGCATCCCTGCCTAACTCCTGGAGTGGCTGTCCTTCCTGGGAGTCCTCGGGGGTGGTCTTCCAGCTTTTGATTTGCTAGCCTGCTAAGATTATATTAGTGCAGTGTTTGGGAACAAGGTCGGAGGGTTACGCATCAAGAATGGACAAGGTGGGATGCTGGCTCCACACAGAAATAGACTACACTGTTTGAAGTGACCATCCTTCCTTTGTGTCCTCGGGGGTGGTCCTCCATCTTCTGTTTTTTTAGCCTTATAAATTATATTACTGCAGTTAGGCATTAACCACTACAATACAGGGCACTTTCACCCCCTTCCTTCCCAGCCCAATTTTCAGCTTTCAGCGCTCTAGCGTTTTCAGTGACAATTGCGCGGTCATGCTACACTGTACCCAAATGAAATTGTTATCATTTTGTTCGCACAAATAGAGCTTTATTTTGGTGTTATTTATTCACGACTCCGTTTTTTTTTTTTTGCGATATAAGCGCAAAAATAGCGGAAATTTGGAAAAAAACTATATTTTCTTTTTTCTATTTGAAAAGAAATCCAATAAAATCAAATTTTGTCATAAATTTAAGCCAAAATGTATTCTGCTACATGTTTTTGGTAAAAAAAATTCCGTTTTAATAATTGGTTTGTGTGATCACGGACATATGTACGCAAATGATCATGTACATATGTGTGCAGGTGATCACGTACATATGTGTGCAGATAATCATTGGGACATGTGATTTTAGTGGGACATATGTGGGGGACATGTTTTTATTATTAGGGACATGTGTTTTTATTATTTGGGGACATGTATGTTTTGGGGACATGTGTGTTTTGGGGACATATGTGGGGACTGTGTTTGTACTGTGTGGTGTGTTGTGTGTTTACACTACACTGATGATCAGTGAGTAAAAAGCAGCCCATACTCACTGATCATCAGCCGGCTGCAGCGTTCTGCTCTCCTCTCCTCAGCGGTGACTTCCGTATGAGGAGAGGAGAGCCGATTGCCTAGCAACCGGCTGTTTGTTTACATCACATGACGGCCGTGATTGGACACGGCCGTCATGTGATCAGGAGGGCCAATCACAGAGCCCTCCTGCCGATCTGAGATGTGCCGTGTCCGGGTGACACGAGCACATCGGGATCGCGCCGCTGCGCGGGCGCGCGCGCGCGCGATCCCGCTACTCCTGAATGACGTTCCTGAACGTCCTATCAGGAGTAGACGGCTCCCACCCATCCGTATATATGCATTGGCCGGGTGGGAAGTGGTTAAGGATGGATAAGGTGGGATTTTAGCTCTGCACGGGGAGGGACCACAGTGCCTGGAGTGGCCATCTGGCCCTAGTGTCCTCAGGGGTTGTCTTCCATCTTCTGCTTTGTTAGCCTCCTAAATTATATTACTGCAGTTAGGCATGAAGGATGGACAAGGTGGCATTCTGGCTCTGCGCAGACGGGGGCCACAGTGCCTGGAGTGGCCATCTGTCCATAATGTCCTCAGCGGTGGTCTTCCGTGTTCTGATTTGTTAGCCTCCCAAATTATATTACTGCGGTTAGGAATCAAGGATGGACAAGGTGAGATTTTGGCTCTTCACGGGGAGGGACCACAGTGCCTGGAGTGGCCATCTGTCCCTAGTGTCCTCAGGGGTTGTCTTCCATCTTCTGATGTGGTCCCTCCCCATGCAGAGCCAAAATCCCACCTTGTCCATCCTTGATTCCTTCTTTTGATTCACTAACCTCCCAAATTATATTCCTGTAGTTAAGAATCAAAGATGGTCAAGGTGGGATTCTGGCTCTGGATGGGAAGGGATCGCAGTTCCTTCAGCGGACCTCCCTCCCTTGTGTCCTCAGGGGTGGTCTTCCATCTTCAGATTTGTTAGCATTCTAAATTATATTAGGGCAGTTAGGCATGAAGGATGAACAAGGTGGGATTCTGGCTCTGTGCAGGAAGGGACCACAGTGCCTGGAGTTTCCATCTTTCTCTATTGCACTCGGGGGTGGTCTTCCGACTTCTTATTTGTTAGCCCTAGATTATGCTACTGCAGTGTTGGACAGGGGGTCAGGGAAGTTAAAGTGGAGCTAAACCCTCCTATCTTTTACAGCCAAGGAAACTGCCATATTGGCCTCCATTTGATGTGATGGTGCAGCACATGTGAACAATTATGACACCATCCATTTGATGACTTGACAGTTCGATTGAAAGCACAAGCAACTGGGACATTTATAAATCACGGCATGCCTTGAATGTAACGGTTTTGGTCAACTGTTAAGTTGATGGGTTCAGTCCTACTTTAAGCATCAAGAATGGTAATGGGGGGAATTCTGGTTCTGCACAGGATGGAACTGCAGGGCCTAGAGTGACCATTCTTTCCTAGTGTCCTCGGGGGAGGTCTTCTGATTCGTTAGCCTGGATTGTGTTACTGCAGTGTTAGGCGGGGGGGGGGGTGAGGTAAGTTGAGCATCAAACATGGTCAAGGTGGGATTCTGGCTTTGTATAAAAATGCACCACAGTGCCTTGAGGGGCCATCCTTTCCCAGTGTCCTCGGGGGCGGTCTTGCTTCTGATTCGTTGGCCTATATTGTGTTACTGCAGTGTTGCGGAAAGGTAGGCATCAGGGATAGACAAGGTGGGCTTCTGGTTTTGCACAGAAAGGGACCACGGCCCTTGGAATTGTCTTTCCCTAGTGTCATCAGTGATGGTCTTCAGATTCATTCATTTAGATTGTGTTACCGCAGAGTTGGACAAGGAGGTGGGGGAAGTTAAATGTCAGGGGTGGACAAGGCAGGATTGTAGTCCTGCACAGAAAGGGACCAAGGCACCTGGAGTGCTTATCCTTCTCTATAGTCCTCGTGGTGCTATTTTGCCTTCCCATTGTTTAGCCTAGATTGTATTACCGCAGTGTTGGGTAAGGGGTGGGGGAAGTTAAATGTCACGGACAAGATGGGATTCAAGTTCTGCATGGGAAGGGATCATAGTTCCCAGAGAGCGCATCCTTCCCTAGTGTTCCTCAGGGGCGGTCTCCTGGCTTCTGATACGTTGGCCTAGATTGCGTTACTGTAGTGTTGGGCGGGGGGAGGGGGCAATTAAGTGTCATGGATGGACAAGACGGGATTGAGGCCCCACGCAGGAAGGGACCACAACTCCTGGATTAGCAGTGTTAAACTGGTGGATGGCTTTCTCATGAAAGTGGTTCTAGTGGCTCTTTAGCCTCTGGATCACTTTCAGAAGCGCAGGAGGGGACGACCGGCTGGTCACAGAGGCTACCAGAGACTGGATCGTCTCTGATCGCCTCTATGGCCTTGGAGGACCAGAGGAACGTAATTTCTGGTCTAGCGTGGAAGTAAACAATTTTTTTTTTTTTTAACCACTTGCCGACCAGCGCACGACAATGTACGTCGACAGAATGGCATGGGCAGGCAAATGGGCGTACATGTACGTCCCTTTAAATTTGCCGCCCTGCCGCGCTGGTTGGGACCCCCGTGAGTCCGGTCGCGGGACTCGATCGCCGCGGGCATCCCCGCGATCGTCTCACGGAGCGGCCGAATGGAGAAGTGCCGTTGTAAACAACATTTCTCCATTCTGCCTAGCAACTATTGACGCTGATCTCTGCTCCATGTGATTGGAGCAGAGATCAGTGTTCACTAAATGAAAGCCCAACCCCCACACAGTTAGTAACACACCCCTAGGAACACTTAACCCCTACACTGCCACCCACTGGTTAACCCCTTCACTGCCAGTGTCATTTACACAGGAATCACTGCATTTATATAGCAGTGATTACTGTATAAATGACAATGGTCCCAAAAATGTGTCAAAAATGTCCGATGGGTCCCCCACAATGTCGCAGTCACAATAAAAATCGCTGATCGCCGCCATTACTAGTAAAAAAAAAAAATAATAAAAAATTATTAATAAAAATGCTATAAAACTATCCCTATTTTGTAAACACTATAACTTTTGCGCAAACCAATCAATAATCGCTTATTGCGATTTTTTTTTACCAAAAATATGTAGAAGAATACGTATCGGCCTAAACTGAGGGAAAAATTTTTTTTTTATATATTTTTGGGGGATATTTATTATAACAAAAAGTAAAAAATAATGCGTTTTTTTCAAAATTGTCGCTCTATTTTTGTTTATAGCGCAAAAAATAAAAACCGCAGGGGTGATCAAATACCACCAAAAGAAAGCTCTATTTGTGGGAAAAAAAGGACGTCAATTTTGTTTGGGAGCCACGTCGCACGACCGCGCAATTGTCAGTTAAAGCGACGCAGTGCCGAATCGCAAAAAGTGGTCTGGTCTTTGACCAGCAAAATGGTCCGGGGCTGAAAGTTGTTAAGCAAAAGATCAAACAAAAACAAAACATTTTTTGATCTTTTGCTTTTAAAGGTAAAGGAGACCCCAGAACTCTCCATAAAGAGGACATGTCATTCCTTATTTATGTTACAAGGGATGTTTTTATTCCTTGTAATAGGAGTAAAAGTGGTAAAAAAATAAATAAAATTAAAGACAGTGTAAAAAAAAAAAAAAAAAACAATGTAAAGCGCCCCCATCCCTCCGAACTCGTGCACGGGGACGAATGCACACGTAGGTCACGCACACATATGTAAACGGTGTTTGCACCACACATGTGAGGTATCGCCGCAAACATTTTAGCGAGAACAATAATTTTAGTGCAAGACCCCCCTCTGTAACTCTAAATTGGTAAACTGTAAAAGTGTTTAAAGCGTCGTCTATGGAGATTTTTTAGGAAGTTTGTCGCCATTCCACGATCATGCTCAATTTTAAAGCCTGACATGTTTTGTATCTATTTACTCGGTGTAACATCATCTTTTATATTTTATCAAAAAATTGCGGTATTTTTTTTTCTATGTTTTTTTTTCTTTTAATTAATTAAAGTGTATTTTTTCCCAAAAAATTGCGTTTAAAAAAACGCTGTGCAAATATCGTGTGACATTAAAAAATTGCAACAATTGCCATTTTCTTCTCTAGGGTCTCTGCTAAAAATATATATATTTAATGTTTGGGGGTTCTGAGTAATTTTCTGGGTAAAAAAAAAAAAAATACTTATTTAAACATGTTTTTTTTTGTAATTCATGAACTGCTTGCCGACCGGCTCACGCCGATATACGTTGGCAGAAAGGCATGTACAGGCATATTAACATACCTGGATGTTTCCCTTTAAGAAGCGGCCCGCCGCGAGCTCCGTCAGTGTGATCGCAGGTCCCACAGACTCGATGTCTGTGGGGGATACCCGCGATTGTCTCACGGAGAGGAAGAACGGGAAAATACTGATGTAAACAAGCATTTCCCCGTTATACCTAGTCCCAGGACACTGATCACAGCTCTCTGTAATCGGAAACGGTGATCAGTGTCGTGTCACACACAGCCCCTCCCCTCCCCGCAAATAGAATCACTCCCCAGGACACACTTAACCCCTACAGTGCCACCTACTGGTTAACCCCTTCACTGCCAGTCACATTCACACAGTAATCAATGCATTTTTAATTGCACTGATCGCTGTATAAATGTGAATGGTCCCAAAATTGCGCCAAAAGTGTCCGATGCGCCATAATGTTGCAGTCACGATAAAAAATCGCTGATCGACGCCATTACTAGTAAAAAAAAAAATATTAAAAATGCTATAAATCTATCCCTTATTTTGTAGACGCTATAACTTTTGCGCAAACCAATCGATAAACACCTTTTGCGATTTTTTTTTTTTACCAAAAATATTTAGAAGAATACGTATCGGCCTAAACTGAGGAAAAAAATTGTTTTTTTTTATATATTTTTTGGGGATATTTATTATAGCAAAAAGTAAAAAAATATGCGTTTTTTCAAAATTGACGCTATTTTTTTGTTTATAGCGCAACAAATAAAAACCGCAGAGGTGATCAAATACCACCAAAAGAAAGCTCTATTTGTGAGGAAAAAGGACGTAAATTTTGTTTGAGAGCCACATCGCACGACCGTCAGTTAAAGCGATGCAGTGCCAAATCGCAAAAAGTGCTCTGGTCTTTTGCCAGTCAAATGGTCTGGGGCTGAAGTGGTAAAGGTGTATTTTTTTTCCCCCAAAAAATGCGTTTAAAAAACGGCTGCACAAATATCGCATGACATAAAAAATTGCACCGACCACCATTTTATTCCCTAGGGTCTCTGCTAAAAAAAAATATATTTAATGTTTGGGGTTTCTAAGTAATTTTCTTGAAAAATAAAAATATAAATACAGATTTTTTCATGTTTTTCGTTTTTTATTATTCATTAAAGTCTAGTTTTCCCCCATAAAAATGCATTAAAAAAAAACACTGTGCAAATACCGCATTACATTAAAAATTGCACTGACCACCATTTTATTCCCTAGGGTCTCTGCTAAAAAATATATATATATTTAATGTTTGGGGGTTCTAAGTAATTTTCTTGAAAAATAAAAATAATAAAAATACTGATGTTTTTTATGTTTTTCATTTTTTAGTCTAGTTTTCCCCATGAAAATGCATTAAAAAAAAAAACACTGCGCACATACCGCATTACATTAAAAATTGCACCGACCACCATTTTATTCCCTAGGGTCTCTGCTAAAAAATATATATATTTAATGTTTGGGGGTTCTAAGTTATTTTCTTGAAAAATAAAAATAATAAAAATACTGATGTTTTTTATGTTTTTCGTTTTTTATTATTTATTAAAGTCTAGTTTTCCCCATGAAAATGCATTTTAAAAAAAAAACACTGCGCACATACCGCATTACATTAAAAATTGCACCGACCACCATTTTATTCCCTAGGGTCTCTGCTAGAAAAAAAAAAAAATATATATATATATATATTTAATGTTTGGGGGTTCTAAGTAATTTTCTAGCAAAAAAATACTGATTTCAAACTTAGTAAACAAAAAGTGTCAGAAAAAGCCTGGTCGGCAAGAGGTTAAAGATATCTGAATCCCTTCAATACAAAACACTCTCCTGCAGCGGTCATAAAATCCACTTCCTGTCTATTGCTGCAATCCTATGGCGGAAATGACGTTGCCAGGAAAGGCGGCCATCTTTATGATGGGCAAGAGCAAACGTTTCAACGGCTTATCGAAACGGATCGCAAATAATACCGAATTTTCCTTCTAGATGAAACTCTAAGGTCATTTTCTTCTCTACGAAACACGCCCGCTCGTCCCTGTCTGTATAAAACACGGGTGAAAACTCAATCATTTGCCCATTGAGACTAAGAGGCGCCATCTTTACTGCTGGGAACGGACTGAAGCGGAAAAGGCGAGAGGAACGGCTACGAACGTTTGCGAGTTTGTATATTTTTTTTCTTAGGAGGGCAAATCCAGTTATAACATCTGTCTTTTGTAGGCAGCCGATGCCTCTTACAAGCATGGCCGACAGGCGCCACAGATCGGAAATGCGCATGTGTGGCCTTCTTAGGACGATCTGCGCATGTGCGGCCTGTCTTAGGGCGATCTGCGCATGTGCGGCTTATATTACGGCGATCTGCGCATGTGCGGCCTGTATTAGGGCGATCTGCGCGTGTGCACGTAGTCTCCAGACCGAACTAGCTGCAAAGTAGGAACAACTAGGTGCTGTTTGTATTATTGGCACGCTTGGTAGGTTTTTTTTTTTTTGTTTTGTTTTTAGGGTTGTATTTCTGCAGATATGTATAATATAATTATTTGCACTTTATAATCATGCTTAATTTTCTTAAAGGACCCCTGGACTCTGAAAATAACACGGCTGCCATTGCTGAGCTCCATGAGAAGACTGGCTGAGCGCACACTGCGCTGATTCAATGACTTGCTGTCTGAACCGCTGACCAATGTCGCTCGGGAGTCCTCTGTGACTTCCCTTGACGCATGCTTGTTCTGAGTTAGTGGCTCCACCCCCTTCTCTTTTTATTTATTTATTTATTTTTTTTAAAGCAGGCGATCCACGGAATTCGAGTCACACAGGTGAGCGCTTAGTTTCGGTCTTACGGGGGAGGGGAAACTAATAATAAAAAATGGTAATGTAAAGTGGAAAGCCCCTCTAAATGTCCTTTCCTTCTGTCTGCAGGGAGACGCCATGCTGCGCTGCGTGGTGACGGGGTGCCCCAGCAAGGCCGACCGGGCCACCTCCCGCCGGGGCGTCAGGCTGCACACTTTCCCCCGAGACCTGGGCCAGATCGGCTCTTGGCTGCGGCTCACCGGACAGGACTTCGGGGACCTGGACTGGCTGGCCCAGCAGATCTGCTCGGACAGGGACGTGGCGGACGGCGTGCGCATGTGCTCCGCCCACTTCACCAAAGACTGTTACCTCACCGACTACCCCACGAAGCTCCTGAGGGCTGAGGCCGTGCCCTCCATCTTCCCCAAGCGGAGAGCCGTGCCCCAACCCCCGGCCGGGAACGCTGAAGCGGATTTGCCGGCAGGAGACGGGCTGCTTACAAAACAGATGCCTGAGGTGAGTGTGACCCGGGGCTGTTGTGAAATGGGTTTTCCATCCGGCCAATGTCATTATTTTTTTAATACTGGGTTACCGCACACTAGTGGGAGTGGCTACTCTGGCATGGGGGTCCCCCTAAAAAATCTCTACCAGACCCAAACGGGCCTGGTATGGATTGGGGGGACCCCCACGCAGTGTGTGTGTGTGTGTGTGTGTGTGTGTGTGACATTCAGCTGTCATTGGGGAACCCCGCTTACCAACAGGGATGATCTCCGGCATGTTCGCACACTCCACGCGCAGAGCCCGCCAGGAAGTCGGCGCAGCGCTAATCACAGGCAGTGAGACATTTCCCGATCTCTGCAGCCGCGTATCGGGGCAATGTCTTACTGCCTGTGATCAGCGCAGCGCCGACTTCCTGGCGGGCTCTGCGCGTGGAGTGTGCGAACACGCCTGAGCTCATCCTTGCCAATCGTTTAGATGTGGCGGCTTCATTCCTTTTTTCTCTTTGGCTTTCACCTGGTAATCAGGCCAGTAACGCACCACCTGCGTTAGAGCGCCCCACACTGGATGAAAGAGCACAGGAGGCACAGCAGCATTGTAAGCCCATAGGGGAGGGGATTGTTAAATGTATTAGCAGAATCTAATACGCTAAATAAATTGAAGCCAAACAACAGCTCACACTTTATAATCCGTTACAGCAACTGTTTTTTTTTTTTTTTTTTTTCTTCTTTTTGGGATAGAGGTCTGAATCTAATGTTTGCACTATAGCACATTTTAGCCCCCTCTTCACATCACAAAACCCCCTTTAGCTTCTCCTTTACATCAGTGTCCACAACCCCCCTTCACATTGCAGTCTCCCCTTTTTAAAGCAGTCCAACAGTGTCCGCAGTGCCGCCCCCCCCCCCCCTTTTAGGACATTGCAGTGCCGCCCCCCCACCCTTTAGGACAGCCACAGTGCCATAAATTCTCCTGCGCTTGTGAAGGCGTTGCTAGTATAGAGTGGTAGTACTTTCAAAGGAAGGGAATTAAAAGATGATCATGCATGTCCTGCTGCCTAAGCTGACCAGGGGTGGTCTGAAGAGAGAGACGGGTAAAGAAAAGAGGCGGAAGGCGCGTGATCTGACGCTTTGATCAAATTGATACTATATTTTTTTATATTTTTTTTATAATATTTTTATTTTATATACAGAAACAAATGCATATAAAGTGGCTATGTATTCATAAAAACAAGGTTGCAAAATATACACTTTTTAAAATTTTTGAAACTTGGACATGCCCATACAAGTGCTAAAGGTGGCTGGCGCGTTTCCAGGGGTTCCTGCTTCATCAGAGCCTTGAAGAAAAGGAGAAGTCTGTACAGTATGGTAGACCAACATAAAAAAAAAAAAATTAGTGGCTAGTTGGGAGGCATTGGTAATCGCATGGTCTCCTTAGTTTTAAAACTGTCCACAGCTTTAAATTTAGAGCACTGGGATGTGGACAGCTTTGAAGCTAAGGAGAATCCATCACTAGCCACTCTTTATGTTGGTCTACCATATTGTACAGACTTCTCCTGTTCTTCAAGGCTCTGATGAAGAGGGAACCCCTCGAAACACGTCAGCCACCTTTTAGCACTTGCCCTTGTATGGGCATGTCTAGTTTCTAAAATTTTAATGTGTATATTTTGTAACCCTGTTTTTATGAATACATAGCTTTTTATATGCATTTATTTGTTTTTGTATATAAATAAACTGTATCAATTTGATTAAAGCGGCAGATCACGTGCCTTCCGTCTCTTTCCTTTATCACATCTCCAGTGCCGCCTTTAGTCCTTTACACATTTCGGTGCCCCTTGCAGTAGCCCCCTCTTCTCCTTTTATACACAATACCCCTTTCATCATTCAGCCTCCCTAGCACAGTCCTGCCAGGGCAGAGGCACAGCAGCTGGGTATTCCCTCTCTTGTCTTGACTCCTGCCCGACTTCCGCTATTATCCTCACAGCGGGCAGGGCCGGAGGTGCTGCATCTTGGGACAGAGAACCGGAGCTGTCCAACTTATGATTACAGCGGAAGTAAAACCTTCGATTTAACGTTGAAGGAAAAAAAAAAAAAAGGTTACATTTCCAGCATGCCAGGTTTGCTAACTGTAAAGCCTTCCAATGGCTAGTGCCATAACTGATCACATGTGCAGCACCATGGCAGTTGAATATTAAAGCGGTTGTATGCCCGCTAATGTGTGTTTTTATTTTTTCCAACCTGCAAAGGAAAAGGCATAATGAGCTAGTATGCACCTCATACTAGCTCATTATGAAATGCTTACCTTAGAACTAGGCCCCCGACTGCCCGTTCCACGCCGAGGGAGCTGATATGCTCCCCTCTGCGTTTCTTCCGGGTATCGCGGCTCTGGCGCTGTGAGTTGCAGGAGCCGCAATATCGTCACTCCCGCGTGGGAGAATTTCATCCCGGCAGGGTCTGGCGTATGCAGGGCTTTTAGCCGCGAATCCCCTTGTGCGCATGCGCCGCTGCAGTCAACGAGGGGAGTATCTCCTAAACTGTACAGGTTTAAGAGATTTTTTTTTTTTTTACCTACAGGTAAGCCGCCTTATAGGCTTTCCTGTAGGTAAAAGTAAAAAAATTGACTATACAACCACTTTAAACAGGAGCCAATATGGCAGCTTCCTTGGCTGAAAAGGACAGGAGGGGGGTTTACTTTCACGTTAACGAGCAAGTTACATAGTAGGTAAGGCTGAAAAAAGACACAAGTCCATCAAGTTCAACCTATGTGTGTGATTTTATGTTATTACATTGTATATCCCTGTATGTTGTGGTCATTAAGGTGCCCATCTAATAGTTTTTTGAAATTATTGATCTACCCCACTGAAACCACCGCTTGTGGAAGAGAATTCCACACCCTCACCCCTCTTACAGTAAAGAACCCTCTACGCAGTTTAAGGTTAAACCGCTTCTAATTTTAGTGAATGGCCGTGTGTCTTTTTAATTTCCTTACGCGGAAAAGTTTTGTCCCTATTGTGGGATCACCAGTATGGTGTTTGAAAATTTAAATCGTATCCGCTCTCAAGCATCTCTCCTCTCCTCTCCTCTCCTCCAGAGAGAATAAGTTCAATTTTTCCAGTCTTTCCTCATAACTGAGATCCTCCAGTCCCTTTTTTTTTTTTTTTTATTAGCTGTGTTGCCCTTCTCTGGACTCTATCCAGTTCCAGCACATCCCTCCTGAGGACTGGTGCCCAGAACTGGATGGCATACTCCACAAGTGATTATCGGATCTCGCCCTGTGTCCTGATATTATTATTAATAATATCGATTTATATAGTGCCAACAGTTTACGCAGCGCTTTACAATGTATAGGGGAGACAACACAATTACAGTACAATACAAAAGGTACAGGAGGGCCCGGCTCGTAGAGCTTACATTCTAAAGGGAGGGGGATATGCTGATATGCAGCACCTCCCACCCTGCCCGCTGTAATGATGATAGCCGCTGGGCGGGAGACTAACGAGAGAACACCCGGGCTGATAAGTGGCACGGCTGCAGTCCGGACAGGACCATTGTTTGGTCTGGGTACGGACCATGGTCCCCCATTTAGTGAACCCTGCTGTAAACTCATATTCTGCTGGAGTGCACCTAAAAACAACCGACTTGCTGGCTGGATCACCAAATGTAAATAAACAAGAGAGCCTAAAAAAAACAAATGCAGCCATCGCATTTGTGAATTGGTAAACTGCATTATGTTTGCTTTTGGGTTTAATACCACTTTAAAATAAAGGGGCACAGAGGCTTCAGGATTGCAAAATCAATTTACAATGTTGGCACCCTCTAGGGGTTGGAGAGGGTCACACTTTAGTCCACGGATTGCTCCAGTAATCTTCTGGTTGGTAAAATTGCTCTGTTACTTCAACAGTGTCTAAAATTTTCCAGCTAGTAATATATGTGGGAGTTCACGGTTCACTTCTTCTTTTTTTTTTTTTTTATCTTTTCAGAATGGGGCACCAGAGTCTTCTACAGAGAAGAAGGAAATCCCAAGTCAACCCAATGAGAAGGTATTAGCTCTGGCTCTGGAGATCATCTACCTGCTGACCGGAGAGGTGAGGAGGATTCTGGGAGGTCACATGACATCACTCTTATCTCTATTAATAAAACACAGACCTGACCGGAGAGGTGAGAAGGATTTTGGGAGGTCACTCATCTCTATTAAGATATTTCTTTTTATCTTATTGAATAGAGTTATGGACCCATAAAGTCTGGTCATCCTCCACCTTCCTCCCTGACGTCTGAGGGAAACAAAAAGATTCTAGAAGTTGCCCAGAAGATGATTGATCTGCTGACAGGAGAGGTGAGCGGTGCCGGGAATTCTGGGACATTATCCAGTAACAGACAAGGGATGTGTCTGGATGGTGACTGTATCATTGTGTGTGTCAGGTTCCTATAAGGTGTCAGGATGTCACTGTCTATTTCTCCATGGAGGAGTGGGAGTATATAGAAGGACACAAGGATCTCTACAAGGATGTCATGATGGAGAATCAGCCGCCCCTCACATCACCGGGTAAGAGGAGACTTTATTGTAAAGGAGAGAGCAGTACGGAGGCTCCACCTAGATCCCCCATCATCTGATAAACACATAGAAACAATGTATTCAGTCAGTGTGTGTGTTTCCTACAGATGGATCCAGTAATGGGAACCCACCAGAGAGATGTCCCCGTCCTCTGTATTCCACACAGGAAGATCAGGAGATCCCTCAGGTTGATCACCAGGTCCTGCAGGACTATACTGTAAGTGAAACAAACAATCTCATTAAATCAATCATTTGTTTTCTGTTTAACCCCTTCGCTGCCAGGTTTGTACGTCATATGGACCTGACAGTTGGAGGGGTGTAAATCAGGATTGTGCCTACCGACTATGGGCCCTGGCATTTGAGGGAGCTATAAGCATTTAGGAAGATGTTCCATTATGTAATGTAAAGGTACATTATTAAAAAGGCCATGATGGTCTCTGCCAGATTGGGACTCATAATGTTGTCATCAGCAAGCCACCTGTCGGGGTCCCCCTGCCATAATGTGTTTATTAGGGATATACCAATACAATTTTTTTCTTTTTCTTTTTTTTTTTTTTTTTTTTTTTTTTTTTTTAGCACCGATTACTGATACCTATCGCCTAGGAAGAGGGGTGGTTTGGGAGGTGGCGGGGTGTTGATCAGGAGTTCGGTGGGAGGGGGAAGTGAGGGCAAGGTAGTTGAGGATGGGGTGAAATGGGGATTGTGGGGTGGGAGCGTTGGGGTGGAAAAGGCTTTGATCGATTGGAGGGGGAGAGGATGGGGATAGGAGGGTTATTGGGAGACATGGGGACAGAGGTGAAAGCTGGTAGAGGGATGGAGGAGGCAACAGGCAGAAGTGACTGCAGGCATGGTACAGGGAGACGGCCAGAGACTGCAGGCATGGTACAGGGAGAGAGTCCTGCTACTCGGTACAACAGGATGCCCCCCTGTCTCTGCCTCAGCATCCAGCCAGGGAGAGCCCGGATCCAGTGCTCTGTTTGGACGGAAGTCGGAGCTGGAGGAAGGAGGTATGCAGTGAGGAGATGGAGCTTGTGGGCTGTTAGGCTGGGCAGGCCTGCACCTTGCGATGCCACTGGGAGGAAGAGGCGGGGATGGCATTGTCCGTACGGGAGGAGGAGGCTGTCCTCTTCCAAGCGACGTCACTTCCGTTATCGGAGCATTTTCACGAGTACCGATACTCGCCAAAATGGCTCGCATCGGCACTGATACCAGTATCGGTGCATCCCTAGTGTTTATTTTAAGTAGGTCTCCTGCTACTGTTTGAAGGTTTGCTGTGTTTGTACTTATGATAATGTGTATTGTCTGTAGTTTGCTTGAAGTGGGCAAGTCTGACCTGCAATGTGAGTCATCCAGGTGGTTAAGGATCCTCTGTGATGGGATTAGCCTTGATTCAGCTGTAACCTCATTAGCTAAACCATTGTGTGATGTTTTGGGTAAATATTTGGGTTATTGTATATGTGGGAGGACTGACATACTTTTCAGGTGTATAAAATGCCTGTATCCTTGTCCAATAAAACATTCCATGTTCCAGTTTGTAACTGAGCTAGTCTCGACTGGGTCTTGGTTACAATACGTGGCTGTAATATCTGATATCTAAGGATCCACATTGGAGGAAGCAGTGTACTGACTGAAGCACTCAAGTGGAGTGCGATGGGGTTCCCGTGACACAATGGACTACAGAAAACATTCCCCATGCTACGAAGAGGACGAGGAGCCCTGTAATCATAACACCCCTCTTCTAGAGTGACAACGCTTTTCAGTAGATACAGTACAGTGAGTGAGTGTTGTCATGCCAGGACAGGAAGTGGGGAGTTTTTCTCCCATCGCACTATATCATATTTTATTTCATATACACTATATTACCAAAAGTATTGGGATGCTGAAATGAATGACATCCTAGTCTTAGTCCGTAGGGTTCAATATTTAGTTGGCCCACCCTTTGCAGCTATAACAGCTTCAACTCTTCTGGGAAGGCCGTCCACAAGGTTTGGGAGCGTGTCTATGGGAATGTTTATTTGAAGTCAGATTCCCACTCTCTATCCATGAACATGCTCCTTCTACTCTTCCTTCTCATATCAGTGTCTTCTATACTTAAATTGTCCTTTACTCAACCTCCATAGCATGCCCATATCACCCTCACTTCTACGCTCTCCCTACTACTTCCCCATCATCTCCAATTGCTGAACCCACACGCTGACCTAAACACCAGGGAAGTTAGACATGTGCGCTCATGCACATCCCACTCCCATCTCATCTTCCACACACTCCTCCTTCTCCTAGTCTTGGAGGACATTTCTCCAAATCCTTGGTCCTCCCATTTTCGAACTACTACCACATATCCGACACCCCATCTCCTCTGGCAACTGCCACAATCCACTCAGTTTAATTTCTATCCCCCGTTTCCTAAAACCAGCCCCCCAGTCTCATGCGCCCTTTGGATTGCCTGCTCCATCTGTAACAAGCTCACATCGGTGCACGACCATTTCTTCTCTCATGACTTTAACATATTTACCATAACTGAAACCTGGCTTCAAAATTATGACTCTCCTTCTCCTGCTGCCCTCTCCCATGGTGGCTTCCACTGGACTCACTCCCCCAAACCCAACGGACAGAAAGGAGGTGGAGTTGGATTCCTTCTATCCCCACAAAGCACCTTCCAAATCCTTTTGAGATGCACTGTATTCATCTGTTCTCTCCCTTTTTCTCTGAGGATTGCATCAATTTATTGGCCTCCTTGACCAGTATTGCTCAAGGTCCATAAAGACCTGGATGAGCGAGTTTGGGGTGGAGGAACTTAACTGACCTGCACAGAGTCCTGACCTCAACCTGTGTTCACCTTTTAGGGTGAATTAGAGCGGCGACTGAGAGCCAGGCCTTCTCGTCCAATATCAGTACCTGACCTCACAAATGTGCTTCTGTAAGATTGGTTAAATATTCCCATAGACACACTCCTAAACCTTGTGGACGGCCTTCCCAGAAGAGTTGAAGCTGTTATAACTGCAAAGGGTGGGCCAACTCAATATTGAACCCTACGGACTAAAGGCCTGTACACACGATCGGATATTCCAACAACAATTGTGTGATGGAAGGGTTTTTTCGGATAATCCGACCATCTGCATGATCCATCGGACAATTGTCTGAATTTCCGACAACAAATGTTGGATAGCATGCTCTCAAATTGTCCGACAACAAATGTGTCATGTCGGATTATCCGATCGTGTGCACACAAGTCTGTCGGTCTAAAATCCAAAGTACAAACGCGCATGCTCCGAACCGATGCTAACCGTAAGACAACATTAGCAGAAGTTGCCCAAAGGGTGGCGCTAAAGAGCTGAAAAACTGCATAGTTTCGTGTATGTTGGCTGAAAAAGTTCTGCCCTCTGTATGCAGAACAAGTTCACGGCCAACGCCCTTCGGACAAAAATCCAGGGATTTGTCCGATGGAAATCCGATCGTATGTACGAGGCTTAAAGTGGTTGTATACTCAATTTTTTAACTTTTACCAACAGGAAAGCCTATAATAAGGCTTACCTGTAGGTAAAAAAAAATATCTCCTAAACCTGTACGGTTTAGGAGATATTCCCCTCGGTATGCGCCGCTGACTGCAGCGGCGCATGCGCACATGGGGATTCTCGGCCTGAAAATCCGGCAGTGGCCGGCCGGAATGAAATCTCCCCACGCTCCGGCCACTCACAGCGCCAGAGCCGCGATACCCGGAAGAAACCCAGAGGGAGCATGTCAGCTCCCTCGGCGTGGATCGGGCCAGATGTCGGGGCCTCGTTCTAAGGTAAGTATTTCATAATGAGCTAGTATGCGGTGCATAACTAGCTCATTATGCCTTTTTTTCTTTGCAGGTTTAAAAAAAATGTGCGGGTTTACTACCGCTTTAAGGCTGAGATAACATTAAAGTTCATGTAAAGACAGGCGTCCCAATACTTTTGGTAATATAGTGTATGTATACCTACGAACAGTGAAGTGCTCCTTTTTAATATAAATTACCAATTGTGGACTCAAATGTAAATTTCATGAGCTGTTTTATTTGCACATCATGAATCCAACAATTGTGTAAATTTTCTTGGGTTTAGATACGTTTAGTAAAGTATACTACATGCATTGCCGTTATATTTTTTTTAGGGTACAAATCTGAACAGTGTTGAAGCAGAAGATCCGTATGTGATGGGTGATGATCCGTGTGAGGAGGAGGAGATCCCTCCAGAGATCAGCACAGGTGAGGAATAAACACTAAACCCAGAGAAGAGCCCCAGATCCTCCTTGTTCAGTCACTACAACAATCTCTTCTTCTCCCCCGTCCTCTGTCAGTAGACAGTAAAGGGGCGAGGGCCTGTGCCCAGTGGGGGGGGGGGGGGTGGAACGGCCTGTGCCCAGTGGGTGGGTGAACATATTCGCCAAGCCTGACGAAGGGACCCTGCGCAGCTCCGACACATTGCACTTATTTCTGTGACGTGATCTCTCTCAATAAAATCCTTGGACGGAAGTGTTGATCCATCAATTGGTAACTGGCTTTCTCATGGTGGTATTTGATCACCACTGGGTCCTTTTCTATATATCTATCTATATCTATTTTAATAAAAACAACATTTTCAGCATTTTTTTTTGTTATAAATTTTTGAGACCACCCCCACAGTATTTTCTGCTTGGCCAATATAAAAAAAAAAATATATTTCTTCATAAATTTAGGACAAAATGCATTCTGCTACGTCTTTAAAAAAAATAAATGGGTGTATAATAATTTGATTTGTGTGAAAGTTTATAGTGTATACAAACTATGGTATTTATACTGGAATTTACGCAGCTATGGACACCATACTGTAATGGTGGTGATGAGTGGCTTATAGTGGGACTGTGATAGGGTGGTGGACAATCTGGTGCTGACGGACACTGGCTGGGAGGGTCACTATCTGACAGTGATGTCTCTAGAGACACTAATGCAGTGATTGGTGATAATACTGTACTAATGGCACTGACTGGGAAGGGATCAAAGTAAAACTAAAGGCAATTTATTTATTTTTTATTTTTTTATTGCTGTCTGTGTCCCCGTTTGGTAGATTCTTCCTCTCTCTCTGTGTTGTCCTGTTTACCATTATCTTGGAGAGTGAAAGTAAAAGAAAATCCCAAATTTTGGGTTGTCACCAGAAAAGTAATAGAGGGGAAATCTTCCAATGGGGACACTAGTTCTGGTGACCTGGGAGTCCCCAAGGAATTCCCTTACTGTGCAGTGATCTCTCACTTCCTGCTGGGCTATGGCAAGTGTAAGGAAATCTCTGCAAGGATGAAAAAAAATCTAACGGGGGTTATAACCCTCCCTTACTAAATACAAAATTGGAGTGGGGGGGGGGGCATTCAAGGGGTCACCTGTGTGCCTAACAAGTCTAATGTGTGCTGCTTTTATATGATGATCTGGTTGATTTATTTTTCTCCCTGCTTTTCAGGGAGAAGAAACTGCCAGATGAGATGGCTGTTCTCTGTACACGGATCTACATTATTTCGACTGAAACCTGCTGATCGGTTGTCCAATCACACGCAGAGTTCTGTGCGTTTGTTAACACAGAACTCTGAGTGTGACTGGACAGCCGATCAGCAGGTTTCAGCCGAAATAATTGGCTGAAATCTGCTGACAAATTACTGTTGTGTCCAATCACAGTACGGGGTCGACGGGGCACGTGCGCCCCAAAACCTAGAAGCATGCCAGCGACGTACAAACCTTCACCGGCCGCTCACATTATATTCACTATGAGCCGTCAGCAGGTTGTTAAAATGACAGATATTAAAGAAAATGCCTAATTATGTTGATGTGATTGGTTGTGCTTTTCCTACAGAGGGATCCAGACATTCACCAGAGAGATGTCCTCGTCAGGATTCCACGCAGGAAGATCAGGAGATCCCTCGGGAGGCTCAGGTAGATTTTACCCAAGTTTCTCATTGTACAATAACATTGAAATATATGATCATGGCTCTCGGTGGATCTAACCTCTTCCACAGCACTGTTTTTTTTATGTCGTACGGTATATTTGTGCAGCGTTTTTTTTTTTTATTTGTTTTTTTTTTTATAAATTTTTTAATGCAATTTTTTGGGGGAATACGCTTTTAAAAAAGCGTTTTTGTTTTAACATTTTTTTAGTGTGTGTGTGTGTGTATGTATGTGTGTGTGTGTGTGTGTGTGTGTGTATATATATATATATATATATATATAAATTTTTTGGTAAAATATATGAAAGATGATACAGCAAGTAATTGGATACCTAACATGTCACGCTTTAAAATTGCACCCACTTGTGGAATGGCATCAAACTACCGTACTTAAACTCCATAGGCGACTGTTTAAACATTTTTTTTTTTTTTTTTTTTTTTGAAGGTTACCTGTTTAGAGTTAGTGGAGGTCTAGCTCTAGAATTATCGCTCTCGTTCTAACGTTCACAGTGATGCCTTGTAATATAAATAAGGGATGACAGGTCTTCTTTATGGAGAGATCTGGGGTCAAAAAGACCCCAAATCTCTTCTTTCCATGACGCCGCTCTGGTCCTCCAAGGCCATAGAGGCAATTTCGGAGACCATCTGGTCCCTGGTAGCCTTTGTGACTAGCCAGCCGCACCGTCAGATCGTTTCTCGGGTGCACCGGTGAAATGGCTAAGGTGGGATTAATTTTGATTAGGGACCCCAGATTAAGGCGGGTGCCTACATTTTATAATTTCTATAATTGGTTCTTTGGTTTAGATATGCTTGGTAAAGTATTCTTCAGACATTGCTGTTGTGTTTTTTTTGTAGGAGGAAAATTTGATTAAGGTTAAAGTAGATGAAGAAGATCCATGTGGGATGAGGGGTGATGAGCCGTGTAAGGAGGAGGAAATCCCTACAGAGATCAGCACAGGTGAGGAATAACCACTAAATCCAAAGAGGAGTCCCAGATTCTCCTTGTTCAGTCACAACAATCTCTTCTCCTCCCCCCCTCCTCTGTCAGTAGACAGTAATGGGGAGACAGTATGTGGCCAGTGGGGGAGTCAGGAGCCATCAGCCTCTATTAGACTCCGGATCTCCTCACATCATGTCATTGTGTGTTACCAGCCAAGAGACGTGACCAGTCTCCCCCCACACACACTCTCTATGGCAGTGATGGCAAACCTTGGCACCCCAGATGTTTTGGAACTACATTTCCCATGATGCTCATGCACTCTGCAATGTACGCAAGCATCATGGGAAATGTAGTTCCAAAACATCTGGGGTGTCAAGGTTCGCCATCACTGCTCTATGGGGTCTTGTATTAGTACAGGGGGCTTCACTCTCATCTTTATTCACAGACCCCAAAGACACCAGAGAGACTCCGAGCGATGTCAAACCTGAGGAGGAGGAAGAAGGACATGTGAGGATTAAAGAGGAGGAAGTTCCTATGGAGATCACCGCAGGTGAATAATAAACACTAAATTCAGAGAAGAGTCCCAGATTCGTCATGTTCTGAGGACATTGGCTTCTGTATTTAGAGGGTATTTACCATGTTACATGTGCCTCCCATATTTAGGGATTCTCTCCCCACACCCGCTGTCACAACTTAAAATCAGTACGGTCGCGCTCCGCCTAAACGACTGCGTCATTCATTCAGAGTTCTGTGAATGAACTACAAGTACCATTGGCGGCCGACAGCTTGTATTTTCAGTGAACTACGATGGCACTGGTGATCTCTCTCATAGTTCATTGGTTCTCCCTGCAATTCAGTAACTGCCTGCCTGTACCTCAGCTGTACTGAGTGTCTCCAGGATCCTGGCATCGCACCCGTGTTCTGCTGAGCATGGGTATGCAATGCCGTACAGGCAGCAAATAATAAATGCGTTTGTTTTTTTACCTACAAAGAAAATATGATGTTGTTGTTGTTATTATTAGCTGAAATCTGCTGCCAAACTCTTGCTGTGTCCAATCACAGTACGGGGTTGGCAAGGGCGCACGCGCGCCCCAAACCTTTCAGCAAGCCCGCAACGTACAAACCTTTACCAGCTGCCCGCTCACATTATATTCACTGTGAGCCATCAGCCGGTTGTTAAAATGACAGATATTAAAGAAAATGCCTAATTATGTTGATGTGATTGGTTGTGCTTTTCCTACAGAGGGATCCAGACATTCACCAGAGAGATGTCCTCGTCAGGATTCCACGCAGGAAGATCAGGAGATCCCTCAGGAGGATCAGGTAGATTTTACCCAAGTTTCTCATTGTACAACAACATTGAAATATATTATCATAGCTCTCGGTGGATCTAACCTCTTCCCCAGCCCACAGCACTGGTATAAGCCCCTCACTGATTGGCCGAGCAGAATAAATATTTATAACCCCCATGTGTTGTAACTTCTCACTCTACTAGAGAACACTCAACAATGGAAGGCAGGAGGAAACTATCTCCTTGGGCTTAGGAGAAACCCAATGAGCCCAGATAACCACTTGAAGACCACACTTATTCTGGCACTTTTTGGTTACAATTTTTTATTTATTTTTTTGCTATAAAATTACTTGGAACCCCCAAACGTTATTTAATTTTTTTTTTTTTTTTTTTAAGCAGAGACCCTAGGACAGTGATGGCGATCCTCGGCACCCCAGATGTTTTGTAACTACATTTCCCATGATGCTCATGCACTCTGCAGTATAGTTGAGCATCATGAGAAATGTAGTTCCAAAACATCTGGGGTGCCAAGGTTCTCCATCACTGCCCTAGGGGAAAACATGGCGAATGTTGCAGTGTTTTTTTTTTTTTTTTTTTTATGTCGCACGGTATTTGTGCAGTGTGGTGTGTTTTTTTTTTTTTTTTTTTTTTTTTTTTTTTTTTGGGGGGGAAAAAATACACTTTAATAAAAAAAAAAAAAATATGAAAGATGATGCAGCAAGTAAACAGATACCTAACCTGTCATGCTTTAAAATTGCGCCCACTTGTGGAATGGCATCAAACTACCATACTTAAAAACTCCATAGGCGACTGTTTAAACATTTTTATGAAGGCTACCTGTTTAGAGTTACAGAGGAGGTCTAGCTCTAGAATTATCGCTCTCGTTCTAAATGTTCACGATGATGCCTCACATGTGGTGCAAACACCGTTGACACATACGCATATATGTTCGCTTCTGCGGGAGCACAAAGGGACGGGGGTGCTTTAAAAAAAAAAAAAAAAAAAAGCCGAAAACCAACACCAAAATAGACAGTTAAAAAATAATATATACATACACACAGTACATAGATATCTATGTGTGTGTGTGTATGTATATATATATATGTATACACACATACACATACATACACACACATATATATATATATATATATATATATATATATATATATATATATATATATATATGTGTATTATAATTTTAACTTTCATTTTATATTTTGACACTGTCCCCCCATTTTTTTTTTTTTATTCCTTTTACTAGGAATGCAAACATCCCTTGTAATAGAAATAAGGATGACCGGTCCTCTTTATGGAGAGATCTGAGGTCAAAAATAATCTAAATCCCTTATTTACATTTTATATTCTCTTTCTTTGCCATAATAAAAAAAAATTGTTTACTTTCAGCCAGAAGTAAAATCATGGTGTCGCTCCTGGTCCTCCAAGGCCATAGAGGCAAACAAAGACCATCTGGTCCCTGGTAGCCTTTGTGACTAGCCAGCCTCACCATCTGATTATTTCTCGCACGCACCGGTGGAAATGGTAAAGTGGGGGGGCGGTGGGATTGGATGTCCCCTCCCTAATGAGCCACTCAGATCGCTTTCATGAGAGAGCTGGCTGGGAAAAAAACAAAAACAAAACGTGGTTATTGCTGATGGTTTCAGCCATAATCCCGGTAAACCACTTGCAAAACCACAACTATATTTCTGTATTGCGGTTAACCGGTGGATAACCTAAACAAAGCTCAGGCTGTCGATTTTTGCCTATCTGCAAATATTTAATTTTGACTAGGGACCCCAGATTAAGATGGGGTGCCTACATACCATTGGTTCTTTGGTTTAGATATGCTTAGTAAAGTATTCTTCAGACATTGCTGTTGTGTTTTTGTAGGAGGAAAATTTGATTAAGGTTAAAGTTGAAGGAGATGAAGAAGATCCATGTGGGATGAGGGGTGATGATCCATGTAAGGAGCAGGAGATCCCTCCAGAGATCAGCACAGGTGAGTAATAAACACTAAATCCAGAGAGGAGTCCCAGATTCTCCTTGTTCAGTCACTACAACAATCTCTTCCTCCCCCCTCCTCTGTCAGTAGACAGTAATGGGGAGTCGGCCTGTGCCCAGTAGGGGGGGAGTCGACCTGTGCCCAGTGGGGGGGGGGGGGGGGAGTCGTGGGAGGAGTTGGCCTGTGCCCAGTGGGAGGAGTTGGGAGCCATCAGCCTCTATTAGACTCTGGCTCTCCTCCTCACATCATCTCATTGTGTGTGACCCGTCTCCCCCAACACACACTCTCTGGGGTCTCTCATACATCTCAGTACAGGGGGCTTCACTCTCATCTTTATTCACAGATCCCAAAAACACACAAGAGACTCAGACAAACAGTAAAGCTGAGGATGAAGAGGAACATGTGAGGATCAGCACAGGTGAGTAATAAACACTAAAGCCAGAGAAGAGTCCCAGATTCTCCTTGTTCAGTCACTACAACAATCTCTTCTTCTCCCCCCTCCTCTGTCAGTGAATTGATCGAAATTTGAACAGCTTTAGACTTTTCTACGACTTCGACTGTTACCATTCAACATCAAATCAGTGTCACGGACTTCTAAATCCTGTACGGTGGAACCTTGGATTACGAGCATAATCCGTTCCAGGAGAATGCTTGTAATCCAAAGCACTCGCATATCAAAGCGAGTTTCCCCATAGAAGTCAATGGAAACAAAGATTGTTTCGCATTGACTTCTATTGCATGCAATACCGCATATGGCCAGAGGTGTCGGGGTGCTGGAGAGCCTAAAATACTCGGACAGCTCGGCTGAACTTGGGAACCCCCGGAAAGGCTCGGGAACCAAGTATTTCTTCTCTGGCCAAATGCGGCACTGCACACCCCATTAGCTTGAATCCTGCTCATTGTTTTTATTTTTTTTTATATTCTAATTTTATTTTTTAATTTATTATAAAGTATTACACATGATTAAACAATTTCAACACTCGCAAACCGAGTCAGGATGTAAAAAAAAAAAAAAAAAAAAGTTGCTCGTCTTTCAAAGCGCTTGTTAACCGCGTTACTCGTTAACCAAGGTTCCACTGTATTTCACGATGCAAGCTGAGTTTACAGGTAAAAATAAGTGTGAAATGCAAGACTTCGGTGGGTGTAAAAAGATGTCCGCTTGGCAACGTCAGACTGTAGGCTTAATGCAGTGAGTGAGGGGTGTACCAAGATGGCTGTGACGGAACGTCACTTCCGTTACAAGATTTGACGGGTCGTCTAATCTGACAGAACAGGGGCACACAGAAACTGAAAATATTTTTTACGTTAATGCATTAAAGGTAAAACAGTTTTTAGGTTTAGTAACACTAAATGCCACGAAAAAAAACCTCTATCTGTCTCAAAAAGATGATAAAAAATTTCATATGGGTACAGTGTTGCATGACCGCGCAATTGTCATTCAATATGTGATGATGCTGAAAACTGGCCTGGGCAGGAAGGGGGTGAAAGTTCCCTGTAGGCAAGTGGTTAAAGCAAGCCATAGATGAATACATTTTTGCAGGAAAGAATCAATGGATTCCCCCATCAACGCAGTCAGTGTTCGCGGATTCCCTCCTGCGGTGCCTTTGTGTTCTGCCAGTGGGGAACCTTGCCTGCCCACAGAACACAATGATCACTGGTAGCGGCTATAGCCGCTGGCACTGATCACATGCAAAAAAATCCAGTAGGCTGGTTGTAATGAAGTCAATAGATTTGATTTCAGTACAACCAGTCTGCTTATAGATGAACCAAATCTCAATCGGTCACTACTGAATGGGCCAAGATTCGATCCATCTATGGGTGGCTTTATTTTCATACTGAAAGGGTTTATCTTCTGTCGGCTTGGAGCACCGGCCACCCCTCACATCACCGGGTAAGAGGAGACTTTATTGTAAAGGAGTGAGAAGTACGGAGGTTCCACCTAGATCCCCCATCATCTGATAAACACATACACACACACTGACTGAATACATTGTTTCTGTTTCCTACAGATGGATCCAGTAATGGGAACCCACCAGAGAGTTGTCCCATTCCCCGTCCCCATCCACAGTCCCAGGAAGAAGCTCAGGTGCAGGTGAATTGTATGGAGGTAAGTGGACAAGACTCCAAGATGCATTTATATTATAATTGAAAGCGTACATATCGGGGTAAATCTAGATATGCGTCTACATCTACCTTTCCTCTGAAGAGTAATCTGCATTTGGATCGTGCTTTACAAGCAGCTCACTGACAGTGAGGAAGTGATATGATGGCTTCTCGCCAACTGGTTTAACTCCATTTTTGTTAATACATGCCCCTCCACCCCCTTTGCCTGAATATTTCACCACCCTCTGGCTACTACACAATGGGGAGACTTTGCATCACATTTAAACGCCCCCGTCCGCTGCCTATTGCAGCTTAAAGTGTTTGTTATTTTTTTTTATTTTTTTTACTTTACAAACATGTTTATACTTGCCTGTTCTTTGCAATGGTTTTGCACAGAGCAGCCCTGATCCTCCTCTTCTCAGGTCCCACCATCTGAGCTCCTGCCCCCCCTGCTGAGAACCACCATAGCAAGCTTCTTGCTCTGGGGGCACTTGTGTGTGTTCTCACTTCCGAGCCGCCTTTGGGTGGCCCGGCCCTGCCCTACTCCCTCCTCACTGGTTGTGATTGGAGAGAGAATGAGGGCAAAATGCTGCATGTAGTGTAAAATCGCACCGGAAAGCGCTGCATAAGACAAAACGCATAGGGGGAGCTAAATGCTGATGCCAATGAAGAGGTGGACTGGCAGAGTTTCTTCTCACGTGCACATTACTGGCTCGGGTAAGTATTGGGGGGGGGGGGGGTGTGAGGGGAGAGCTGCACACTGAATATAGAAGCTGTGTAAAGTACCTAACCAGCTATCAGCCTTGTACAACAGAGCTAAGACTGGATGGGAAGAAAGTAGCACAAAGAGCTAGTCCGTTATTGCACTAACTAGAAGCATGCTGATTGAAGACAGAGTGACAGAGATGAGTTCATGACTGTGCTGCTTCCCCCTACACTGTCCAACCACAGCCTGGTGGAGGGACCACGATTGCTTGTGCAGAGCAAGTGGGTGGAATGATGGTGGCTGCCTAGAAGACTGAGGACATCTAGAGGTGGAAAAGAAGTACTGTGGGCTCCCGATTTTAAAACAGAGTATTACACCAAATGCTGTTTTTTTTTTTTTTTTGGTTTGACTGGAGGTGTGCTTTAATGTCACCTATAGTAGACCACTGCTAACATTTCCTGCTACCATGCAAAGAACATTAAAGGACCATTAAAGAAAACGGGACGGGATCAGGGCTTCATCATGCCACTTTAGAAAGACTAATGTTTATACTGCACTTCCCATAAAGCTCTGTTGTGTACCATGGTCGTGCTGCATTGCCAAGTTTTACCAGCAGGTGAAACTAAAGTTCGTTATTCTGATCTTCCTCTATTTTTTTTATTTATTTTTTTGCTGTTTAGGCTGAAAACCAGAAGATTTTGGGTAGAGCAGCTGAAATGGAGATGGCGACAGAAGAGGCGGGGAAGGTTGGGGGCAACAAGCTCTCTAGAGGAAAACTGTTTCTGAAATTTTCAGTAGGAGAGGAGCGAATTTCTGCAGGGACTAGCAAAGGTGAGTAGTAAACACTAAAGCCAGAAAAGACTACAACATTGTTGATTCTCCCAAGTACAGTCTACTGATGATGTGGGGGGGGGAGAGAATACAAACAGTTGGGCAAGCGCAGTGTTTGCACCATTCTTCTTTTTTCTTTTTTGTAATATAAAAATAGAGCAGATGCCGCTTGTTATTGACAAAGGGGTGCAAGCTCTTTTTGTTGATTAGAAACGATCAGTTCTGTGGCTGTGACAGGGAATGGAGAGCTGGAGCTACATGCTCCGATGTTTCTTCCCATCTGTGCGCCCTACTCGGTTTGGGGAGGGAGGATGAGGGTTGTTAACCCTGCAAGCTCTGCTTGTGTAGTGTAATTATTGCATGGGCAGAGAGGGATGTGACCTGTGTGCTGACAGCTCACACCTGGCAGAAATTTGTGGCAGTTTTCTATATGGAGAACTGATATAATCCCTGCACGGGCAGAGAGAGAGGGAGAGGGGATGTGTCTTGCACGGGCAGAGGGAGGGAGAGGGGATGTGTCCTGCACGGGCAGAGAGAGGGGGAGAGGAGATGTGTCCTGCACGGGCAGAGAGAGGGGGAGAGGAGATGTGTCCTGCACGGGCAGAGAGAGGGGGAGAGGAGATGTGTCCTGCACGGGCAGAGAGAGAGGGAGAGGAGCTGTGTCCTGCACGGGCAGAGAGAGAGAGAGGGAGAGGAGCTGTGTCCTGCACGGGCAGAGAGAGAGGGAGAGGAGCTGTGTCCTGCACGGGCAGAGAGAGAGGGAGAGGAGCTGTGTCCTGCACGGGCAGAGAGAGGGGGAGAGGAGATGTGTCCTGCACGGGCAGAGAGAAGGGGAGAGGAGCTGTGTCCTGCACGGGCAGAGAGAGGGGGAGAGGAGCTGTGTCCTGCACGGGCAGAGAGAGAGGGAGAGGAGATGTGTCCTGCACGGGCAGAGAGAAGGGGAGAGGAGATGTGTCCTGCACGGGCAGAGAGAGGGGGAGAGGAGCTGTGTCCTGCACGGGCAGAGAGAGAGGGAGAGGAGATGTGTCCTGCACGGGCAGAGAGAAGGGGAGAGGAGATGTGTCCTGCACGGGCAGAGAGAGGGGGAGAGGAGCTGTGTCCTGCACGGGCAGAGAGAGAGGGAGAGGAGCTGTGTCTTTCACGGGCAGAGAGAGAGGGAGAGGAGATGTGTCTTTCACGGGCAGAGAGAGAGGGAGAGGAGCTGTGTCCTGCACGGGCAGAGAGAGAGGGAGAGGAGATGTGTCCTGCACGGGCAGAGGGAGGGAGAGGGGATGTGTCCTGCACGGGCAGAGGGAGGGAGAGGAGATGTGTCCTGCACGGGCAGAGAGAGGGGGAGAGGAGATGTGTCCTGCACGGGCAGAGAGAGGGGGAGAGGAGATGTGTCCTGCACGGGCAGAGAGAGAGGGAGAGGAGCTGTGTCCTGCACGGGCAGAGAGAGAGAGAGGGAGAGGAGCTGTGTCCTGCACGGGCAGAGAGAGAGGGAGAGGAGCTGTGTCCTGCACGGGCAAAGAGAGGGGGAGAGGAGATGTGTCCTGCACGGGCAGAGAGAGGGGGAGAGGAGATGTGTCCTGCACGGGCAGAGAGAAGGGGAGAGGAGATGTGTCCTGCACGGGCAGAGAGAGGGGGAGAGGAGATGTGTCCTGCACGGGCAGAGAGAGAGGGAGAGGAGATGTGTCCTGCACGGGCAGAGAGAAGGGGAGAGGAGATGTGTCCTGCACGGGCAGAGAGAGGGGGAGAGGAGCTGTGTCCTGCACGGGCAGAGAGAGAGGGAGAGGAGCTGTGTCTTTCACGGGCAGAGAGAGAGGGAGAGGAGCTGTGTCTTTCACGGGCAGAGAGAGAGGGAGAGGAGATGTGTCTTTCACGGGCAGAGAGAGAGGGAGAGGAGCTGTGTCCTGCACGGGCAGAGAGAGAGGGAGAGGAGATGTGTCTTTCACGGGCAGAGAGAGAGGGAGAGGAGATGTGTCTTTCACGGGCAGAGAGAGGGAGGGAGGGAGGGAGAGGGGATGTGTCTTGCACGGGCAGAGAGAGGGAGGGAGGGAGAGGGGATGTGTCCTGCAGGGGCAGAGAGAGGGTATGTGTCCTGGAAGGGCAGAGAGGGCAGACCTGTGCTAGTTTTTATTTTCCTCTGAAATAGAAACTGGTGCAGACTAATCTGAAACGGGTCTGCTTGGTTAATATGGTGAACGCCACTTATGACGTTTTCCATTATAATGGTGCAGGAAGCTTAATTCCCCAGAATGTGCCAAGTGGGGTGGAGTCAGGAGCCATTGGCATCTACTGTATTAGACTCTGGCTATGACTCTTCTGCATCCCTCTAGAGGGAGGAATGTAGAAAAGTGTAAGGGTTAGACCCTCTTTCAGGCTTTTCTTGCTTGTGAAACCTAAAATGATTGGTGCCCAAATGATTATAAAGTCCAGGTGGTGGGAAGCTCGTTGGACCTCTTGATTGTTAATGAGAAGCAAGATTGGATTCATCTTCTCGATTTGTCCTGGAAACTAGAAGTGATGGGGAAATCCAAAATATTTTATCAGGTTTTATCGAAATAAAAAAGACAACATGTAGACCGCGGTGGGGATGTATTTTTGAAGCACCTGATTAGAATCTAATAGGCTTTAGAAAAGGTGGACTCCGAATCCACCCAGATGTGTTTAGAAAAGCAAATGAATATTCACTTTTCTAACACTGAATCACCAATCAGGAAAGGCGGGTTTATTACCCGTCACCTGATTGGTTGAAGGCACAGGCGCTGCTATTGGACGCCTATCAGGAGGAGACACATGGAGGACACAGCTCGCCACTGTCTCACCTGCTGCAAGGTCCCACAGCTCGCCGGTGTCACCCGCTGCCTGACCCGCCACCAAAATAGGGTAAGTGCCGGTCAGATGGTGAGCGGGCAAGAGGGTCACAGTGGCTGGAATTGATGGGCACAGTGATGTGTGTGTGTTTTTTTTTATTTTTTATTTTTTTTTTGTTTGTTTGCGCCACACCAAAAATTTTGAGCACTGGCCACCACTGTAGTGCGCACTTATTGCAAAGGACCTCCTTCGTTTAATATGAGAATAGGAATCGGGCAGGGATGTCCAAAATTTCTTGCTCATGCAGTACAGGACACAGACAGGTTCAGAGACACCTAAGTTATAGGTAGGTACCTTTTTTGTAGGGCTCATTTACACTTCAAAATGTGGCATTGGACATGCTTTTTAAAGCACTCTGAAAGGCAGTCCAAGCTTCAATGGTTCCCTTATGGTGCTGGTCACACGTGTTTGCTACACTTCAAAAATGATCCCCCATGTCACTTTCTTGGTGTTTCAGTGTCTCCAAACCCTCACTAGAAGTCTATGACAACGCTTGCTTACAGCACCTGCAGCTTTTGAGGGACTTTTATTTGCTTTGGAGGCATTTTACATATGAGATATCCCAGGATGCACTGGGAAACCAACAAGCGAACCGGAAAGACATCATCAGCAGCAGTCCCTTCCGGTTCATGTGTATATGTTCTGGGATTGTCGTGTGCAGCCATGGGGCAATAGGAAGGTGAGCGGGGTCCGGACTGAAGCAGAGCAACTAGAAGATGGTACACGTGGAGAGCAACATGGGAACGCTAAAACTGAAGGGGAGAGCGGACTAAGAGGCAGATGTGGTATTAACAGAGCTAGGGGTTTCTACGGAGTGGGGGGGATCGGCAAGAGCTAGGGGGTTTCTACCGAGTGGGGGGATTGGCAAGAGCTAGGGGGGGTTCTACAGAGTAGGGGATCGGCAAGAGCTAGGGGGGTTTCTACCGAGTGGGGGGATCGGCAAGAGCTAGGGGGGTTTCTACCGCGTGGGGGGGATCGGCAAGAGCTAGGGGGTTTCTACTGGGTGGGGGGGATCGGCAAGAGCTAGGGGGGTTTCTACCGAGTAGGGGATGGGGCAGGGTTAAACAAATCACCACACACACGCCCTGCATTTGCCAAGCTTCATGCATTAGGTGCTTTAATGTGTGTTAAAGTCGAAGCAAGTGTAAATGAGCCGCTTGGGTATTTAGGGGGGACCGCAAGGCCCCCCATATATCCCTTTACATTCCCAGCAAGCTTCAGCCCTTTGCTAGTGTCCTCGGGTGTTGGCATTTCACCCTTCCCTCTTTGGTATTGCTTGGAAGTGTCTCTAGATCTGCCTGTGTCCTGTAATGTATTAGGAGGAAAAAATCCTATTTAAGAGTCATCACCAGAATAGGAGGTGAAAGGAAATCGTTCATTAGGGACACCTGTTCCAGTGACCACTTTCCTAGGAATTTGTCACTCTGGAGAGATCAGCAACTTTTATTTCATAAGGAATTGCATTTACTATTCATTCAGGGCAATGGTACCTACAAGCTGGCAGATGGACAACTTCTGGGTTCCTCCCGGTTGCGCAATGACATTAGCACGTAGCTCCCCCTACCTGTTTGGTGATGTATGACGTCTTCTGTGGTGAATTTACACCATATGGGGAGTTTTTGCTTTCATTCTCTTTCTGAGCTAATGTCGCTGGATGCTGAAGGTTGTGAACATAGCAAATTTTGACTGGTTCCCCGGGAGCTGGCTGAAATTCGCATACTCTATATCTAGCTTTAAAACAGAACTCCGGCCAAAATTTTTTCCATGTCCTTGTTCCTGATCTACCTTCACCAAGTTTGCCATCCATGTTCTTCTGAGCTCTGTAGTTCCTCTGCAATAGGCTGCTGAACTGGCTGCAATAAAACCGTTATTGGCTGATGAGATCCTATTTGTAAGACCACTGGCTTCTATCCCTCTCCTGACCTCATTCAGTGGTCTAGCACCCCCCCCCATAGTCCTCTGAAAGCGCAGGGAGGATGCAGACATATTGTGGGAGAAGGGGGTCTCCCACACCCCCCCTGGTCTTTGCCACCCATGGAGGTGGTGTCCTCCTCCTTTGCTCCCCGACAGTCTCCGCACCACCCCCCCCTGTTCTCTCCACGCAAAGTGGGGAATATCATCAGTAATCCCTTGTATGACACAGCGGGGATCTCACACTGTGTCAGAGATAGTATACGAGAACGCCGTGCGATGATGTCCCACATAATAATGGTGGGGGGTGGGGCATCAGCGCTCGGCGTTCTCGTATACTATACCTGACACAGCGGGAGATCCCCACTGTGTATATACAAGGGATTACCGATGATAATACTGCTCAGCACTGGTGGTCCCTGACATGCAGCACTGGTTTGCATTTATATTAAATGTTTTAATTTATTAAATCAATATTATATTTAATATAAATACAAAGCATTTTAATATAAAAATGCATAAGGCTGTAACCTATCATACCGTGTATTATGTATGGTTTGCTGGCTGCAGAATGAGGGGTGCGATTTATGTTGAAGTTGGCGAGTTCACATTTACATGTACAAGCCTAGTGTACCGCCCACATTCACTCCATTCCCAAGGATTCATGGGAAATGTAGGCTGATTACAGTTAGAACAGGGACTGCATCATATCCTCTTCTCTCTAACACCTCCTACCTGCCAGAGAAGATGAAGCATTTTTTGAATCCCAAAGCTGACTTCCTGAAAATGTAATCAGTCGTGTCTCTTAAATGGGGGGTGTACTAACCAGGGTATTTTTTGGAAAATCCCAAAGTTCTGCTTTAAACTTTAATTTGGGTAACGGAGCTTTAGCACTGAAATCACAAAAATCTAAATTCATGCGTCAAACTCCATAAATAAGTCCCAAAGTTAATAATGTGACTGTGTCTCCCCCACTAAGCCCTTGTACACACGTTCGGAGATTCCGACGGAATGTGTCTGATTGGACCGTTTTGTCGGATATTCCGACTGTGTGTGGTCTCCATCGGACTGTTTCCGTCGGAGTATCCGACGGACCAAGTTTTTCAACTTGTTGGTAAAATTTTCCGACAAAATGCTCCATTCGGACATACTCCGATCATGTGTAGAGAATTCCGATCGGACAAAGTGCCACGCATGCTCAGATCAAATTCCTACACCAAAGCTATTGGCTACTAGCCTGAACGTAGTCCCGTCGTAACGAAATAACGTCATCATGTCGGATTTTCCGACAACTTTGTCCGACCGTGTGTATGCAACAGTTTCAGACAAAATCCGACGGATTTGGTTGTCGGAATCTCCGACCGTGTGTACAAGGGCTTAGAGTCCACATGTAGCCCGATTTTTTTATTATAGGTCACCACCTACAGCATCAAGCCACATTAGCTCGGAAAGAGAATGAGAACAAATGCCACATATAGTGTAAAGTCACCCTGGAAGGCGTCATATACGACGAAACGCGCAGCGTGGCACTACATGCTGACTTTTATTTAATAAGAAGTTGCACTAACAATCCATTCAAGGGAATGGCACATTGAGAAAACACACAGGGATGGTTTTACACTGTATGGGGAGTTTGCTCTTATTTTCTTTTGCGCTAATGTGACTTAATGCTGAAGGTGGTGACCTATAGTAAATTTGGCTACCTGTGGACACAAAGGGGGAGATGTGGTACATCATCACAGTTGCCTTTCTGACTATTTTATTAGGGGGTCATACAGGTCTGGTAAGCCTGCATTTGCTACCATCTGGTGGGGCTTTAGTTATCCACTAAAAATGCTTGGAAAAGTTGTCAAAATAGATCCAATTGTGTTAACATGCTGGTGGACTTTTCCTTTTATGAAACAAAAAAAAACCCCCCACGCCTTAGCGGTTCCCTGATGTGTACTGCCTCCCACTTTCAAGATTGATTTTTATATATGGATATAGATATATCTCTGGAAATGCCATTTTGACATTTTGGTTGGTTTTTTATATCCCAGGTAAACTCAGCCAGAGGGACCCTCCTAAAATCTCGAGCTACTTCCCGAAATGCGGCGGTGGAGTACCCAACAGTAATCTAAAAAAGAGCACCCTGTCTCACAGTCGGGCCCCTTCGAGCAGACGCAAGCTGCTTTCCTGCTCCACCTGCGGAAAATGCTACATCTCCAAGCGGAGACTGGAGATCCACGAGGAGTCCCACAAGGAACAGAAGAGGCCATTTTTCTGTACGGACTGTGGGAAGTTTTACCGCACAGAGAAGAGTATGACCATGCATCGGAGGATACACAGCCAAAAGATATACCAGTGTCCAGACTGCAGACAGATATTCGATCAGATATACTACCTGGTCTTGCATATGAGAGGCCACAGGGAAGGAATGCAAAAAGGCCAGGCGGGTAAAGCTGTATAACCAGAAACTGTGGCGCCCAAGTTGTGACATCATCCACACTTTGCGCCACCAATTTTGTGAACTCGGCCTGGTGCATCCCTAGTAGGGATGGTTCCTTTATTGTTGCCAGAAAAGAACCACAACCAGCTCAGGTTACCAGGAGGGGTCCGTCCGTCTGGCACTGAAAATGGAGTGGTCCCATACCTCTTCCTGCCGGTAAAGAGGAAGGGACTGGGGACAATTAAGAAGGGTTGGGAGAAAGGGACTGCAGATGAGGATCCTGAGCCAAGCCAAGCCTTGTTCCTCCACTAGTTTCCATGCAATGCTCTCTTCCAGCCGGTTAAGTACTGACCAGTTGGGCAGAAGATCCTCCTCCTTGTGAAGGGTTTTTGGTGATGCATTGCCTGTCCCGTTGAAAGTGGTGCCTAACTCTCATGTGCTGTCCTTGAAGACTGAAGGGCAGGAGAATAAGTCTCCATAACCAGAAACTGCAATGCCCAGGCTGTGACATTGCCCCACCTGGGCTTTGCACTACCAGTTTTGCGAACTCAGCCTGGTGCATCCGCAGTAGATACGATCCCTGCTAGAACCATGCTGGCTGAGGCCAGACCACCGGGAGGGGTAAGTCACCTCCCCATACTCTCCTGAGGCAATGAAAAGGGAGTGGGCCCAGACCACAAAGAGGAAGGGACTGGGGTGCAGGGAAGGACATCAAGAAGGGTGTGGGTGGTGGACTACAGACAAGAAGCTTGAGCTAAACCAAGCCTCCTTCCTCCACCAGATTCCAAGTGTTTTGTCCCCTCTGTATAGAAGAAACGCTAACTGACCAGTTTGGCAGAAGATCTTCCTTTTTTGAAGTGTTTTTGGTGATGTATTTCCTGTTCCTGTTGAAGGTGGGGCCTCTTGTGTGCCGTACTTTTAGACTTCTGATAATTGAGTTACCAGGAAGTTTTAACTTGCTGATCTTTCAGAAGGCCAGGAGTATACGTGGTCCAAAAAAGTAATAGACTTCCTAGGCTCCTGATTGTCCTGCTGGAGGTTGGTGCTTCCTTGTAGGAGTAATGTTGGTGATATGAAGTCTCTTCTAGACTAGTCTGTAAAGGAGAACTAAGTACTTGAACAGGAGCACCACATGCATTAGTCTCATGGACAATTGGCATTTAGACCCATTCCATGAGGCTCCAGTGTTTAGCTAAAGATGGAAGTACAAGCGCACAGTAGAAGTCTGTCTTCTGGGCAGTCACCCTAGGGTGTATACTGCCCATCCCTGTTGGGGTGTTTAGACTTTTACAGTTTACCAACAGTGGGGCTAGATGGTGTGCCCATACCTTCCACCCACACGTAAATGCTGGAGCCTCATGCATCAAGGCTAAATGCCAAGTGTAGAGAGAGAGGGGGGGGGAAAACACCAATTTGACTTTTTTTTTTTTTATGCCTTTATAAACTCCGACTATCCACCCTGGAAAACATGGTTATACACATTGTAAATGTTAAATGGGTTAATAAAATTTAAAGTGCTACATAAATTGTATTTTTGTAAAACATTTGTGTGTGTGTGTGTGTGTGTGTGTGTGTTTTTTGTTTTTTTGGAGTCTACTGAGTGACTATCGTGTTATATTGCTGCCTACAGGATTGGACACTTTGGATAGAAAAAACTTCCACCCGGTGCCAAAAAAGTGCACACACATCAAGAGTGAACACAAAAACGTGCAACAGGTGTCTACTGTCCTCCACTAGGAAGGACCTTACCCTGATCCCCCGGGGCGTTAGGCTCCAGACAGGGACTGAGGTACCACTACATGGCCCATCTGGTGGAAGCCAGACGACCGTCTTTCTCCAGAAGGTCTGCCGAAACAGACCCACCCAGGTACTAGGGTAGGGGCTCCCCCAAAGGAAGACCCCCCCCCCCCCCCCCCAAAGAGAGGGAGAACCAAGCCAGAAGGCCTATGTCCACCCTCCCACAAGACTTTCAGGGTTGGCCCGAGGACCGACACCCTACTTGTCAAATGTGCAAGTGACAAACATAAAACGTGACAAAACACACAATAAATAATAAAATGGGGAAGGGAGAGTGAAAAGGTGGCCATTGTGTAATACAATGACCAGGCCCTCCGGCCAGAAATCAAAAAGGCCGGGCCCTAGAGGCAGGTGTGAAAAAGCATGTATACAGTGAAGAGACCATGGTGCCAGACTTCAAAGTGACAAGCACAGTGAATGTAAGGCACCCCTGAACTGCCACTTCAGGGGCACATCAACATTTGCTTTTCAACAAAAGCATCCCCGACCCGACCTCTCCCCCCAGCCCAGACCACAGCAGCCCTCACCCCAGCCAGAAAGGCATGGAGATCCAGGAGCTTAGTGAGAGCCCTTTGCCATCAGGCCTCACCCTCGCTCCCATCACTCCCACCTAATTACATTCGGGAAGTACAGGCCGCTCCCCCCCGTGGGAGAAGGGGGAACCAACGTTCCCTCCTGAAAAACTGACTGGAGCTAAAGCTGCCCCAATCCAGGTCAGAAGGCCAGGGTCCCCTCCCCTGGCGCTGACCAGTGGTTCTCCATCCTCATCAGAAGGCTTCCCTTTCGGCTACGATATTTTTTTTAAATTAATCTAGTATTTATTTATTTTTGATTAGCTAATTAATCCTTTTGGATAACTTTACAAAAAATAAGTACATAAAAAAAAGGGGAGCGGCAGCACGGAGGGGGACACCGAGAAGAGAGAGGGGAGCGGCAGCACGGAGGGGGACACCGAGAAGAGAGAGGGGAGCGGCAGCACGGAGGGGGACACCGAGAAGAGAGAGGGGGACGGCAGCACGGAGGGGGACACCGAGAAGAGAGAGGGGGGCGGCAGCACAGAGGGGGACGGCAGCACAGAGGGGGAGAAGAGAGAGGGGGACGGCAGCACAGAGGGGGAGAAGAGAGAGGGGGACGGCAGCACAGAGGGGGAGAAGAGAGAGGGGGACGGCAGCACAGAGGGGGAGAAGAGAGAGGGGGACGGCAGCACAGAGGGGGAGAAGAGAGAGGGGGACGGCAGCACAGAGGGGGACACTGAGAAGAGAGAGGGGGGCGGCAGCACAGAGGGGGGACACTGAGAAGAGAGAGGGGAGCGGCAGCACGGAGGGGGACACTGAGAAGAGAGAGGGGAGCGGCAGCATGGAGGGGGACACCGAGAAGAGAGAGGGGAGCGGCAGCACGGAGGGGGACACCGAGAAGAGAGAGGGGGACGGCAGCACGGAGGGGGACACCGAGAAGAGAGAGGGGGACGGCAGTACGGAGGGGGACACCGAGAAGAGAGAGGGGGACGGCAGTACGGAGGGGGAGAAGAGAGAGGGGGACGGCAGCACCGAGGGGGACACCGAGAAGAGAGAGGGGGGCGGCAGCACCGAGGGGGACACCGAGAAGAGAGAGGGGGGCGGCAGCACCGAGGGGGACATCGAGAAGAGAGAGGGGGGCGGCAGCACGGAGGGGGACATCGAGAAGAGAGAGGGGGGCGGCAGCACGGAGGGGGACATCGAGAAGAGAGAGGGGGGCGGCAGCACGGAGGGGGACACTGAGAAGAGAGAGGGGGGCGGCAGCACGGAGGGGGACACCGAGAAGAGAGAGGGGGGCGGCAGCACGGAGGGGGACACCGAGAAGAGAGAGGGGAGCGGCAGCACGGAGGGGGACACCGAGAAGAGAGAGGGGAGCGGCAGCACGGAGGGGGACACCGAGAAGAGAGAGGGGAGCGGCAGCACGGAGGGGGACACCGAGAAGAGAGAGGGGAGCGGCAGCACGGAGGGGGACACCGAGAAGAGAGAGGGGAGCGGCAGCACGGAGGGGGACACCGAGAAGAGAGAGGGGGACAGCAGCACGGAGGGGGACACCGAGAAGAGAGAGGGGGACAGCAGCACGGCGGGGGAGAAGAGAGAGGGGGACGGCAGCACGGAGGGGGACACCGAGAAGAGAGAGGGGGGGCGGCAGCACGGAGGGGGACACCGAGAAGAGAGAGGGGGGGCGGCAGCACGGAGGGGGACACCGAAAAGAGAGAGGGGGACGGCAGCACGGAGGGGGACACCGAGAAGAGAGAGGGGGACGGCAGCACGGAGGGGGAGAAGAGAGAGGGGGACGGCAGCACGGAGGGGGAGAAGAGAGAGGGGGACGGCAGCACGGAGGGGGAGAAGAGAGAGGGGGACGGCAGCACGGAGGGGGAGAAGAGAGAGGGGGGGCGGCAGCACGGAGGGGGACACCGAAAAGAGAGAGGGGGACACCGAAAAGAGAGAGGGGGACGGCAGCACGGAGGGGGACACAGAGAAGAGAGAGGGGGACGGCAGCACGGAGGGGGAGAAGAGAGAGGGGGACGGCAGCACGGAGGGGGACACCGAGAAGAGAGAGGGGGACGGCAGCACGGAGGGGGACACCGAGAAGAGAGAGGGGGGGCGGCAGCACGGAGGGGGACACCGAAAAGAGAGAGGGGGGCGGCAGCACGGAGGGGGACACCGAAAAGAGAGAGGGGGACGGCAGCACGGAGGGGGACACCGAGAAGAGAGAGGGGGACGGCAGCACGGAGGGGGAGAAGAGAGAGGGGGACGGCAGCACGGAGGGGGACACCGAGAAGAGAGAGGGGGACGGCAGCACGGAGGGGGACACCGAGAAGAGAGAGGGGGGGCGGCAGCACGGAGGGGGACACCGAAAAGAGAGAGGGGGGCAACAGCACGGAGGGGGACACCGAAAAGAGAGAGGGGGACGGCAGCACGGAGGGGGACACCGAGAAGAGAGAGGGGGACGGCAGCACGGAGGGGGACACCGAGAAGAGAGAGGGGGACGGCAGCACGGAGGGGGACACCGAGAAGAGAGAGGGGGGGCGGCAGCACGGAGGGGGACACCGAAAAGAGAGAGGGGGACGGCAGCACGGAGGGGGACACCGAGAAGAGAGAGGGGGACGGCAGCACGGAGGGGGAGAAGAGAGAGGGGGGCGGCAGCACGGAGGGGGACACCGAAAAGAGAGAGGGGGACGGCAGCACGGAGGGGGACACCGAGAAGAGAGAGGGGGACGGCAGCACGGAGGGGGAGAAGAGAGAGGGGGACGGCAGCACGGAGGGGGACACCGAGAAGAGAGAGGGGGACGGCAGCACGGAGGGGGAGAAGAGAGAGGGGGGCGGCAGCACGGAGGGGGACGGCAGCACGGAGGGGGACACCGAGAAGAGAGAGGGGGACGGCAGCACGGAGGGGGAGAAGAGAGAGGGGGACGGCAGCACGGAGGGGGAGAAGAGAGAGGGGGACGGCAGCACGGAGGGGGAGAAGAGAGAGGGGGACGGCAGCACGGAGGGGGAGAAGAGAGAGGGGGACGGCAGCACCGAGGGGGACACCGAGAAGAGAGAGGGGGGCGGCAGCACCGAGGGGGACACCGAGAAGAGAGAGGGGGCGGCAGCACCGAGGGGGACACCGAGAAGAGAGAGGGGGGCGGCAGCACCGAGAAGAGAGAGGGGGGCGGCAGCACCGAGGGGGACACCGAGAAGAGAGGGGGGACGGCAGCACGGAGGGGGAGAAGAGAGAGGGGGACGGCAGCACGGAGGGGGACACCGAGAAGAGAGAGGGGGACGGCAGCACGGAGGGGGACACCGAGAAGAGAGAGGGGGACGGCAGCACGGAGGGGGAGAAGAGAGAGGGGGACGGCAGCACGGAGGGGGACACCGAGAAGAGAGAGGGGGACGGCAGCACGGAGGGGGAGAAGAGAGAGGGGGACGGCAGCACCGAGGGGGACACCGAGAAGAGAGAGGGGGACGGCAGCACGGAGGGGGACACCGAGAAGAGAGAGGGGGACGGCAGCACGGAGGGGGAGAAGAGAGAGGGGGACGGCAGCACGGAGGGGGACACCGAGAAGAGAGAGGGGGATGGCAGCACGGAGGGGGAGAAGAGAGAGGGGGACGGCAGCACGGAGGGGGACACCGAGAAGAGAGAGGGGGATGGCAGCACGGAGGGGGAGAAGAGAGAGGGGGACGGCAGCACCGAGGGGGACACCGAGAAGAGAGAGGGGGGCGGCAGCACCGAGGGGGACACCGAGAAGAGAGAGGGGGGCGGCAGCACCGAGGGGGACACCGAGAAGAGAGAGGGGGGTGGCAGCACCGAGGGGGACACCGAGAAGAGAGAGGGGGGGGCGGCAGCACCGAGAAGAGAGAGGGGGGCGACAGTGCGGAGGGGGAGAAGAGAGAGGGGGACGGCAGCACCGAGGGGGACACCGAGAAGAGAGAGGGGGGCGGCAGCACCGAGGGGGACACCGAGAAGAGAGAGGGGGACGGCAGCACGGAGGGGGACACCGAGAAGAGAGAGGGGGGCGGCAGCACGGAGGGGGACACCGAAAAGAGAGAGGGGGACAGCAGCACGGCGGGGGAGAAGAGAGAGAGGGACGGCAGCACGGAGGGGGACACCGAGAAGAGAGAGGGGGACGGCAGCACGGAGGGGGACACCGAGAAGAGAGAGGGGGGCGGCAGCACGGAGGGGGACACCGAAAAGAGAGAGGGGGACAGCAGCACGGCGGGGGAGAAGAGAGAGAGGGACGGCAGCACGGAGGGGGACACCGAGAAGAGAGAGGGGGACGGCAGCACGGAGGGGGACACCGAGAAGAGAGAGGGGGACGGCAGCACGGAGGGGGACACCGAGAAGAGAGAGAGGGGGGCGGCAGCACGGAGGGGGACACCGAAAAGAGAGAGGGGGACAGCAGCACGGCGGGGGAGAAGAGAGAGAGGGACGGCAGCACGGAGGGGGACACCGAGAAGAGAGAGGGGGACGGCAGCACGGAGGGGGACACCGAGAAGAGAGAGGGGGACACCGAGAAGACAGAGGGGGACGGCAGTACGGAGGGGGAGAAGAGAGAGGGGGACGGCAGCACCGAGGGGGACACCGAGAAGAGAGAGAGGGGCGGCAGCACCGAGGGGGGACACCGAGAAGAGAGAGGGAGGCGGCAGCACAGAGGGGGACATCGAGAAGAGAGAGGGGGGCGGCAGCACAGAGGGGGACACTGAGAAGAGAGAGGGGGGCGGCAGCACGGAGGGGGACACCGAGAAGAGAGAGGGGAGCGGCAGCACGGAGGGGACACCGAGAAGAGAGAGGGGGACAGCAGCACGGAGGGGGACACCGAGAAGAGAGAGGGGGACAGCAGCACGGCGGGGGAGAAGAGAGAGGGGGACACCGAGAAGAGAGAGGGGGACAGCAGCACGGAGGGGGACACCGAGAAGAGAGAGGGGGACAGCAGCACGGCGGGGGAGAAGAGAGAGGGGGACGGCAGCACGGAGGGGGACACCGAGAAGAGAGAGGGGGGGCGGCAGCACGGAGGGGGACACCGAGAAGAGAGAGGGGGGGCGGCAGCACGGAGGGGGACACCGAAAAGAGAGAGGGGGACAGCAGCACGGCGGGGGAGAAGAGAGAGGGGGACGGCAGCACGGAGGGGGACACCGAGAAGAGAGGGGGGGGCGGCAGCACGGAGGGGGAGAAGAGAGAGGGGGACGGCAGCAAGGAGGGGGACACCGAGAAGAGAGAGGGGGGCGGCAGCACAGAGGGGGACACTGAGAAGAGAGAGGGGGGCGGCAGCACGGAGGGGGACACCGAGAAGAGAGAGGGGAGCGGCAGCACGGAGGGGACACCGAGAAGAGAGAGGGGGACAGCAGCACGGAGGGGGACACCGAGAAGAGAGAGGGGGACAGCAGCACGGCGGGGGAGAAGAGAGAGGGGGACACCGAGAAGAGAGAGGGGGACAGCAGCACGGAGGGGGACACCGAGAAGAGAGAGGGGGACAGCAGCACGGCGGGGGAGAAGAGAGAGGGGGACGGCAGCACGGAGGGGGACACCGAGAAGAGAGAGGGGGGGCGGCAGCACGGAGGGGGACACCGAGAAGAGAGAGGGGGGGCGGCAGCACGGAGGGGGACACCGAAAAGAGAGAGGGGGGGCGGCAGCACGGAGGGGGACACCGAAAAGAGAGAGGGGGACAGCAGCACGGCGGGGGAGAAGAGAGAGGGGGACGGCAGCACGGAGGGGGACACCGAGAAGAGAGGGGGGGACGGCAGCACGGAGGGGGAGAAGAGAGAGGGGGACGGCAGCAAGGAGGGGGACACCGAGAAGAGAGAGGGGGACGGCAGCAAGGAGGGGGACACCGAGAAGAGAGAGGGGGACGGCAGCACGGAGGGGGAGAAGAGAGAGGGGGACGGCAGCACCGAGGGGGACACCGAGAAGAGAGAGGGGGGCGGCAGCACGGAGGGGGAGAAGAGAGAGGGGGACGGCAGCACCGAGGGGGACACCGAGAAGAGAGAGGGGGGCGGCAGCACCGAGGGGGACACTGAGAAGAGAGAGGGGGCGGCAGCACCGAGGGGGACACCGAAAAGAGAGAGGGGGACGGCAGCACGGAGGGGGACACCGAGAAGAGAGAGGGGGACGGCAGCACGGAGGGGGACACCGAGAAGAGAGGGGGGGACGGCAGCACGGAGGGGGAGAAGAGAGAGGGGGACGGCAGCACGGAGGGGGAGAAGAGAGAGGGGGACGGCAGCACGGAGGGGGACACCGAGAAGAGAGAGGGGGACGGCAGCACGGAGGGGGAGAAGAGAGAGGGGGGCGGCAGCACCGAGGGGGACACTGAGAAGAGAGAGGGGGCGGCAGCACCGAGGGGGACATCGAGAAGAGAGAGGGGGGGCGGCAGCACCGAGAAGAGAGAGGGGGGCGGCAGCACCGAGGGGGACACCGAGAAGAGAGAGGGGGACGGCAGCACGGAGGGGGACACCGAGAAGAGAGGGGGGACGGCAGCACGGAGGGGGAGAAGAGAGAGGGGGACGGCAGCACGGAGGGGGACACCGAGAAGAGAGAGGGGGACGGCAGCACGGAGGGGGACACCGAGAAGAGAGAGGGGGACGGCAGCACGGAGGGGGAGAAGAGAGAGGGGGACGGCAGCACGGAGGGGGACACCGAGAAGAGAGAGGGGGACGGCAGCACCGAGGGGGACACCGAGAAGAGAGAGGGGGACGGCAGCACCGAGGGGGACACCGAGAAGAGAGAGGGGGGCGGCAGCACCGAGGGGGACACCGAGAAGAGAGAGGGGGGGCGGCAGCACCGAGAAGAGAGAGGGGGGCGGCAGCACGGAGGGGGAGAAGAGAGAGGGGGACGGCAGCACCGAGGGGGACACCGAGAAGAGAGAGGGGGGCGGCAGCACCGAGGGGGACACCGAGAAGAGAGAGGGGGGGCGGCAGCACCGAGAAGAGAGAGGGGGCGGCAGCACCGAGGGGGACACCGAGAAGAGAGAGGGGGACGGCAGCACAGAGGGGGACGGCAGCACGGAGGGGGAGAAGAGAGAGGGGGACGGCAGCACGGAGGGGGAGAAGAGAGAGGGGGACGGCAGCACGGAGGGGGACGGCAGCACGGAGGGGGACACCGAGAAGAGAGAGGGGGACGGCAGCACGGAGGGGGAGAAGAGAGAGGGGGACGGCAGCACGGAGGGGGAGAAGAGAGAGGGGACGGCAGCACGGAGGGGGACACCGAGAAGAGAGAGGGGGACGGCAGCACGGAGGGGGACACCGAGAAGAGAGAGGGGGACGGCAGCACGGAGGGGGAGAAGAGAGGGGGACGGCAGCACGGAGGGGGACACCGAGAAGAGAGAGGGGGGCGGCAGCACGGAGGGGGAGAAGAGAGAGGGGGACGGCAGCACAGAGGGGGACACTGAGAAGAGAGAGGGGGGCGGCAGCACAGAGGGGGACACTGAGAAGAGAGAGGGGGGCGGCAGCACGGAGGGGGACACCGAGAAGAGAGAGGGGAGCGGCAGCACGGAGGGGGACACCGAGAAGAGAGAGGGGAGCGGCAGCACGGAGGGGGACACCGAGAAGAGAGAGGGGGACGGCAGCACGGAGGGGGAGAAGAGAGAGGGGGACGGCAGCACCGAGGGGGACACCGAGAAGAGAGAGGGGGGGCGGCAGCACAGAGGGGGACACTGAGAAGAGAGAGGGGGGCGGCAGCACAGAGGGGGACACTGAGAAGAGAGAGGGGGGCGGCAGCACGGAGGGGGACACCGAGAAGAGAGAGGGGAGCGGCAGCACGGAGGGGGACACCGAGAAGAGAGGGGGACAGCAGCACGGAGGGGGACACCGAGAAGAGAGAGGGGGACTGCAGCACGGAGGGGGACACTGAGAAGAGAGAGGGGGGCGGCAGCACGGAGGGGGACACCGAAAAGAGAGAGGGGGACAGCAGCACGGCGGGGGAGAAGAGAGAGGGGGACGGCAGCACGGAGGGGGACACCGAGAAGAGAGAGGGGGACGGCAGCAGGGAGGGGGACACCGAGAAGAGAGAGGGGGACGGCAGCACGGAGGGGGAGAAGAGAGAGGGGGACGGCAGCAGAGAGGGGGACCCAGAGAAGAGAGAGGGCGACGGCAGCACGTAGGGGGAGAAGAGAGAGGGGGGCGGCAGCACGGAGGGGGAGAAGAGAGAGGGGGGCGGCAGCACGGAGGGGGACACGGAGAAGAGAGAGGGGGGTGGCAGCACAGAGGGGGACACCGAGAAGAGAGAGGGGGGTGGCAGCACAGAGGGGGACACCGAGAAGAGAGAGGGGGGGCGGCAGCACGGAGGGGGACACCGAGAAGAGAGAGGGGGGCGGCAGCACGGAGGGGGACACCGAGAGAAGAGAGGGGGGCGGCAGCACGGAGGGGGACACCGAGAAGAGAGAGGGGGACGGCAGCATGGAGGGGGAGAAGAGAGAGGGGGACGGCAGCACGGAGGGGGACACCGAGAAGAGAGAGGGGGACGGCAGCACAGAGGGGGAGAAGAGAAAGGGGGGCGGCAGCACGGAGGGGGAGAAGAGAGAGGGGGACGGCAGCACGGAGGGGGACACCGAGAAGAGAGAGGGGGACGGCAGCACGGAGGGGGAGAAGAGAGAGGGGGACGGCAGCACGGAGGGGGAGAAGAGAGAGGGGGACGGCAGCACGGAGGGGGACACCGAGAAGAGAGAGGGGGACGGCAGCACGGAGGGGGAGAAGAGAGGGGGACGGCAGCACGGAGGGGGAGAAGAAAGGGGGACGGCAGCACGGAGGAGAGAGGGAGACACGGAGCAGGACGAGAGAAGCGCTGCGGTTGGGGGAAATCAATGGGAAGTGCCTGCAAAGGGCTTTTAACCCTTTATTTGGTCACTAGCAGGGGTTAAAAGCCCCCCAATAGCGCTCGAGAAATGCTGGCAAAGCGCTGCTACTTTAAGTGGCACTTTACAAGCATTTTCGGGCGCTGACATTGTGAAAGGGCTCTTAAAGCACTTGGGCTTTCACATGGGGATTGCAGATTTTATTTTATTTTTTTAATGCTAAAGAGCCTGAAAAACGCCCCAGTGTGAAAGGGGTCTTAGTGCTAGTTAGACCCTCCCTGCTTCTTGCATGTTCCCGCAGTCAGCGTTTAGTCACAGAAATAGGACGCGGGAAAGTCATTGTCTTCTTACACTTCAAAAGATTGGATTATTTATTCTCCCATAACATCCTTTTGTCTTTCGTTCATTGAAGGACACGGCCATACTTCAAGACGGCTGGGTTTGACATTGCCACCTGCAGGAGCGTCCATCGTGAAGTATGGTTGAGTCCTTCAACGAACGAAAGAGAAAACGGGATTTTTGTACTCGCTGTAAAATCCTTTTCTCTGGAGTTCATTGAAGGACACAGCCATACTTCATGATGGATGCTCCTGTAGGTGTCGACATCAAACCCATCCGTCATCAAGTATGCTGTGTTCTTTAATGCAGGGGTCATCAACCCCTGGGCCACGGCCCACTGCCGGGCCGTGGCCTGCTTGCAGCCGGGCTGCGAAGGCTGCACTGTCTCTGATGAGCGGCGGCGGAGCAGGCAGAGAGATGACATCATCTCTCACCGCCCGCCCACATCACCGCTGTTCCGTGCTCACAGCGGGGCCGCTATACGGAGGTGAGCGAGCAGAGAGATGAGATCATCTCCAACCGCCCGCATCGCCGCTCACAGCGGGGATGCTGTAATCCTGAGGTGAGGCGGGGAACAGAGAGATGAGATCATCTCTCACTGCCCGCCCACTTTACTGCTCCTCTGCCGACAGTGTTCAGCGCGGCAGAACACTGATACACTGTCATCGATCATCTCTCACTACCGCCCCCCCCCCCCCTCCCCATTACCGCTGTTCTTCCTTACTACCCACTAGTCCAGGCTTGCCTCTGAACTAATGTGCACACCTGTGCTGCCACCACTGCAGTGACAACCGTGGTGGCAGGTGACAATCCACATTTGGTGGCAGGCGACGTGGCAAATGACAAGCTGCATCTGATGGCAGGGGACGTGGCAAGTGATAATCCAAATCTGGTGGCAGGTGACGTGGCAAGGGACAAGCTGCATATGAAGGCAGGCGACGTGGCAAGTGACAATCCGTATCTGGTGGTAGGTGACGTGGCAAGGGACAAATTGCATCTGGTGGCAGGTGACGTGGCAGGTGACAAGCTGCATATGAAGGCAGGCGACATGGCAAGTGACAATCCGCATCTGGTGGTAGGTGACGTGGCAAGGGAAAAAATAGCATCTGGTGGCAGGTGACATGGCAAGGGACAAAATGCTTCTGGTGACAAGCAACATGGCAAGTGACAAGCTGCATCTGAAGGCAGGCGACATGGAAAGGGACAATCTGCATCTGGTGACAGGCGATGTGGCAAGTGACACTCTGGCACATTCTGCGTTATGGTGAGTTGAACTATTTAATTATATATTACAATGTAATAATAGAAATAATGTGCTTCAATCATCCTAACATCATATCAATGATGGTGCCGGGATGATTGAAGCGCCAACGCCAGCCATCGCCCCGATAAATTGCCCGCGAAAAGCCGCATACACCCCCCTGGGCCTTGGCACAATTTTCTTCAACTACGCCGGTCCCCGGTGCCAAAAAGGTTGGGGACCACTGCTTTAATGAACGAAAGAAACAAACAAAAAAAACACACACATTCTCTCTACTGCCATCAGCTTCAGCAAAATTGTGTTATATTCAACGCCTTACTGAGGAGTTAAGCTGCCTGTGGATGGTGCCAAGTCAGCAGGTGACCATACTGTCTGGACACCCTGGGTCTAAGGAGGTAGGTGATGTCATTGTGCTCTCATCATATACAAACAGCAAGGCATAGTGGTGCAGGTGGGTGTTTACAGTGGACTTGCATATGTCATGTACAATGGTTCCTGAGACTGCCACTCAGTGATTGGTCTATAAAGAAGCATGGGAGGGGGCAGGGCTTCACTCCTCTCTCCCCAACCAACCTCCCCCCCCAGGTAGACCAGTGTTTGTATAATAAAGCAATGAATGAAAACCAATACCTTCGCTCGACCGCTTCAATCAGAATCCTGTGGCTGAAGACTGGTGCTCCTGCCCTAGGATGTTTCGTCCCCCCGTAGACTCCGTCCATAATAAAGGCAAGCCTGCTCGTTGGCGCCCCTCCTCTAATGCAATTCTTTACATATTAACCACTTCACACAAATTGCTGTACTTCGGTATTTTGACACTAAATACCGTTTATAGTAGCAGCTAGCCCTGGTATTTTCAAGAACAGCGTGCGTTTCTCTTTAGGAGAAAAGTGGTCTTTGCGGTGGATTCGCCACACGGTCACTTTTATCGGTGGAGGGAGAGGGTTGTCTCCGCAGCTTACTGGACCCGCTGGCAGCGGCGGAGACAAACGCTTCCTTTCTCCTCACTGCCTGGATGCCAGGTGAGGGAACGATGGGTCCCCACTCAGCTCCATAGCATTGGAGGGTGGAAGCAACGTTTTAATGCTCTTAAAAGGAGACATTTTTTATTTAAAAAAAAAAAAAATTCAAATTACTTTTGTTTTTTATTGCATTTTAGTGTAAATCTGAGATCTGTTTGATCTCATATTTGAGGTCCTGTCATGGGGGTTTTTTTTTTTTTCGTTTTTTACAAGGGACGTTTTAATTTTTTTTTATAGTGATCCAAAATTTATTTTTATTTTTTTAAAAAGGCCTGTGTAAAAAAAAAAAAAAATTGAAAGCGCCCCGTACCGACGAGCTCACAAGCAGAAGTGAATGCATAAGTTAGTAGCCCCCCGCATAGGAAAACTGTGTTCAAACCACACATGTGAGGTATCGCCATGATCGTTGGAGCGAGAGCAATAATTCTAGCCCTAAACCTCCACTGTAACTCAAAACTGTCTATGTAAATGTTTAAGGGTAAAAGTTTGTGGGTATCAATTTGCTCGGAGTAACATTATTTTTCACAATATAAAGGAAAATTGGGCTAACTACTGTCGTCTTATTTTTTAATTTAAAAAAAAGTGTATTTTTTTTTATATATATTTTTTAAAAAGTTTGCTTGCAAGAACGCTACGAAAATACGGTGTGACAGAAAATACTGCAAAGGTGTAGTGTTAAAAAAATAAATAAACCTTAAAGGGCCCCTATCCCTCTGTGCTGAAACAAATACATATATAAGTCACGCATATGTAAACGGCCCTAAAGTTTGCCACGAACGTTGGGGCAAGCGTAATAAATTTAGCGCTAGACCGCCTCTAACGCTAAACTGGTAACCTGTAAAAATGTTTAAAACATCGCCTATGGAGATATTTTAATTATCATAGTTTGTCACTATTTCATAAGTGTGCGCAATTTTAAAGCCTGACATGTTAGGTATCTATTTACTTGGCGTAACGTTGTCTTTTACAAAAAAATAAATAAAAGAAATTGGGGCAACTATTGCATTTTTTTATTTTATTTTTTTATTCATTAACCACTTCCCATCCCAGCCACAGTCATATGACGTCCGCAGGAGGGATCTCCCATATTGGGCGGGCGTCATATGACGGCCTGGGCTTCCCGGACGTCTGGGGGGGGGGGGGGCGCGTGCACCCCCGCCGCGTCACTCGGGAGCCGATGTGTGGACATTGCAGGCGCTGGGCACCCGCGGTTGCCCATTAACAAAGCAGGACCGTGTGTGTGTGTGTACACAGATCCACATCCCGTCAGGAGAGAGGAAACCACTCCAGTGTTCCTCTGTACTGGGAACACATATCGGTCTCGTCCCCTCCCCCTACAGTTAGAATGGCTCCCTAGGTAACGCAATTAACCTCATGATCGCCCCCTAGTGTTAACCCCTTCCCTGCCAGTGACATTTATACAGTAATCAATGCATTTGTATAGCACTGATCGTTGTATAAATGTGAATGGTCCCAAACTAGTGTCAATAGTGCCTGATATATCCACCGCAATGTCGCAGTCATGATAAAAATTGCAGATCGTGCCATTACTAGTTAAAAAAAAAAAATGCCATAAATCTATTCCCTATTTTGTAGACGCTATATCTTTTGAGCACACCAATCAATATACGCTTATTGCAATTTTTTTTTTACCAAAAATATGTAGAAGAATACATATCGGCCTAAACTGAGGAAACATTTTTTTTTTTTTTTTTATTTGGATATTTATTATAGCAAAAAGTAAAAAAAAAATCATTTTTTTTTTTTTTCAAACTTGTTGCTCTTGTATATAGCGCAAAAAATAAAAACAGCAGAGGCGATCAAATGCCACCAAAAGAAAGCTCTATTTGTGGGGAAAAAAATTATAAAAATTTAATTTGGGTTCCAGTGTTGCATGACTGCGCAATTGTCATTCAAATTGTGGCAGCGCTGAAAATTGGCTTGGGCAGGAAAGGGGTGCAAATGCCCTGAAATTGAAGTGGTTAAAGTGAATTTTTTTTTTTTTGCGTTTGCAAAACCACTGCGCAAATACTGTGACATAACATAAAAAATTGCATCGATCGTCAGTCACACACACATATATATATATATATATATACACACACACATATACACACACACACATATATATATATATATATATACACACACACATACACATACATACACATATATAGCGTATAACACGCACCCCAACTTTAGGAGGGAATAAAAAAAAAAAAGAAACTTTTAGGAGGGAAGTTTAAGGAAAAAAAAAATTACATTTGAATGCCCATTAATGCAGCCTTGTCAGTGTCTTTGCCGTTTTAAAAATGGTGCTGCCGAGATACAGAGCGGATGTCCTGTGTATCTTGTCGGCTTTCGGCTATTTTTTGGCCGTTCTCGGCTTTCCACCAGCCGCCAGTGCGGCCGAAGATAGACGAAAGCCGCCAGGGAAACTGCGGGGGATCGGCGTATAACACGCACCCACGATTTTCCCCTGATTTTAAGGGGGAAAAAAAAAGGTTTGTGTTGTACGCCGATAAATACGGTATAGAAATATGTTTGGAGGTTATAAGTAATTTTCTAGCAAAAAAAATACTGGATTTACACGCTTGAAGAAAGGTGAAACGCGTCGGAAAGGTGGTTTTGTTTCATAGTTTGTCGCCATTACACAAGTGTGCACAATTTTAAAGCGTGACATGTTAGATATCTATTTACTTGGATCATCTTTTATATTTTACCCCAAAAAATTGGTATTGTGTTTTGTTTGCTTAACAATGCATTAAAGTGTATTCCCCCCCCCCCCAAAAAAAAACTGTATTTGAAAAACAAACGGTCCACAAATACCCTGTGACATAAAAAATGGTAATGACTGCCATTTTATTCTCAAAGGCCTCTCCTAAAAATGAAAAATAATTTGTATATAAAATCTGTGTGTGTGTGTGTATATGTGTATATACAGTGGTGTGAAAAAGTGTTTGCCCCCTTCCTCATTTCCTGTTCCTTTGCATGTTTGTCACACTTAAGTGTTTCGGAACATCAAACCAATTTAAACAATAGTCAAGGACAACACAAGTAAACACAAAATGCAATTTGTAAATGAAGGTGTTTATTATTAAAGGTGAAAAAAAATCCAAACCATCATGGCCCTGTGTGAAAAAGTGATTGCCCCCCTTGTTAAAACATACTATAACTGTGGTAGCCACACCTGAGTTCAATTTCTCTAGCCACACCCAGGCCTGATTATTGCCACACCTGTTCACAATCAAGGCATCACTTAAATAGGAGCTGCTTGACACAGTAAGGTCCACCAGAAGATCCTTAAAAGCTACACATCATGCCGAGACCCAAAGAAATTCAGGAACAATTGAGAAAGAAAGTAATTGAGATCTATCAGTCTGGAAAGGGTTATAAAGCCATTTCCAAAGCTTTGGGAATCCAGCGAACCACAGTGAGAGCCATTATCCACAAATGGCGAAGACATGGAACAGTGGTGAACCTTCCCAGGAGTGGCCGGCCGCCCAAAATTACCCCAAGAGCGCAGCGACAACTCATCCAAGAGGTCACAAAAGACCCCACAACAACGTCCAAGGAACTGCAGGCCTCACTTGCCTCAGTTAAGGTCAGCGTTCATGCCTCCACCATCAGGAAAAGACTGGGCAAAAATGGCCTGCATGGCAGAGTTCCAAGGAGAAAACCACTGCTGAGCAAAAAGAACATCAAAGCTCGTCTCAATTTCTCCACAACACATCTTGATGATCCCCAAGACTTTTGGGACAACATTCTGTGGACCGATGAGACAAAAGTGGAACTCTTTGGAAGGTGTGTGTCCAAGTATATCTGGCGTAGAAGGAACACTGCATTTCATAAAAAGAACATTATACCAACCGTAAAATATGGTGGTGGTAGTGTGATGGTCTGGGGCTGTTTTGCTGCTTCAGGACCTGGAAGACTTGCCGTGATAAAAGGAACTATGAATTCTGCTGTCTACCAAGAGATCCTGAAGGAGAATGTCCGACCATCTGTTTGTGTACTCAAGCTGAAACGAACTTGGGTTCTGCAGCAGGACAATGATCCTAAACACACCAGCAAGTCCACCACCGAATGGCTGAAGAAAAACAAAATGAAGACTTTGGAGTGGCCTAGCCAAAGTCCTGACCTGAATCCTATTGAGATGTTGTGGTATGACCTTAAAAAGGCCGTTCATGCTCGAAAACCCTCTAATGTAACTGAATTAGGACAATTCTGCAAAGATGAGTGGGCCAAAATTCCTCCAGGACGCTGTAAAAGCCTCATTGCACGTTATCGCAAACGCTTGGTTGCAGTTGTTGCTGCTAAGGGTGGCCCAACCAGTTATTAGGTTTAGGGGGCAATCACTTTTTCACACAGGGCCATGATGGTTTGGATTTTTTTTCACCTTTAATAATAAACACCTTCATGTACAAATTGCATTTTGTGTTTACTTGTGTTGTCCTTGACTATTGTTTAAATTGGTTTGATGTTCCGAAACACTTAAGTGTGACAAACATGCAAAGGAACAGGAAATGAGGAAGGGGCAAACACTTTTTCACACCACTGTATATATATATATATATATATATATATATATATATACACACCCTGTTTCCCCTAAAATAAGACCTAGCGCGAGTGTCGGTGATGGCTGCAATATAAGCCCTATCCCCCAAATAAGCCCCACCCTCTTTCCCCAAAAATAAGCCCTACCCTGAGAATAAGACATAGAAGGACTTTAACTAGGGCTTATATTGCAGCCATCGTCGACAATCACGCTAGGTCTTATTTTAGGGGAAACAGGGTGTATATATATATATATATATATATATATATATATATATATATATATATATATATATATATATATATATATATATATATATATATATATATATATATATATATAAAATGTTTTGGGGTTCCAAGCAATTTTCAATCAAAAAAAATAAAATAATAGATTTAAACTCTGTGTCAGAAGAAGGCCTGGTCTTAATGTGGTTAATAGTAGATGCAATAATAAACACTAAAGCCAAAATAATCCAAAAGGCATCGCTTTTATTTACTTGTAACCAAACTCCACCCAGCCACAAATCGATAAGAGGTGAGACTTTGACCACTGGATGGTGGACCAAGCAGAACACAGGCTGGGTTACGGTGACAGATAGGACAACGAGAGGCCGAGGCTGGATACCCCCCGGGGCTCAATGGTTATGGCTCAACACCCAACTGTGGGTGGAGTTTTCGAAAACATGCATGAAAAAAAAAAATAGAAAAGTATCGGCTTCCCCCCCCAATACAAGGTGTTAGAAACACATCTCTAATATACTTTAGAAACTACATCTGTATATAATACAAATTTCTTATTAGTACATAAAGCCGGGCTCCACCCATTTTGCATGTGCAAGAAGAACTACGACCACCTTGTCGCCTGCGATCCATCTTCCTTCCTTATGCCCATACCGGCTTTTTAAGTATCTACTGCGACTAATACGAAGAACTGTTGCCACTCCCCCATGCAAGACCTGATCGTTTCCCTAATGGGCACTTCAAAAGCCTGTACAGACTTGAGGGAGTAAAACTGATTGTGGATCTTGCCATTTCACTGCCTTATAAAGGTGCTATTTTCCAGGTAGGTGGAGCTACACTTTTAAAGTGCCATGTTTGTTTGTTTTTTGTTTTTTTTAAGCTGTAAATATGAATTACAAAAATAAAATAAAGTCTGACCAATGGCCTTTTTCTTTTCATTTAGAGGGGATGTCCACCAGTTTCCAGCCAATATCATTTTTTGTCAGTCTTGCTCCATTAGGCCCTTTGGGGGGGGGGGGGGGCTGTGCTTGTTACTATGGTGATGCATAGCTGTTGACGATTGCTACAACAGTACGTTCGGTCATTTCCCGCAGGGCCCGGCCAACACTTTCAGAGCCCATCCTAGCCTACCGATACAAGATGGCGGATCATAACTGGTCGCCAAGTGGATGTTTTTGCCCTTCTTCCCTGGAGGATCACCTCCCGCAGATGGGCGGACAACTCCTTTAAGACACGATGTGTCTATCCAGTTGGGCTGGAACAAGGAATCCGAATCGAATTACATGGCAGTTAATGAGGAGTTGGAAGGCTTGTTCCAAGCTCTGTTACGACCGCCAACTTTCGCGAGTCGGCAGTCGATAGTGCTGGTATCCATGGAGTGCAGTCTATTGATCATGCTCAAATTCACAGTTCCTGCATGTAAGGGCGTGGTGATGGTGGCGAGGTGGTGTACGTGTAGGCCGTCTCTCCGTGTTGCCCAGGATGCGAGGTTTGATAAGACGTGGAGGTGGATGAGACGTGGCTATACGAGGAGGAAGTAGCGGGAAGGTTGCCGTAAGAAGCCCTGTTGTACCGGGCCGGTGGGGTGGGCTGAGATGGCAAAAAAGCACCAGAAATGGAATGGTCGGAGTATTGGGTCTCAACAGAAGAAGGCGGTGGTGAGTTCTCATAGACGGAGCAGTCCACGAACTGGGAGACGATGTTCAAGACGCCAATCCGCAGGTCCAGCTTCCTGTTCTCCGGTGCCCTTCTAAAGTAGGGCAGCAAGCTTCTCAGAAAGGTGACGTCATCGTCATTCATGTTCTGGAAGAGATCAATCTCCGGAGGGCTTTCGCCAAGCATCTTCCTCTGCTCCTCATGGAACTTCTTCTGCTTGTCCTGCATGCTGGCCATCATCTCCATGATCTTGGACTCAAAGTCGTCCGCCGGCTTTAAGGCCATCTTGTGCTTCTTGGAGGTTTTGGAGGCCTTCGGAGCCGACGTTGACGGCTCTACAGGAATGTGGTAGATGGGGGCCACAGAAGGTGGCGGGATTGGGGAGATCTGGACAATCGGTGGTGGCGCTGCCTCCTCGGGTTCGTTAATCTCCGGCATCTCTAGGGTGTCGTCCTCGGTGATGGGTGTTCTTTGCGGCTCGGAATAGTCTTCATCGTCCTCGGTGTTGTTGGCATTCTTGCTTTTTCTGTTAAAGAGAACACATGTATACCTGTGTTTCAGTTAGAGGCATTCATCACCATTGATTACTTTTAGTTCTCCTAAAACAAGAATTGTGGCAGGCCCACGGGCCTGGGAAATGTCTTACCACTGACGTGGTCAATGGGCGTAAGAAACTATTGGTCGGTTTAACTCTCCAGCATCCACTGGATATTGAAATATTAGACAGACTGAACCCTTGCTGTAAATTCTAAAGCAATGGTCTCCAAACTGGGGCCCAGGGGCCAGATGCAGCCCTTTACTTGCTTTTATCCGGCCCTTGGGGCCTTATTCCCCACACCATCAGCAACAGTGTGGCATACAGTGCATCCGGAAAGTAGTGACCGTGCTTTACTTTTTCCACATTTTGTGTTACAGCCTTATTTCAAAATGGATTAACTTCATTATTTTCCTCAAAATTCAACAAACAATCCCCCATAATGACGTTTGTTTGAAATCTTTGCAAATGTATTAACTACTTCCCACCCGGCCAATGTACATATACGGCCAGGTGGGAGCTCTCTACTTCTGAGTGGACGTTCCTGAACTTCCATCAGAAGTAGGGGGATCGCGCCCCCGCGCAGTGGCGCGATCCCGATGCGCCCGTGTCACCCGGACACGACGCATCTCGGATCGGCAGGAGGGCTCTGTGATTGGCCCTCCTGATCACATGACGGCCTTGTCCAATCATGGCCATCATGTGATGTAAACAAACAGCCGGTTGCGAGGCAATCGGCTCCTCCTCTCCACACATGGAAGTCATCGCTGAGGAGAGCAGATCGCTGCCGCCGGCTGGTGATCAGTGAGTATGAGCTGTTTTTACAGCTTTTTACTCACTGATCACCAGTCTGGTGAAAACACACAACACACCACACAGTATAAACACAGTCCCCACATATGTCCCCATAACACACATGTCCCCAAATAATAAAAACACATGTTCCCCACATATGTCCCACTAAAATCACATGTCCCAGTGATTATCTGCACACATATGTCCGTGATCACCTGCACACATATGTACATGATCATTTGCGTACATATGTCCGTGATCACACAAACCAATTATTATACACTTAACCAAATTTTTTTTTTACCAAAGACATGTAGCAGAATACATTTTGGCTTAAATTTATGACAAAATTCGATCTTATTGGATTTCTTTTAAAATAGAAAGAAGAAAATATTGTTTTTTTTCCAAGTGTCCGCTCTTTTTTCGCTTATATCGCAAAAAATAAAAAATGGAGTTGTTAATAAATAACACCAAAATAAAGCTCTATTTGTGCGAACAAAATGATAACAATTTAATTTGGGTACAGCGTAGCATGACCGCGCAATTGTCATTGAAATCGCGAGAACGCTAAAATCTGAAAATTGGGCTGGGAAGGAAGGAGGCGAAAATGCCCGGTATTGTAGTGGTTAAAAAGAAAATAATCCCATGTATATAAGTATGCACAGCCTTTGAACAATACTTTGTTGAAGCTCCTCTCACGCCAATTACAGCCTCAAGTCTTTTTGCGTATGATGCTACAAGTTTGGCACACCTATTTTTGGGCAATTCTTCTTTGCAGGACCTCTCAAGCTTCTTCAGTGTGGATGGGGAGTGTCGGTGCACAGCCATTTTCAGAAGTCTCCAGAGACGTTCAGTCGGGTTGAAGTCTGGACCACTCAAGAACATTCACAGAGTTTTCCTGCAGCCACCACCCCAATCTGAGGTCCAGAGTGCTCTGGAGCAGATTTTCATCTATGAACAATGTTGCATTCGTCTTTTCCTCGATCCTGACTAGTCTCCCCGTTCCTGCTGCTGAAAAACATCCCACAGCATGATACTACCACCACCATGCTTCACTGTAGGGACGGTATCAGCCAGGTGATGAGCCGTGCCTGGTTTCCTCCAGACATGACGCTTGCCATTCAGACCAAAGAGTTCAATCTTTGTTTCATCAGACCAGAGAATTTTGTTTCTCATGGTCTGAGAGTCCTTCAGGTGCCTTTTGGCAAACTCCAGGTGGGCTGTCATGTGTCTTTTACTGTGGAGTGGCTTCTATCTGGCCACTCTACCATACAGGCCTGATTGGTGGAGTGCTGCAGAGATGGTTGTTCTCCTTGCAGGTACTCATTGCTCCACAGAGAAACGCTGGAGCTCTTTCAGAGTGACCATCGGGTTCTTGGTCACCTAAGGCCTTTATCTCTAGGAGCAGTCCTGGTGGATCCAAACTTCCATTTACGGATGATGGAGACCACTGTGCTCAATGGGACCTTCAATGCCCTCAGAAAGTTTTCTGTACCCTTCCCCAGATCTGCGCCTCGATACAGTCCTGTCTTGGAGGTCTACAGACAATTCCTTGGACTTCATGGCTTGGTTTGTGCTCTGACATGCACTGTCAACTGTGGGATCTTATATGGACATCATGTCCAATCAACTGAATTTACCACAAGGGGACTCCAATCAAGTTGTAGAAACATCTCATGGATGATCAGTGGAATTTCATAAAACTGAATAAAAAGTAAATTTACAAAAAAAAAAAAAAAAAGGCTGATCAGTGGAAACGGGACGCACCGAGCTCAACTTTGAGTGTCACGGCAAAGCCTGTGAATACTTACGTACATGGGATTTACTTTTTAATAAATTTGCAAAGATTTCAAACAAACTTCTTTTGCGTTGTCGTTATTCTGTTTGTAGAATTTTGAGGAAAGTAATGAGTTTAATCCATTTTAGAATAAGGCTGTAATATAACAAAATGTGGAAAAAGTAAAGCGCTGTGAATACTTTCCGGATGCACTGTAGTTGCTCCTACTGACACCAACAATGAAGCACTATTCTTCCCACTGACCCCAATGACGGGGCACCATTCCTTTCACTGACCCCAATGATGGGGCACTATTTCTCCCACTGACGCCAATGACAGGGCACCATTCCTTCCACTGACCCCAATGACGGGGCACTATTTCTCCCACTGACAGGACACTATTTCTCCCACTGACCCCAATGACGGGGCACCATTCCTTCCACTGACCCCAATGACAGGGCACCATTCCTTCCACTGACCCCAATGACGGGGCATCATTCCTTGCACTGACCCCAATGACAGGACACTATTTCTCCCACTGACCCCAATGACGGGGCACCATTCCTTCCACTGACCCCAATGACGGAGGAACCATTCCTTCCACTGAAACCAATGACAGGGCACCATTACTACCAAGGAAGGGACACCATTCCTTCTACGGACACCAATGATGGGGCACTATTCTTCATGTTGTCAACAATGATGGGGCACTATTTTTTTCCTAATGACGCCAATGATGGGGCTTTTTTACTCTCACTGATGCCAGGAAATGTTCTTCTCTCACTGGCCACAGTCTGCCCCGCCCCCCCCCCCCCCCTAAAGTTTAAAGGATGGTAAGCTGGCCCTTTGCATATAAAGTTTGGAGACCCCCTGATCTAAAGCCCAAGGTTTGCCCAGCCATGGAGTTGGCCAAACTGGACTGATGAACCTGTACTATGTGTAGCAGATACTTCTATTACAAGATGGAAAGGGTTGTACAAGAGCTTCATGTATGTGGCCCTCATTAAGCCTACAGCTTCCACTCCAGCCATTTAGGGACCGATGTCCTCAGGTAAGGCCCACAATAGGGAGAGAAGGTCTTAGATGATTGGCTCCCAGATGACAGTCACTCAATGTTGGGATTTTCTACAGGCAATGGAAAATATATTTAGATAATGGACAAGGAATCTCCACCTGGGACCTCCTTCACCAACAAGGTCTTTAGAGGACCACCATGGAGCACAAGTTTTGCCCTGCCATGGAGAAGACCAAACTTGACTGATGGACCCCCCCCCCCCCCCTCAAATGGCTTTGTCCATACCCACCACGATTTAGCCATTGTTACATAGGATATCCCCACGTGGCAATCCTTTCAAGGAGACCTAAAACCTTTCGGAGGTCCACGAAATGCAACCACCTCCGAGACCTATTGTGTTTGAGATTGCAGTACTTACTCCCGCATCTCCATGCTCCTCTTCAGGAAGTTGAGGTCTTTGAAGAAGACGTAGGGCTTCTTCTTCTGGCTCCCCGGCAGGCCCCTCCCCTGGCTGTCGTTTAGGTCCCTCCGATAGCGATCTCTCGCTGAGCGCCAACGCGTCTGAATGTCTTTTGCTGGAGGAGTAAACAGAGATAGAGAGAGAGAACATAGGTAACTAAGAGTGTGCCACAAGAAACAGCAAGCTGGCATCAGTTATAGAAAAGATGATTTTGGCATTAGTATAGGGAGGGGTTCTTTACAGTAAGAGTGAAAAAGCTGAAACAACCACATAAAGTTGCAACAGAAAAACCTAAAAAGGAACAAGCAAATAAACTTTTTGAACTATTTTTTTTTTCAAAATCCATACAAAGAACAAAGAGAACAGTTATGGAGAGCTTCTTTAGTTTGTATAGGGAGATCTTCTTTAAAGTAAGAGCAGTTAAGCTGTGGGATGCACAACCACATTGGGTGCCACGAAAACAAAAAAAAATAACCCGAGCTTTTACTGCCAAACACCATACATAGAAAAAAAAAGCAATAAATTGCATATGGAATTCTTGCTTTGGTTTGGGATGTGGCTCTTTTCAGTAACAGCAGTAAATATAGAGGATGTCCTTTTGTAGGGTCCTTAGGATAAAAAGTTGTCCCATGGCATTATAGATTTTACTGGTGGCACCTGTAAAATCTATAATGCAGTGGCACATTTTATCTCAAGGACCCTACAAAGTCACAAAAAAAAATCTGGAAGGAAGTTTTAATTGCAATTTAGGTAGGGGTTATTTTCAGTGAGAGCAGTTAAGCTGGGGGATACAGAAGTCCATAAGGTGTCACTATGGCAAATCAACAAGGGCTGTACAAAAGAGAAAAGGACATCAGCTGCATATAGACAAAAAGAAAGTGACAACATTCGTATGGGAAGAATCCTTTTTGGTGAGAGCAGTTAAGCTGGGTGGTGCAGTAGTGCATAGGGTGTCACTATGGCAAATCAACTTTTTAAGGGCTATACAAAGGACAAGAGGGCATCAGCTGCGTATGGACTAAGGGAAGTATCAACATTAGTTTGGGAAGAGTTCTTTTTGGTAAGAGCAGTTAAGCTATATGGTGCAGAACTGCATAAGCAAATCTAAATCTATAAAGAAACATCAAATTAACATTTTATTCCAAGGGCCATAACAATGGAGAGGGGGCATTTCAAATGAAACATTTAACTTTAGGGGCTATTTTCAGTAAAAACACAAATTGGCACCTTTAAAAATCTGAAATGTGATGGGTGATTAATTATGTATGCCAAGGGCCATACAAAAAGGACAAAGGAGACTTTAGTGGGATATGGAAGAAAGAAAATGTTATGATTTTTATGAAGGGGGTTCTTTTTGGTAAAAGCATAATGGCAAAATGAAAAAAGGACCAGATTATTTATTTATTTTTTTACTTTTTGCACGCGTTTTATTATTGATATATAACAGAATATTTGATTTGAGCAAACATCTGCTACCTTTGCGGGGTCAGGAAGGAAGGGCAAAACTGGCCAACTGTGTCCTTCGTAGAAGGGGGCGGGGTTTATTTGCCCTTCCTCAGGAACTGCGGGAGTTACATAGAAGAAGACCGGGTCCGATTCTCACCTCTCTGTTTTTTCTGCCGCTCGCTGAGGATGGCCCAGTCGGGGGTCAGCAGCGCACACACCTCGTCCCACACCTTCTTCTTCCGGTAGCGGTCGGAGTAGCGCGGGCACTCGGTGTCCCATAACTCTGGGCGCTCGTGGACCATACTGATCAGCTGCTCCAGGCTGATGTCCCAACGGGAGCTTTTCCCTTGGATCCCCTTTTCTGTTAGGAGAACAAGACCCGCAAGACATTGGTCAGCACCAGGGGGATGAAACGGCATTGTGGGAGGTCACCGATTAAGGGGTCAGCCGGGCCAGAGCCAGAAACCCCCTCCCCCACCACTGCTGGTTCCTGTGGGCCTCATTTGGGTCTCCCAAGATGGCAAAGAAACCCTGAAGCTATGCAGTAAGTAAAACGCCACTTAGAACTGAGGCCTGAGAAAAGGGCAGATTGTTTTAACCCCAGTACTATTATGCCAATGGCATAATATTCCAGCTAGAGATTCAGAGTCCCCCCCTTTACATCAGGGGGCCCCATCAGATTCCCCCTTATGTTAGGATCCCCCCTCACATCAGCGTGCCCATCAGGGTCCCCCATTACGTCAGTATCCCCCCTTACATCAGGGTGCCCATCAAGGTACCCCCTTACACCAAGGTGCTTCCTCTTCTTTCAGGGTGCCCTTCAGGGTCCCCCCTTACGTCAGGGTACCCATCAGATCCCCCCCCCCCCTTACGCCAGGGTGTCCATCAGGGTTCCCTCTTATACCAGGGTGCTTCCTCTTCTGTCCGGTTGCCTATCGGTCCCCCCCCTTACGTCAGAGTGCCCATTGGAGTCCCCCCTTGCCCATCCGATTCCCCCTTACGTCAGGGTTCCCATCACAGTTCCCCTCCCCTTAGGCCACGTTGTCCATCAGGGTTCCCCCTTATGTCAGGGTGCCCCCCTGTTATGTCAGAGTGCCCGTCAGGGTACCCCCTCTTACGTCAGAGTGCCAGTCAGGGTCCCATTACATCAGGGTCCCTATCACAGTCCACCCCCACTGCATAATTATGATTCACACATGAAGCATGAAGGAAGCTCTCACAAATTGACTTTTTATTTGTTCCCGATTAAGAACTGTGCAGTCATACTGAAGATAAGTGACTTTTTATTTTCTTCCCCATATGACTCATAGGGGTTTGTTTAGTAAAAAGAAAATTCATAGACATTCGTCCAGTGAAGCTGCGTTTACATTCGATCCATGCCAGCAGAAAACAGGTTCATTCATAACAAATATAGAGAGAAATCTGGAAATACTGCATTATGGCAACTAGATGGAGATAAGAATCATCTACTACTCACTCTGCAGCATGTGCATGGGGATCCCCTCATTCATACCCAGTGGCTCCATCTGCTCTTCCCCGAACTGACCCTCTACGTGTTTCGTCATGGTGTCTCCGGGGTCTGTGAATGAAGAGGAGAGTGAGCGGTATGAGAGACCCCAGAGAGGGGGATGGAGGGGGAACCGTCCTGGGAGGTGATCACTGACCTGCGCTGATCTCGGTGGGGATTTCCTCCTCTTTTATCTGAACGTAGATCTCCTCCTCCTCCAACTTCACCACCGGCTGAAACTCGTCCTGGAAAAGTCACAGCGTTCCATCAAATAGAATATATATAATAATGCTGACTTCTGTCTCGGGAGAGAGCCCTTTACATCAGAGTTCCCCTTACTCCAGGGTTCCCATCAGAGTCCCCCTCTCTACTTTAGGGTCCCCATTAGAGTTCCCCTTACTCTAGGGTCCCCATCAGAGTCCCCCTCTCTACTATAGGATCCCCATCAGAGTTCCCCTTACTCCAGGGTTCCCATCAGAGTCTCCCCCCCCCCGCTCTACTTTAGGGTCCCCATTAGAGTCTCCCTTACATCTAAGACTCCCTCAAAGTCCCCCTTATTTTAGGATCCCCATCAGAATCCCCCCCTTACTTTAGGATCCCCATCAGAATCCCCCCTTACTTTAGGATCCCCATCAGAATCCCCCCTTACTTTAGGTTCCCCATCAGAATCCCCCCTTACTTTAGGTTCCCCATCAGAATCCCCCCTTACTTTAGGTTCCCCATCAGAATCCCCCCTTACTTTAGGATCCCCATCAGAATCCCCCCTTACTTTAGGATCCCCATCAGAGTCCCCTCTTACTTTAGGATCTCCATCAGAGTCCCCCTTACATCAGAAACTCCCTCAAGGCCCCCCTCACTCCAGGGCCCTCATCAAAGTCTCCATCGGAGTCCCCCTTACTTCAGCATCCCCATCAGAGTTCCTCTTACTTCTGGGTCCCCATCTGATTCTCCCCTCCATCAGAGTTTTCCCTTATATCAGGGTCCCTGTCAAAATTCCCCCTTACAGCAGGATCATCATTGGAGACCCCCTTGCATCAGATTCCCCCTTACTATAGGGTCCCCTTTGGAGTCCCCTCTTACAGCAGAGTCCCCCCTTACTACAGTATCCCCATTGGCGTCCCCCTTACTATGGGGTCCCCATCAGAAATCCCCCTACTTCAGTGTCCAAGTAAGAGTCCCTCCCCCCTTACACGGTTCCCGCCAGGGTCCCCCTTACAACAAACACGGTTCCCGCCAGGGTCCCCCTTACAACACGGTTCCCGCCAGGGTCCCCCTTACAACACGGTTCCCGTCAGGGTCCCCCTTCCCCCTTACAACACGGTTCCCGCCAGGGTCCCCCTTACAGCAAACATGGTTCCCGCCAGGGTCCCCATTACAACACGGTTCCCATCAGGGTCCCCCTTACAACACGGTTCCCATCAGGGTCCCCCTTACAACACGGTTCCCATCAGGGTCCCCCTTACAACACGGTTCCCATCAGGGTCCCCCTTACAACACGGTTCCCATCAGGGTGCCCATTATAACACGTTTCCCATCAAGGTCTGCTTACAACATGGTTCCCATCAGGGTCCCCCTCGCAGTTGCCACCTTACATCCGGGTACCCATTACAGTAGAAACCCCTCCTTACTATTGGGTCCCCACGAAGATTCCCCCCTTACATCAGGGTCCCCATCATTTTTTCCATTACACCAGGTTAAAGTAGAGACCATGGACAGCCTGCGCTGATCTGAACCCTCGATTTTTGCACACTGATCCTAGCTGCAGGCTGAATAATATCTTGTAGTGGGGTAGATATGGTGCGTGGGCCGTAGTCTGGAGACTTCAGCTATAGGTTCAAGTGCTTGGGGGAAATACCACGTTATGGTCACTAGATGGAGCTGAGCTCATACGTATGTCCTATAATCCTCAGCACCATCTAGTGGTGATCATGCGGTAACACTCTTTTTATAAATGAATAACATTGAACAGTTCTATTGTACCCACCTGGAGGTCCAATGAGGACATGCTGTGCTCCTCTGGTTGGCCCTGATCCTTATCCATCTTGGATGAAGGCTGAGCGGACAGCTGACAGGACTCCGGGACCCCCGGGCTGAAGCAGAGAAGGGGGAGGCGTTAATATTTCCAACACCCCGGGTACAAAGGTGCGCTATTCATCTAAATAGACAAGGGAGGTTCAGATGTACAAAAAGCCGGCATAAAGAACCCCCCCCCCCCCAATCTTACTCCCTGCGCACGTGATTGGCTCACTTTTTGGCTGCACAGAGCTGGAGGCCAAGCGTCAGGCATCCTCTTCAGCATCTGTTGGCTGACTAGTAAGGAATTTTTCCTGGTGAAAATGCTGCTCTGTGATCCCTTCAGTGCTGACTGTAAAGGCCTTGGAATTCGGTTGAGAGGATGATCACCAAAAGTACAGCCTGGATCCCTTCTGGTCAAAGCAGATCACATGGCCAAATGCCCGGGTCTCTGAAAGAATGGCCAGTACTGAAGGGAGTCTGAAGCAGCATCTTCTCCACCCCCTTCCCCGGGAAAGGTAGACATGTCAGCCCGTTATTTGTTCATCACCCTGAGGCTGTTTAAGAGAAGGTGACACCGACCCAATGTACAGTGATCTCTATGGGGATACAGTATATAGTGATCTCTATGGGGATACAGTATATAGTGATCTCTATTGGGATACAATGTATAGTGATCTCTATGGGGATACGGTATATAGTGATCTCTATGGGGATACGGTATATAGTGATCTCTATGGGGATACGGTATATAGTGATCTCTATGGGGATACGGTATATAGTGATCTCTATGGGGATACGGTATATAGTGATCTCTATGGGGATACGGTATATAGTGATCTCTATGGGGATACAATGTATAGTGATCTCTATGGGGATACAATGTATAGTGATCTCTATGGGTATACAGTATATAGTGATCTCTATGGGGATACAATGTATAGTGATCTCTATGGGGATACAATGTACAGTGATCTCTATGGGGATACGGTATATATTAATCTCTATGGGGATACAGTATATAGTGATCTCTATGAGGATACAGTATATAGTGATCTCTATGGGTATAAAATGTATAATGATCGCTGGGGGGTACAGTGTATATTGATCTCTATGTGGATACAATGTATATTGCTCTCTATGAGGAAGCCCCTCCCCCTCAGCCCACACTCCTCTCACCCGTCCAGCGGTGGACTCTCCGCTCTAATTCCTCCGAATATGCTGAGAAGCGGAAGCAGATCCCGCCCCCCCTTTCCCGGCCGCTGATTGGCTGCACGCACACCCTCTTCTATGGCTGAGCTCGGCGTTACATTCAACGTATGCGAAGACCTGCGCGCTAGAGGCCGGTCTCTATCCTGACAGCGTGTCTCCTCTGGAGACTCCAACAAAATGGCCGACAACCCTCCACCGCTTTGCTATTACGATTAAATTCGAGCTGTGTTCATTGGAGGGGAAGGCAGCGCTGCTACAGGGCGGAGCACACTGGAAAATAGCATCTCCCTGTATAGTGACCTGGACAGGAGTGATGTCATATAGAGGTTACTGGCACCTCATTGGTATAGGAGACTCGAGTAGGAGGAGTTTTGTCATGTTGATCCCCAGAGCTGAAGATTAAAGAGAACCAGTCCCACCCGGGCCAATGAAATAATTCAGATCAGGCTATAAATATTTTGCACCAGAGTTCCCCTCAGACTAAGTTGGTCTTCAGATCCAAAGTCCTACTCATTTCTGACTCCCAGCCACAGAATCCTACTCGGATCTGACTCCCAGCCCCAGAGTCCTACTCATTTATGACTCCCAGCCCCTGAGTCCTATTCATTTATGACTCCCAGCCCCAGAGTCCTACTAGGATCTGACTCCCAGCCAGTGGCGTAACTAGAACCTTCAGGGCCCCGATGCAAGTAACCATGAAGGGCCCCCCTGAACCCCAGCCAGGGCCCTTCCCTACGAGTCCGGCAGTGGAACTCCAGGGCGTGGTCACAGGTATGACCTTTGTGAGCCCTGTAGTTCCACCACTGGTATCAGTAGTTTTTTATTATTTTTTTTTTTTAATTTTTAGGTGCCCCATTGGGGGACTGTCCCTAGGCAGGATGGGGTCCCCGTCCCCAGAAGAAATGAGGTCCTTTTCTCCAGGGCAGATGAAGTTACTGCCTCCAGGTGAGAAGGGGTCCCTGTCCCCACGTGAGAAGGGGCCCCTGTCCCCAGGGGGAGATGGAGGCGGTAAGTAATGGTGTGTGGGGGATGGGGTCCTCTCACTCACTATGACCAAGCTGCAGGCCGCGCACTCATCCATGTTGGCCTGGGCTCCATCCAGTGTGCTGGACGGGTGATCAGCATATTTCCCAGAAAGACCTTTCATCATCTGTGTATGATGGGGAGGAGGGGGGCTGGCAGACAAGCCTGCGGTGTCCTCCGGGGGGCTCTCATAGGGCTGCACTGCATCTGTGTGTTTAAAGTTTGTTTACCCGGGAGAAGAATGCAGTGCAGTGCAGTGTGTGGCCCGGGGGGGGGGGACTCTGGCTGGGGAGAACAGACATCGGACTGAGCGGCAATGCATGGAGCAGGAGAGGAGTACTCTGAGGAGCAAGCCGAGGACACAGGTTATGCGGGGAATGCACAACTAAAGAGCAGCCAGTGCGATAGTCGAGCATGGAGCTCTGCTAGTCACCCTCAACCTCCAGCCACCCGTGTGCATGGTGCACTGGTACTCCTAGCTGCCTATGCTGCTGCCGGCCATATGTAGAGGGGGCTGCATGGGCCCCCTGCAGCACAGGGCCCAGTTGCGGTCGCGACTGCTGCACCCCCTATAGTTACGCCCCTGCTCCCAGCCCCAGAGTCCTACTCGGATCCCACTCCCAGCCCCAGAGTCCTACTCATTTATGACTCCCAGCCCCAGAGTCCTACTCATTTATGACTCCCAGCCCCAGAGTCCTATTCATTTCTGACTCCCAGCTCCAGAGTCCTATTCATTTATGACTCCCAGCCCCAGAGTCCTACTCGGATCCGACTCCCAGCCCCAGAGTCCTACTCGGATCCGACTCCCAGACCCAGAGTCCTACTCGGATCTGACTCCCAGCTCCAGAATCCTACTCGGATCCGACTCCCAGCCCCAGAGTCCTACTTGGATCCGACACCCAGTTCCAGAGTCCTACTCGGCTCCGACTCCCAGCTCCAAAGTCCTACCCAGATCCGACTCCCAGCTCCAGAACCCTACTCAGATCCGACTCACAGCTCCAGAGCCCTACTCAGATCCGACTCCCAGCTCCAGAGCCCTACATGGATCCGGCTCCCAGCTCCAGTGTCCTACTCGGATCCGACTCCCAGCTCCACAGTCGTACTTGCATCCGACTTCAAGCTCCACAGTCGTACTCGGATCCGGCTCCCAGGTCCAGAGTCGTACTCAGATTTGACTCCAAGCTCCAGAGTTGCCCTCAGACCAAGATGATACTCAGATCTGACTCCCAGCACCAGAGTCCTACTGGGATCTGACTCCCAGCTCCAGAGTCCTACTGGGATCTGACTCCCAGCTCCAGAGTCCTACTCGGACCCGACTCCCAGCTCCAGAGTCCTACTCGGACCCGACTCCCAGCTCCAGAGTCCTACTGGGATCTGACTCTCAGCTCCAGAGTCCTACTCGGACCCGACTCCCAGCTCCAGAGTCCTAATCAGATCTGACTCCCAGATTGTAAGCTCTAGCGAGCAGGGCCCTCTGATTCCTCTTGTACCAAATTGTAATGTAACTGTAATGTCTGCCTTAATTTTGTTAAGCGCTGCACAAACTGTTGGCGCTATATAAATCCTGTATAATAATAATACTCAGATCTGACTCCCAGCTCCAGAGTCCTATTCAGATCTGACTCCCAGCTCCAGAGCCATATTCAGATCTGACTCCCAGCTCCAGAGTCAACCTTAGACCACGCTGATTCTCAGATCTCTGAGCTCCAGAGTTGCCCCCAGACTCAGCCGATTTTCAGATCTGACTTCCAGCTCCAGAGTCAGCCTCAGACTGAACAAAGGATTGTAAAACACATACAGGAATGTCTTACCTACATTAAAGAGAACCAGTCCCAGCAGGACCAATTCAAGAATCAGTCTATAATTATTTTGCTCCAGAGTCGCCTACAGACCTAGCTGATTCTCAGATCCGACTCCCAGCTCCTGGGTTTCCTATAGACAAAGCCGATTCTCATATCTCTCTGCTTCAGAGTGGCCCTCAGACCAAGGGGTTTCTCACATCTGACTCCCAGCTCCAGATTATAAAATCATATACAGAGATGGCCTTTCTCACATCAAAGAGAATGAATAAGCAGTATAGAAAGGACTTTGTGCTTCATGCTAAAATAACAAATAAATGAATGAATACTCAACTGTGCTCAAAAATGGCGCACTATCCCTTTAAGAAGTGAAAAATATGAAAGCAGCAATGTGCATAAGGTAAATGATGAAACGGAGTGAAATAAAGTGCTAAATTCCAAATCCAGTGTCTCAAAAATTCCTGTTATTTCACTGTTGTCCCCTTTACGCGTTTCATCATAATCAACGTCGCCAGCGTCCCCTTAGTTACGATGAAACGCGTAGGGTGGAGCCAGCAGTGTTCACCTAGATGGGATTTTTTTTTTTCAGCAAAAGTGGAGTTAGGGCGAGTTCACACCACATGAAGTCCAGTGCATTTTTGTTCTGCATCAAACACGCATGGAAAGTAGGTTATATGGTTTCCAAAGGCGTAGTTCACACCAGTGCGGTCAGTTCCAGGAAAAACAAGTAGAACATATTGCATTTTTCCTGCACTGGACTGTACTGGAACACATCAAAAACGCACTGGATCCTAGTATAGTGGGGGGCGGGGAAGCAAAAACACACCAGAACGCATTAAAAATGCAGAAACGCATCTGCAGTGCGTTTTTGTGGTGTGAACCAGTCCTTATTCTTTAAATGGACTTTGTTCACTTGATAGTTAATAATTTACCTTTCTGCATGCTACACTTTGCTGTTTTCATGTTTTCACTTTTTAACCACTTTCAGACCGGACCATTTTGCTGGTAAATGACCAGAGGTCTTTTTACACTTTGGCACTGCGCTGCTTTAACTGGTAATTGCGCAGTCATGCAATGTTGTACCCAAACAAAATTTGCGTCCTTTTCTTCCCACAAATAGAGCTTTCTTTTGATGGTATTTGATTGCCTCTGCGATTTTTATTTTTTGCGATATAAACGTAAAAAGACCGCAAATTTTGAAAAAAAATGATATTTTCTACTTTTTGTTATTAGAAAAATCCAATAAACTCAATTTTAGTCATACATTTAGGCCAAAATGTATTCAGCCACATGTCTTGAGGTGCTAAAATGGCAGGGCAGTACAAAACCCCCCCAAATGACCCCATTTTGGAAAGTAGACCCCCTAAGGAAATTGATAAGAGGCATGTTGAGCCCATTGAATATTTTATTTTTTTGCCTCAAGCGATTGAATAATGACAAAAAAAAAATATTTTTTTTTTTTTACACAAAGTTGTCACTAAATGATATATTGCTCACACATGCTATGGGCGTATGTGAAATGACACCCCAAAATAAATTCTGCTGCTTCTCCTGAGTACGGGGATACCACATATGTGGGACTTTTTGGGAGCCTAGCCGCGTACGGGGCCCCGAAAACCAAGCACCGCCTTCAGGCTTTCTAAGGGCGTAAATTTTTGAGTTCACTTCTCACTACCTATTACAGTTTTGAAGGCCATAAAATGCCAAGATGGCACAAAACCCCCACAAATGACCCCATTTTAGAAAGTAGACACCCCAAGCTATTTGCTGAGAGGCATGTTGAGTTCATGGAATATTTTATATTTTGCCACAAGTTGCGGGAAAATTACAAACTTTTTTTTTTTTTTTTTTAACAAAGTTGTCACTAAATGATATATTGCTCATGCATGTGACATGGACATTCACTGTACTGTTCATTTAAGCACAAGAGACTCCATTTTGTCCTCCTTTGCTTTAGTGTTCTGTAACCTTCACCTAACACACAGAAACCTCTCCTACTAAACACTCTCTACTCCCCCCTCCCTTCTCACTGTTTTACTTTTGCAATTGTTCTATTCGCTAGCTTTTAATAATATATTTCTATTTGTTTAGCTCTTAATAACATATTTCTATTTGTTAGTTTTTAATAACATCTCACACCACCCCTTTCTTATCTATGTATAAAATAACATGTAATAATAAATTTTGACACTGAACGGACATTTTAAACACAGTGATTGAGTCCTGTGAATCTGTTCCTGCAGCTGCAGTATTAACTTTGTTTTAGAGTCCCAATCAGAAATCAGTCATAACAGTTTTGGCGAGCCAGCCAGGAGATTGGCAGAGTTTCCAGAAGGAACCGCGCTTTGATCTGGATCATCGGGAACGCAGACATCTAAATGCCGGCTAGGTAAGCTGTCCTTAAGCTTGCTATATTTCTGCCTTTCCTATGTATCCTATCTGTCGGTTCTCAAGGAAACCAGACCACTCTCGGACCTTTCTGGTTGGGTAACGTGTGTGTGTGAATGTGTTTGTGTCCCCCTTCACGGGCTGGACTGTGTGTGGATAGGGAGAATCCTCTGCAGTTCCCTGCGTTGACTCCTTGTGGGCGACCTGGGTCAGAGGCGCATGGTAGGGTCAGATAAAACTCAGAGAAGAGAAGAGACGAGGAGGGTCTCTTAATGAGTGTTTTGTCTATTGTCATAAACCCCTTCTATCCACGTAGATAAGTGGAGACTTTTCTTGTAAATCTGCAGATTTGCTGTACTATTTGTTTTAGAGGCAAGAGTGTATAGGCACAGATAGAGAAGACTGGCCAGTCATTATGGGCATTAATTTAAGTAAGAGAATGAAGGGAGAGAAGCCTTCAGAAAATGCCCAGCGCAAGATGAGCGCTAGAGAATATATGAACCGAAGGTACGGTTCCGCCTATACTGAGCCCCTAGATAAATGGGTAGAATGGACAAAAGGAACAGCTAAACCTTTAAAATCTGAAGGGACTTTTGATTTACAAGTATGGCAAACTTTTCTGCACGATTATGGCCCACTACTGTGCAGTGAAGGAACGTGGAGAATAGCTTGCACATGGGAGACAGAAGCTAAAGTAGCAAATCAAACTGGCTTGATGGAGATGTTTAATAAAAGTACTGCCCAAATTTACTACGTTTGGCCAGAAGACTCTGTAGAGGAGGACCCCCCACCTTATGTGGCTGCCAGTTTGGCTTTAAGGGGTCCACGCACAAAAGCAAAAGAATTAGATTACATGGAACATACAAAAGATGAGCTGGGCAATATAGTAGAGAGCAGAGGTTTAACAGCCCCATATCAACCTACAAAGAGGGATTTGGCTCGAATCTTAGAAACAGATGATTGGCATAAATCCAAAGGCACATATGCAAAACTAGATCTCTCTGAACTTAAGGCTTTGGCCAGACAAAGAGAGATAGAGTCTGAACTTCCGGAGCAAACCATAATTTCCAAATTGTGGCAGCAAGATGAAGAGAGAAAGAAGGGAGATGCCGCCCCTTCTGCCCCGGTCATAGATCAATCTGTTGCAGTTTATCCTGTCAGAACCCAATTAGTTTTTGAAGGTAATGCTGTTGACAGTAAGTCTCAAATTAAATGGCATGTACCTTTTAGTCCCCAAGATATGAGATCCATATTAGAGGGATTGGGAGACCCTAGAAAGAATCCAATTGGGTTTGCAAACAAACTTAGCGCTGCACAGGAAGCATATGAGGCTTCTGCTACTGACATTCATCAGCTTCTTATTAAAGCAGTGGGAAGCAACATGTCTGGTTATATACTTAAAGAATGTGGTGTAGACATCAAAAATCTAGGTAAGATGGTTAGTGGACGGGAGGTTTGTGAGAAATTGAAGGAAAAATTGCCCCAAATATATGGACAAACCAGACATGCTGAATTTATGAATGCCAAGCAAGGGAAAGAGGAGGCATCAGGGGCTTATTGGAGGAGGTTAAGTGATATGGCTGAGGAAGCAGGCATTAAAATAGAGGAAGAGAAGGCGGGAGAAACTGCAAGTCCATCTACACAACTGGTGAAACAAAGGTTTCTTGATGGTTTAATACCCCAGTTGAAAGAAAAGTTGTTCACAGCAAGGCCTGAGGCAGGCAATATGTCTATTCGAGACGTCCTGCCTATCCTGTTATCCATAGAAAACAGGATTAACCAAAAAGACAGCAAACCCAAGGTTATGTATGTGGGGAAGCAGAGAGGTAGAGGAAGAGGTAAAGGCAATGTCAGAAATCGTGGCAATCGGGGACCAATCATATGCTACAATTGTGATGGGGAAGGACACATAGCCAAATACTGCCATCTTCCTGACCGTAGACTGGAAAAGAGCTCAGAGGCACCTCATGCTGATCCCAGTTCTCTGCCAAAAGCAGTGGATCAGGCATAGGAAAATGGCATGCCAGTATCAATCATGTTAAATAGGGGAGACAATGGTCCCGAGGCCAGAGTAAAAGTATTTTTACGAGAACTCCCCTATCCTGGAGGAGAAACAGAATTAACCTGTTTAATAGATACTGGTGCAAGCCGAAGTGTTTTTAATATAGAGGACTTACCTCCAGGATTATTATCTACAAATGTTATCTCTGGTGTTGGCCTAACCGGGACCTCTACTGATTTGGTTGAGTCCAAGCCACTTAAACTCAGGCTAGGACAGCAAACAGAAATTGTCACTAAAGTGTTAGTTTCAGACACAGTTCCTACCAATCTTTTGGGAGCTGACATTTTGAATCAAATTTTAGCAAACATAGACTACACTCCTACAGGAGTCCAAGTGGTCAGTAGTCTGTCAGGAGAAGTTTTAAATACTGCGTGTGGAGTATTTTTAATTCAAGACTCCACTCCGCCATTTCCACCAGAATTGAAAGTGATTCCTGCTGAATTATGGGCCACCAGCAAATATGATGTAGGTCTGCTGGATTGCACCCCAGTCATGATAAAAATTAAACCAGGAGCCCATCTCCCACAGATTAAACAGTACCCACTGAGTATTGCTCAGATTGAGGGGATAAAGGATCAAATCACTCAGCTGAAAGCAGCAGGGGTTGTTGTACCAATTAAGTCCCAAGTCAATACACCCCTGTTCCCAATTGCAAAGAAGCCAGACAAGAAGGGTGGGCAGGTGACATACCGCATGGTGCATGATTTGAGAGCCATTAACAAAATAATTGAGGCAGATACCCCGATTGTGCCCAATCCCCACACTTTACTAAGTGGAATACCTGCCTCCAGCACCTGCTTTACAGTGATTGATCTTGCAAATGCTTTCTTTTCGGTGCCTCTGCACCCAGATTGCTGGCATATCTTTTCGTTTACCAATGACGCCCAAAAATTAGCATGGACAAGATTGCCCCAAGGCTGTGTGAGTAGCCCCTCTGAATATAATACTGCGTTAAAGCAGGTATTGGACCAATGGTCCCCCTCACACCCAAACACAGTCTTGCTTCAGTACATAGACGATTTGCTTATTTGTTCTGATACAAAAGACATTTGTAGCAGAGAAACCGTAAGCCTTCTCATGTTTCTCTATAACAGTAACAACAAAGTTAGCAAAGATAAGCTACAATACTGCCAAGAGAAAGTGATCTTCCTGGGTCACTGCATTTCACATGGAATCCGTCACCTAACCCCAGATAGAGTTAAAACTCTACAAAAATTTGAAAAGCCAAGAAATGTACGGCAACTACGTGCCTTCCTGGGGTTAGTGGGATATTGTAGGGACTGGATTCCAAATGCATCAGAACTTATGGCTCCTCTATATGAGGCTACCACTAGAAACCCTTTCGACCTCACATGGGAAAATGAATTGCAGATGAAGGAGCTTATTAAAATTTTGTCTGAAGCTCCCGCCATTGGACTTCCTGACTATAATAAGACTTTCTCGTTGTTCTGTCATGAAGTCAATGGATTTGCTGCAGGTGTACTCACCCAGCTACATGGAGACAAACAGAGGCCTGTGATGTATGTATCAGCCTCATTAGACCCTGTCATTAAAGGCTCCCCCAGTTGTATGCGAGCCATAGCAGCCTGCATTTTGCTGCTAGACAAAGTAACTGAGCTTGTACTAGATTCTGCTCTGATCCTGTATGTGCCACATGCAGTACAGGAAATCATGAATCAAGTAAATACCAGACATGTGTCTGCCAGTAGATTTGACAAGTACCAGTCTGCTCTTTTTGCTCCATCGAATTTAACAATCAAACGGTGTGTTACTTTAAATCCGGCTACTCTTCTTCCTATAATTGATGAGGAAGATGCAACAAATGGTACTGATGTAGAATCAGAGAGTTTTTCTCATGATTGTATGGCTCTGATGGAGGTAGAAAGGGCCTCTGTCACACCAGCAAAAGATGAGCCTTTATCAGATTGTGACACACACTTATTTGTAGATGGTTCCAGATTTTACACCGATGATGGTCAGCCACACACAGGTTTTGCTGTAACTACTACAGACACCATTTTACACCAGGAGGCATTGGCACCCCAGATGTCAGCACAGGAAGCGGAGTTGTGTGCTGTAGTCAAAGCATGTCATCTCCTAGAGAATCAAAGGGGAAACATTTACACTGACAGCAGATATGCGTTTGGAATCGCTCACGATTTTGGGCCTATTTGGAAAGCACGGAATTTCCTGACTAGTGCAGGGAAGCCAGTGAGACATGCAAAACTCATAGAGCGGCTATTTGAGGCCTTTCAGAAACCAGCAGAAGTTGCCATCTTGAAGGTAAAAGGGCATGCAAGGGGAAATGACATGACAGCCAGAGGAAACGCTTTAGCGGACCAAGCGGCAAAGGATGCTGCCCTTATGGCATTGGGAGTCACACCCACTGTAGGGGTCGCCCAGGTAGCGGGGACAGATTCCCCTCATCAAGAGCAGTGGGATGTAGAAACTCTAATTCAGTTGCAGAACCAGGCCCCTGATGAAGAGAAGGATAAGTGGAACAAATGTAATGCTACCCAAAATCAGCAGGGCCTGTGGAGCGCTGACAACAGGTGGTGTCTACCCAGGAGTTTGTACCCAGTTTTAGCACAACTGGCACATGGCGTCAGTCATCTTGCTAAGGGCGCGATGGTGGCACTTACTGACTGCTATTGGATAGCACCTGGATTTAGTGCATTTGCAGCCAGGTTTTGTGCTTCATGTCTCACTTGTGCTCTGTACAATGCAGGGAGGCCTGTCCATGTTAGAATATGTTCAGATTTTGCAAAGAACTTTGAATAAAATACATGAAGGTGTTTATAAATCTATCCCCGACCCAGATTCTGTTTCAGGTATTCACAGAATCCAACCAGGTGACTGGGTGGTGGTCAAGCGACACGTCAGAAAGCCGCTAGAACCAAAATTTGACGGACCACATTTGGTGCTTTTGACAACCGGTTCCGCAGTCAAGTTGGAAGGAAAGCCCTCCTGGATTCACGCCAGTCACTGCAAGAAAATCCTGAAGTGATGATATCCTTTGAAAAAATGATGATGTTGTTCTTTTTCTTTTTGTTGTTTGTGAGAACTGAGACATGGAAACATAACCCTTTCATACAAATGTTAAAATTGTATGCAACCCATAGCAACGCTAGTGACTGCTGGGTGTGTTCTCACTTACATCCCCAAACAGGAACAATACCCATGATAGCAATGCCTCTCAAATTCACTGATCTAAACAGGACCAGAATAAATGGCTCATACATCGTCTCCACAGCTAATGAGCACAGATCAGTAACTTTGATGGTTTCGAAACAGATAGACACTCCACAGATTTGTTTAAACATTACATGCCCGTTTAACACTAAATGTACACGGTTGGGCAATTCAGATTGCACCAGGGCAAAGATTACAGTTTATGGAGGAAACCATGGTCAATATTATTATATCCCAGATCCAGAACTAAATAGAACCCTTTATAGTACAAATTGTTCACAGTTCCCAATATGTGAAAATATCGGTTACCTGAGATTCCATGTTATTGCTTCCAGTTTCTTAGGCGCAGGCATACCGTCCATACGTAGAGGGTTATATTATATATGTGGAAATAAAGCTTACGCCTGGCTTCCTGCTAATGTTACAGGTACATGTTATATTGGGAAGTTAGCACCTGCTTTGGCTGTTCGCAAAGATACAGTGCGAGCAGATCAAAGTCCAGAATACCCTTTAGTGTTCAAAAGAGAGCTGTTCACTGAAGGCGACATGGCATGGTCATGGTTCCCTTCCTGGACAGGATGGGGAATTGAAGCAATGAAAAGAATAAATAATTACACTAGAATTGTAGATGAGATTATTAACCTTACTACCACTGATATAGGTTTATTAAGTGAAGAAATGGCTCAGATTAAAAAAGTAGTATTAGAGCACAGATTAACGCTGAATTTTCTCACTGCAGCTCAAGGTGGGATGTGTAAGTTATTTCGCACCGACTGTTGTATATACATTTCTGATAATGAGGACATTATAAAAGGACATCTTGCTAAGATAAGAGAACTACAGAATAAGGCCAGAGATATTGCTAAAGATGGATGGAACCCCTTTAAGGCTTTAGGAGGTTTTGGTGACTTTTTATATGGTATAGCAACATGGTTACAGAAACTAGGCGCTTACATTGCAATGTTCCTATTTCTCATATTTGTCATTTACTTCCTCATCAGGCTGTGCCTCCGTGTGACTCCCCGCTGTACTGACAAATGGTCCACCAGCCCTGATGAACCCATTATTGTGAGAAAGTTAGGAGAGAGCTGAACAGGACGCCGTCTCTCTGCGCCAATGTAACAGGAGTTACCAGCAATCGGCTGAATGTAACGCGGAGAAGAATGGTGTCAAATAAACAAAAGGAGGGAAATGACATGGACATTCACTGTACTGTTCATTTAAGCACAAGAGACTCCATTTTGTCCTCCTTTGCTTTAGTGTTCTGTAACCTTCACCTAACACACAGAAACCTCTCCTACTAAACACTCTCTACTCCCCCCTCCCTTCTCACTGTTTTACTTTTGCAATTGTTCTATTCGCTAGCTTTTAATAATATATTTCTATTTGTTTAGCTCTTAATAACATATTTCTATTTGTTAGTTTTTAATAACATCTCACACCACCCCTTTCTTATCTATGTATAAAATAACATGTAATAATAAATTTTGACACTGAACGGACATTTTAAACACAGTGATTGAGTCCTGTGAATCTGTTCCTGCAGCTGCAGTATTAACTTTGTTTTAGAGTCCCAATCAGAAATCAGTCATAACACATGCCATGGGCATATGTGAAATGACACCCCAAAATAAATTCTGCTGCTTCTCCTGAGTACGGGGATACCACATATGTGGGACTTTTTGGGAGCCTAGCCGCGTATGGGGCCCCGAAAACCAAGCACCGCCTTCAGGCTTTCTAAGGGCGTAAATTTTTGAGTTCACTTCTCACTACCTATTACAGTTTTGAAGGCCATAAAATGCCAAGATGGCACAAAACCCCCACAAATGACCCCATTTTAGAAAGTAGACACCCCAAGCTATTTGCTGAGAGGCATGTTGAGTCCATGGAATATTTTATATTTTGCCACAAGTTGCGGGAAAATTACAAACTTTTTTTTTTTTTTTTTTCACAAAGTTGTCACTAAATGATATATTGCTCACGCATGCCATGGGCATATGTGAAATGACACCCCAAAATAAATTCTGCTGCTTCTCCTGAGTACGGGGATACCACATATGTGGGACTTTTTGGGAGCCTAGCCGCGTACGGGGCCCCGAAAACCAAGCACCGCCTTCAGGCTTTCTAAGGGCGTTACAGTTTTGAAGGCCATAAAATGCCAAGATGGCACAAACCCCCCCCAAATGACCCCATTTTGGAAAGTAGACACCCCTAAATTTAGGGGTACACTAGTGAGACTAGGTAATAAATGGCGGGTGCCCTGAAACTATAAAAAAATAACTAACCAACCAGCGTCACCTGTAACAGTTATATGGTGATCACTGGTGAAAGGGTTAACTAGGGGGCAATTAGGGGGCTTTATGCGGTAGTATATGGGGGTCCCTGGCGCTATAAAAAGCTGCAGCGAACCTAAATACCTACCTGCCTAACTAGCGTCACCTGTGACACTAATACAGCGATCAGAAAAACGATCGCTTATTAGGCTGGGTTCACACTGGAGCGATGCGGGAACGCCACGAATGCGCGGCGGGTTCCCGCATCGCATGCCTCCCGGCGGCAGTTCACACTGCCCTATGTGAACTGCTGGGAGTGTCAGTGAAATGTTACTGACACCCCCAGATCAGTTCGCATATCGCAGTGCGATCTGCAAACTCGGATCGCATGGTGTGAACACCCATGCGATCCGATTCTGCTGCGGGCCAAAAAAAGGGTCCCGTGCGAATTTGCGGCGGGTGCGGCGAATGGCTGAACTCGAATCGCACAGAGATCGGATGTGATTTGCACTGCAGTGCGGTGCGAATCACATTCGTTCTCATAAACCGCTGCAATGTGAACCCAGCCTTAGTGACACTGGCGACGGGGGGTGATCACGGGGTTAAACCTTTATTGGGGGGGTTAGGGGGGTACATTAGAACTAAAGGGGGCTAACTCTAACTGCCCTAACAGTTATTACAGTCACAAATGACACCAATGCAAAAAAAAAAAAAAAAATGACATTGGTGTCACTGTGACTGGGGGGCAGGGGTAATTGGGGGGGTGATCGGGGGGTAAAGGGGGGGTGTGAGTGTGCCTGGCATGTTCTACTGTGTGTGTAGAGTGTTGGTGCAACTCACTGATCCGCTCTCCTCCGTGTCGGAACGAAAAATACCGACACGGAGGAGAGAATACATCACTTCCTCTCCTGTGTTTACATTACAGGAGAGGAAGTGATGTCACCGGGGATTTCTATTCGTCGGGAGCGATCGCGAGGGGGTGGCCATGAATGAATGGCCGCCCCCTCGTCCCGGATCGCTCCCGGACGAAAACCGACCGCCGCAGGCACCGGGCGGGGGCCCGATCGGGCCCCCGACCCGCGGGAGGCAAGGGACGTACATGTATGTCCTTATGCCTGCCCGTGCCATTCTACCGACGTACATCGGCGTGCGGCGGTCGGCAACTGGTTAAAGGCATTGTTGTATATTAAAGAGAACCACTCCCACATGGGCCGATTCAAGAGTAAATGCTCGGTCTGTAATTATTTTTTTCCAGAGTCACCTAAGGACAAAGCTCCGCTTGCCTGTCTCAATCACCGCTCTGCACTAGGATTGTACTGCGGCTCCTGATTGACAGAGTCTCCTCCTGCCAGTACCACTCTCCGGTCCAACGCGTTTCGTCACTGTGGTTTAGAGAGCTGCAGAGTTTACATAAAAATTCTGTTCTAATTTTGGGAGATTTGATATATGTAGCAGCAGATTTGGGATTTTTTTTTTTAACAGAGAGTGGGAAGTTGTTATATTTATTGTTAGCCAGTACTGACGCCCAGCTCCAGAGTTGCCCTCAGACCGAGCTGTTTCTCTGATCTGTTCCCCCCCCCCCAATCCAGAGTTATCTTTAGACAAAGCTAACTTTTAGATCTGATACCCAGCTCCAGTGTCGCCCTCAAACCAAGTCGACTCTCAGACCCAACTCCCAGCTCCAGAGTCACCCTCAGGAGAGATATGTTAAGAGGGGGGAAGGGATCACTATTGGTTGGAAACCCCCCCTTTTTTTTTCCCTTTTGGGTTTGGAGGAGGGATCGGGAGCTAAGGGTGGCGGATCTCTTTTTCTTCACTTAAAAAGATTGATTATGAATTTTTAGAAACATGGTCATTCAAGAGGTGATGTTAAAGAATAGATCCATTTTCTTTGTTCTTGTTTTGTACTTGTATATATGTATGTATTTTTTCTGAATGTTTTGTATTTAGGTATTTGGAATGTTATCGAAGATTTTGTATGTATTATAAAAACAAAAAAAACAATTCAAAACAGAGACACCCTCAGAATGAGGTGTTTCTCAGATCTGACTCCCAGCTCCAGAGTCGCTCTCAGACCAACAGCTTGCCTGTGTCTCGTTCACCGCTCCACACTAGGATTTTACTGCGGAGGATTGTACTGCTGCACCAGATTGACAGCGGCTCCTCCTGCTATTACCACTCTCCGCCCGGCACGTTTTGTCACTGTGGATTAGAGAGCTGTAGAGCTTACATATAAATTCTGTTCTAATTTTGGGAGATTTAATATATGTAGCAGCAGATTTGGGATTTTTCTAACCGAGAGTGGGAAATTGTTATATTTATTGTTGGCCAGATCTGACACCCAGCTCCAGAGTCAACCTCCAACCAAACTGATTGTCAGATCTGACGCACAGGTCCAGATTCATACTCCGACCAAACTGAATATCAGATCTGACGCCCAGCTCCATAGTCAACCTCTGACTAATCTGATTGAACAGATCTGACGCCCAGCTGCAGAGTTGGCCTCAGACTGAGTTGATTCTCAAATCTGACTCCCAGCTCCAGAGTCGGCCTCAGACTGAGCTGATTCTCAGATCCGACTTCCAGCTCCAGAGTCGGCCTCAGACTGAGCTGATTCTCAGATCCGACTTCCAGCTCCAGAGTCGGCCTCAGACCGAGCTCATCCTCAGATCTGACTCCCAGCTCCAGAGTCAGCCTCAGACCGAGCTGATTCTCAGATCCAACTCCCAGCTCCAGTGTCAGCCTCAGACCGAGCTGATTCTGAGATCCAACTCCCAGCTCCAGTGTCAGCCTCAGACTGGGCTGATTCTCAGATCTGACTCCCAGCTCCAGAGTTTCCCTCAGACAGAGCCAATTCTCAGATCGCTCAGCTTCAGTCTCCCTCAGACCAAGGGGTTTCTCAGATCTGACTCCAAACTCCAGAGTCACCTTTAGAGTCTAAAGGTGACTCAAACTGGTCTTTAGACCAAGCTGATTCTCAGATCCAACTTCCAGCTCCAGAGTCGGCCTCAGATCGAGCCGATTCTCAGATCCGACTTTTAGCTCCAGAGTGGGTCTCAAATCGAGCAGATTCTCAGATATGACTCCCAGCTCCAGTCGGCTTCAGACTGAAAGAAGGAATTTAAAATACATACAAGGATGGCCTTGCTTACATTAAAGAGAGTCCTTCCAGGGTTAATTCAAGAATCAAAAGGTTCTGTCCTAGAGTCGCCTTCAGGCAAAGCCGACTCCCAGCTGCAGAGTCGGCCTCAGACTGAAAGCATTATAAAAAACACATACAGATGGCCTTCCTCACATCAAAGAGAACCAATAATATATCTAGTATCACTACTGGGAGCTCAAGCACATGGAGGCCAGGCAAATAACATTTGCCTGGCCTCCATGCGCTTGAGCTCCCACTAGGGATACTAGATATATTCAGCGTAAATTTAGGAATTAAAAGGGGTGAGTCTGGGGTCTGTTTATATTTAGTCCACTGACCTGTTTTCCCGTTTTATATACATAAATAATTTGTCAAACTCCAAGTGGTAGAATTTGACTATTAAGGACTATAACTACATATGTTGTATCTTAGGTACTATTATTCAATATTCGCTGTGATAAAATATCCATCAAGTCATCCCCCCCTACGGGTGACCCAACACGGCTGCGTTTGACCACGGAGTGCAAAATATGTTTGTCGGATGACATTTTTGGTTGACTCCCTGTAAGTGCTCACCCCTGGACTTACGTTGAGGTATGGAGTGTTGCAATATAGGTGGGTTGTGTGGGTTTTTTTTTTCCTTTGTGTAAGGGGGTAAGGGGAGGGATTTTGGATAGGGATAGGAGATTACGTCCGATATGGACGTCCCCGGTGGGGTTTCATGTGGCCACTTCGGATTGATCTAATGCTGTTTATGTGTATTTTATTGATTTGTATTTTTTTTTTCTTTTCTATACAACAGAGGTTGAGAATCTATAAGAGAATTTATCTAAAAATTACTTCTGAACAACTTCGTCCATTTTTCCTGATGAAACCATTTTTGGCGAAACATGTAGAAGTTTTTGGGCGCAGTATTTTAAGTATGGAATTGCAGCATTTAACGGTGTCGCTAATAGGGATTCTGTGTATATACCTATGACTCTGAATATATGTCTGTATCCATTTTATTGGAGTGTTGTGTATAAATAAAGAGAAGTTTTTTGTACTTTTATAATAACACGTTGTAGTGTATACCTGAAATATGTACCTTTAAAATCCCCTATCCAGTACTCTACTATTTTTCAAACTAAATGGGATGTCGGCACCTTTATGCATATAGATTTTTTGGAAATTGATCTCTAGCCACATTTTGACAATTGTTAAAGAGAACCAGTCCCGCCATGGCCGATTTAAGAATGTAAATGCTCAGTCTGTAAATATTTTGTTCCAGAGTCACCTAAAGACAAAGCTGATTCTTAGATCTGACTCCCAGCTCCAGAGTCACCCTCAGACAGGGCTGTTTCTCTGATCTGTCCCCCCCCAGTTCCAGAGTTACCTTTAGACAAAGCTGATTTTTAAGTCTGGACTGCCAGCTCCTGACTCACCCTCAAACCAAGCCAATTCTCAGATCCGACTCCCAACTCCAGAGTCACCCTCAGACTAAGCTGTTTCTCAGATCTGGGTCCCAGCTCCAGAGTCGCTCTCAGACCAACAGCTTGCCTCCGTCTCATTTACTGATCCACACTAGGATTGTACTGTAGCTCCAGATTGACAGAGTCTCCTCCTGCCATTACCACTCTCTGCCCCAACGCATTTTGTCGCTGTGGTTTAGAGAGCTGCAGAGCTTACATATAAATTCTGTTCTAATTTTGGGAGATTTGATATATGTAGCAGTAGATTTGTTTTTTGTTTTTAACAGAGTGCGGAGCTATATTTATTGTTGGCCAGATCTGACACCCAGCTCCAGAGTTGCCCTCAGACCAAGCTGTTTTTCTGATCTGTCCCCCCCCCAGCTCCAGAGTTACATACATGTAGATAAAGCTATTTTTTTAGATCTGTCACCCAGCTCGAGTCGCCCTCAAACCAAGACAATTCTCAGATCAGGCACCCAGCTTCAAAGTCACCCTCAAAATGAGCCGTTTCTCAGATCTGACTCCCAGCTCCAGAGTCACTCTCAGACCAACAGCTTGCCTGTGTCTCATTCACCGCTCCGCACTAGGATTTTTTTTTTTTAACAAAGACCACACTAGGATTTTACTGCCAAGGATTGTACTGTCGCACCAGATTGACAGAGGCTCCCCCTGCCATTACCACACTCCGCCCCAGCATGTTTCGTGGATTAGCGAGCTGCAGAGCTTACATATACATTTCATTCTCATTTTGGGAGATTTAATATATGTATCAGCAGATTTGGGATTTATTTATTTTTCAACAGAGTGGGGAGTTGTTACATTTATTGTTGGCCAGATTTGATGGCCAGGTCCAGATTCAATCTCCGACCAAACTGAATATCAGATCTGACGCCCAGCTGCAGAGTCGGCGTCAGACTGAGCATATCCTCAGATCCGACTCGCAGCTCCAGAGTCGGTGTCAGACTGAGCATATCCTCAGATCCGACTCCCAGCTCCAGAGTCGGCCTCAGAACGAGTTGATTCTCAGCTCCGACTCCCAGCTCCAGAGTTGGCCTCAGGCCAAACTGATTCTCAGATCCAACTTCCAGCTCCAGAGTCGGCCTCAGACCGAGCTCAAAGCTCCAGTCGGCCTCAGACCGAGCTCATCTTTAGATCTGACTCCCAGCTCCAGAGTTGCTCTCAGACCGAGCTCATCCTCAGATCTGACTCCCAGCTCCAGAGTTGCCCTCAGACAGAGCCGATTCTCAGATCTCTCTGCTTCAGTCGCCCTCAGACCAAGGGGTTTCTCAGCTCCGACTCCCAGCTCCAGAGTCGCCTTTAGAGTCTAAAGGCGACTCTGAAACTGGAAGTCAGACCCAAAAATCAGCTTGGTCTAAAGTTTAGACCAAGCTGATTCTCAGATCCAACTCCCAGCTCCAGAGTCGGTTTCAGATCAAGCCGATTCTCAGATCTGACTCCCAGCTCCAGAGTCAGCTTCAGACTGAAAGAGGGATTATAAAACACATACAGGGATTGCCTTACTTACATTAAAGAGAACCAGTCCTGCCAAGGCCAATTCAAAAATCAAAATGTTCTGCCTATAAATATTTTACTCCAGAGTCGCCTTCAGACAAAGTTGACTCCCAGCTCCAGAGTCGGCCTCAGACTGAAAGAAGGATTATATGTCGGTTAGGATGAAACGTGTAGAAGGAAGCCATTGGTGATCACCTAGATTGGATTGTTTTTTTTTCAGCAAAAGTGGAGTTACTCTTTAAATGGACTTTGTTCACTTTATGTTTTATAAATTTACCTTTTGCATGTTGCACTTTGCCGGTTTCATTTTTCACTTCTTAAAGGGATAGCGCACCATTGTTGTATATTAAAGACAACCAGTCCTGCCAGGGCTGATTCAATAATGTAAATACTCTAATTAATTTGCTCCAGAGTCACCTAAAGAGAAAGCTGATTCTTAGCTCTGACTCCCAACTCCAGAGTCGCCCTCAGACTGATCCGTTTCTCAGATCTGACTTCCAACTCGAGTTGCTCTCAGACCAACAGGTTGCCTGTGTCTCATTCACTGCTCCGCACTACCACTACCGTACTGCCACTCCAGACTGACAGAGGCTCCTCCTGCCATTACCACTCTCTCCTTCCCAACGCGCTTCATCACTGTAGATTAGGGAGCTGCAGAGCTTACATATAAATTCTGTTATAATTTTTGGAGATTTGATATACGTATCAGCAGATTTGGGTTTTTCTTTAACAGAGAGTGGTGAGTGGTTATATTTATTGTTGACTAGATCTGACACCCAGCTCCAGAGATGTCCTCAGACCGAGCCGTTTCTCTGTTCTGTCCCCTCCAACTCCAGAGTCATATTTAGACAAAGCAAATTTTTAGATCTGACTCCCAGCTTCAGGGGCGCTCTCAAACAAAGCTGTTTCTCAGATCCGACTCCCAACTCTACAGTTACCTTTAGACAAAATGTATTTTTAGATCCAACTCCCAGCTTCAGAGTCACCCGCAGAATGAGGGGTTTCTCAGATATGACTCCCAGCTCCAGAGTCGCTCTCAGACCAACAATTTGCCTGTTTCTCCTTCACTGCTCCACAGTAGGCTTGTACTGCTCCACCAAATTGAGAGGCTCCCCCTGCCATTAAAATCAGCCTCCAACCCAACTGATTGTCAGATCTGACACTCAGCTCCAGTCAACCTCCGACCGAACGGACTATCAGATCTGATGTCCAGCTCCAGAATCAACCTCCAACCCAACTGATTGTAAGATTTGACAGCCAGCTTCAGAATCAACCTTCGACCCAAACGATTGTCAGATCTGATGCCCAGCTCCAGAGTCAACCTTTGACCAAACTAATTATCAGATCTGACACCCAGCTCCAGAGTCAACCATTGACCGAACTGATTGTCATATCTGATGCCCAGCTCCAGAGTCAAACTCCAATTGAACGGATTATGAGATCTGACGTCCAGCTCCAGAGTCAACCTCTGATCAAACCGATTGTCAGCTCTGAGGCCCAGCTCCAGAGTCAACCTCCGACTGAACTGATTGTCAGATCTGACGCCCAGCTCCAGAGTCAACCTTTGACCAAACTGATCGTCAGATCTGATGCCCAGCTCCATGGTCAACCTCCGACCCAACTGATCATCAGATCTGATGCCCAGCTCCAGAATCAACCTCCGACCCAACTGACTGTAAGATTTGACACCCAGCTTTAGTGTCAACCTCTGACCCAACTGATTTGCAGATCTGTCGCCCAGCTCCAGAGTCACCCTCCAAACCCAAATGATTGTCAGATCTGACGCCCGCTGTAGAATCAACCTATTGTCAGATTTGACACCCAGCTCCAGGGATCAACCTCCAACTCAACTAAATGTCATATCTGATGCCCAGTTCCAGAGTCAACCTCTGACTCAACCAATTGTCAGATCTGACGCACAGCTCCAGAGTCAACCTTCGTCCGAGCCGATTGTCAGATGTGACACCCAGCTCCAGGGATCAACCTCCAACTCAACTAAATGTCATATCTGATGCCCAGTTCCAGAGTCAACCTCTGACTCAACCAATTGTCAGATCTGACGCACAGCTCCAGAGTCAACCTTCGTCCGAGCCGATTGTCAGATGTGACGCCCAGCTCCAGAGTCACCTTTAAATGAAGCTTATTTTCAGATCTGACTCCCAGCTCCAGAGTTTTCCTTACAGGAAGCTAACTCTCAGATTACATTTCCAGCATCTCAGCACCCCTACAAAAGCTGATTCTAACCTCTGACGTCCAGCTCCAAAGTTATCCTCAGACAAAGCGGGTTTTTAGATCTGATTTCTAGTTACTAAGTCACTTTTAGACAAAGTTGATCCTTAGATCTGACTCCCAGCTCCAGAGTTGGCCACGACAAAGCTGTTTTTTAAAACTGACTCCCAGCTACAGAGTTTACCTTTCGAGGAAGCTGATTTATTTTTTTATATCTAACCCCCAGCTTCAGAGGCAAAGTTCTCAGATTAGACTCCCAGCTCCTGAGCAGCCCTCAGAAAAAGCTGTTTCTAAGCTCTGACTTCCAGCTCCAGAGTTATTCTCAAACAAAGCTGGTTCTCAGACCTGACTTTCCGCTCCAGTCACCCTCAGACCAAGCTGATTTTCAGATCTGATTTCCAGCCCCAGAGACACTTTTAGCCAAAACTGACTTGGACATCTGATTCCAAACTCCAGAGTAGCCTTCAAATAAAACTGCTTCAGAGGAAGTAAAGACAAAATCTTTCTTATAATATCATGTTTAATGTTCAGATTATTGCATAAGCCCAGCCATGGCTGGTTCTCTGTAACAAATAAAACTGGCATTGCCGATTGTCACGTGTCCTTGCCTACATGGATTCTCTCATGTTGGGCAAGGTAGGCCTTGCACAGGAACCGCTTTCCGCATGTTGGGCAGGCGAAGGGCCGGTCGCCGGCGTGGATTTTCTCATGGCGAACAAGGTCTGACTTCTGCGTAAATCGCTTATCGCACTGCAAGCAGGAGTACGGCTTCTCCCCGGAGTGGGAGCGCTGGTGTATGACCAGATGGCTGTTGCTGATGAAGCTTTTGCCGCACTGGACGCAGCTGAATGGTTTCTCCCCGGTGTGGACGATGTGATGCTTGGCCAGGTGTGACTTCTGCGTGAAGCGCTTGTCACACAGCGGGCAGCCAAACGGCTTCTCCCCTGTGTGCACCCGCACGTGCGCCACCAGCCGGGCATTGTTGCTGAAGCACTTGCCACACTCCGAGCAGCCGAAACGTTTCTCCCCGGTGTGGACGATCTGGTGGATGACGAGGTGGGACTTCTGCGTGAAGGACTTTCCGCACAGGTCGCACACAAATGGTTTGTGGCCCGTGTGGGTCTTCTGATGCTTGAAGAGGTTGGAGCTCTGGTTGAACTGCTTGCCGCACTCGCCGCAGCAGTATGGCCGCTCGCCCGTGTGGCTCCGTTGGTGCTTCACCAGGTACGAGTTGCAGGAGAAGCTCTTGCCACACTCGGAGCACTCAAAGGGCTTCTCCCCCGAGTGGATCCGCCGGTGGATGATGAAGTGAGAGAGGCGGGTGAAGGCCTTGCCGCAGTCCTGACAAATGTACTGTCTGCGGTTGCATGGCAAGCCGGCTTGTTCGGCCTGGGGACTCAGGGGCATGTCACACACTTGGTAGTCTGAAAAGAGAGAGAATTTAGTGTAATCTTTAGTTTGCATTACATATTGTTTTATCCCCTTCACGATCAGGCTGTATTTTGCTATTCAGCACTGTGCTACTTTAACTGACAATTGCCCGGTCATGCAACACTGTACCCAAATAAAATTGATATAATTTTTTTTCACACAAATAGAGCTTTCTTTTGGTGGTATTTGATCACCACTGTGTTTGTTATTTGTTTACTATAAAAATGAGAAAAAGACCCAAAAACTTTTGAAAAAACGCCAATATATTGCCGAATACGAAACCAAAAATTCAGGATGGACTTGGCCGAAAACCAACACCAAAATAGACAGTTAAAAGATAATAATATATACATACACACAGTACATAGATATCTATATATATATATATATATATATACACACAGTGCCTTGCGAAAGTATTCGGCCCCCTTGAACTTTTCAACCTTTTGCAACATTTCAGGCTTCAAACATAAAGATATTAAATTTTAATTTTTTGTGAAGAATCACCAACAAGTGGGACACAATTGTGAAGTGGAACGAAATCTATTGGATATTTTAAACTTTTTTAGCAAATAAAAAACTGAAAAGTGGTGCGTGCAAAATTATTTGGCCCCTTTACTTTCAGTGCACCAAACTCACTCCAGAAGTTCAGCGAGGATCTCTGAATGATCCAATGTTGTCCTAAATGACTGATGGTGATAAATAGAATCCACCTGTGTGTAATCAAGTCTCTGTATAAATGGACCTGCTCTGTGATAGTTTCAGGGTTCTGTTGAAAGCGCAGAGAGCATCATGAAGACCAAGGAACACACCAGGCAGGTCCGTAATACTGTTGTGGAGAAGTTTAAAGCCGGATTTGGATACAAAAAGATTTCCCAAGCTTTAAACATCCCAAGGAGCACTGTGCAAGTGATCATTTTTGAAATGGAAGGAGTATCAGACCACTGCAAATCTACCAAGACCTGGCCGTCCCTCTAAACTTTCAGCTCAGACAAGGAGAAGACTGATCAGAGATGCAGCCAAGAGGCCTATGATCACTCTGGATGAACTGCAGAGAACTACAGTTGAGGTGGGAGAGTCTGTCCATAGGACAACAATCAGTCATACACTGCACAAATCTGGCCTTTATGGAAGAGTGACAAGAAGAAAGCCATTTCTCAAAGATATCCATAAAAAGTCTCATCTAAAGTTTGCCACAAGCCACCTGGGAGACACACCAAACATGTGGAAGAAGGTGCTCTGGTCAGATGAAACCAAAATCCAACTTTTTGCCCACAATGCAAAACGATATGTTTGGCGTAAAAGCAACACAGCTCATCACTCTCAACACACCATCCCCACTGTCAAACATGGTGGTGGCAGCATCATGGTTTGGGCCTGCTTTTCTTCAGCAGGGACAGGGAAGATGGTTAAAATTGAAGGGAAGATGGATGCAGCCAAATACAGAACCATTCTGGATGAAAACCTGTTGGAGTCTGCAAAAGACCTGAAACTGGGACGGAGATTTATCTTCCAACAAGACAATGATCCCAAACATACAGCAAAATCTACAAAGGAATGGTTCACAAATAAACATATCCAGGTGTTAGAATGGCCAAGTCAAAGTCCAGACCTGAATCCAATCGAGAATCTGTGGAAAGAGCTGAAAACTGCTGTTCACAAACGCTCTCCATCCAACCTCACTGAGCTCGAGCTGTTTTGCAAGGAAGAATGGGCAAGAATTTCAGTCTCTCAATGTGCAAAACTGATAGAGACATACTCCAAGCGGCTTGCAGCTGTAATCGCAGCAAAAGGTGGCTCTACAAAGTATTAAAGCAAGGGGGCCGAATAATTTTGCACGCCCCACTTTTCATTTTTTTATTAGTTAAAAAAGTTTCAAAAATCCAATAGATTTCGTTCCACTTCACAATTGTGTCCCACTTGTTGGTGATTCTTCACAAAAAATAAAATTTTTATATCTTTATGTTTGAAGCCTGAAATGTGGCAAAAGGTTGAAAAGTTCAAGGGGGCCGAATACTTTCGCAAGGCACTATATATATATATATATATATATATATATATATATATATATATATATATATATATATATATAGCCTTGCGAAAGTATATCTATATATCTCTCTCTCTCTAGAGAGAGAGAGAATATATATAATTAATCTCTCTCTATGTATCTATCTCTCTCTCTCTCGATACATAGAGAGAGATTAATTATATATATTCTCTCTCTTTATATTATATATATATATATAAAAAAATATAAATGATACAAATAAATGTGGAGAGAGTGTCGTGTGCATTTGTATTCAGTCAATACTTTACAGAACCCCCTTTCACTGCAATTACAGCTGCAAGTCTTTTTGGGGTGTCTCTACCACCTTTGCCCATTTAACCACTTTAGCCCCGGACCAATTTTCAGCCTAAGGACCAGAGGTCTTTTTACAATTTCGCACTGCACTGCTTTAACTGGTAATTGCGCAGTCATGCAATGTTGTACCCAAACGAAATTTGGTTCCTTTTCTTCCAACAAATAGAGCTTTCTTTTGATGGTATTTGATTGCCTCTGCGATTTTTATTTTTTGCGATATAAATGGAAAAAGACCGAAAATTTTGAGAAAAAAATATATTTTCTACTTTTTGTTATAAGAAAAATCGAATAAACTCAATTTTAGTCATACATTTAGGGCAAAATGTATTCAGCCACATGTCTTTAGTAAAAAAAAAGTCAATAACTGTATATTTATTGGTTTGCGCAAAAGTTATAGCGTCTACAAACTAGAGTACATTTTCTGGAATTTACACAGCTTTTAGTTTACGACTGCCTATCTCATTTCTTGAGGTGCTAAAATGGCAGGGCAGTACAAACCCCCCCCCAAATGACCCCATTTTGGAAAGTAGACACCCCAAGGAAATTGCTGAAGGGCATGTTGAGCCCATTGAATATTTTTTTTTTTGTCCCAAGTGATTGAATAATGACACAAAAAAAAAAAAAAAAGTTTACAAAAAGTTGTCACTAAATGATATATTGCTCACACATGCCATAGTTATATGTGTAATTGCACCCCAAAATATATTCTGCTGCTTCTCCTGAGTACGGGGATACCACATATGTGGGACTTTTTGGGAGTCTAGCCGCGTACGGGACCCTGAAAACCAATCACTGCCTTTAGGATTTCTAAGGGTGCAAATTTTTGATTTCACTCCTCACTACCTATCACAGTTTCGAAGGCCATAAAATACCAAAATAGCACAAACCCCCCCCCCCCAAATGACCCCATTTTGGAAAGTAGACACCCCAAGCTATTTACTGAGAGGCATGTTGAGTCCATGAAATATTTTATATTTTGCCACAAGTTGCAGGAATATTACAATTTTTTATTTTTTTTTGCACAAAGTTGTCACTAAATGATATATTGCTCACACATGCTATGGGCATAAGTCAAATTACACCCCAAAATAAATTCTGCTGCTTCTCCCGAGTACGGGGATACCACATGTGGGGGACTTTTTGGGAGCCTAGCCACGTACGGGACCCTGAAAACCAAGCACCGCCTTCTGGATTTAAATATAAAACGCTACCAAAAAAAACTGTTAGCGATCGCAGGGATCAGGCCTGACTCTGCGATCGCTGCAGTTATGTGTTTAGTGTTTTGTAAGTGACAGTGATCGATCGATACTGCACTTGGGTGGGCTGGGCAGAGGGGCAAAACGCAGGTGCTAGCAGGTATCTGGGCTGATCCCGCTAACAATGCGTTTTTTTGGAACCCTAAACTGCTGGGGACGCTAGTATAGATCTGATCAGATCAGATATTGATCTGTTCAGATTCTATACCACTACGGGAGGTGTATGCTTTGCGCGTGGGTGTTAGCGGTACTGGCACTAGCCTAGCGCTGCCTGGGGCGACTCAGACCCTGACCCTAAAACCTAATTGATATCACCCGCCGGGTGATCAGGGGGTTAAACCTTTATTGGGTAATAAATGGTGGGTGCCCTGATGCTATAAAAAGCAAACGAACTAACCAGAGTCACCCGTAACACTTATACAGTGATCACTGGTGAAAGGGTTAACTAGGGGCAATCAGAGGGTTCAAATTTTTATTAGGTAGTATATGGGGGTCCCTGGCGCTATATAAAAACCTGACGGGGAACCTAAATAACTAACTGGCTAACCAGCGTCATCAGTGACACTTATACTGTGATCGCTGGTGAAAGGGTTAACTAGGGGCAATCAGGGGGTTAAAACCATTATTGGGTAGTATATGGGGGTACCTAGCGCTATAAAAACCTGGCGGTGAACCTAAAAAAATAACTAGCTACCTAGCGACACTAATGCAGCGATCAGAAAAATGATCGCTTAGTGACACTGGCAAAAGGGGGTGAAAGGGTTAACTCTAAGGGCAATCAGGGGGTTAAATCTTTATTTTTAGGGGGCTACCCTGGACCTAACACTAACTGCCCTGACACTTTTTACTTTTACAACTGACACTGAATGCAGTGATCAGTAAATAAATGATCACTGCAATCAGTGACACTGTGACTGGGGGGGGGGGGGGGGGGGGGGGGGGTTTGTGTGCCTGTGTGTTAGTGTCAGTGTAGTGTTTGGTGCAGACTTACTGTGTCTTCTCCTCGTAGTCCGGCCAATAAGACCGCCCCGAGGAGAATGACATCACTTCCTCCCTGCCTGTGTATACAATACACAGTGGGAGGAAGCTTCTCATTCGCCAGGAGCGATCGAGAGGGGATGGCCAGAAACCAACGGCCATCCCCTCATCCCGGATCGCTCCTGAAGCAAACCGGACCGCCGCATCCAGCGGGAGGGGGTCCGATCGGACCCCCCACCCGCTGGAAGGCAAGCACGTACATGTACGTGCTTGTGCCTGTACATGCCATTGTGATGACATACAATGGCATGGGGCGGTCGTTAAGTGGTTAAAGAGTGACATTTTTGCCCATTCTTCTTTACAAAACATCTCAAGCTCTGTCAGATTGGATGGAGAGCATCTGTGAACAGCAAATTTCAAGTCTTGCCACAGATTGTCAATTGGATTTAGGTCTGGACTGTGACTGGGCCATTCTAACACATGAATATGCTTTGATGTAAACCATTCCATTGTAGCTCTGGCTGTATGTTTCGGGTCCTTGTCCTGCTGGAAGGTGAACCTCCGCCCCAGTCTCAAGTCTTTGGCAGACTAACACAGTGGTCATCAACCCTGTCCTCAGGGCCCGCTAACAGGCCAGGTTTGCAAGATAACTGAAATCCATCACAGGTGATATAATTTGCTGCTCAGTGATTGCAGTATTCTAGTCTACATCTCTCCAAGGTTATACATAAAACCTGGCCTGTTAGTGGGCCCTGAGGACAGGGAGGTGATGACCACTGCTCTAACAGGTTTTCTTCTACAAGATTGCCCTGTATTTGGCTCCATCCATCTTCCCATCAACTCTGACCAGCTTCCCTGTCCCTGCTGAAGAAAAGCAACCCCACAACGTGAAGTTGCCACCACCATGTTTCACGGTGGGGATGGTGTGTTCAGGGTGATGTGCAATGTTAGTTTTCTAACAGACATAGCGTTTTGCTTTTAGGCCAAAAAGTTAAATTTTTGGTCTCATCTGACCAGAGCACCTTCTTCCACATGTTTGCTGTGTCCCCCACATGGCTTCTCGCAAACTGCAAACAGGACTTCTTATGTCTTTCTTCTTGTCACTCTTCCATAAAGGTCAGATTTGTGGAGAGCACGACTAATAGTTGCCCTGTGGACAGATTCTCCCACCTGAGCTGTGGATCTCTGCAGCTCCTCCAGAGTTACCATGGGCTTCTTGGCTCTTCTCTGATGAATGCTCTCCTTGCCCGACTGGTCAGTTTAGCTGGACGGCCATGTCTTGGCAGGTTTGCAGTTGTGCCTTATGCTTTCCATTTTCAGATGATGGATTGAACAGTGCTCTGTGAGATGTTCAAAGCTTGGGATATTTTTTTTTTTTTATAACCTGACCCTGCTTTATACTTCTCCACAACTTTATCCCTGACCTGTCTGGTGTGTTCCTTGGCCTTAACGATGCTGTTTGTTCACTAAGGTTCTCTAACAAACCTCTGAGGGCTTCACAGAACAGCTGTATTCATAGGATATATCTGAACTATAAAGTGCTGCTGACAACTGTGGAATGTGTGAATTACAGACTTCCTTAAAAAATTACAGGTAGAAAAAAAACACAGACATTGATTTTGAAGGTAGTTTTCTCTTTGTACTCACTGGAAGCAATCTCTACGGGGATTTCCTCCTCTTTGATCCTCTCTGGGTAAGCCTCGTCTATGTACCCCTCCTCCTCCGTTTTTGGCACAACTATAATGTTCAGACCGTCATCCAGCTTGACAAGACAAAAATAAATAAAAGAGAGATGATCTATTTACTGTGCAGAATCTCCGAAGCAATTACTGTAAATAAACTCTACTACTCTTACCGTAGAGAATCACTACGGTTGTTAGTGTAGATCATCTGCTACCACAGAGAAACTTTAAGGTTATTGCTGTACATAACCTCACTGTCTCCAAAGCTTTTACTGTACGTAATCTCCTCGTCTTTGGCTGTTGAGGATCTCCAAAGCTATCACCATCTCTTGAAAGCTTCTATTTTAAAGGTGCATCCACTACTTTTACTACAAATAATCCAAAGCTTTTACTCCTATTCCCACTGCTTTTGCAGTAGAGGATCATTACAGAAAATAATCCCCTCTACTTCTACAGTAGATCTTCTCCAGAGCTTTTACTGTATATAACCTCCACCACATAAACAGTCTCCAAAGCTTTTACTGTAGAGAAACTCCACAGATATTACTGTAGATCATTTTCATTATTTTTACTATAGAGACTCTCCAAAAACTATTACTATGCACAGGAAAAAGATAGGTATAGATCGGAGAACAATCCAGCAACCTGAAGGAGGGCGGATTATAACGGTCAGAGCAAGGTAGACAAATCTTTAAAAAAAAATATTATTATTCTTTATTATACTAAATGTTAAAACAGAAAGATTTAGACAGTAAAAGTTCCAAATGTCTCATCCAAAAGATTTTGTGAGGCAGGACAGTTCATAAAAATACACACACTCGTATGTATATATACTGTATAGGTATAGTTGCATGTAACATGTATCTTGTAGCCTGCTGTCTGTATGGTCAACATGTTTCGCCGGGGAGGCTTCCTCAGGACCCAGATCTAGAGTTTTGATGGGCATGTCAGGGTGGTACATTGAGTGTCTGTCCAGCAACCACAATAGTATTATAGTACCAGGGTTAGAGGCAGTACATGTAGTCAGGATATCCTGATGCTCATCAAAAACTCTAGGATTTCTAAGTAAGTTATACATATCAGATGTGCAGGGCCACTCTATAGTCCTGTCTTATTTTGGCTTTACACTTGTATGGTATATGTGTTTTATATATAGATCTTTTTTGTCTGCCTGTCTCTATCTATAGTTTGTTGAGGGAGTTTGGCCCGTTTTTGGTGCCCCGGTGCCTGCCCCAGACACAGTCAGATGGAAGATTTGGCTGTTGCGCCTTTTGGTATGGATACACAGACCTAGACTTGTAAGTGTATATCTAAGTATGTAGTATAGCGAATATCGTATCCTACTGGTATACTAATATTGGATTGTTCTAGGAAGCTTGCTACTCTCCTCTCTGGGTCCTGAGGAAGCCTTCCCAGTGAAACGCATTGACCATACAGAAAGCAGGCTAAAAGATACACGTTACCCAACTATACCTATATTTATACATACAAACGAGCGCATTTTTATGAATTGTCTCGCCCCACAAAATCTTGTAGGTGCCATATTTGGAACTTTTACTGTCTAATTTTTGTGTTTTAACATTTGTATAATAAAGAATAACATTATTTTTTATTAAGGTTTGTCTGCCTTGCTTTGGCTGTTATAATCTGCCCTTCTTTAGGTTGCTGGAGTGTTCTCCAGTCTATATCTATCTTTTTCCAAGTTATTGGATGGGGCCATATCAATCCTCTGGACTTTGGTATTACTATATGCAATTTACATCAATATTAGGCTAGGTTCGCCCCTATGTGGCTGTGCGGGGTGGGTGGTTGCAGCTGCCGGTATTTGCGCGGGTCCCGCAGCGGCACCACCCGCACAGATGTGAACCTAGCCTCTCCAAAGCATCTAATATGAATGCAGATTAAATTTACTGTAGATATCACTACAGCTGCTAATGTAGATAATCCTTACTGCTTTTACCATAGTCAATCTTCGCTGACTATCTGGATATAATAGTCACTGTTTTTACTATTAAGATCTTTAAAAACGAATCCCCGCTGTCTTGATTGTTACATAATCTGTAAGTCTTAAAGCGGAAGTCCATCCTAAAGTGGACCTCCGCTCATCGGAACCCTCCCCCCCTCCCGCGCCACAATTGGCACCTTTCAGGGGGGAGGGGGGTGCAGATACCTGTACAGTACAGGTATTCTGCACCCACTTCCGGGATAGCTCTCTGCGGAAAGGGGCGTAGATTACGCCCCTTTCCGCAAGTGCCTGCCCCTTTCCGCAAGTGCCCCGCTGCCTGCTGGGAAACACACAGATCCCAGGGGCAACGGGGACCGTCCTTATTGCGCGGCGCGACTCGCGCATGCGCAGTAGGGAACCGGGAAATGAAGCCGAAAGGCTCCATTTCCTGATTCCCATACCCAAGATGGCGGCAGCACCTTACAGACGATCTAAAGATCGGCTTCGGGTGCCGACATCGCGGGCGCGCTGGACAGGTAAGTGTCACTATTTTAAAAGTCAGCAGCTGCAGTATTTGTAGCTGCTGGCTTTTAAAAAAAAAAAAAAAAAACGCGGAGTCCCGGTGGACTCCCGCTTTAACTGTAAACAATCCTAATTGCTTTTACGGTAGAGAACCCTCACTGCTTTTAGTGTAGAGAACCCTCACTGCTTTTACTGTAGAGAACTCTCTTTAAATCGAAAGTTTCCATAACTTACCGGAAATCCCTGAAAAGTGTTTTCTTCCTTAATATGGGGTAAATATTCAGGAGTGGGACATCGCTCCGGCATGGTTCCATATTCCTGTTCAACTGTTGGAGAGACACTATGACCAGAGAAGTCCGGCTACAGATCCCGCCCCCTCCCTCACAAGAAATGGAAGTCTCCTCTTACCCGGTGATGTGAGGGGCGGCTGATTCTCCATCATGACGTCCTTGTAGAAATCCTTGTGTCCTTCTATATACTCCCACTCCTCCATGGAGAAATAGACAGTGACATCCTGACACCTTATAGGAACCTGACACACACAATGATACAGTCACCATCCAGACACATCCCTTGTCTGTTACTGGATAATGTCCCAGAATTCCCAGAATCCTCCTCACCTCTCCTGTCAGCAGCTCAATGATTTTCTGGGTGACTTCCAGGATCTTCGTGTCGTTGTTCCTCCCAAATATCCGGGGGTAAGGTGGACGATCGCAGGGCTTCTTCTTTATGGGGCCATAATCCTAATAAAGGAGTTATAATATATATTACAAAGGCATTGCTACCTGGCATTTGAGAGGCGAAAAGAGTGGAGAGGGAGTGGAGGGAGAGGAGATAGAGAAGTAGAGTGGACAAAAGAGGGAGACAGAAGAATAAAAAGAGGATAGAGAGGAGAGAGAAGAAAAGAGAACGAGGGAGAGAGAGGGGGAGAGAAGAAAGGAGAGAGAGGGGGAGAGAAGAAAGGAGAGAGAGGGGGAGAGAAGAAAGGAGAGAGAGGGGGAGAGAAGAAAGGAGAGAGAGGGGGAGAGAAGAAAGGAGAGAGAGGGGGAGAGAAGAAAGGAGAGAGAGGGGGAGAGAAGAAAGGAGAGAGAGGGGGAGAGAAGAAAAAAAGAGAAAGAAAGGGGAAAAGAGAGAGAAGAGAGGAGAGAAGAAAATAAAGGAGAGAGGGGGAGAGCAAAAAAAGGAGGGAAAAGGGGGGGGGGAGAAGAAATGAGAGACGAAAACGGAGTGAGGGAGAAGAAAAGTGGGGCAGAAAGGAAAGGAGAGCGGGGGCAGAAAAGAAATGAGAGCGGGAGAAAGGAGACAAAGGAGGGGTGAAAAGAGAGAGGAGAGAAGACAGGAGAGAAGAGAGGAGGAGAAGAAAGGAGGAAAGGGGGGGGAGAAAAGAGAGAGAAAGAGAGCGGGGAAAATAAAGGAGAGGGGGGAGAGAAGAAAGGAGGGAAAGGGGGGGGGGAGAAAGGAGAGAGGGGGGAAGAGAAGAAAGGAGAGAGGAGGGAGAAAAGAAAGGAGAGAGGAGGGAGAAAAGAAAGGAGAGAGGAGGGAGAAAAGAAAGGAGAGAGGAGGGAGAAAAGAAAGGAGAGAGGAGGGAGAAAAGAAAGGAGAGAGGAGGGAGAAAAGAAAGGAGAGAGGAGGGAGAAAAGAAAGGAGAGAGGAGGGAGAAAAGAAAGGAGAGAGGAGGGAGAAAAGAAAGGAGAGAGGAGGGAGAAAAGAAAGGAGAGAGGAGGGAGAAAAGAAAGGAGAGAGGAGGGAGAAAAGAAAGGAGAGAGGAGGGAGAAAAGAAAGGAGAGAGGAGGGAGAAAAGAAAGGAGAGAGGAGGGAGAAAAGAAAGGAGAGAGGGGGGAGAAAAGAAAGGAGAGAGGGGGGAGAAAAGAAAGGAGAGAGGGGGGAGAAAAGAAAGGAGAGAGGGGGGAGAAAAGAAAGGAGAGAGGGGGGAGAAAAGAAAGGAGAGAGGAGGGAGAAAAGAAAGGAGAGAGGGGAGAGAAAAGAAAGGAGGGGGGGAAGAAAAAAAGAGAATGAGAGCAGGAAAAAGAGAGAGAAGAGAAGAGAGAGGGAAGGGTGAAAAGAGAGGAGAGAGGGGGAGAGAAGACAGGAGAGAAAAGAGGGAGAGAAGAAAGAAGTGAAGAGGGGGGGAGAAGAAAAGAGAGAAGGGGGAGAGAAAACAGGAGAGAGGAGGAGAGAAGAAAATAAAGGAGAGAGAGGGAGAGATGAAAAAGGAGTGAGGGGGAGAGAAGAGAGAAAGGGAGAGCAGGGAAAAGAGAGATAAGAAAGGAGAGAGGAGACAAGGGAGGGGAGAAAAGAGAGAGGAGAAGAAGGGGAGAGGGAAAGAAGAGAGAGAAGAGATGCTATATGAGCTACGAGGATGTGATGTCGGCTGAACTCGCACTGACTTGCAGTAAAATGTAGGATAATAGATGTACATTTCCATCCATGTTCTGCACACTGTAAAGCGATCTGGCAGCTCTCCTTTCCTGTGTGAATTCACATTGAGCTGCACTTTAGTGCACTTGTATAATGCAGGTGAATGCACAGACACTACAATAGTTTCCTATGTGTTCTGCACAGGTCTGCATTGTAGTGAAGCTCGGGTCGGGTCGGGTCAGGTCGGGTCGGGTCAGGTCGGGTCGGGTCGGGTCGGGTCGGGTTGGGTCGGGTCAGTGTTGCGGTGAGAAGAGGCCACATAGAAACCAATAGAAAAGACGGAGTGAATTCTTCCTGGAATAAGGATATAGTTGAAGGAAATGGAATTTCCTGCGGTGTGAATATATTTCTAGGTGACCTTTGAACTTGTTTTTCCTCCGATGATCTGCCGGTCATTCACATCTGGCCTCTTTGTTGATGTGTGGATGACCCCCCCCCCCCCCCGGCTTATTTCTCTCATAAATTGACAACGGCAGTTTTTCATGTTTCACCACTGGAAGACACGCCCCTTTTCTGAGAGTTGGCAAATTCTGTTTATATATATATATTTTGTTTTTAAGCAGAAGCCCTAGAGAATAAAATGGTGGGTGTTGCAATTTTTTTTATGTCACACAATTTTTTCTCAAAAATTTTTCAAATTTAATTTAATGAATTTAATTTAGTTAATTGAATTTAATGAATTTAAAAAGTAAAAACACAATATAATATCCAACTGTTTTATAAAATAATAAAAGATGATGTGATGTTCCCCCGAGTATATAGATACCAAACATGTCACGCTTTAAATCTGCGCACACTTGTGGAACGGGAACAAACGACGCACATTATATAATACACAGGCCACACTTTAAAAGCCTTTACAGCTCATCCCTTTAGATGTACTCGGGAGGTCTGGTACTCGAATTATTGTTCTCAATCTGACGATCGCGGCGATACCTCACATGTCTTGTGGCCGTTTACATACCGACGCGGGACTGAAGCGTGCGTTCACCTTTCCTTGCAAGCACCAGGGGGCGCTAAACATTTTTTTCACTTGACTTTACTATTTATTTTTACACTGCACCTGTACATTTTTTTAATCACTTTTATTGTTATAACAAGCAATGCAACCATCCCATGTGATAGGAAGAGGCAGTGACAGGTCCTCCTTACTGAGACATGGGGGGGTCGATCAGATTCCAGAATTTCCTGTGCGCTTAACATCTTTGGATCATACCACAATTGGAGCGATCCAATGCATTCCTCAAACCAGAGTGATGTCATGTGACCTCCCAGAATCCTCCTCACCTCTCCGGTCAGCTCTGTGTTTTATTAATAGAGATAAGAGTGATGTCATGTGACCTCCCAGAATCCTCCTCACCTCTCCGGTCAGGTCTGTGTTTTATTAATAGAGATAAGAGCGATGTCATGTGACCTCCCAGAATCCTCCTCACCTCTCCGGTCAGGTCTGTGTTTTATTAATAGAGATAAGAGCGATGTCATGTGATCTCCCAGAATCCTCCTCACCTCCCCGGTCAGGTCTGTGTTTTATTAATAGAGATAAGAGTGATGTCATGTGACCTCCCAGAATCCCCCTCACCTCTCCGGTCAGGTCTGTGTTTTATTAATAGAGATAAGAGTGATGTCATGTGACCTCCCAGAATCCTCCTCACCTCTCCGGTCAGCAGGTAGATGATCTCCAGGGTGAGGCTCAGTATTTGCTCGGTCAGGTGGCCGTTCTCCATCTGTCCCTGTATGGAGAGGTATTGGGGGGCGGCTCCTGTAAATATATAATCACCATTCTATAGGTTATCAATCCGCTGCGTTCATCACCTCCTATCACACCGCAAATGATAGATGACGTCCCTGAATTCCCCGGAGCTCAGCACACCCCGAGCTGCAGAACACAGCGCACTGTGGGGAAGGTATTTCGGAGCTCACTGGGGGGGGAAGATATTTCGGAGCTCACTGGGGGGGAAGATATTTCGGAGCTCACTGGGGGGGGGAAGATATTTCGGAGCTCACTGGGGGGGAAGATATTTCGGAGCTCACTGAGGGGGGGGAAGATATTTCGGAGCTCACTGGGGGGGGGGAGATATTTCGGAGCTCACTGAGGGGGGGGGAGATATTTCGGAGCTCACTGGGGGGGGGGGAGATATTTCGGAGCTCACTGGGGGGGGGAGATATTTCGGAGCTCACTGGGGGGGGGGGGGGAAGATATTTCGGAGCTCACGGGGGGGGGGGGGATATTTTGGAGCACACCGGGGCAAAGCTATTTTGGAGCACATTAGGGGGAAGATATTTTGGAGGGCACTGGGGGAAGGTATTTTGGAGCGCACCAGGGGAAGGTATTTTGGAGCGCACCGGGGGAAGGCATTTCGGAGCGCCCCGGGGGGGAAGGCATTTCGGAGCGCCCCGGGGGGGAAGGCATTTCGGAGCGCCCCGGGGGGAAGGCATTTTGGAGCGCACTGAGGGGAAGACATTTCGGAGCGCCCCGGGGGAAGGCATTTAGGAGCGCCCCAAGAGAAGGCATTTCAGAGCGCCCCGGGAGAAGGCATTTTGGAGCGCACTGAGGGGAAGACATTTTGGAGTGCATTGGGGGAAGGCATTTTGGAGTGCACAGCACACCAATCTCTATAGAAAAGGACTTTGTACTTCAGCTGCTTCCATCTCATGGAGGGTCCTGAGTACAGGGGACCTCTATGGGAAGTCACTTCATATATGGAGGTTCTGTGAGGCCCCCAGGAGTGATGAACTTCTCCCAATCCAGTGGAAGCAGACACACGATGGCTGCAATCCCCCCCACACACCCCTCACCTCTCTCCACCTTCTGCACCTCTTTGTAGCTCCCAGCTCGGCTCCCTGATGACATCAACTGCCCTAGTCCGCTGGCAGGAGAGCATCATGGGAAATGCAGTGCTTCTGGTCCCCTGCACAGTATGTTGGTATGTGCTGAATAAAGTGTCTGCAGTTACGCTCCATTGGAGTAAAGGGCGGCAGCCATTTTTTTGGAGACCAGAGCTGTCAGGAAAGCGCAGCAAAGAACGGTCTTTTAGGGACACGTTAAGAGAGACAGTTTGACCTCTAACGCGCAAGTGAATAATAATAAAAAAAAAGTTAATGGACAAAAATAAATAAAAAATCGTATATTTAATTCATTCTAATTATTAACATTCCTGTTTAATATAACTATATACATACTATTATTAAAATAATAATAATAGTTTTCCTTTAATTCATTCTAATTATTACTATTTCTGGTATGTGTGTATATATATATATATATATATATATATATATATATATATATATAATCATACTACTAATAGTATTAATAATAATTGTATTTTTAATTTCCATTTCCGATTAATAAAAATATATAAATATTAGTAATAATAATATCGATTGTATTTTTAATTCATTCTAATTATTACAATTTCTGGTAATATAATCTATAAATAATACTAAAATAGAAATAATATTATTATTATTATTATTATTATTAGTAGTAGTAGAAATAATAATAATAGTTGTTGTTATTCTTCTTCTTATTATTAATATTATTTAAAATAACGTTTTCTGGTCAATATAAATAAACTGTATTAATTAATATTTTCAATTAAATTTAATTATAACCATTTCTGGTTAACATATATCAATAAAGCCAACTATTTTTGTTGTTATTGCTTTATCATTTCTGATAATTTCCAGGTACTATAAATATATACTAATTATTATTACTGTTTTTATCATTTCTAATAATATTATAAATAACAAAATACTATAATAATAGTAATAAAAATAACAATAATAATTATTATTGTAAAGTGTGGCGTAAATTTTTCCCAGTATATAAATCCTGTATAATAATAATAATTATGATTACTGTCTTATCAATTATATTAATAATTAACTATTTCCGGTTAATATACATAAATAAACAAATAATATCTTTATTTTTAATTATTCTAACAATTACAATTTATTATTAATAAAACATATAAAAATACTTCCTAATACTATTCTTATTATTTGAAATAACGATTTCTGGTTAAAAACCATTCATAATAAAAATGATGATTTTTTTTTTATTATTATTATTATTCATTCTACTTACTGTATAATCATTTCTGGTCAATTGAAATGTTGTTGATATTGCTTTATCAATTCTAATAACAATTTCCCGTTAATAGAAATAAGTACAAAATGTTATTACTATTACGACTGTGAATAATTTTATTGTTATTAATATTATTTTATCTATTCCATATATAATATTAATATACTATAAAAAGCATGTAATAATAAACATACTATTATTATTATTGATAATAACAATAATAATCTTTATTCATTCTAAAAATAAAATTTTCTGGTTAACACAAATTAATATTATCATTATTATAATTATGATTCTATTAATATTGTTGTCTTTATCAATATTCTTGTGTTAATATTATTTTCATTATTTTAAATAATAACCATTTCTGGGAAAAATAAATACTAACTATGATGACAATGATTATTATTATTTCTCTCAATGTGTGAAATGACAGAAAAAGACAACATCAAAAAACAAATCCATATCTGGAACGCATAGACCCGGAAGTGAGGCGGTGGACCGCACAAACCCGGATGCGCTATGGTGGAACGCACAGGGCGCAGGTCAGTTGGAACGCAGAGCGGTGTGGCTGTGGACCGCATAACCCGGAAGTGATGCTGCAGGCTTTGTCTAAATGAGAGAAGCAGAGGGGGGAAGATCGGGATTTCTTCTTCCGGCGATCTTGTCAACATAGCCAGCGAGGCTCCCGTAAGTAATCCAATTTGATGCCTTTATGTCTCTCTATAGCCCTCAGACAGGCCACGGGGGTGTTTTATTTACATTCAGCCATCATAAGGCAGAGGGGTGACCTCCCTTCTGTGCAATATTTAAAGGGCAGGTCCATCCTGCTTGGCCATCAGGTGCTTGTTTTGCTTTGTAATGGTGCTGGCCCATCGGCCTCACCTTCACATCTAATGAAAGAGGGGGCGCGTTATATGGTAGACCCTCCCTTCCCTGCACCGCGGAGGTTGGTCAGTTTTGGATCTCGCTATATTTTTTAAATTACATTTCCAAAAAAAAAAAATAGGATTTTTCTCTTAAGCCACAATTTTTTTTTTTTTTTTTTATGTAATTTTTTTTGTTTCCATGACAACATGTGTAGGGTTGGTAGCCCCGCCCTCATCTAACCTACAGGACCAGTGATTATGATAACCTTTGCCCCGGGTACCCACAATTTAATACATGAGGGTGGGTGGTAGGCTGCCTCGGTAGGTATCGGATTTTTTATTTTTCCTCGTTAATCTACACTCCGTACCCCCATAAAAATCGAATTTTAGAAATGTTTGCTAATGTATGGGCATACATCTGCAGCAAAAATGTAGCTCAGATGCCTCCCGTTTCTCTTGATCGTGGCCAAGATGTTTCTACACCTTGATTGGAGTCCTACTGTGATAAATAACATAATTTGTTTGGCCATGCTTCGGAAAGGTTTGCAGCTGACTGGATCAGGGCAAAAGCCATGAGGTCCAAGGAACTGCCCACAGAGCTCAAAGGCAGATTTATTGCAAGATGCATATCTGGGGAAGGCAAAAAAAAAAATCTGCTGCACTGAAGGTTCCTAAAGAGCATGGTGGCCTCCATAATTGTCAAATGGAAGAAGTTTGGCACAACCAGGACTCTTTCCAAGTGCTGGTCGCCCAGCCACACTCGGCAATCAGGGGAGAAGGGCCTTCATAAGGGAGGAGACCAAGAACCTGTTGGTCACTCTGAGCTCCAAGGAACCTGTGTGGTGATGGGACAAAGTTCAAGAAGGACAACCATCGCTGCAGCCCTCCCATGGGTCTGGGCTTTATGGCAGAGTTGCCAGACGGAAGCCTCTCCTCTGGGCAAAACACATGAGAGCCCGCTTGGAGTTCACAAAAACAGCACCTGAAGGACTCTGACTGTGAGGAACAAGATTCTCTGGCCTGATGACAAGATGTCAAAGATTGAATGGTTTGGCCTCAATTCTAAACATTATGTTGGAAGGAAACCAAGTGCCTCTCATCACCTGCAACATAACAAAATTAATATAAGTGCAGGAGGTCTGAATAATATATGGAAAATGCTGCCTAGTTATTTGAGGGGTGAATGTACAACATCAAAGATTTTCTACCAAAGCTTTGATTGGTCAGATGAAGATATGATACCAACACCTGAAGAAGGTGGCATGTGATAAGCCTTTTGGTTTGCATGGTAACTATGGAGGTAATGTGTGGGTGGATGCTTTAGTGAGGCCCGTCTTGTGTGGTGGACTCTTTCCAGAATGGCGAGGCCTTTCTTGTGAAATGGATGCTTTCCAGGAAGGTCGAGGCTCCTGTTGCGTGGCGGATGCTTTCCAGGAAGGTCGAGGCTCCTGTTGCGTGGCGGATGCTTTCCAGGAAGGTCGAGGCTCCGGTTGCGTGGCGGATGCTTTCCAGGAAGGTCGAGGCTCCTGTTGCGTGGTGGATGCTTTCCAGGAAGGTCGAGGCTCCGGTTGCGTGGCGGATGCTTTCCAGGAAGGTCGAGGCTCCAGTTGCGTGGTGGATGCTTTCCAGGAAGGTCGAGGCTCCGGTTGCGTGGCGGATGCTTTCCAGGAAGGTCGAGGCTCCAGTTGCGTGGTGGATGCTTTCCAGGAAGGTCGAGGCTCCTGTTGCGTGGTGGATGCTTTCCAGGAAGGTAGAGGCTCCTGTTGCGTGGTGGATGCTTTCCAGGAAGGTAGAGGCTCCAGTTGCGTGGTGGATGCTTTCCAGGAAGGTCGAGGCTCCTGTTGCGTGGTGGATGCTTTCCAGGAAGGTAGAGGCTCCTGTTGCGTGGTGGATGCTTTCCAGGAAGGTAGAGGCTCCTGTTGCGTGGTGGATGCTTTCCAGGAAGGTAGAGGCTCCTGTTGCGTGGTGGATGCTTTCCAGGAAGGTCGAGGCTCCTGTTGCGTGGTGGATGCTTTCCAGGAAGGTCGAGGCTCCTGTTGCGTGGTGGATGCTTTCCAGGAGGTCGAGGCTCCGGTTGCGTGGCGGATGCTTTCCAGGTCTTTCTTCTAGCCTGTTTTTCAAAAAAAGCTTCTCTAATTATCTAGCAGTGGGATGCAATAAAGCACCTTGAAGCATGGGGAATAATGTCTGAGGCTTCAGATTCTAGACCAGCCAAAGGAATCCATTCAGTTTATTCGTGCTATATTGGTGCAGTCACTTGTAGATCCAATGGTGAATGAGGGATTTAGCCTTGGTTCACATTGATATGATTTGACATATCAAATCACATGCCAGATTGGCAGCAATGGCCCCGTCTGAATCGGTGCAATGCCACATTTCCGAAAGTAGTGTATGTACTACTTTTGGTGATTTTTTTTTTTTTTTTTTGGGGGTGCAATTTCCATTAACATCCTGTACTGAAACCCGCACCGATGTCTTTGAAATCACCCCTGAAATTGGGACGGACACAATTTAATTCCCGGGGGAGGTCTCTTTAAACCCCCTCTCCTCCTGTATAAAAGAATTATCTTCAGTAATGATGACCTAAAACTATTAATTAAATGGCCAGAAAAGAAAAACGGACTGGAATTTTGATGCGTACAATTACCCTCTTGCACTGGCAGTCAACCCTCTTGCACTGGTGCTCGGAGGGAAAAAAGGTTGTTTGGGTTGGTTGGTGGTAGAAATATATGGCCGTCTTGATTTGGCAGCCTTTGAAAGAAAGGACCTTCTTGGGTTGGTGGTCGGTTGAGGATAGGCCTCCTGGAGTTGGTGGTTAGCATCCAATTACCCCCTTGCAATGGCAGCCAGTGGGAGAATGGCCCCTTTTTAATTTTGGAGGTCAGGGTAAGAATGGTCCTCCTAAATTGGCAATTTGCAGGGCAAAAAGGCTCTTTGGGTTGGTTTTTGGAAGGAGAATGGCCCCCTTGGTTTGGCAGCCCTTGAAAGAAAAGACTGATTTGGATTGGCACTTGGTGGAAGAAGGGCCTCCTTTTTGGTTCATGGGAGAATTGCCCTCTTGGTTGGTGGAAGGGGAGAGTGCTGCCTTGGGTTGGAATGCCTGCATGGAGGGGGAGGCCTGGTCAGTGGAGGATTCCTTGTATACAGCTGAAAGGGTCACGACTTGCCTAAGATGGGAGAGGCTGCATTGGCCCCATACTGCTGGGGCTGCCATGTCATGGTGCTGGTACTATGTAATCACTGTCAGGCAGGAGATGAATCCACCACTACTCAAGGAACTTCTAGCAATCTCTTGAGGAACCCTGGTCTTAATGGCTTGTCCATTATGGAGATTTCATGTATTTATATCAGTTGCATAGATTGCAGGAACCTATTCTTAGTGGGGAAAATTAATTCTTTAATCTGCTGATTTAGGAAATTCTCCCACTTGCAGAGAAATGAAGGGTCTATAATTTTTATGATAGGTGTATTTTAAATGATAGAGACAGAATATCAACCAAAGATCCAGAAAAAACACATGATACATATATTATAGATAGTTGCAGTTCAGTGAGTAAAATAAGTATTTGATACCCAAGCATAACATGAGTTCGTACTTGGTGGAGAAACCCTTGTTGGCAAGCACAGAGTTAAGACGTTTCTTGTAGTTCGTGACCAGGTTTGCACACTTCTCAGGAGGGATTTTGGTCCTCTCTTCTTTACAGATCTTCTCTAAATCCTTAAAGTTTTTGTGGCAACTCGAGGTTTCGGCTCCTTCCATAAATTTTCTGTAGGATTAAGGTCTGGAGACTGGCTAGGCCACTTCATAACCTTAATGTGGTTAAGGTTGCAACCACTTTTTACTACAGGTAAGCCTATAATGAGGCTTACCTGTAGCTACCCTGGATATCTCCTATACCTGCACAGTTTAGGAGATATCCCCTGTATCAGCATGTGCCAACATCATTGGTGCAATTGCACGTTTGAGAGTGACGCCATCGCGACTCCGGCTAATCGCAGCGCCGAAGACCCACAGTACCTGGAAGTAACTCTGGGAGTGATGTCACCGGAGCGGTGTATGGGGACCGCTATGGGACTTCAATTTAAGGTGAGTATTTCATAATGAGCTGGTGTGTGTGTGTGTGTGTGTTGTGTGTTATTTTTTTTTTTTTTTTTTTTTTTTTTTTTTTACAACCACTTTAATGTGCTTCTTCTTGAGCCACTCCTTTTGTTGCCTTGGCGGTATGTTTTGGGTAATTTTCATGCTGAAAGACCCATCCACACCCACCTTCAGTGTTCTGGAGTGAAGAAGGTCCTCATCCAAGATATTGTGATACATGGGGGGCCCCCGTCCATTGGCCCCTCAATGTGGCAAAGTCGGCCTGTACCTTTTTTTTAGCAAAGAATCATTTCGATGTTCATTGGCAAACTTCAGATGGGCATGTGCTTTATTGAGAAGTGGGGGGCCTTGCGGATGCTGCAGGATTTTAGTCCATGGTGGCGCGTTGTTTTTACCAATGGTTTGGTGACTGTGGTCCCAACTGCCTTGAGATCATTCACAATCTCCTCCCGTGTAGTTTTGGGCCCCCCCACACTTTTCTCAAGATCATCCTTCCTCCATGAGGCGAAATCTTGCACGGAGCTCCAGACCGAGGGCGATTGATGGTTCATTTTGTATTTCTTCCTTTGTGAATAATCGCTCCAACAGTTGTCACCTTCTGACCAAGGTACTTGCTGATGGTTTCGTAGCCCATTCCAGCCTTGTGCAGATCTACAATCTTGTCCCTGACGTCCTTTGACAGCTCCTTGGTCTTGCCCATGATGGTGGGTTTGACTGGAAGAAAGATTCTGTGGATAGGTGTCTTTTATACACCCAAGTTGTCGTTGAAAGCACCGTCTTAAATTGACAAAACTAATCTGTGTACCACATGAGCACATACTGTAGCCAAATCTGTGGGAGTCAGAAATGTTGGTTGGTAGGGGATCAAATACTTTATTTTAATCACTCAATTGAATAATCCTAAAACTTTTTGGATTTTTTTTGCTTGATATTCTGTTTCTAACATTTAAAATAGACCTATGATAAACATTTTATAGACCCTTCATTTCTTTGTAAGTGGGCAAACTTACAAAATCTGCAGGGGTTTACATAATTTTCCCCACTGTAGGTGCCACCTAGGAAAATATTGGATAGGAAAAAATCTCTTCACTATATAGCGGTGATGGCAAACTTTTTTTTTTTTTTTTGAGCCAGAGTGCCAAAACGGAGACACAAAACCAACGTATTTATTTCAAAGTGCCAACATGGAATTAAACTAGGGATGCACCGAATGGGTTTTTTGGTGCCGAAACCAATACCGAAAATGAAAAATACACTAGGCCGAAAACCGAAACCAATACCGAAACAGCACCGATACCGAAAATGACTGTTTTTAAAAAATATATTTTTATACAGGAGGTGGTCAGAGACTGGGGACATGGTACAGGAGGTGGTCAGAGACTGGGGACATGGTACAGGAGGTGGTCAGAGACTGGGGACATGGTACAGGAGGTGGTCAGAGACTGGGGACATGGTACAGGAGGTGGTCAGAGACTGGGGACATGGTACAGGAGGTGGTCAGACTGGCGACATGATAAAAGAGATAAGTGCAGCCAGCGCTGCCCCCCCAGTGATTCAGCCAGCGCTGCCCCCCCCAGTGATTCAGCCAGCGCTGCCCCCCCCAGTGATTCAGCCAGCGCTGCCCCCCCAGTGATTCAGCCAGCGCTGCCCCTCTGCAGTGAAGAGCTGTGTGTTCCCCGTCGCGCGCCGTCACACACAGCCCCTCCCCCTTGTCCAGGCACTTTGATAGACAGATCACCCGTCCAATCTGGACAGGTGATCTGTCTATCAAAGTTCCCCGGACAAGGGGGAGGGGCTGTGTGTGACGGCGCGCGACAGGGAACACACAGCTATTGAAATTAAAGCTGTGATGTTCCCGGCGCTCTATTCAACCAGACGGCTCTCTTCACTGCAGAGGGGCATCGCTGGCTGAATCAGTCCTGCGCTATTCACCCCCATCATGGGCGGCACCAGGGGTGGGGCGGGGGCGGAGTTCCGCCCCAGACCCCGCCCCATTTTCGGCTCAATTATCGGCCGTTTTTTCCTTTCGGCAAATTGCCGAAAAGGGCATTTTCGGCCGATATGTTTCGGCGGCCGAAATTTCGGTGCATCCCTAAATTAAACCCACTAGTGGCTCTGTACAGAGGATGGGACTGATCATCCCTCTGACTGAGCTCCTGACGTGAAAGTCCTCCAAAGACCAAAGCCATTGGGCACAGTTGGGAGATTGCAAAAACTAGTTCTTTATAGCAGGCCTGATTTTCCTTTTTAGAAACTGTTCTACCAGTGGGTCATCAGTCCATTGCACACTGGTTCAAGCTGCTGAGGCCAGGATGTGACCAAAGGAAGGCCAGAATGTGGAGTTGGGTCAGATGTGTCCTTTTTGGAGCAAAAATGACCATTCTTTCCCATACACGTTGGCAGGTTTCGTTGGTCAGAGACTTTGAGCATTTTCATAGAGTAGTAAAGCCTGGTTCTAGCTCAAACACGTTTTGTTCAGAAGTGGGTTTTCGAGTTTTGACTGTTGCCGTGTTCTGGAGAAGTTTCATTGTCGGTGTGTCCAAAAAAACACAAAGCATGACGGGACATTGGCAAAATCACAGTTATTTAGTAGAGTGTGGAAAGGTCGGAATATGTCTTTGTTTTCCTTGCTCCTTGTGTCTTCCTGTCCAGTGGTTACCCTCTCATTTCTAACCTCGTGTCGCCAAGAAGTGATCTCAAATCTCCCCTGAGAGAACTGATGGCTTCTTTTACACTTGCTTCAAAATGTGGCATTGGGCATGCTATAAAAAAACATACTCTGAATGCCAATCAAAGCCCCTGTCACTAAATAAAATGGTCTTCGTACAGACCTGTTCACGCGTTGCTTTTTTCCAAAATTATACCCCATGTTTTTCTTGGTGCTTCAAAGCTTCCCCAAACCCTCCATAGAAGTCTATGACAGCACCTGAAGCTTTTTATTCAGCTTTGGCTTTGCTTTATTTTGGAGGTATTGTGGATTTGGGACCCCAGAATGCATTTGGAAACCAACAAGCAAACCAGAAAGATGTAAACGGCAGTTGCTTCCAGTTCATGTGTATATATTTTTTTGGGAGTGTCTGGTACAGACGTCCCATCTGGTGTACAGCAGGAAGGTGAGCGGGCTCTGGACTGGAGTGGAGCAACTATATCAGATGGCACACATGGCGTGCAGCATGGGAGCGCTGTAACGGAAGGAGAACAGGGCTGGATAGTGAGAACTGAGTGGTGGAGGATCAGTAGAGCTGGTGACCCCAAAGCAGGAGAAGCTAGCGGATGTCACACGTGGTGCGCGGGAGGTGACTGGGAACCAGAGAGGGAGGAGGATCAGAAAAGCCAAGGATCAGCTGAGCTGGGGGTTACTGCTGAGCAGGGGGAGCTAAATGAGGGTACTAATGAGCTGGGGATCTGCTGAATGGGGGTACTAATGAGCTGGGGATCTGCTGAATGGGGGTACTAATGAGCTGGGGATCTGTTGAATGGGGGTACTAATGAGCTGGGGATCTGTTGAATGGGGGTACTAATGAGCTGGGGATCTGTTGAATGGGGGTACTAATGAGCTGGGGGTCTGCTGAATGGGGGTACTGATTAACTGGGCTTCTACTGGCCCCTTTAGGACAAAAGGAAAAGCAACTCGCCTTGCATTTGTCAAGCTTCAGTAAAACTTCAAAAAAACATGTTGGAAGTGGTAGGCATTTTTAACTAATGTGTGTTTTTTAAAGTGTAAATAAGCCCTCAGATTTTGGGTCATACCAACTCTGTCAAAAATGGGATATATATATATATATTTTATAATATAATTTCCCCCTCCTGTAAGTAATTTTTGGTCTCTTGTTCCCTTTTTTTTTTTTTTTTTTTTTAAATCTGCAGCTGGATTTGGTGCACCATATGTTAATTTTACCCCCGCCGCAGACTGACACCGCTCAGAGCATATAGCACGATCAACGCAATATGTCCGGAAAGGTAGGTGGACAGGAGGGCTTGTGGTTTCCCGTGCCCCCCCCCTGCAGCTATGACTTAAGGTACCAATACGTTTTGCCCCTACTTATAGTGTAGTTCAGACTTTAAGTCTTCTATGACCACTTATCACATATATGCCGCACCCCAGTAAGTGGACTTTTATTCTGGGTTCCGGTTATATATATATATATATGTGTTTTCCTGTGCTTGATCAGCACTGAGACTGACCTGTCAGTGACAGCTCCTGGTCTTGTACCAATGATCGGTATAACCGAATCCTGATCAGTGTGAATGTGTGTCTTGGTGTCAGTGATCACTGAGGGTCTCGGTATCGGGGGGCCAATTGGTGATGGTGCCGGTTGGTGGTGGCAGGGCCAGTGTGTTTTAGGTAAGGAGAGAAAAATACATTGACCCATAAGAGGTTAAGGGGGGGGCATGTAGTTTGAGTGTTGTGTGTATTTTGAAATATATAGATATATTTAGATAGAGAGGGATATATATTTATATTTATATATATATATATATAATTTTCTTATTTAATTTTGTATTTTTTTTTTTTTTCTCCTTATTGCTGTTTGAAATTTTAGAGGGCAACAATGGTGAAGGTCAAAGAGGAGGAAATTCCTGCAGACATCAATATGGGTGAGTAATAAGCCCGACATTCCCAAGGTGTTGGTGGGGTTTGGAGGCTTTTTCTATCAGAATGATATAGTGAATTCTTGATACAATGGCTTAAATTGTATGTGGGGGTTCTTTTTGGGGGGTTTTTTTTTTTTTTTTTTTATGTTCATCCTCTCTCTGATTCCACCCTGAAAAATGGTTTGCTTGTCCTTTTTACTAGTCACGTGTGTAATTGCTCAGCACTACCAAGCAGTTGGTCATTGAATTAATTCTGCTATTCGATTTATAATATTACGCCTGAAATGCATGTTGGCCTCCCCAGTAGCCTCTCTTCAAAGAATCGTCAAACAATGGTACCAGCTGAACTGCCTGATATAAAGATAACCACTAGAGGGCCCCACTATAGATCAGTTGATAAAATAACCTAAATTTGCTTCCAACAGATGGGGTCAGCCATAGACCTACCCGAGACAAAGGAACAAGCTGCCGTTATGAACAGGACTACAGAGAGGATGAGGTCCACCAACCTGTTAAGGTAGGTACCAAAAAAACAGAACCACGTTGGGAATGGTGATCTGTATGCAGCATGAGCTAAAGGATTTTCTTCTTTTTTTTTTTTTTGTTTAGGAGGAAAATCTTAATATCGTGGTGGTGGACATTGGCCCAGAGAACGCTAGAGGAAATGAGATGGGTGTGAGGATGGACGATATGGAGATGCATCCTGATACTAGGACTCGTGAGTATTGGAAAGATTCCCGCCATTGTCGCAGGAAAGCCTCACACTTGTGTGACTTTGGACCTCCAAAGTCGCATGGCAAGTCGTACCCCATGTTTTCCAATGATAACCATGTCGTATGTGCGTGACTTAAAGTCGTAGCAACTTTAAAGTAGTTCATGCTCAACTTTGTTTCCGACTTATTTATGCAACTTGAGGGCTGTAGACTTCAATGTTAATCCTCAAAAGTTGCATGAATGTGGTACCTGAATGTTTTGCATGCAACAGTGGATCTGACTTTGTAGAGGGGAAAAGAAGTCCCATCCAAGTCACACCAATCCAAAGTTTCACGCAACTTTGGTGTCATATAAGTGTGAATGGAGCCTAATCGCTGGTGCTCATTCTTCCTGGCATCTCTGCATATGGGCAGCTGCTTTTACAGTGAGCTCAGACCTATCACAGCTGAGCCATCCTCCCTCCATATAAAGAAATTGGCCTGCAAGATGGTCTTTTTCCCCAACTCTAAGAGCGGGTCCACACAGCCACTTAGAGCTGCCTGAGCCTCGCTCTGTCCTACAGCCTGGTACACACATTAAATTGTTTTCTTTCAACCCAGCGGGCTGAAAAAAAAAAAAAAAAACCTGAGTAGGTCGCTGTACTAACTATGCAATGTTAGTACATCAATTTCCCTGCTGTGCCATTTTGTACCCCTGCCAGAACACACCGATTTTTTTTTTTTTTTTTTTTTTTTTTTTTTTTTTTTTTTTTGTCTGGCCTCCAAAGATCTTCCAATAAGCACCCAATTAAGCGATTCAGCAATCCAGGCAGACCGATAAACTACAAAGGGAACAGACTTCCAGTGCAGTGAAGTCGATTCCAAGGTTTATTAAAACCATGAAGAAATGCTCACTCACATCCTACCTAGGCAAGAGAGCAATGTAACAAGGTGTCACTATCATTCGATCAGCCACTGTCATCTTCATAAAGTCACATCTGCTGAGTTTGCTTCCGCTAGCCTCCCTCCCCCCCCCCCCCCTGTGCGTTTCGTCATAGCAGACGTCATAAAGAGTGGCTGGGTTATCCAGCAGATTGTGAGATGGGTTTCTGTCGGACAAGTTGACACGGGCTGAATGTTATGCTTGTTTGACTGATCATTTGCCCGTTCAAATCAAACTCTCATTGATTTGGAGGGTGGTGCCCTAGAACAGGGGTCTCCAAACGTTCTAAGCAAAGGGCCAGTTTACTGTGCTGCAGCTATTTGGGGGGCTGGACTGCGGCCAGTGGGAATGGAAAATACCCTGACATCAGAGCCCCATTATGGGTTTTGATCTGACTAGTGCCCCGTGGTTGACATTAATGAGAAGAATAGTGTCCCACCATTGGTGTCAGTTGGTGGGATGGTGCTCCACCATTGTTGGAATGGTGTCCCACCATTGGTGCCAGTTGGTGGAAATTGTGCCCCAAGGGCCAGATAAAGGCAAGCAAAGGGCCACAGTTTTCAGACCACTGCCCTAGAACAAGGTTGCATGTCAGAACTGATGTTTGTTTAGGCCACCTTGTAGGAAAAAATCCATCCCCCAAATTATGAGAATTTTTAGTAAGGTGTGTGTATGTGTGTGTGTGTGTGTGTGTGTGTTATTTAAATTTTGTTTTTGTTTTTTTTACTTTTTGGGCAGCGTTTCAAGTACAATTTTCAATGTGTAAAATTTATTATTCATTTTTTTTTCTCAGCATACACAAAACCAAGAAAAGGGTACATGAGGAAGCCGTACAAAAAGTGGTGGTCACCTGTAAAGAACCACGGAGTCGTCCATAAGGTAGAAGCCCACCTTAAATGAAAGTTCCGTTTTATTTGTATTTTTATATGAAGGGAGCCATGTTTGCTCATTACACATTCAGGCTCTGCAGCGCCACACAGTGGTTGCGATTTTATGGTTTCCCTGTCTTCCACGTATGGACAGGTCACGCCATTTTATTTTTTTAGTCCCAGTATCCTCTCTAGGTGGCTTATGCTGAAGTTTTGTTTTTCCTGCAGCACCAGAAGAATGAAAATCTTTCCAACTACCCCAATGTGTATAGCTAAACATGCAATGTGCATTGATTAGGCCTTTTTTTATCATTCTTCTAATGAATAATGGCATACAGACACAAGCAGTGAAAATAGTTTCTTTTAGGGCTCGTTTACACTACTTCAGAATGTGGCATTACTACCAACTACTTTACCTTCGGTGCTTTAACTGACAACTGCGCGGTCGTGCGACGCTGTACCCAAATAAAATGCATGTCCTTCCTTATCTCTCTCCCCCCCCCCCCCACAAATAGAGCTTTATTTTGGTGGTATTTGATCACCTCTGCATTTATTTTTTGCGCTATAAACAAAAAAGAGCAACAATTATAAAAACTTTTTGCTATATAACACATCCTTTAAAAAAAATATATTTAAGAAATTGGATTTTTTTTTTTTTTTTTTTTAAACGAAAAAAATTAAAATACTGATAAGCGTCTACAAACTATGGGATATATACTGGAATTTTTTTTTTTTTTTTTTTTTTTTTTTTAAATACCACTAATCGCCTACTTGTAGCAGGGCTGTGATAGTAATGCGGGCTGTCTGACACATTTGACGTTTTGCCGGAACCAGTGTCACTGTACAAATGACACTGGTTTGGGAAGGAGTTACACATCAGGGGTGATCAAAAGGTTAACTGTGTGTGTGTGTTGTGTGCCTAGCACTGCTTGGTGTGTTTACTATGTGGTCATTTGTATTAAGGGGTGTGCTTTGCAGGAAAACAAAAACCAGCACATCCCCCGCTGCTAAGGACAGAGGTCTGCATTGTTTACACATACACGGTGCTCTGTCCTGTCGTCTTCCTCGCCAGTCAGCAGGTGCCGGCGGTCATCCATTGGCCGGCACCCACTGATTAGCTTGTTCTGTGGCTAATCATATAATATAGCAGAAGCTGAGTGGGGACCAGAGAGAGAGAGACATAGAGGTGGATCAGCAAACTACAGGATCAGCAGAGCATGGTGTTTACTGCAGAGCTGGGGGTTACCTCGGGGGGAGGGGGGGCGCTTAGGGGACAGCAGAGCTGGGGGTTACTGCTGAGTGGGGGATCAACAGAGCTGAGGTTACTACTTACTACTGAGTGGGGGGGCAGAGAGAATCAGCAGAGCAAGGGGTTACTACTGTGCGGGGGGGGGGGTGAGGCTTGGATCAGCAGAGCTGGGGGTTACTACTGAGCGGGGGGGGGGCTCAGCAGAGTGGGGGGTTACTACGGGGGGGGAGGAAAGTTTGGGGAGAATCAGCAGACCTGGGGGTTACTACTGAATGTGGGGGGAGAAGAGAGAGAGAGAGAGAGAGAGAGAGAGAGAGAGAGAGAGAATCAGCAGAGTTAGGGGTTACTACTGCGTGGGGGGGGGGGAGAGGCTTGGATCAGCAGAGCTGGGGGTTACTACTGAATGTGGGGGGAGGAGAGAGAATCGGCAGAGCTAGGGGTTACTACTGCGTGGCGGGGAGGGGCTTGGATCAGCAGAGCTGGGGGTTACTACTGAGCGGGGGGCTTGGCAGAGCTGGAGATCAGCAGATCTGGGGGTTACTGCTGAGAGAGGGAGGGGGAGAGAGAGAGAATCGGCTGCCCTAGGGCTTAGTACTGTGCTGGGGATCAGCAGATCTAGGGGTTACTATGGGGGGGGGGTGAGATCAGCAGAGCTGGGGGTTATTACTGAGCGGGGAATCAGCAGAGCCTAGGGGTTACTGCTGAGCAGGGGGTTCGGGTGGTGATTGGATCAGCTGAGCTGGGGGTTACTACTGAGTGGGAAAGCAGCAGAGCTAGGGTTACTATTGGGGGGGGGGGGGGGAGTAGTAGTATCAGCAGCATCTGGCGGTTACAACAGAGTGGGGAGTTGGGGTATCAGCAGAGCTTACTACTGTGCGGGGAATCGGCAGAGCCTAGAGGTTACTACTGGGGGGGGCAAATTGACTGAACAGGAGTACTACTGAGCCCCTTTAAAACAAATGGAAAATCAACACACAGGGCATCTGCCAAGCTTCATTAAAGCTTCAAAAAATCATCACCGAAACATCAAAACCACATAAAAAAAAAAATGCAAAAAAAACCATGTTGACGCGCTAGGCGTGTGTTGAAGTTGAAGAAAGTGTAAATGAGCCCTAAAGGTAAAAGCAAAAATGTAAAAACCGTGTGAAAGGTGACCTTCTAGGCAGTGTAATTAGTCACGGCTCGAACCGACGCTACTATTTTATTTGTTTAGATGAAATATGTGAGGAAGCGGCTGCCTTCGGAATACATCATGAATCCAGAATTCCTGAAAGAGTTCATCACTATGTACCGCTCCTTCCACTGCCTGTGGAACGTCAAATTTGCGGACTACTCCAACAAGCAGAAGCGGATGAAGGCCTACGAGCAGCTCGTGCAGCTCTGCCGCACCGTGTGCCCAACGGCCAACGTTCAGTTCGTCAAGCACAAGATCGCCAACCTGCGGACCGTCTTCAAGAAGGAGTATAACAAAGTCCAGGTGTCCAAGAGGACCGCTGCGTGCGCCGCCGACGTCTACGTGCCGAGGCTCTGGTATTTCGACCTGCTGAAGTTCACGTTGGGTCAGGACCTTCTGGATGATGGCAGCGTGCTTAACCTGTCTGACACGCCCAGTATAGCCAGCCTGCCTGGCACACCCTCGATGCTGAAGATGCCCGATTCGCCGGAACCTCAGGATTCACGGATGGAGGAGGAAGTCAAGGTGAACTCTGAAATGCTGGAGGATTCTACAAACGTATCTCAGGTGGGAGCTAAGTAAAATTCACAAATATTAAATAAAATTTCAGAGTTTAGCAAAAAAAAAAAAAAAAAACCTAAAGGGAAAAAAAACGGCCCTTCTGTGGCCTCGGGAATGGTTGATCATATCCAGCAGCTTGCAGTCCCGAAAACCCTTTCCTCGTACACAATAGACTAGTGTTCTGCAGTGGTGGGTATACAAGGAGGTATGTGCCCCCTATTCTACGTTCTGATATGGAAGAAATTTTCTGTTGCCATTACATGTATGTGTTCCTTACTTGTCTGTCGGGGGAGGGTAGGCAACTTTTGAGAGGTGGAGGTCTGAACAACATGGAAGAGATCAAAACTCGGGTTCAGTCCTTTTTTGTTTTTTGTTCTTTCGAAACAGAAATTCGCAAGCCTCCAATAAACAGGCTGGCATAAAGAAAACTTATAAAATTATAATGGAACAGATGTCACTGTAAAAATATATATTCTTGGCCTACATTTAAAATTTATCTTCAGTGAGAAACTTGGCATTCACGTTTATTCACCAGTGGGGTTTAGTTGGTCATCCCCACAAGTTTGATTCAGAAGTCCATCATGAAGGCAGAAAAAGTGCTAGTGAAGGCTAACTTGATTGACTGACTAATTTCTGGCCTGGCTCAGTGATGTAGGTCGGGGTACAGAGGACGGTAGTGCTTATGGGTCGGGTACAGAGGATGGAGGTCGGTAGAGTGTTGGTCGGGGTACAGAGGCCGGGAGAGTGTGGGTTGGGGGCCGGAGAGAGTGTGGGTTGGGGTACAGAGGTTGGATAGAGTGTGTGGATCGGTGATGCATAGGACTGTGTGTGGGTCGGGCAGGGTACAGAGAACTGCAGTTTGTAGGGCAGTGGATGGTGTCAGGGGAGGCCACTAGGGCCATTGATAGGGCCATTGAGGGGGTCAGTAGGGCAGTGGATGGTGTCAGGGGAGGGCAGTAGGGCCATTGATGGGGTCAGGGGGCCAGTAGGGCCATTGATGGATGGGGTCAGGGGGTCACTAGGGCCATTGATGGAGTCAGTAGGACAGTGGCTGGTGTCGGGGGGGGGGGGCTGTAGGGCCATTGATGGTGTTGGGGGGGGGGCAGTAGGGCCATTGATGGGGGTCAGTAGGACAGTGGCTGGTGTCAGGGGGGGCTGTAGGGCCATTGATGGTGTCAGGGGGGGCTGTAGGGCCATTGATGGTGTCAGGGGGGGCTGTAGGGCCATTGATGGTGTCGGGGGGCTGTAGGGCCATTGATGGTGTCGGGGGGCTGTAGGGCCATTGATGGTGTCGGGGGGCTGTAGGGCCATTGATGGTGTCGGGGGGGGGGGGGGGCTGTAGGGCCATTGATGGTGTCGGGGGGGGGGGCTGTAGGGCCATTGATGGTGTCAGGGGGTCAGTGGATGGTGTCAGGGAGGCAGTAGGGCCATTGATGGTGTCAGGGGGTCAGTAGGGCAGTGGATGGTCACAGCAGGACATAAACTTCCATCACATGTAGAACAAGGAAAAGCCAGCTACATCCCTACTACTGAACCCCATCCCCTTCTTCTTTGATGTCATCATACACGAGTGCCTGGAAAGGACTTGAGAGGTGGGGCCGGGAATCAGCGCTGCACACACCCTATGTTCCTTCCCTGCACCTCTTTATATATGGGGGTATGTGTGTGTGTGTGTGTGAGAAATTAAAAAACAAAACAAAACTTTTTTCCCTGGTAGAAAGTTTGAACTAGCAGCCTATTCTAGATTTTAGGGGACAGCAGGAGCAAGAAAATAAAGGATGAAAGGTTTTAATAGCTTGTTTGGCATATAAAGGGGTCTGTTGAAAGGCATGTACACTCACCGGCCAATTTATTAGGTACAACTGTTCAGTTCTTGGTTACACAAATTGCTAATCAGCCAATCAAAGGGCAGCAGCTCGATGCATTTAGACATGGTGAAGACAACTTGTTGAAGTTCAAACAGCATCAGAATAGGGAAGAAAGGGGATTTAAGTGACTTTGAACGTGACATGGTTGTTGGTGCCAGACGGGCTGGTCTAAGGATTTCAAAAACTGCTGATCTGCTGGGATTTTCACACACAACCATCTCTTGAGTTTACAGAGAATGGTCCGAAAAAGAGAAAATATCCAGTGAGCGGCAGTTGTGTGGAGGAAAATGCCTTGTTGAGGTCAGAAGAGAATGGGCAGACTGGTTTGAGATGATAGAAAGGCAACAGTAACCCAAATAACCCCTCGTTACAACCAAGGTATGCAGAATACCATCTCTGAACACACAACTTATCCAGCCTTGAAGCAGATGGAGTACAGCAGCAGAAGACCACACCGGGTGCCACTCCTGTCTGCTGAGAAAAGGAAACTGAGTACAATTCACACAGATCACCAAAATTGGACAATAGAAGATTGGAAAAACGTTACCTGGTCTGATGAGTCTCGATTTCAGATGGTAGGGTAGGAATTTGGCATAATCGTGAAAGCATGGATCCATCCTGCCTTTTATCAATGGTTCAGGCTGGTGGTGGTGTAATGGTGTGGGGGATATTTTCTTGGCACACTTTGAGGCCCCTCTAACCAATTGAGAATTGTTTAACCACTTCCCACCCGGCCAATGCATATATACGGCCGGGTGGGAGCCGTCTACTCCTGATAGGACGTTCAGGAACGTCATTCAGGAGTAGCGGGATCGCGCGTGCGCCCGCGCAGCGGCGCGATCCCGATGCGCTCGTGTCACCCGGACACGGCACATCTCAGATCGGCAGGAGGGCTCTGTGATTGGCCCTCCTGATCACATGACGGCCGTGTCCAATCACTGCCGTCATGTGATGTAAACAAACAGCCGGTTGCTAGGCAATCGGCTCTCCTCTCCTCACACGGAAGTCACCGCTGAGGAGAGGAGAGCAGAACGCTGAAGCCGGCTGATGATCAGTGAGTATGGGCTGCTTTTTACAGCTTTTTACTCACTGATCATCAGTCTAGTGTAAACACACAACACACCACACAGTGTAAACACAATGTCCCCACACATGTCCCCAAAACACACATGTCCCCAAATAATAAAAACACATGTCCCTAATAATAAAAACATGTCCCCCACATATGTCCCACTAAAATCACATGTCCCAATGATTATCTGCACACATATGTACGTGATCACCTGCACACATATGTACATGATCATTTGCGTACATATGTCCGTGATCACACAAACCAATTATTATACACTTAACGGAATTTTTTTTACCAAAAACATGTAGCAGAATAAATTTTGGCTTAAATTTATGACAAAATTTGATTTTATTGGATTTCTTTTCAAATAGAAAAAAGAAAATATTGTTTTTTTTCCAAATTTCTGCTATTTTTGCGCTTATATCGCAAAAAAAAAAAAAAACGGAGTCGTGAATAAATAACACCAAAATAAAGCTCTATTTGTGCGAACAAAATGATAACAATTTCATTTGGGTACAGTGTAGCATGACCGCGCAATTGTCACTGAAAGCGCTAGAGCGCTGAAAGCTGAAAATTGGGCTGGGAAGGAAGGGGGCGAAAGTGCCCTGTATTGTAGTGGTTAAACACCGCGACCTACCTCAGTATTGTTGCTGATCATGTCCATCCCTTTATGACTACAGTGTCCCCATCTTCTGATGGCTCCTTCCAGCAGGATAATGCACCATGTCACAAAGCTCCAATCATCTCACCACTGGACAATGAGGTCCCTGTCCTCCAATGGCCTCCACACTCACCAGATCTCATCCAATACAGAACCTTTGTGATATGGTGGAACGGGCGATTGGCATCATGGATGGGCAGCTGACAATTCTGCAGCAACTGCATGAGGCCATCATGTCAATATGGACCAAAATCTCTGAGGAACGTTTCCAACACCTTTGTTGAATTTATGCCACCAAGAAAAGGAGGTCCAACCCGGTACTAGCACAAGGTGTACCTAATACAGTGGCCAGTGAGTGTATGTGAAAGGTTATTTGTGTTATGTGATGGGTGTACGCCAGTGTTTCTCAAACTTTTTTTTTTTGCCTTGTGGCACACCAAAGAGGTCTAAAAACTTTCAAGGCACACCTAAAAAAAAAAAAAAAAAAAAAAAAAAAAAAAAAAAAAAAGCTCACATTTCACCGATTTTAAAAAGAAAAAAAATATCGATATAATATATATATATATTTTTATACATATATTTAAATATTATTATTATTATTATATATATTTCGTATGTGTATATACACACACGTATATTAATATTATTATTATTATTTTTTTAAAGAAGTCTCTCCCTGGGGTCAGAGCAGAGAAGGGGGGGGGGGGGGCTAGGATGAGAGCAGAGATTGGCAGGTGGCAACTTTGGGGGGTTCTTTTGGAAGGGAGAGGACTACATCCAGGACTTGAAATCTCTGCACCCCCCAACACATTCTCTTGCCCCCCCCCCCCCCTTCTCCTATCATTTCTCCATGTGTGCACCTTTGTTACCTGCCCCCTTTTACTCCACCTTCAAAACTTAAAATACTTCTTCTTTTTTGGGGTTCTAATTGCAAAGGAAACTTTTTTTTGTTTTTCATACTAAGCAAGAGTCAAGAAAATTCAAATATAAAACGCAGTTTAATTTTTTATTTTTTTTTGCATTTCCTCTTTAGGTGACCAGCAACAGCCAGTCAGAAGACGTGGAGTTCGAGATCCACGATGAAATCATGGCTTCCATCCGACGGCAGAGGAAAAGGAAAATGTACAGCACCACCAGTGAAGAAGAAATAGGGGAGCGGCTGCTGACCCAAGCCGCGGCGCTCCTCACCAAGAACAATGATGAGTACGATGCCTTCGGCTTCATGGTCTCGTCGAAACTGCGCAGGATGGATGAGCAGCAGAGACTGTTGGCCGAGGTCCTCATCATGGAAGTCTTGTACAAGGGCATGTTGGGCCAGCTGACGGAAGACAGTCTCGTTTGCCAGTATCCCGGGCAGTTCTACCAGAACCAACCTTCGAGTTGACTACTCCGCTGCCTCGGAGATACCCACCCTCACCAAATATCCCTAACCAACCTCCCTACCCTTTAATGAGGGTTTTTCCAGGAAAGAGTAAAAGCTTTCCACACTTATATGAAAAAAAGGGGTGTTAAGAAAGTTATAATTCACAGCTCATTAACTCTCATGGGGTGAACTGACAAACTATGACTCAACCCAAGATCGGCCATGCCAAGGCAGGTTATTTTGGAATGATCGGCCGTAGGGGGCCAGTTGGATCTCAGCTGCCTTTGTAGACTTCACAACCCTCAGCGATCCTGTAAAACCGAATTTTGCTGCAGGCCATACATTGGTAACCCCCCCCCCCCCCCCCCCCACCCTGTATGTGGAAACGTTTTATCCCTTTCCTGGAGATTCTTTCAACCCACAAAAATGAGGATGGATCAAGTTGAAGTATTTTTTTTATTTTTATTTTTTTGGAGAATGTTTAGATGGTAGAAGCCACTGTGAATGTCCCTCTCCTTAAAAGGGGTAGACTGATGTGTTCCATTTATGAGTAGACAGTGGTGATCTAAACCACCCAATGACTCAACTCTTGCTAAGTCCAGCAAAGAGATCTCTGCCCTTAAGTCTTCAAATCTGCCTCTTTAAGGGATCCAATGCTTGAGCTGGAAACCTTCTTTCATCGCGATTCCAACTTGGGGAGGGCACAGAACTTGCCGCAAGAAAACTAACATTTCCCTTCAGGGTGGACGTTGGGTTCCGATAGCTAAAATCTCATCCAAAGATATCCCCTTTTTGATTGTTGTGTGTGTGTTTTTTTTTTTTTTTTTTTTTTTTTTTTAATTCTTTTCTCTATATATTTCAACATAGCCTTTCAACTGATCTACACCAGCAAGTATGCAAATTAATATATATATATCTAAATAGAATTACTTTAGAATTAGAGAAGTTGCATCTACAGACATTAGGGACAGTAAACACTGTGCTTCTTCTTTCTTTTTTTTTCCTTTTTCCCTCTTGTGAAAGATTGGATACAGTATAATTGGTCAGGTATTGATGTATTGTTAAATTGTGGAGTATTCGCCACACCCGGCTGTATTGTGAAGCTGGGGCCTCCTTTTTTTTTTTTTTTCTTGAGAAACATTAGGAGGTTAGGTTGTGGAAGTTGGGTGTGATAGGGTTTTGATGTTCTGAGGGGAAGAAGAGAAACGAACGTCTAAGGTAAAATTGAAGGGTGATACAAAAACTGTCAAAGGTAAAATTGGAGGAGATGCAAAAACCCTCAATGGTAGAGGGGAGGAGATCTAAAACCCCTCATCTGTAGAGTGGAGGAGATCTAAAACCCCCTCATCGGTAGATTGGAGGAGATCTAAAACCCCCTCATCTGTAGAGTGGAGGAGATCTAAAACCCCCTCATCGGTAGATTGGAGGAGATCTAAAACCCCCTCATCGGTACAGTGGAGGAGATCTAAAAACCCCTCATCGGTAGAGTGGAGGAGATCTAAAAACCCCTCATCGGTAGAGTGGAGGAGATCTAAAAACCCCTCATCGGTAGAGTGGAGGAGATCTAAAACCCCCTCATCGGTATAGTGGAGGAGATCTAAAACCCCCTCATCGGTAGAGTGGAGGAGATCTAAAACCCCCTCATCGGTAGAGTGGAGGAGATCTAAAACCCCCTCATCGGTAGAGTGGAGGAGATCTAAAACCCCCTCATCGGTAGAGTGGAGGAGATCTAAAACCCCCTCATCGGTAGAGTGGAGGAGATCTAAAACCCCCTCATCGGTAGAGTGGAGGAGATCTAAAACCCCCTCATCGGTAGAGTGGAGGAGATCTAAAACCCCCTCATCGGTAGAGTGGAGGAGATCTAAAACCCCCTCATCGGTAGAGTGGAGGAGATCTAAAACCCCCTCATCGGTAGAGTGGAGGAGATCTAAAAACCCCCTCATCGGTAGAGTGGAGGAGATCTAAAAACCCCCTCATCGGTAGAGTGGAGGAGATCTAAAAACCCCCTCATCGGTAGAGTGGAGGAGATCTAAAAACCCCCTCATCGGTAGAGTGGAGGAGATCTAAAAACCCCCTCATCGGTAGAGTGGAGGAGATCTAAAAAACCCCTCATCGGTAGAGTGGAGGAGATCTAAAAACCCCCTCGTAGGTAAAATTGTTGGAGAAACAAAAATCCGCAAAGGTATATTGGAAAAGATATAAAAACCAAAATTGAGGTTAAAAAGTCCCAACACTAATTTCTTTCTTCTGCACCGAGGTTCACAGGGGAGGGCCCTTTCTCATGGGCTGGATCTGTCTTTCTCGGCAGGAGATCTGTTTGTTGATCCCCCCCCCCCCCCCTCCCTGAGCTGAGTGGAGCAGGACGAATGACAGGTCCACGGACACTGTCTGCTCTGTGGGCGGTTGAATGTAAATTGACTAGCTGTCTCTTTACACCCAGCTGCCCTCCGATCCTCTCCCTTCTGTCTGGGTGGATCTCCTTCTGTTTGCTTTAGCTGGATCGGTTTGGAGGTAGGTGGGTGTAAACGGACAACTAGTGGAGGTAAAGGAGTTCAGGTGCACAGAGATCAGTGCCCAGCATGCACAATAATATGCTCTACAACAAAATATCTATAAAAAGTCCATAATGACTAGTGAGCAATAGCGGCAGCCATAATCAGAGTTGGCCATCTCTGTATATAAGGACAAGTTCCATATAGAGGGTGTAGACAGACACAAATCCGTTTGCATCTGCGGCTCCATAGACGAGAATGGAGGGTCTGATTGGGTCCGTTTTGAAGAATGGACAGGTGGACCTGGTTGGGTTGCTCATGTATAAGGGGCAAAAGTCTTTCACCTTCAGGTTATTTGGGAACTCACAAGGTGGTGTTTCTTGTAGCCATCGGCTCCAGCAGGATAGTTGTCTAAGCTGGAGACCTTATCTTCTAAGGTCATTGTCCATATTCCCATCGCACACATTCCTGGTATGAGCTCTCCAAGGGACTGGGTGCTGCAGTGACCACCAGTTGGATACTGGAGTATTACACATAACACTGTAAATATCACATTACAAAAAAGTGCAATGTTTCGGAGCTTTGAAGGACCCCTTCATCAGGCATGCTTGACAAAGGGGCCCTGCGTGCCTCCAAAACATTGCACTTTTGTGTAATGTGATCTTTCTTCAATAAAAAATCTGACTTATTTAAAGTCTGTGGTGTGCTGGGTCATATTTATAAAGCGCCTTATCCTGTTAAGTAACATAGTTAGTAAGGTTGAATAAAGACACCAGTCCATCCAGTTGAACCTGAGTGAGTGTCTACAATTAACCCTAATCCTGTATATTGCACACTCACATCAGTCCCTACCCTCAATCCAAGGTCCCCATTCATATACTATGGCCAATTTTTGGACAGAAGCTAATTAACCTACCAGCATGTCTTTGATCTTATCTAGGGACAAGGTGGTGTTGAGGTGTAGGACTCTCTTCTTACCTGTAGTGAACTTTACCTTTCACCTTAAACCAGATCATCATTTTTACATCCGTTTCTCCAAAACCAGTTTACCCTTAAGGAGCTTTCGCTCCATTGTCTGGATGTGGTTGTGATCTCTCGGCCACTGCTCCTTTCAGGAAAATTGAATTCCATTTTTATTTCATAAATTTGGATGGCCCCCATAAGGGTTCACTGGCTTCTGGTTCCACCATTTCTCAATGCTCAGGTGGACCATTATCCAAGCTTATGGACTTTTGGATCTGGTTCCACCATTTCCTCTCAAGGCTCACCCTATTTGATCGGTGGGTGCTTCTTTGGCTTATCATCTTCAGCCTACTGTTGCTCATTCATGCAAGGCTGCCAACTGGTCTTCCGTTCACGCATTCTAGTTCTAACAGGTAGACATTAAGCCCTCCTCTTATGACAGCTTTGGGCGTAAGGCTTTTTGAGCTGAAGGCATTTTCCAGTGTTCTGTTTTGCTTTTTATAGGCCTGTTACCAATTTTGTTCTTGTGTTTAAAACTGCAAAAAAAAAACACACTGGAGCATTCAAACCCCTAGTGCCTTGCCACCATCAAATTTTATTAAATTTAAAATCCAAAAACCTACTCACAAGCGTGAGAAACTGCAAGTGTACCAAAGAACAACTCCAGAAACTGCAAGCGTACCAAAGAACAACTCCAGCTTAGGATGATGTTATAATAGCTGTGGTTGGAAGGTTGACAGGTTTCGGGGGGCATGCCCCCTTCCTCAGAGCTATCCTCTGAGGAAGAGCGTAACCTACTCACAAGCACTAGAAGGTACAAGCATATCATTAAACAACTCCAGCCTAGGATAATGCCAAAAAAATCTGCGTTTGGAAGGCTAAAACATTTTGGGGGACATGCACTTTTCCTCAAAGCTGGTAGCTCTGTGGAAAGGGGGCATGTCCCCTGAAACCCATCAGCCTTTCTTTCACAGCTATTATGGCATCCTCCTAAGCTGGAGTTGTTTTTGATACACTTGTACAGTCTCCTGGTTGTAGGTTTTTGGCTTTTAAATGTAATAACATTTTGGTGATGGAAATGTAGAAGGTGTTTGCGCCCTCCTGTGTTTATTTCGCAGGTGTTTCTGGAGTTTCCCCACTTGAGGAAGGAAGCATCCCTTTAAATATTAAGTGTGCACCATTGGGTGTAGGGTGGAGTGAGCACTGAAGTGGTATTACGTTCTTGTGGATACAATTATTTGCTGTGTTGCTCACCCCTCACTTGGACTGCTTTTAGACATCTCGAAGATGAAGACTTCCAGCATCCATAAATGGTTGAAACAAAAAATAGGATTTTCGTGCTCCTCTGTAAAATCCTCTTTTTGGGGTCCATAGGGGAACATTGGTTCCACCACTGATCATGCTCTATGTTATGCTTTTCTACATTTGTGGGACATAATGGTGGTGGTAGTAGTAGGAATTACCCTGGGCTGGGCCACAGTTCCTGTTCTCCTGTAGGCAGCAGTATAACCTGAAGGTGAAACAAAAGGGAACACGCAGGGGCATCAGACTAAGTGTAGTGGGTTAAAATCAAATGGATTTATTAAAGGTCAGTTGGCAACCTACATGGGTAGTAAACAAGTAGGTATATCTGGATATAGGGAAGATATATAGAGGTGCCCTGTGGTCATCCAGAGGTGATCCCGAAACACTTGAAGCTCCTAAGCCTCATGTGCCATGGGGATACTGAGAATCACCAGCCAGAAGCAGTGGTAACCAGTGTGAAAGGAGCTGGACCAGAAGGACGTCAGTGGGAGACCAGATATGCCTGTGATAGATTAGGTGGCACATTTCCAAGCAACCACTTCTTGGAGATGGAGGTAGACTTGCTGTCCCTAGCAGTTGGCCATTTATTTCTCAGTGTTAGTTTCTCATATTTATACATCGCCATCATATTCTGCAGTGCTTTTAGAAAGAGTAGACTCCTCAAAGTTTAGTTGCTGCCCCTGCAAAGCATAAGGCTTCCCTTTTCAGTTGTTCAGTGCTCTATGGGAGAAATTGGGGATTTTTTTTGGTTGCTGTGGGCCAAGAGAACAATGTTTCATAGAACCTAAAATATTTAGTCCCCGCCCCTGAGGAGCTTAGATTCCCTTTTCGGTCTTTCAGTACACTAGGGGGAGAAACTGAGGATTTTAATATTTGCTGTGGGCAGAGAGAGCAGTTTTGCATAGAATATACAATATTTAGGTCCCGCCCCTGAGGAGCTTAAAGTCCCTTTTCATTCTTGTAGTGCATTCTAAGGAAGATGGAAGGAGAATCTTATTGGCTGCTATGGTAATATCTTTTTTTTCTTTTTCTCCCCCCTTCAAATGCATCAAAGTTCTTTCATCCAAGCCTTGTAGAGTTCAAATGATGAAAGCAACTTAATTAAGAACCACCTATGAGGGCAGGAATGGGCACTGAAAAGTCCATCTTCATTTCATACTGTTACTAGGCCTTTCTGAGTAGGCATTGAAGTTGTAAGCTAGACAACGTTGTTTTCAGTAAACTTAGTTATGATTTTTTTTTTTTTTTTTTTGGTTTAGTTTAACTTTTGAGAAACTGTTCTACTGCCATGTACGGTGAAGTAAACAGTAATACATTTGAAAGCAGAGGTCTTGATTTTGCAATAAAACTAATTTTACGTAAATATGCTTTAGTGATGCCTCTAATGTTCAATGTTAAGATTGCAGACATTGATGAGATCACCTGGGGTAGATTGATGGCTGATTCAGTTCAGAAAATATCAAGAAACATCTGAAAGCTATGAAATGATCCAGTGATTGGGAAGTGGGCCTTTTATAGGTTTTAGTAAAACTTGTCGGGACAATCGGTACTGCCAATGGTTCCGCCCACTTCTGGAACTGTTACTGCTCGATTCCTGTAAGGTGCCTACACACGTCATAGTTACATAGTTACATAGTTAGTCAGGTTGAAAAAAGACACAAGTCCATCCAGTTCAACCAAAAAAAATAAATAAATACATAAATAAATAAATAAATAAAATATACTATACATACATACACATACACATATACACATATATATATATATATATATATATACATATACATACACATACATACACACATACATACATATACCAGCCCATATACCCAATTCTATACCCACAGTTGATCCAGAGGAAGGCAAAAAACCCCAGCAGAGCATGATCCAATTTGCTAAAGCAGGGGAAAAAATTCCTTCCTGATCCCCCGAGAGGCAATCGGATTTTCCCCGGATCAACTTTACCTATAAATTTTAGTACCCAGTTATATTACGTACACTTAGGAAATAATCCAGGCCTTTCTTAAAGCAATCCACTGAGCTGGCCATAACCACCTCTGCAGGGAGTCTATTCCACATTTTCACAGCTCTTACTGTGAAGAAACCTTTCCGTATTTGGAGATGAAATCTCTTCTCCTCTAGACGTAAAGAGTGCCCCCTTGTCCTCTTTGTTGACTTTAAAGTGAATAACTCGACACCAAGTTCCCTATATGGACCCCTTATATATTTGTACATGTTGATCAAATCCCCCCTTAATCTCCTCTTATCAAGAGTGAATAAATTCAGTTCCTCTAATCTTTCCTCATAGCTGAGTTGCTCCATGCCTCTTATCAGTTTGGTTGCCCTTCTCTGCACTTTCTCCAGTTCCCCGATATCCTTTTTGAGAACTGGTGCCCAAAACTGAACGGCATATTCCAGATGAGGTCTTACTAATGATTTGAACAGGGGCAAAATGATATCTCTCTCTCTGGAGTACATACCTCTCTTAATACAGGAAAGGACTTTGCTCGCTTTGGAAACCGCAGCTTGGCATTGCATGCTATTATTGAGCTTATGATCTACCAAAACCCCCAGATCCTTCTCCACTATGGATTCCCCCAGTTGTACTCCCCCTAGCGTGTATGATGCATGCATATTCTTAGCCCCCAAGTGCATAACCTTACATTTCTCAACATTAAACCTCATCTGCCACATAGTCGCCCAATTAGACAGAGCATTGAGGTCTGCTTGTAAATTGGTGACATCCTGTAAGGACGTTATTGCACCACATAGCTTGGTGTCATCTGCAAAGACGGAAATGTTACTCTTGATCCCAGACCCAATATCATTTATAAAGATATTAAAAAGTAAGGGTCCCAGCACTGAACCTTGGGGTACACCACTCATAACCTTAGACCATTCAGAGTAAGAATCATTAACCACTACTCTCTGAATTCTGTCTTTTAGCCAGTTTTCTATCCATCTACAAACTGATGTTTCCAAACCTGTAGACTTTACCTTACACATGAGCCGTGTGTGCGGAACAGTATCGAATGCTTTTGCAAAATCCAAATATATCACGTCCACCGCCACCCCTCTGTCCAAGGTTTTACTTACCACCTCATAAAAAGAAATCAGGTTTGTCTGACAACTTCTGTCTTTCATGAATCCATGCTGTCTGTTGCTCAAAATATTTTTTTCCTGCAAGAACTCATCTATGTGGTCTTTTATTAATCCCTCCAGTATCTTCCCAACTATAGAAGTTAAACTAACGGGTCTATAATTACTTGGTAAAGACTTTGTTCCCTTTTTAAATATAGGCACCACATTGGCCCTGCGCCAATCCAGTGGTACTATTCCTGTCATTAATGAGTCCCTAAAAATTAGATACAATGGCTTTGAAATTACAGAGCTCAATTCTTTTAGGATCCGTGGGTGGATGCCATCAGGTCCAGGTGCTTTCTCCACCTTTATTCTGTCCAAATATTTCTGGACCATATCACTTATGAGCCATTGTGGATTAGGGGCTGCGTCAGTACCACCCCCATTGTGGACATGAGCTCCCCCATGCTCCTTTGTATACACAGAGCTGAAGAAAGTATTTAATAAGTTAGCCTTCTCTTTGTCCCCAGTCACCCACTCCAGATTATTTTGCAAAGGGCCTACATGCTCAGACTTAACCTTTTTACTATTAATATATTTGAAGAATTTTTTGGGGTTTGTCCTACTGTCTTTTGCAATCTGTCTTTCATTTTGAATTTTTGCATCCTTGATTTCCTTTTTACATATTCTGTTAAATTCCTTGTAACATTTAAATGACACTAGTGTTCCTTCATTTTTATATTTTTTGAAAGCTCTTTTTTTATAGTTTATAGCTTTTTTAACTTTGGCCGTGAGCCACATCGGCTTTATTTTTAACCTTTTAAACTTATTGCCCATGGGAATATACTTTGCCGTGAGATCACAAACAAGCTTTTTGAAGAATTCCCATTTCTGTTCTGTGCCCATTGGTGCCAATATTCTCTCCCAGTCTAAGTCCTGGAGAGCAGCCCTCATCCTTGGAAAATTTGCTCTCTTGAAATTAAGTGTTTTTATCTTTCCCGTATGTGATTTTTGCTTACAGCTAACATCAAATGAAATCATGTTATGGTCACTGCTACCCAGATGTTCCTTTATCTGAACATTAGTAATACGTTCTGCATGGTCATCTTCAGCTCCCTGGTGCTTGAAGACCACCAGCTCTCAGACTGATGATAATGAAGTCTCAATGAGGTGCATATTGAGGAGGACTAGAAAAGTAAATGTTTAAGCTGGTAGTAAAGTACCGGTAGCATATTGTAGGATGAAAAGTAAGGCTTTTGGCAGTTAAATGCCCTTTTTGGACCTGGATCACTTCACCCCTCACAACTGGTCCCAAATCCCTTTGTCCCTATTCATCCATCACAACAATCTCTCTTCTGGACATGGATTCTTCTCCACACAAGACACAGTGTCGCATTTAATTGGTGTCCCCTCATTAATCCAAGTTTTAGGTGTATCAGTGTCTATTCATTTCTCTGTCCGTTATGTTCATTAGTGTCTCCTTGTGTCCATGTATGGTTTTTGAGACTCCTATATGGAATGAAGACAAATATTTTCCTTGGTGGAATGGAGACGGAGCATTTTCTTGGCAGGACTGAGACAAAGGACAGACTCCTGGGCAGGATTTCATAGAAGACAGCCTACTTAGTGGGTTAAGAACATCCTCCTGGGTGGGATGGAGACACCATCCCACATCTTGGGTGGGGCAGTGACAGAGTATATTGTGCTTCATAGGGTGGAAACAGGACATCCTGCTGGTTAGGATGCAGACAAGACCATATGGATTCAGAGGTGATTCAGTTCGCATTGTGCGCTATACAAGTATTTCATTCATTCGTTCATTCATATCCTGGGTGGGATGGAACAGAGGACATCCACCCAGGTTGGATTTAAACAGAGGATGTTTTCCTTGATGGAGTGGAGACAGAGGACACCCTCCTAATTGGAATGGAGACAAAGACCTTCTCTTGGGTAGGATGGACAAGAGGACATCCTCCTGGGTTGGACAGTGACAGATTATTTTTATTGGATTGGATGGAGATAGGGGATGTTCTCCTTGATAAGGTGGAAACAGAGGACATTCCTCTGTTTTGGCATTGAGACAAGAACATCCTCCTGGGTGGGACGGAGACCAAGGACAGCTTCTATTATGGGGTGGAGATTGAGGACAGCCTCCTATAGTGGGATGGAGACTAAGGACACCTTCCTTCACAGGTTGAAATTAGAGGACATCCTCCTTGGTGGGATGGAGATTAAGGACATCTTCTTTCATGGGGCAGCAATGGAAGACATCCTCCTGGGTGGGATGGAAAATAAGGACATTTTCTTTCATGGGGCAGAGATAGAGGACGTTGACCTTCACGGTACAGAAATTGAGGACACCCTCCTGGTTGGTATGGAGACTAAGGACATCTTTCTTCATGGAGCTGAAATGGAGGACATCGTCCTTGATGGGGTAGAGACTAAGGACATCCGCCTGGGTGGGATGGAGACTAAGGACAACTTCCTTCATGGGGTAGATCTGGAGGACATCCTCCTGGGTGGGATGGAGACTGAGCACATCTTCCTTCATGGGACAGAGATGGAGGACATCTTCCTACAGTAGGTGGGATGGAGACTAAGGACATCTTCGTTCATGGGGCAGAGATGGAGGATCCTGCTGGGTTGGATGGAGGACATCTTCCTAGGTGGGATAGAGATGAATGACATCTTTTATATGGTGGAGATAAAGGACATCTTCCTGGGTAGGATGGGGACAGAGGACAACCTGGGTTGGGATAGAGACAGATGGAATTTTTCTGGGTGGGATGGAGACGGAAGACATCACCCTTGATAGGGTAGAGACAGATGACACACGCTTGGTTGGGATGGAGACAAATTACATCCTCCTCCGTGGGATGGAAACAGAGGACATTCTGAGTGGAATAAGGATACCCTACTGGGTGGGTTGGAATTGGAAATAGAGGATATACTTCAGGGTTGGACAAAGACAGAGAATATGCTTCTGGGTGTTATAAGGTTGTTCTCTCTTGCGTGGGATAGTGAAATACCAACTGGTGCAACTACAGATTTTATTAAACCCTTTTTGAATCATGGAACCTGCCACTCCTCTGCCTAAACGATTTTGCTTTGATCATAATATTTGGTTATCACCTAATGCCCTTTACCCTCACATGATTAAAAAAAAATTTCAACTTGACTTAAAAACAAATCACATGGTTAAAATAAAAAAGGCATGGGCAGGAATACAGAACGTGGCAGTTCTGTTATCAGCTTGTGGTCTAGATGTAGGATTGATCATGCAAGGGTGATGACATCACTGTGCCAATGCTGGCAATTCTGCTAGTACTGTGCACAGAAGGAATCCCTCATCGCACATCTAAGGGTCCACTCTGGTCTTTCATCTGCTCTGACTGCGGCAAGAGCTTCGACCAGAAATCTCGCTTTGTAGTGCACTGGAGGATGCACATGGGCCTGGAACCTTTCCTGTGCTCCTACTGCGGTGAGTGTTTTCAGCACCGGGCGCAGCTGGTGGAGCATCGGAGAATTCATACGGGAGATAAGCCCCACTCCTGCTCTGAGTGCAAGAAGTGTTACTCCGAAATGGCGATGCTCAACCGCCACTGCCAAAGGACCCATGGCAGCAAACCGTATTCATGCCCTGAGTGTGGGAAAGGCTACACGGAAAAGACAATCCTGAACCGGCATTTGAAGACTCATTTGGACTTTAAGCCGTTTGGAGTGTGAGAAATCGTTCGCCGATGAGTTCCTGCTAAAGAGCCATCGGCGGGTTCACAGCAAACAGTTCTCGTGTGGGGAGTTCGGGAAGTCTTTTCCGTTCAAGTCGCATCTCGCAAAACACACACATACGCACGTCGCTGGCAATCTGTTATGTAGTTAGGAAAGGGTGGAGCTTATCTCTCTTGAATTGGTACGAAGAGGGGACGGTTCACCTCCCGGTGTTGATTGCATTCTGCTCTTCTATGGTTATTACATGTGTTCTCCACCTTCATTGCTTCAGTCTGTTGTTAAAACTATCCACTTCACCGTTCCCCTATTACAAAAGATGATCCCAGCTTAGAAAGGAAAGTAGGAAGTAGAATGTTTAAAAAGCCTTTCCTACCTGGACTTCTTCCCTGCCTTGTAAAACAAATCTTTGTAGGCTATATTCGCCAAGAAATCATTCCTAGTGTCTTCTTGGGTTCCATGGTGTCATCAAGGCAAACTGTAAATTTCCTCATTAGAATCTGAACAAAAAAAACATCCACCAAGCTCAGTCTAAAAAGAATTGCATCCACAGATGCAATTCTTAATCCACAGAAATTAGACTTAATAATAGCATTTCCAGAAATCCTCCATGACAACACCCAGGGTAATGTCTTCCTGGAGTTAATATTTGAGCTGTTTCGTTGTGCATTGATCTTTGGATATCTCTGAGAAATCCTCAATGACAGTATTCTGGAATATTGCCTTCCTATAACGAATTTTCAAGTTGTTTTGTTGTACCTTGATTTTTAGCTGCGGAGCTGATCTGTGTCTTACCTTTATTGCTGTGGGTCGGCTGGCACCTGTTGTTCCACTAGCTTGTGTTCAGCTCTGCTGCACTCTGCAGCTATGGGTGTCGCTGGCTCCACCTGTTGCTTAATTATATCATTCCTTCCTCCTACTTCCTGTCCAGCCCCCCATGTGCTTCTCTATTTAAATTTCTTTCAGATCAGCTTTAACCTGACCTGATTATCTTGTCTGCAGCCCGCCCTGATCTTGGCTCGCTATCCGGCTCTCCTTTGCTTCATCCATCTATCCTTGTGTGACTGTGCCTTCTGGTACTCCCCTAGCGAGCAGGGTGAACCCGAGGGGGGTGACCTGGCGTCAGCACTCCGCTAAGCCCAAACCCTCGTGAGGGGGTCCCTGGCAGAATACCGGCTGGCCCTTAGACTCCATTTCCTGGGGGATCCCGTGTTACCTGCTCGCCTGTGGTAGTACCGTGACACTTGATCTTTTGGTTATTTGTAAGAAATCCTCCATGACGACACTTTGGGTAACCAGCTACCTATATTAAATCTTCAAATTATTTAGCTGTCTGCGAGGAATCCCCCCATGACAACACCCTGGGTAACCCACAGAATAGACTTGCTCATAATTCCATTTCCAGAAATTCTCCAGCATAATTGTCTCCCTAGAGTTAATATTTCAGCTGTTTCATTGTGAATTGAGCTTTGGATATCTCTGAGAAATCCTCAGTGACAGTATTCTGGACTATTGCCTTCCTATAATGAACCTTCAAGCTGTTTTGTTGTACCTTTTTAATTTGTAGCTACCTGTGTGGAATCTTCCATGACAAAACTCTGGGTAATGCCTCATATAATCATTCTTCAAGCTGTTATGTTGTACCTTGATTTTTGGCTGTAAGGAATCCCCAATGATGACACTTTGGGTAGGTGTCTCTAAATAGGAAGAATCCTCCATGATAACATCCTGTGTACCTTACGCCATACAAATAATCTTCATGTTGTTTTGTACCCGATCTTTGGCTATCCGTGAGGAATCCCCCATGATAACATCCAGGGTAACCGCCTCCCTATAATTAATCTTTAAGTTGTTTTGTTGTACCTAGATCTTTGGTTATCGGTGAGGAATACACCATGACGACACTTTGGGTAACCAGCTACCTATATTTAATATTTAGGTTGTTTTGCTGTACCTAGATATTTAGCAATCTGTGAGGAATCCCCCGACAGCAACTGGGGTAACCCACAGATATTAGACTTACCCATAATTCCATTTCCAGTAAAAGTCCATGATAACACCCAGGGTAATTTTCTCCCTACAGTTAATATTTGAGCTGTTTTGTTGTGCATTGATCTTTGGATATCCCTGAGAAATCCTCAATGACAGTATTCTGGATTATTGCCTTCCTCTAATTAATCTTCAAGCTATTTTGTTGTACCTTGATTGTTGGCTATCTGTGAGGAATCTTCCATGGCAAAACACTGGTTACTGCCTCATATAATAATTATTCAACCTGATATGGTGTACCCTGATATTTGGATATCTGTAAGGAATCTCCCATGATAACACATTGGGTAAGCGTCTCTAAATGGGAAGAATCCTCCATGATAACATGCTGGGAACTTACGCCCTTTTAATTAAATCTTTGTTGTTTTTATTGTACCCTGATCTTTGGCTATCCGTGGGGAATTCCCCATGACGACACTTTGGGTAACCAGCTACCTATATTTAATCTTCAAGTTGTTTTGTTGTATCTTGAGCTTTGGCTGTCAGGAATCCCCCATGATGACACTTTGGATAGACATCTCTAAATGTGAGGAATCCAATATGATAACATCCTGGATAACGTCCACCCTATAAATAATCTTCATGTTGTTTTGTTGTACCTTGATCTTTGGCTATCTGTGGGGAATCCCTCATGACAACACCCTGGGTAATGCCTCATATAATCCTTCTTAAAGCTGCTTTGTTGTACTTTGATCTTTCGTTATCTGTAAGGAATCCCCCATGATGACAATTTTGGTAGGTGTCTCTAAATGTGAAGAATCCTCCATGATAACATCTTGGGTAACTTCCACCCTATAATTAATCCTCAAGTTGCTTTGCTGTACCTTGATCTTTGGCTATCAGGAATCCCCTATGATAACACCCTGGGCAGGCATCTCTAAATGTGAGAAATCCTCCATGAAAACATCCTGGGTAACTTCTGCCCTTTTTATTATCTTCAAGTTTTTTTTTTTATGTACCTTGATCTTTAGCTATCTGTAAGGACTCCCCCATGACAACACCTTGGATAACTGCCTCCCTATAATTAACCAAAGATCAAGGTACAACAAATAAAATTGAAGATTTGTTATAGGGAGGCAGTTACTCATGGGGGATTCCTCACAGATAGCTGTAGAGCAGGGGTAGGCAACCTGGGGCCCTCCAGCTGTTATGGAACTACATTTCCCATGAGGCATTGCAAGACTGGCAGTTACAATTACTCGCAGAGGCATGATGGGACTTGTTGTTCTACAACAGCTGGAGGGCCCTGGGTTGTCTGCCCTTGCTGTAGATTGAGGTACAGCAAAATAACTTGAAGATTAGTTCTAGGGTGGAAGTTACCAAGGATATTATCATGGAGGATTTCTCATATTTAGAGATGTCTATGCAAAGTGTCGTCATGGGGGATTCCTTACAGATAGCCAAAGATCAAGGTACAACATATCGGCTTGAAGAATGACAAAACAATATGAAGATTAAATATAGGTAGAAAATGGTTACCCAAAGTATTTTCATGCAGGCTTCGTCACAGATAATGAAGGATCAATAGAAAAAAAAACAAACGTTCATATTCACCTTTAGCTGTCCCCTACCAGCTCTAAGCTTGTACGACCACTGATCATTCAGTTCTCAGTCCACTCAGAGTGGTGACTGTCTCTGCCCCTCCAGCACTCAGTGCAGTGCCAGGCTGTACAGGAGATGGAAGCTGCTGGCTTAGCCTTTCAGCTGCAAGCTCAGAGGTTGAGCCAGGCAGCTGGGTAGATCCCAACATTATTGTCCGGATCCTTCCAGAGCCTGAAGCAGGTCTGTGACGTCAGCCGGCAGTGAGCTTTTCAAAAGCAATCAAGCAATCAAGCACTCCTGTGACCCAGAAGAGAAGTATGACTGAAAGAGCTTTGTCCATACGTCAGTGTATAACAGATCATGATTGTTTTTTTTTTTGCTACCTGTGCGGCTGCTGTGTGGGGGAGGGGGGTTTTAATCTCCCTGTTTGTTCGGGTGACCATCATCCATTAGACATAAAGTGATGGGAAACCTAGGGAACCACACCAGCTCCAGTGACCTCTAAAAGGGGATTTCATCCTACTTTGGAGAGATTTCCTCTCACTTCCTGTTGTGTCTTTTGGGACAAGCGTTGAAGAAGAATCTCCTCAATGGGACACAGACAGGCCCAACTTCCTCCCACAGTGCCTAGGCTTAGATTTAATAAACTTGGAGAATGCAAACCTGGTGCAGCTCTGCATAGAAACCAATCAGTTTCCATTTTTTTTTTTTTTGTCAAAGCTTAATTAAACAAACTAAAGTTTTAAGCCGATTGGCTACCATGCACAGCTGCACCAGATGTTGCTTTCTCCAGTTTTAGTAAATCAACCCCTATGTGTTGGAATATAGCTGTTTTTCAAAATTCCAATTTTGAAAAGAATAAAACAATAGAATAGAATATAAAATAACAATAGAACAGAATAGAAAATAATAGAATAGAAAATAAAACAATATAAAACAATAGAATAGAAAATAAAAGAATAGAGAATAAAATAATTGAATAGAAAATAAAGGAATATAATAGAAAAGAATAGACTAAAATAGAATACATTTGAATAGAATAGAATAGAAAGAATATAGCCACCAAAGCTTAATTGAACAAGCTGAAGTTAGAAGCTGATTGGCTACCATGCACAGCTGCACCAGATGTTGCTTTCGTCAGTTTTAGTGAATCAAAACTTATGTGTATTAGTGTTAGAATATAGCTGTCTTCCGTAATTCCAAATTCAAAAAGAATAGAATAGATTTGAATAAAATAGGATTAAAAAAGAATAGAATAGAAAACAAAGGAATGGAATAGAGTAAAACAGAATAAAATATAATAGAAAATAAAGGAATATAATAGAAAATAAAAGAATAGACTAGAAATTAATGTAATAGAAAATAAAAGTTTAGAAAATAAAATAATTGAATAGAAAATAAAGGAATAGAAAAGAACAGAATAAAGTAGAAACAAATAAATAAGCTTAATTGAACAAGCTGAAGTTAGAAGCTGATTGGCTACCATGCACAGCTGTACCAGATGTTGCTTTCTCCAGTTTTAGTGAATCAACCCCTATGTGTATTAGTGTTAGAATATAGCTGTCTGCCGAAATTCCAAATTCGAAAAGAATAGAATAGATTTGAATAAAATAGGATTAAAAAGAATAGAATAGAAAATAAAGGAATGGAATAGAGTAAAACATAATAAAATATAATAGAAAATAAAGGAATATAATAGAAAATAAAAGAATAGACTAGAAATGAATATAATAGAAAAGGTTAGAAAATAAAAGAATTGGTGCAACTTCCTTTGGATTTCCAGGTATGGCCAGTATATGCAGTATAATACCTCCTAAAAGTAATAGATTGGCTCCCATAGCTTAGTATCCAAATAAGTTAATTTATTAAAAATATTTAAAAAAACTCAAAAAATTTAAGAACAAATGAAATCAAAAATCCATACAACGCAAGGTAGCAAAGGTAAGCAGAGCTGTGGGTTTGCAGCGTGCGTTCCACCCACTAGCTCTGATACCTGGAAGTGACCTAGTAAGCAGGGCAACACCGTACGCGTTTCGTCATTGACGTCTTCAGCGGGAGTGCCATCTTGCTACACCCTATGCTTTTTATGGGAGAGCGGTCGTGTAAGTTCCACCCCCTCCCCCTAGGTGTTATCCAATCATATGGAAGGGGCCGGAGTGTTCCCATATAAGAAGAATAATAATATAAACCAAGCATTCTCCCCAAAATTTGTCTAAAAGGAATTACATACTTATATTGCACAAACCCCCACTCTCCCATACTTTAAAAGAATATATGATAATACAGCAACACGTAACATAAAAAAGGAACGCAATCCACATGATGAAAATTACCCCATATGAGGTACCCAAACTCCTCCTATCTACCAAAGGCAAATCCAGGTATTACCTGGTAAACCTACTCAATCCAAATAAGAACAGAATAGATGCTAAGAGAAGAGCAGAGAAAAGAGCAGAAATAGGAGACAAGAGACACCCCCTCTCCCCTAGAAAAGGGGAAAAAAGGAAGGGGGGGGGGTCACTGCTGAACTAAAAGGCAATAAAATAGTATAAACAGTATATATATATATATTGTGTATGTTAAGCATCACGAGGCAATATATGTAAGGGGAAAACCTACAAACAATACCCCATATGTGAAAAATTTAAAAGAAGTTTGTTTGAAATCTTTGCAAATTTATAAAAAAAATAAAAATAAATCCCACGTACATAAGTAATCACAGCCTTTGCCATGACACTCACAATTGAGCTCAGGTTCATCCTTTTTCCACTGATCATCCTTGAGATGTTTTTACAACTACAACTGGAGTCCACCTCTGGTAAATTCAGTTGATTGGACATGATTTGGAAAGGACACACCTGTCTATATAAAGGTCACAGAGTTAACAGTGCATGTCAGAGCACAAACCAAGCCATGAAATCCAAGGAACTGTCTATAGACCTCCGAGACAGGACTGTATTGAGGCACAGATCTGGGGAAGGGTACAGAAAACTTTCTGCAGCATTGGAGGTCCCCATAAGCACAGTGGCCTCCATCATCTGTAAATGGAAGATGCTTGGAACCACCAGGACTTTTCCTAGAACGGGCCACCCAGCTAAACTGAGCGATCGGTGGAGAAGGGCCTTAGTCAGGGAGGTAACCAAGAACCCGATGGTCACTCTGACAGAGTTCCAGTGTTTGTCTGTGCAGAGAGGAGAACTAGACATGTGCAATTCATTTTGGTCCAAATACAAATTCGGACTAATTTTTGGTTATTCTGAGATTCGGGTGTATCCAAGTCTCTGAATGAAATAGTAACGAATGGTAACAACATTAGTTTAAATCCAATAACCTTTTTTTTTTTATATTCGTTTTCTAACAAATTCCAACTTTTCAGAATGACTATGCCGCGTACACACGACCGGACTTTTTGACAGCAAAGGTCCGACGGAACGAGTCCATCGGACAGATCGATCGTGTGTGGGCTCCATCGGACCTTTGCTTGCCAAAAATCCGGCGGACTTTAGAAATAGAAAATGTTTTAAATTTTTCCACCGGACCGAGAAATCCGTTCGTGTGTATGCTAGTCCGACGGACAAAAACCAACGCTAGGGCAGCTATTGGCTACTGGCTATGAACTTCCTTATTCTAGTCCGGTCGTACCTCATCACGTTCAAATCCGTCGGACTTTGGTGTGATTGTGTGTGGCCAAGTCCGTTCATTCGGAAAGTCCGTCGCAAAGACCATCGGACCTAGTCCCTCGAAAAGTCCGGTCGTGTGTACGTGGCATTAGAACTCGGATTTGAAAAACAATCAACCGATTCTAAATCTATTTGAAGAAATAGCTGGTTGTTAAGCAGCGGGCCAGGAAGCCGGCTTCCCGCCAGCGTCCTTAACAACCATGGCTCGTCATCTGTCAGCGGGCTTCCCCACTGACAGACGAATATGAAGATAAAGAATGCTGGCAATAGAAAAATGTTTTTAAAAAAAATGCCGTAGGGTTCCCCCCCCAGTCAATACCAGGCACTTCAGATCTTGTATGGATTTTAAAGAGAACCCCACGTCAAAATTAAAAAATAAAAACGGCATGGGGTCCCCCCCAAATCCATACCAGACCCTTATCTGAGCATGCAGCCTGGCAGGTCAGGAAAGGGAGGGGAAGACGAGCGAGCGCACCGCCCCTCCTGAACCATACCAGGCCACATGTCATCAACATCAGGGGTGGGTGCTTTGGGGTAGGGAGGGCTTTGCGTCCCCCACCCCAAACGTGTATGGGGATAGGGGCCTCTTCCTGACAACCCTGGCCTGTGGTTGTCGGGTTCTGTGGGGGGCTTGTCGGAATCTGGAAGCTCCCTTTAACAAGGGGGCCCCCGTATCCTAACTTCCCTTATGTGAATGGGTATCAGGTAAATCGTACCCATACCCATTCACCAAAAAAAGTGTCAAAAAGTAGGAAACACAGGACCAATCCTTTATTTAAAAAAATAAAATAAAAAATAGTGCCCCTCGATGCCCGCCGACCCAAAAAATGGCAAAAACTGCTCCCTCTCCTAAGAGACTACTCGCCGTTTGCCCTCTCTTTTCTTTGACAGCTCTTATGTAGGCAAGGGGCGGGGCCACCCGGTTATGTCATCTTTCTGACTTCACGTGACAAAGCAAAGGCTTTAAGGGCCTGGTATGGATGGGGGGGGGGGGGGGGACAGTATGCAAAATCTGTGTTTTATTTTAAATCCCAAGATTATAGCTAGTGATGGACGAACTTCCGATGGGAAGTTCCGCGAACGCGGCCGATAGTTCGCGAACCGTAACGTTCGCGGCGGGCCCCATTGACTTCAATGGGAGGCGAACTTTGCAAACCTACAGGTCAAATTTGCAGCCACAAAATAATTACTAGCTGTGCAAACATAGTCCCACCACATGGCCAATGACATAACACATGTATGAGGTGAATCTGGGATCGACAACTACAAGCATTCTTTTTTTATATGTAAAATTGTTGTGACAATTCAGGATTGTGGAGCGCATGAAGGCAATGGAGGAGAGGGAAGGTCAGGGTAGGCAAAGAAGAGGGTGCAGGAGATGATCACCAGCAGCGTGACATGCAGCAATGACACCTGCACCGTGATAGAGTGATCTGACACCAGCACCGTGATAGAGAGCACTGACATCAGCAGCCTGACATACAGCAATGACAGCTACACCGTGATAGAGTGATCTGACACCAGCACCGTGATAGAGAGCACTGACATCAGCAGCGTGACATACAGCAATGACACCTGCACCGTGATAGAGTGATCTGACACCAGCACTGTGATAGAGAGCACTGACATCAGCAGCGTGACATAAAGCACTGACACCAGCACTGTGATATACAGCACTGACACCAGCACCGTGATAGAGAGCACTGACATCAGCAGCGTGACATAAAGCACTCACACCAGCACCGTGATATACAGCACTGACACCTGCACCGTAAGCAGCCCCAGGAGGCAGTCAGCATAGCACAGGGATGGTGGGAGCCCCTCATAATGAGCATAGCACAGGGATGGTGGGAGCCCCTCATAATATGCACAGCAGAGGTACAGCCCCAGGAGGAAGTCAGCACAGCACAGGGATGGTGGGAGCCCCTCATAATAAGCAGCACCTGGAGGAAGTCAGCACAGCACAGGGATGGTGGGAGCCCCTCATAATAAGCAGCCCCAGGAGGAAGTCAGCACAGGGATGGTGTGAGCCCCTCATAATGAGCATAGCACAGGGATGGTGGGAGCCCCTCATAATATGCACAGCAGAGGTACAGCCCCAGGAGAAAGTCAGCGCAGCACAGGGATGGTGGGAGCCCCTCATAATAAGCAGCCCCAGGAGGAAGTCAGCACAGCACAGGGATGGTGGGAGCCCCTCATAATAAGCAGCCCCAGTAGAAATATGACACCGCTCAACCTCTTCAAACAGGAGGGTACGGGCATATAGTACGGTGTGCTTTTTTTGGACAAGGAAGTGAGCCAAATGAAGAAAGAAGGTCTGTGTGCTCGATTAAAAAAATCGTTTCTAGACATATACATGGTCTACTGGTCACATGTGTTGAATTCCTCCGAGATCCATGCCTCATTCGTTTTTAGAAATGTGAGGTAGTTAACACTGTCGTGAGCTAGGCAAGTACGCTTATCGGTCACAATCCCCCCTGCTGCGCTGAACGTCCTTTCGGTCCTATACTGATAAAGGACTACTGCAGCAGAAGGGCAGCAGTCAGCAGTAGTGCACCTCAACCCTATATATTGTGGACCTATACCAGTCCTTAAGGAATAGCAGACTGTACCTCACTCAACCCTATGTACTGTAGTACCCTATACCTTACCAGTCCTTATAAGGACCTATGTGGAACTAGTAGGCTGTGAATGATTAGCAGACTGTACCTCAGTCCCTATACTGATAAAGGACTGCTGCAGTATAGGGCAGCAGTCAGCAGTAGTGCACCTCAACCCTATATATTGTGGACCTATACCAGTCCTCAAGGAATAGCAGACTGTACCTCACTCAACCCTATGTACTGTAGTACCCTATACCTTACCAGTCCTTATAAGGACCTTTGTGGAACTAGTAGGTTGTGAATGATTAGCAGACTGTACCTCAGTCCCTATACTGATAAAGGACTGCTGCAGTATAGGGCAGCAGTCAGCAGTAGTGCACCTCAACCCTATTGTTAGGAATTTCCCTTGTGATCAGTAAAAAAACTTCAGGTGTTCTGAGAAGCAGGAAAATATATTTCTGATGTGGCCCACAACAGAGAGACATGCTTACAGCACGAAAGCTGAAGAAAAATGTCTGCCAAAAGCCTGTGTTCCGCCCTCACATATCCCATAAGAATAACATCTCTATGCTTCTATTGGCTGAGGGAACATAAATAACGTTGTCATGGCACAGGCTAGCACTTTATTAGCTATTCATGTTCCCGTACATTCTTAGGCTATCATATTTAGTTAAATCTAATCATCCTACCTACTATGGAGTTAATTAAGACAAAACAATACAATGAGTTAATACAATAATGTGCTCAGAAGTAAGTTTTTTAACAAATCAGTCTCAGGACTATTGTTTTTCTAATAGTCACACAATAAACATTTAAAACTTTTCTAACATTCCCTCCTCTTTGTGTGACTATTTTATCTCAACACATTTCGATGATAGTCCCTGTGTTATACACTTTCGGACTGTATGTCATTAAGTTGAGCTTCAATGTCCACATAGGTCTCCTCAGAGGTAGAGAGGGTTTGATACATTGTTCTTGAGACTGCAGTTTCAATGAGTTTTTGTGAAAGTCCTCGAATACAGGGAATGCAGCAGCATCCGCAAGTGACCAAAACAGCCAAAGCCACAGCGATTGAGATCAAACATGATGTGATAAATCCAGTCCATTTACCGAACCATCCTTCAAGCCAAGTTGTGAATGGATCATTAATACCTGAGTTTTCCGCCAATTCATTCGATAGCACAGTCAGTCCTTCCAAGGCTCTGGTCACTGTCCCTCCAGGAGCTGTATTGTTGGGGATAAAGGTACAACACATGCTACCAAACATTTTGCATACCCCTCCTCTTTCAGCTAAGACCATATCTAAAACCATTCGGTTCTGCCAGGCCATTAGAGATGTGGGGGCCAACTGTTCTGCTAGGCCCTTCACAGCATCCCTAGTATAGTTTACAAATAGTTATTGGTTATAATATATATATAATTAATCCAGTCAACATTTTTATTTATAGTCACCCACCAGAGAAGAGACTCAAACCCAGCTGTCACCTGATTCCTGGCTTTAAACTCGTCCGGCACCCCGCGAGGAACCCCAATCTCATCTATGTAGATCTGAGAGTCAAATGACCCCAAGGGAGAGGTGTCCCTACGATACTGTCGGTGACTCTTAGTCCACGGGTATTCTGACAGGATTCTCAGGGGCATAGCCAGCTGGACCATAGCGCAATCCCCTTGGGCATTGGCCGGTAGTCTAGCTCGCAGTTTCTTATCCCCACACATCCACCAGACATCAGCTCTCTGAATGTCATGTCCAACCCAGTCACCGTTGTCCGTGTTAATCCTCTCCACACAGTAGTCATCAGGTAGTGACCCAAGATCCACTGCGCTACGGTTCCCTGGGAGTGCAAAACAAGTAAAGTTGCCCGGATAAGCGGTAACCGCTGGAGGTATCTGAGGTCTCTGTACTGGGGGAAACAACAAACTCAATGTGTGACAAATAGAATTTGCTTCAGGTTTATAGCTCTTATTATACAATTGCAACATACATTTTAAACCTTCTGGATCTGTATTGTGATCTAGAGGAAAAGGAACTGTTGCTAAATGTGGTCTGGCTCCGGCACAAACTAAACAGTTTTCCTTTTTCAGAGTTCTAACCGTGTACCTCAACCATTCTAACCACTCATTTTTTTCTTGGTAGCCCGTCTCCAAAGCTATGGCATCTTCTATTGTTAGGTTAGTGAATCTTATAGTTATACTCAGAACTTCTATTTTAGTATGGCCTTCTTCTTTCCCTTCTGAGTCTACTTTTTCCTGTTGTTTAATTTTATTAGGTGGTAATACCTCAAGGAAAATGTTCCTGAGGGGTCAGTTCCTGACACCCATGCTCCCATGGAATACAACCGCTGATCTTCCTTCCTCGGCTCCTTTAATGTTATTAATAGTTGGTTACAGTTCTTACTATGTATGCAGGGGGAGTTGGCCGCTTTTGTGATTATGAGTCTCTCCTTTATACCACTCTTTTTAGCCCCTGGTTGATTATACCCCCAATCTTGATGCACTGTAGTCCACAGGGCCTGATCCCATGCTTGACATCCTGCCTTATTCCAGACCCAGCAGATATATTTATCTGCCCATAGAAGTCCTCTAGCCCCAGTTGTATTCCCACAATCTGCAACCTGACAGAAGTCTACCAGTATAGTGCTAGTTATTCCCTCTATAAAGGTTAGATTTAATGCTTTTCCTGTTCTTTCCCAATCCAAAGGTTCCTCTACTCTTCCATAGCGCCTACCCCCTCTTATGGATGCCTCTCCTAGAGTCACCAGTAACCCAAGGATAATTACTGTCCCTTTCATCCTAACCAGCTACAGAGTTCCAGCGGATAGGATAAGGGAGTTGGAAGGGGAGGGAGACTTCACCGGTTTGAGACAAGTCCCACCTTGTGTGAGACCTCCCTTTGTAGCCGGACTTTCTGGACCTCTTGTAGCCAACTGGCCCTACTCTGCCTGTAAAACCTTCTTACAATGGGACTGGTGAATCCAGGTAGACCTCTCTGCTATCCTTATCACAGTAGGGGTAGTTAAAAGGACTTTGAAAGGACCATCCCACCTTGGGGAGTACCACTGCTTTTTTCTTATTACTTTTTATTGAGACCCAATCTCCCACATGCACCTTTTTCATCTTCTTTTGGGGGTGTGATATACATACTGGTCACAGCTACTAGTAGGCAATACATCCAATTATTTTTACCTATTTCTTCCATAGCTTTTCTCAGTTTGCTTTTTAGAATGCCATTATGTCTTTCTACCAATCCAGCTGATTGGTGATGATAGGCACAATGGTATTTCCCTTTAATTCTCATCACTTCTGTCAAATGTTGTATATTTTTTAATTACAAAATGGGGTCCATTATCACTGTAAATCCTTTCAGGGATTCCAAATCTAGGAATAATATCTCTTAGTAATGCTTTGGCTACAGTCTGTGCATCTGCACTTCCTGTCGGGAATATCTCCACCCATTTGGTCAGGGTGCCTGGGTACCAAACAATATTTCTTCCTTTCACGTTTGTCTAATTCAATAAAATCCATGCAAATGTGTTGGAATGGATATTGCGGTGTAGGGAACTTCCCTTTCTGTGGTCTTATACCTCCCTGAGCATTGTGTCTTGCACATATAAGACATTGAGAGCAAAAAGTTTTTTGAGTAATTTGTGAATCCATAGGCTGTACATACTTTATTTAACATCTCAGTCACCCCCCTGTTTGACACATGCGTTACTCCATGTGTCAATACTGCTGCATACCTAAATAAAGATTTTGGTAATACTGGTTTCCCTTCAGGTGATGTGTAAATGTCATCAATTATTGTGCAACCCTTTGTTTTCCAATATTGTTTTCCCCAGGGGGGCATTTTACTGCATATCAGTAAGGACTGTATGATCTATCACTATGATTTCTCGTCATTATTTTATGTGCAGCTTCATCTGCCCTTTTATTTCCCTTTGAGATGGGGTCCGTATATTTTGTATGTGCTTGACATTTACAGATTGCAAGCTTTTTTGGTAACTGTATTGCATCTAGGAGTTCTAAAATGAAGTCCGTATGTGAAATTGGTTTACCACCGGAGGTGACCATCCCCCTGTTTTTCCATTGTTGTGCGAAAACATGCACTGTTGAAAAGGCATATTGACTGTCAGTGTATGTGGTTACAGATTTCCTTCTGACAGTATACATGCTCTTGTCAATGCTACAAGTTCTGCAACTTGTGCTGAATAATGTTTTGGTAGTGGCCCCGCTTCCAAAATCTCATCCTGTGTCACTACTGCATATCCTGTTGCATTTGTGCCATCTGGATTTTTCTTACTAGAACCATCAACAAAAAGTATCATGTCAGGGTTAGATAATGGTACATCTTTCAGATCACTTCGTGGCAGTACCTTTTCAGTGATGGCAGCAGTGCAGTCATGTTTATACCCGTCAGTAGGAAGTGGTAGTAGTGTGGATGGTTTTAATGTAGTACACCTCTGTATTGTTAAGTGAGGTTGTGTCAAGAGTATTGTCATACAGGAAAGGTGTCGTGCTGGGCTCAAATGTGATATCTTTTGCTGTAACAGGATAACAAACACTGCATGTGGTACCTTTTCAGTTAGTAAAGTTGAATAAAGACACCAGTCCATCCGGTTCAGCCTGAGTGAGTGTCTAGCCCCTACCCCTGTACACCCACATCGTTCTCCACCCCCAAGGATCCAACGTCCCCATTCATATACCAAGGCCAAACCGGGACAGAAGCCAATCAACCCACCTGCATGTCCCCGGAGTGCGGGAGGAAACCAGAGCACCCGGAGGAAACCACGCAGGCACAGGGAGCACATGCAAACTCCAGGCAGGCAGCGTCATGATTGGGATTCGAACCAGTGACCCCCTTCACTGCTAGGCGAGAGTACTAACCACTACACCGCTGATGCTACCAGTGCTTGTACACAGGGTGGAAGTACTCTCGTTGCACTGTCTATTTCTGTAGAGTAATCCTTCCTCTATGAGACCCCTCTAGTTCTGCCTCAGCAGTGTACTCTTCTGCATCCTCCTCTCCTTCATCACCTTGCATAAGAACCTTTACTTTCACATTCTTTTTTGCTTTTGCTTTCAAATACTTCTCAGAATGCTTAGCATATTGTAAAACATCTAAAACTGATGCAGTTCGGTAAGTAACCATGTTTTAAACAATGTAATCCTTATGATCCTGTTTCAATCCATTTAAAAAGCAATCTTTAGCTGTTGCTGATATGCACTATACACATCCTCAGCTTCGGGGAGCCCAGAGAACACTCTAAAAATCTCTCGTAATTTATTTAGGTAGTCACTGACACTTTCTTTGTCTTCTTGTACTGTCATATTTATTTTTTTGCCAATCAGTCCGTTGTACCCATCTAAGCCGGCATCTGTTCAATAAGGCAGTCAACCTGTTCCCTAAGTCTGGGCTTTCTGGAGGCAATGGATCCCCCCGTCCCTGTGCATTTTCTGGGGCGCAGGGGCATTCCTCACCGTCCTCCACACCATACCTAATAGGAGGTTTACTTAGTCTCTTGGCTCCTGCTGGGGCACCTAGTACATGAGTTATGGCGTCAGTTAATGTTTCAAGGATCGATCTGTTCATCTCCAGGACTGAACTACTGTCTGGAGAGATTGAGGAAGTGGAGTTGGGGTTTTGTTCAGAGGCGGTTCCTTTGACAGGGGTGGATGTCACAGGGAAGGTGTTACTCTGGGCAGTTACTTGCACCTGAGGGGGAGGACCATTATAGGGAGGTGGTCTCTGGGTGTAGCAGATGAGATCATCCTCTTTGTCCACTAGGGACAATTGGGCTTGGCATTTTTCCTTTGTTCTTTTTCCTTCTACCCTAATTTTAGCATGCTGAAGCCAATACTCTGCCATTTCCAACCCATACCTTTTTTAAACTTTGCCTTTTGACTTTATAAATGTACCCAAATATAAACAGCATTGCATCATCAACTCCAATCCAATATAAATATTTACTTTAAGACTATTTTTCAAACTCTTTTTCCCACCAAAAGTCCTAATATTTTCACAGATGCACAAATTAACCTCTGTCAGGCAATCTGCATTTTCTTGTTTCTGAGAAACAGCTTCTTGACCTTCATAGCAATGAAAACATCCTCAGCCTTTTTTTTTTCATTTCTTTTCACATTCATCAAGCCACCTGATAATAATTCTACAACATTCTATTTACTCCAAAATGCAATCTACATTCTTTTTCTTTTATGCTGTTTCAATATTTACAATATAACCCTTCTGTATTGTCATAGCTAATCAAGGGTTAACTTTTACAACTTCTTGCAGAACTAATCCTTCCATGAGGGGAGGGGGAGGGGGAGAGAGCAGTGCTTGGCCTCTTATCTTCTGAGAAATACCAGCACAAAAAACATGTCAATACAAGAGAAAAAACATCAGCACTCCCCACACTATCAAGAGAATCAAAAAGGGTTAAACATGAACAAAGATAAGTAAACACACACAGAAAAAAGATAGCCTTGCGATCTTTGTAGATCACTTAACTAAACAGCGCTGAAATAGTCAGGCATTCAACCTCTGACATTCGGTATACCTCAAATCTTTTTGTTATCTGTCCGGACAGCGGGCAACGTAATTTTTTACCTTAGACAACGTCCCCAAGTGTCTCTGTCTACGAGCACTGGATCATCTAGATATTATACGATCAATACCAATGTCGGCAATTACAACACATTAAACCAGAAGCAAAGAGAGAAGAAAAGACTCTTAGAAAGAATTAAGAATAATTTAAATTATCTTACCTCTCAAACACCTGGACTGGATCACACAAGGTTCGGAAACAGACAGTGGAATCCAGATCTTTTGGCCCCGCCCCTTTTTCACCAAATAACATTGATTGGGGGGACTTGTAAGCGTTCGGTGAGCTTCAAAGTCCAATACTCACCGAAGGTTTGTCGGGCCGTCTGATCTGAAAACCAGCGTGTTGCTCCCGGCTCGAAAGACCAAAAATGTTAGGAATTTCCCTCGTGATCAGTAAAAAAACTTCAGGTGTTCTGAGAAGCAGGAAAATATATTTCTGATGTGGCCCACAACAGAGAGACATGCTTACAGCATGAAAGCTGAAGAAAAATGTCTGCCAAAAGCCTGTGTTCCGCCCTCACATATCCCATAAGAATAACATCTCTATGCTTCTATTGGCTGAGGGAACATAAATAACGTTGTCATGGCACAGGCTAGCACTTTATTAGCTATTCATGTTCCCGTACATTCTTAGGCTATCATATTTAGTTAAATCTAATCATCCTACCTACTATGGAGTTAATTAAGACAAAACAATACAATGAGTTAATACAATAATGTGCTCAGAAGTAAGTTTTTTAACAAATCAGTCTCAGGACTATTGTTTTTCTAATAGTCACACAATAAACATTTAAAACTTTTCTAACACCTATATATTGTGGGCCTATACCAGTCCTCAAGGAATAGCAGACTGTACCTCACTCAACCCTATGTACTGTAGTACCCTAGACCTTACCAGTCCTTATAAGGACCTTTGTGGAACTAGTAGGTTGTGAATGATTAGCAGACTGTACCTCAGTCCCTATACTGATAAAGGACTGCTGCAGTATAGGGCAGCAGTCAGCAGTAGTGCACCTCAACCCTATATATTGTGGACCTATACCAGTCCTTAAGGAATAGCAGACTGTACCTCACTCAACCCTATGTACTGTAGTACCCTAGACCTTACCAGTCCTTATAAGGACCTTTGTGGAACTAGTAGGTTGTGAATGATTAGCAGACTGTACCTCAGTCCCTATACTGATAAAGGACTGCTGCAGTATAGGGCAGCAGTCAAGTATAATATTCTTTCTATATTTGGAAGAAAGAATATTATACGTGTACAAGCCTATTACCATACCAGTCCTGAAAAGAACCTTTGTGGACCTAATAGTAACAGCTAATGATTAAACTGACTGTCCCTGCAGCACACAGCGTCCTGTCCCTTTCTCTATACTGACAAAAGACACTCAGGCTTCTGCAACAATCACTAGCACAGCACTGCCTCAAACCTATATCCTGAACTACACCTAACACCTATACCATGATACCAGTCCTTAAAAGAACTTTTGTGGACCTAATAGCTAGCAATTTGGGTCATTGAAGTCTCTCCCTGCTCCACACAGCAACCTCTCCCTATAGTGACAGTAGAAAGAATGTAAAATGGCCGCCGGATCGGGTGTATTTATAAGTTAGGGGGAATGTCCAAGTGTCCATGTGCTGTAATGTCTCAATTGGCTGTCCTGTACCCCATGATGGATGTGTCATCATAGGTCAAAGTTCTTTTACACAGTAAACACGGAAGTCCGCCGGACGAACGGCGGCAATAGTCCGCCGATCGGGCGGACGGCGAACAGCCGAAATTCGCCGCGAAACGACCGCCGGGCGAACCGTTCGGCCATCCCTAATTATAGCTGCCCCGCCTCTCCAGTACCTCCAGTACATACGTGTGTATGTGTATTCTGTGTGTGTATACTGTGTGTGTATATTGTGTGTCTGTGTGTATGTATGTACTGTGTGGCCCCATAATCTATTGCCTGGGGGGCCCATAATCTCCTATTGCCCAGGGGCCCCATAAAATTCTATTGTCTGGGGGCCCCATAATCTCCTATTGCCCGGGGCCCCATGAGTTTTCAGTCCGCCCCTGATGACAGCCCACCTGGAATTTGCCAAAAGGCCCCTGAAGAACTCTCAGACCATGAGAAACAAAATTCTCTGGTCTGATGAAACAAAGATTGAACTCTTTGGCCTGAATGGCAAGCGTCATGTCTGAAGGAAACCAGGCACTGCTCATCACCTGGCCAATACTATCTCTACAGTGAAGCATGGTGGTGGCAGCATCATGCTGTGGGGGTGTTTCTTAGCGGCAGGAACTGGGAGACTAGTCTGGATCGAGGGAAAGATGAATGCAGCAATGTACAGAGACATCCTTGATGAAAACCTGCTCCAGAGCTCTCTGCACCTCATACTGGGGCGAAGGTTCATCTTCCAAGAGGACCACGTCCCTAAGCACACAGCCAAGATAACAAAGGAGTGACTACGGGACAACTCTGTGATTGTCCTTGAGTGGCCCAGCCAGAGCCCAGACTTGAACCCGATTGAACTTCTCTGGAGAGATCTGAAAATGGCTGTTCAATGAAGCTCCCCATCCAAATTGAGGGAGCTTGAGAGGTCCTGTAAAGAAGAATGGGAGAAACTGCCCAAAAATAGGTGTGCCGAGCTTGTAGCATCATACTCAACAAGACTCGAGGCTGTAATTGGTGCCAAAAGGTCTTCACCAAAGTATTGAGCAAAGGCTGTGATACTTATGTACATGGGATTTTTTTTTTTATAAATTTGCAAAGATTTCAAACTTCTTTCACATTGTATTGTTTGTAGAATTTTGAGGAAAATAACAAATTTAATCTATTTTAGAATAAGGCTGTATCATAACAAAATGTGGAAAAAGTGAAGCGCTGTGAATACTTTCTGGATGCACTGTAGGCTAAGTTGCAGACTGTTTAAGCTGGTGATAAAACCATTGCCCCGGGGGGTGACGAGTTTCAGGATGGCTCCTTTCACTTGCAGCGTCCTATGGAGCCACTCTTGAATTCACAGACTAGAGTTGAGTCTCTCTCTACTTGTGTGTGTCAATAGGAACACACAGCCCCATAGCCTAAGGTGGCAAAGCGCTCCCCTGCTCCTCCCTCCCCCAAGCTATCATACTGACCCGTGACTGCACTGTCCACTGTTAACTCTTTCCTATGAAGACCGGAAATTCAGGGAAGCAGCACTGAGAATTGTAAAGTGCAAGTGCTGAGGTAAGAACTTTAACAAATAGTTTAGAAGTAAATTATTATATTATTGGTAGCAATGTGCTAAGCTAAAAAAAAAAAAAAAAATAATAAAAGCAGAGGGTTTAATACTATTTTAATTTGCAAAAAAAGAAAAGCCAAAATTTTATAGACAAAAAAAATGTAAATGAGTTTTCAAAAACATTGCTTTTATTATTGGTTGCATGTTTCTTTTTTTAAGATTGACCACATTAAAAGAATAATGAGCTCTCCCAGAAAAAGGAAAAGGATGTGTGAACACTTCATCTATTCCTAGTTGCAGTTTCAACTTTAGCCACTAGATGGCAGCAACCTACAGCATTGCACTCCCTTCAGCATTATAGCACCAGTAAGGTGCAGCTTCCATTTCCGGCCACGAGGCGGCAGCACCACAGGGCGTCCTTTGGAACGCACAGCTCTTCCTGGTGGAATTCAGCCGACTCAGGAGGCAGGAAGAGCTTTATTAGCAACTTCCGGTGGGGACAACAGAAGACAGCTTGCAGCTGATGTGTGTACAAAGCTGGTAATGACATTTATATGTTCCTATTTATGATTATTATTATCTATCTGTGCCACAAGAAGAGGGATTTTAGGGCTGGGGTAGGTGGAGGTGTGATATAGAGATACTGATTTAGAGATATCAGCCCCTTGATTGCCTGTGTCAACACACACAGATATAGATGTGTAGGAAATACCACTTTCCTGGCTGTTCTTGGCCTCCATGCTTTGTAAAGCACTATCCCGGAATAAGCATGCAGCCAGTGAAAGAGAAGAACCACTCCCGACCCGCCTGCTCCTTCCGGGTCGGTGACTCCACCCTTCCAGCCGGTCATCGATGGTGACCCCCATATAGGTGGAAGTACAGGTTCCCTGGCACACAGGTAGGGGGCGCTGTCTCTGCTCAGAGAGGGATGGACACATCGGATGAAAACATCACAGCGGGGGGGGGGGTTTGGGGGGAGATAGGGGCGTGTTACCGGTAAAGCTAGCCCATCGAGAAGTGATATTCTGGATACAGGTGGAGCTGGGTGGGCCGACTCAACTCCCAGGCTTGTTATAGGCCATGGAGACATCAACCGTGAGATCTCCCGACTCTGCTCCTGCACACCTGGGAGCTCTGGGTGTCTCCGCCCACCTTTGTGTGTCCCTTTCTCTGTATAATAAAAGGAGAGGAGCACTGGGGAGGGGTTCCCCTCACACGCTTAGCCCCCACACTAGGGTTGCCACCTCATCCCTTTAAAACCAATCGCATATTAATTACTAGGGTTGTCCCGATACCACTTTTTTAAGACCGAGTACAAGTACCAATACTTTTTTTCAAGTACTCTCCGAAACTGAATACCGATACTTTTTTTTTTTTTTATGTCGTGACAGTTTTCAAAGCACAATAAAGATTGGGTGGCACTTACATGCAGCACTGATAGGATTAGGTGGCACTGACTGATGGCACTGGCTGGCGCTGACAGGTGGCGCTGGCACTGATGGCATTGATAGGTGGCACTGACACTGACAAGTGGCCTTGCACTGATAGATGGCATTGATAGGTGGCACTGGCACTGACAGGTGGCACTGTCACTGATAGATGGCATTGATAGGTGGCACTGATGAGCGGCACTTATGGATATTGGGCATTCCACAGGGATGGTGGAAAACTGCCATTCTACTCCTTGACAATGAGGTTGCTGGTTCTTTAGCTCCTGTGCTTCCAGGGACCTGGGGCTAGAGTGGCTTCTCGGCGGGGGCCCCCTAGATAGGCCTGTGACTAGGCCTCAGCCCGTGGAAGATACTGGGCTTGGCCCAAGGAGAGATATGAGTCCCTGTCTGCCTTTAGACGGAGGATTGTTGGTAAGCTGAAACTAATTGAGAAAGAAGAGGAGAAATTGTTAGTTTTGATGGCTGAATTTAGGAAGAAAAAACAGCGTTGTGCCAAAGTATACAGTAAAAATAGACCGGATCTGAGGCCCGAGTTGAAGGACTTGGAGCAAGCTGGGAGGAAGCTGAAGGAACTGGTGAACTCTCTGAAGGAGAATAGCGGAATATTTAAAGAAAAATATAGAAACAAGGAACGGTTTAGCCAAATGAGAAGAGGAGCCGCTTCCTGCATGGAAAGTGACCCAATCAGTGAGGAGATGCAGGTACTGACAGAGTCAGCAGAGAGTGAGAAAGTGGGCCCGGAGGATGAGCCCAGCTCTTCAACACCTCAGACATCTGCTGAGCCCTTAATGGCGGAGGCCTCTGTCCCCCTGCCTCTGCAGCAGCAATATGGAACATGTGAGCAGGAGGTTGAGGGAGGTACTGGCATGCTGGAGATCATCACTAAGCTGGAATCCCCTTTGGGTGTGGATTCCTCAGATGGTGATGATGAGGAGATGGACACTGTTCCTCGCCCTGTGAAAGAGAGACCTGTGGAGAGCGAAGATCCACCATGAAGTCTGCAGCAGCTGGGGGGGGGGGGGGGAGTCTGATCCAGCCCGTCCGCCATGACATCACAAAGGTAACAGCACTGCAAGCAGGTACAGTGTGTCTGCAAGATGGTGATGTGGACTTTATTAATGACAATGGGCTTGCTGAGGGTTGCAGTGCTACAGGTAGTCAGCCCAGACCCATAGCCAATGTACAGCATGCAATGCAGTCTGAATTACCTGCTGAAAACAAAGCTTCAGGTGAAATTGGTGAGAGTAATTGTCAGCTTCTGGGGGAAGAGTCTGCAGAGAGGAGCACTATGGACAATACAGTGACTTTGCCTGGACCAGATACAGCGGCTGTTCCTGAGAATGGTGGAGGAGATGCTGGAAGCAGTAGTGCTACAACTCTCCAGGAGTCTGCAGTAGCCAAGACTGTGCTTGAACCCAGGAAAGAAGCTGAGTGTTCAGAGCAGAGGTAGAGGGCGGGTCTCACCTCTGTTAATCCAAAGACTGCTATCCCAGCTGAATCAGACTCTCTGTCAGCTGGTTTGATTGTGTTTAACGACAAGACTGCAATTGGTGTGTCTGTAAGGAAAACGTATGCTGGTGTTGCTGCTACAGGATCTGGGAAAGGGGAGCAAGTGGGGAAGGAGCATGGAAATGTTTTATCTTCCTCCCTGTTTAAAAGGAGGAATGTTGTGCAGCTTAGATGGGAGGGTGGAGGACTTCCTCCGCATAGGAGGATAGTGGTGGATAAGATTCTGCAGATGGGGTTTAGGCCCACAGATATCTTCACCCTGATCAGTCCAGCCGGTTCCTACGAGTATGATTTGTCCTTTATCCAGAGTTTTAGTGTGCCCGTGTCTTTCCAGTCTGTAGGTAAGGTATCAGTTACCGAGAATGTGTCCAATAATTCCATGTCTTCCAAAATTGCAGAGGCAGCAAGAGGTGCTGAGGCAATTCATCAAGTTACATAGTAGGTGAGGTTGAAAAAAGTCCATCAAGTCCAACCTATGTGTGTGATTATATGTCAGTATTACATTGTGTATCCCTGTATTTTGCGGTTGTTCAGGTGCTTATCTAAAAGTTTCTTGAAACTATCAATGCCCCCCACTGAGACCACCGCCTTTTTAAGGGAATTCCACATCCTTGCCGCACTTACAGTAAAAAACCCTCTACGTAGTTTAAGGTTAAACCTCTTTTCTTATTTTAATGAGTGGCCACGAGTCTTGTTAAACTCCCTTTTCTGTGAAAAAGTTTTATCCCTATTGTGGGGTCACCAGTACGGTATTTGTTCATTGAAATCATATCCCCTCTCAAGCGTCTCTCCTCCAAAGAGAATAAGTTCAATGCTCGCAACCTTTCCTTATAACTAATATCCTCCAGACCCTTTATAAGCTCGCTCCATTTCCAGTATTGTGCTCGCTCCATTTTCAGTACATCCTTCCTGAGGACTGGTGCTCAGAACTGGACAGCATATTCTAGGTGCAGCCGGACCAGAGTCTTGTAGAGTAGGAGAATTATCGTTTTATCTCTGGAGTTGATCCCCTTTTTAATGCATGTGAATATTCTGTTAGCTTTGTTAGCAGCAGCTTGGCATTGCATGTCATTGCTGAGACTATCATCTACTAGGACCCCCAGGTCCTTTTCCATCCTAGATTCCCCCAGAGGTTCTCCCCCCCCCCAGTGTATAGATTGCATTCCCATTTCTGCCACCCAAATGCATTATTTTACATTTTTCTACATTGAACCTCATTTGCCATGTAGTTGCCCACCCCATTCATTTGTTTAGATCTTTTTGCAAGGTTTCCACATCCTGCGGAGAAGTTATTGCTCTGCTTAGCTTAGTATCGTCTGCAAATACAGAGATTGAACTGCTTACCCCATCCTCCAGGTCGTTTATGAACAAATTAAATAGGATTGTTCCCAGCACAGAACCCTGGGAGACCCCACTACCCACCCCTGACCATTCCGAGTACTCCCCATTTATCACCACCCTCTGAACTCGCCCTTTTAGCCAGTTTTCAATCCATGTACTCACCCTATGGTCCATGCCAACGGACCTTATTTTGTACAGTAAATATTTATGGGGAACTGTGTCAAATGCTTTTGCAAAATCCAGATACACTACATCTACAGGCCTTTCTTTAGCTGGCAACTCACCTCCTCATAGAAGGTTAATTGATTGGTTTGGCAAGAATGATTCTTCATGAATCCATGCTGATTACTGCTAATGATACCATTCTCATTACTAAAATCTTGTATATTGTCCCTTATCATCTCCTCCAAGAGTTTACATACTATTGATGTTAGGCTAACCCAGGGATGTATTTTGGGTCCTTTTTAAATATTGGTGCTACATTTGCTTTTCTCCAATCAGCTGGCACCATTCCAGCCAGTAGACTGTCAGTAAACTTTACTGCCGGTGAGTAATTGAGGTAGAGATTGGGAGATGCATGGTCTTGGACGTCTCTGTGAGGGGGCAGGACCTGCGCCTGATAAAACATCTATAGTCCCCAGACAAAGTGGGACAGAAAATTCCTCTTTACAAAGATAAAGCCTTTTCTTTTTACGGCCCAGCAGGTTATCTTTGGAGGTGATTTCAACACCATTACTAGGTCTAAAGACAGGAGAGGTTTCAGAGATAAGCTGGGCTATGACAGCCTTTTTCTCAATGCAATAGGGAAGCAGATCTGATATATGTGCACATTAAGCGCCGCTCAGACAGCACAGGGTTCACTTTTCAGTGAGATAGTAGTCAGAGTAGCTTTTTTGGCAGGCAGTGGAGTTTTCTGATCACTGTATTCTATCTGTGACTCTGAATGCCTCAGACATGCCACCTAGGGGGAAGGGTAGTTGGAGATTGAATTTGGCCCTCCTGGAAGGCGAGAGAGTAAGACAATCCTTTTGAGGATTTTTTTCAAGCAGAGGTAACTATCCTAGACTTTTGCAACAGTAAGTCCCAATGGTGGGAGCTTGTAAAACTGTTGGGCTTTTCAAGGCCATATGAAGAAAGACGCAGCAAGATAAGTTTATCACCTACCAGCCTTTGCAGAGGAAACTTGACCGCCTTGTTTTGAATGGAGGAGATTCTGGAGTGATCTCTAAGGTGAAGCTCCTCCTTAGGAGACATCAATATGACCGACACGCCTCTTTGGTTCAGGAGACGAATTACATGAAATACCATTCACCTGATCCTTACCAGAACTGTAAACAGAGTGTAGCAGTTAAGACGGTCCATGGCCTGAAGGACAGTACGGGCTCTCTGACGAAGTCTGGTCAGGGACCGTGGAGGTTGTCAGGTCATATAATGCCAATCTCCTGGGAGGAAAGAACCTTGATCAGACCAGGATTTTGGCTTTTTTTTAACTCTGCACCAGGTCTGGAGAGTAATGTTTCTTTGAATTTGACAGATGAAATCACTGCAGATGAGGTAATCCAGGCTATTGATAAAGGCCAGATGGTTTGACAGCCAAATTTTATAAATGTTTTAAGACAATCCTGGCTCCCTACCTTGCCTATCACCAGTGACAGGCAGTTTGTTATCCCACCACCAGCACTGCTCGGTCCAGGGTAGAAGCACTTTCTCAGCAGTGTTAGCTGTCAGGGAGGCCTTGGAGTATTGTAGGGCTGCTGGTTGGGATAATTTTTTTGCTGACATTGGATCAGGCTAAGGCCTTTGATCGGGTTAATCATGAGTACTTATGGCTCCTTCTTGGCAAATATGGCCTGGAGGGGGATTTCATTGGCTCAAGATTTTGCACAAAGGGGCTGAAATATTTCCTCTGGTTAATGGTTGGGCCAGGCAGCCCTTTGTGTTCAGCTTGTGTTTTCTTCATGGGTGTCCATTGAGTCCTCTGCTATATGTGTCAGCATCCGACCCCTTTATTAGGAGGCTAGAGAGTGGACCATTGTGTGGGGTACCTTTTGGGCATCGCTGGTGAGCCTTATTTAAAGGTTGTGGCCTATGCTGGAGGTGCAGGAGGTGGTCTCTGTGATAAGGCAGTACACAGAGGCATAAAGTTCAAAGGTCAACCAGGACAAGTGTGAAGCTTTCTGGATGGGCGTGGAAGGTGAGAGCTTTGTTCTCCCGGGTGACTTCCCGGAGCCCCAACAAAAAATTTGAGTTCTAGGCATTGAATTTGACCCAGGTGACTATGGTCATGCAAATTGGGTGAACAGGCTGGAGAATGTCAATGCCAAGGTGGCAAGCTGGAAAGGTTGGCAGCTTTTCTTGAGGGAAAAGGTTGATCTGATCAAGACTTACCTGATTCCGATTTTTCTGTATGTCAGTTTTGTTTGTTTTGCCAGTTTCTCTCTCTACCAGGGTCCATAGTTGTTTCTTCCAGCTGTTACGGGGGAACAAAATAAGCGTTGTCAAAAGGAATGTGACTTACCTTTCTAGGCGGGAGGGTGGTCTAGGGATGATCAACCCTGTAGTCTTTTTCTCTCTGATGTTTGTGAATTACAAACTTGGTAACATGTTGGCAGAGAGACCACCTGGGTGGGTTGGTATTTTCCAGTCCTGGTTTAGGCCCTTTCTGTGAGACTGGGAAAATGGTGGGCCAGTGAAAAGCCTGAGGGTCAAACATGATAAACTACCTGCTTATGTTGCCCCGTGTTTGAAATGCTTCGGCAGTGGCAAGTAACAGCAGGAGAAGTCCGATCTCTTCCAAGGAAATTTCTTGAGAAGCAGATAGTGAGCTCTACTTTTTGCAAGCCACTGGCCTTGAGGGATTGCCCAAGCCTGGATTTGGTGTTGGGTTTACGATTGATTAATTTGGAGAGAATCCCAATGAAGTTTAAGGATCAGGCTTGGCTTGCCTTTCATGGAAAACTATATGTGAAGGGCAACTTGAAGTTTCTTTCCATGAGTGAATGGGGCCAATTATTTTGTAAATATGTTTTATTTATTTATTATGGTTTTATTGTATATAAGTTCTTGTTAGTAAGATTTTTCAATAAACAAAATGAACTCCTCATAATGGGCACAGCGGGTGTACAAACCCAGGAACTCGGCGCAAGGATGGTGGGAACCCCTCATAATGGACACAGCGGGTGTATAGACCGGGGGAACTCAGCACGGGGATGGTGGGAACCCCTCATAATGGGCACAGCGGGTGTACAGACCTGTGAACTTGGCACAGCGGGTATACAGACCTGGAAACTCAGCACAGGGATGTTGGGAACCCCTCATAATGGCCACAGCATGTATACAGACCCAGGAACACAGCACAGGGATGGTGGAAACCCCTCATAATGGGCACAGCAGGTGCACAGAGATGTCACCAATCCAGTCACCTAGAGACAGAAAGAAATGTCAGGTGGGTGAGCTCACCAGTATTGACCAAACATTGAGATATCAGATTTGGCTTGACTGATCCTTCAATACCTTCTTATCTGAGTTATTTCATTGCTTGATCAATTGTTGGAATTGTCTTTAGATCTTCAGACTGACTCACTGAAGATGGAGAAAACTAAGAGTCAGGTCAATGCGATATTAGACCTCACCCTGGAGATTGTCTACCTGCTGACCGGAGAGGTGAGGAGGATTCTGGGAGGTCACATGACATCACTCTTATCTCTATTAATAAAAGACAGACCTGACCGGAGAGGTGAGGAGGATTCTGGGAGGTCACATGACATCACTCTTATCTCTATTAATAAAACACAGACCCGACCGGAGAGGTGAGGAGGATTCTGGGAGGTCACATGACATCACTCTTATCTCTATTAATAAAAGACAGACCTGACCGGAGAGGTGAGGAGGATTCTGGGAGGTCACATGACATCATTCTTATCTCTAATAATAAAACACAGACCCGACCGGAGAGGTGAGGAGGATTCTGGGAGGTCACATGACATCACTCTTATCTCTATTAATAAAACACAGACCCGACCGGAGAGGTGAGGAGGATTCTGGGAGGTCACATGACATCACTCTTATCTCTATTAATAAAACACAGACCTGACCAGAGAGGTGAGGAGGATTCTGAGAGGTCACATGACATCACTCTTATCTCTATTAATAAAACACAGACCTGACCGGAGAGGTGAGGAGGATTCTGGGAGGTCACATGACATCACTCTCATCTCTATTATTAAAACAGACCTGACTGGAGAGGTGAGGAGGATTCTGGAAAAATGATAGTGACATGCTTTCTGATTGCTACTTTTTATTTAGAATTACTCCCTGGTGAAGACTTCATCACTTGAGAGGGACATCTATCCCCCTATGTCTAGAAAATGGAGCAGGACCCAAAGCCCTTTCACAGGACCTCCACCTTCCCTGCTGAGACCTGGAAGAAATGACAAGAAGATCCTGGAAGTCACCCAGAAGATCATTGAGTTGCTGACAGGAGAGGTGAGCGGTGGTGGGAATTCTGGGACATTATCCAGTAACAGACAAGGGATGTGTCTGGATGGTGACTGTATCATTGTGTGTGTCAGGTTCCTATAAGGTGTCAGGATGTCACTGTCTATTTCTCCATGGAGGAGTGGGAGTATTTAGAAGGACACAAGGATCTCTACAAGGATGTCATGATGGAGGATCAGCCGCCCCTCACATCACCGGGTAAGAGGAGACTTTATTGTAAAGGAGAGAGCAGTACGGAGGCTCCACCTAGATCCCCCATCATCTGATAAACACATAGAAACAATGTATTCAGTCAGTGTGTGTGTCTCCTACAGATGGATCCAGTAATGGGAACCCCCCAGAGAGATGTCCCCGTCCTCTGTATTCCCGGGATCCCACACAGGAACATCACAAGGACCCTCAAGATTTTGAGGTAGGTGGAACTCGCCCACCATACTGCCAGATATAACTCTAACACACAAGCCAGACAGAATCTTTCCTCTTGTGATCCACCTTCACCTGTCCAAGAAGGTCTCTCAGGTCCAGGCAACCTAGCACTACATTAGAAAAAACAAATGTCTCTCCTTCCTATGACCATCTCCAACCAGCAATACACACAATGTGATCTGTACAGAGACAATGGAGTCAAATCAAGTTTCACTCATGAGGTTGGATAACAATACGTATATTTCTTCTCTTTTTATGATGCAGGCGGACCACTTGATTGTTGTTAAAGTGGAAAGTGATGAAGAAGAGCTGTATGTGAGGGATGATGGGCAATATACAAAGAAGGAGGAAATCCCTCCAGAGATCCGAGCAGGTGAGTACTAAACACTGAATCTAGAGAAGAGTCCCAGATCTCTTCTTGGGGTAGGGGGAAGGATCAGTACAAGTAAGATGTGGTACCATTTGGGGACCTCTAGGATGAGGTTTTTCCTTTGAACGAGGAGCTGAAGGGAGTAGGAGCTACAGACCAGAAGAGACCAAAGCAAGAGAGAAAACATAACTTCCTCTCTGCAGCCCCTTCTGTCATTCTGCCAGTGTCCCAGAATAAAAAAAAAAGTAAAACATGCATACATGGAAGGAGCGACAGACCAAAAGATAAGAGTCCAATTTCATTTATTGGTATTGGCTAAAAGACAGCCAATGCTTTTCGGGGGGTCAGAAGAACTCCCCCTTCCGCTGGGTGGATGTCCTTGACTTTCCATTGTTCTACCAAGATGATGCCTACAGCTACAGGCTTTTTTTTTTCAGCCAGTGATTCCCTGAGATTTAAAAGCCATCCTAATGGCTAATTAGCTGCTGGATGCCTTTTACAGGCAGCAGGAGAGGACATCTACCCCTCCCGATGCCTCTCCAAGCTTTCCTGTGCAATTGGGGAGTCAGGGTTCTGATCCAGCAGTGCCACCAGGTTATCATAGAGGTTACATACAGCTGGCTGTGGGCTGGACAGTCCCCGGTCATCTCTATGGTCCTGGGAGGCCGGAAGTGACATTATGATGTCACTTCCGGTTCTCGCAGATGAATGAATGAAATACTTGTATAGCGCACAATGCGAACTGAATCGCCTCTAGGCGCTGATGTAAACAAATTTTTTGTTCTGGAAAGCAGAGATCAATTTTTTTTTTTTTTATCTCATGCTTTCTAGGGTAGAGGAGTCTTATAGACCCCAGATGTCCATAGAGGACCTTTATGCCTTACCAGATCATCTCTCCTCACCTCTATGATCTGGGAGGACCAGAGTGACGTCAAGATGTTACTTTCGGTTTAGGGTGGATGTAAACATCAGACCAAAGTTTTTTTTTCTTGATCTGATGCTTTCAAGGGTAAAGGAGAGATCTGGGGTCTTGTAGATGTCTCCATAAAGAGGACCTGTCATGTCTTATTTCTATTGTAAGCGATGTTTACAATTTTTGTTATAGGGAAAAAAGTAAAAAGAAAAAAAATATAAAAAATAAGAAAAAGAAAATAAATAATAATACCTTTTTTTTTTTAAAGCACTCCCACCCCCTATGCTCCCAGAAGCAAACACATACGTAGGTTGCGCACACATATGTAAACAGTGTTTTCATCACATATGAGGTATCGCCACGTGCGTTAGAGCACAAGCAACAATTCTAGCGCTGGACCTCCTCGGTAACTCTAAACATGTAACCTGTAAAAATGTGAAAGTGTCGCCTATAAAAAAAATTTAAGTATCAGAATTTGGATCCATTCGGCGAGCATGCGCAATTTTAAAGCGTGATATGTTAGGTATCAACTTGCGAGAACATCATCATTTTATATTTTACAAAAAAAAGTGGGTTATATATATATTGTGTTTTTTTGCATTAAAATTCATTAAAGTGTATTTTTTACAAAAAATTTTTTTTAAATCTCTGCACAAATGCCGTGTGACATACAAAATTGCAACAACCACCATTTTATGCTCTATGGCCTCTGCTTAAAAAAAGTAGATCTAATGTTTGGGGGTTCTGAGTAATTTTCCAACAAAAAAATTATGATTTTTACATGTAGGAGAGGAATGCCAGACTTGGCCTGGGCTGTAAATATTTTCCTCCTCCTTCACATTTGGCACCTTGACGATCTGAGGGGAAGTTCGCCCCCCCCTCCCCCCTCCTAGCCTTCTGGGACATGTCACCAGTCCCAGAATGCTGCGTTACCAATCAGATGGCGTGTCTCACACATGCGCAGTAAGCAGCCGGCTATGAAGCCGCAAGCAGTCACAGCCGGCTGCCCATACTTGCTATCCTGATGGGCGAAGCCCAGTGAAGAAACCGGCCAGATAAGGACACTGCCGGATCCTGGAAGAGGTCAGTGTCTATAGTGTTTGTAGCTGCTCACTTTTAAGTTATCAAAATATGGCTGAAGCCACTTGCCTACTGGGCACTTTTACCCCCTTCTTGCCCAGGCCAGCTTTAAGCACGCTCACACTTTGACTGACAATTGCACGGTCATGTAACACTGCACCCAAATTAATTTTTATAATTTTTTCCCCACAAATAGAGCTGTTTTTTGGTGGTACTTAATCACCTCTGGGTTTTTTTTTTGTAAAATCTTTTTTATTGAGTTTTTCAACAGCATAGAAAATCGCCCACACCCGGGCCAACAGTACCCACGCAGGGGCAAACTCTCCGCTACGGCTACAACCGCAGCAGGGCATATCAGGTAACACAACATGATCGGTCTGCCTCTGAGGCAACAACAGGCCTTAACCAGGCAGACCTATGAAAACAAAAGAAAACAAAGACCAAGAATGAAAAAAAAAAGTTTTTCTTGTAAATAAGTCACTTTTTTCCTTCACTGAGGCTGCACTGATGGGCACTGATAGGCTGCACTAAGACGGCACATAAGTGCACTGATATGTAGCACTACTGGGCATTGATAGGTGGCATACATGGGCACTGATGGGTTGACACTTATGAGGAGGCACTGATAGGCGGCACTGATAGGCAGTACTGATGAGTAGGCACTGATATGCAGCACTGATAGGTGGCATTAAGACAGCACATAAGTGCACTGATGGGGTGGCACTGATGAGGCACTGATATGTAGCACTGATGGGCATTGATAGGTGGCATACGTGGGCACTGATGGGTTGACACTAATGAGGAGGCACTGATAGGCAGCACTGATGGGCACTGAGGTGGCACAGAAGGGCACTGATGGAGTGGCACTGATGAGGAGGCACTAATATGCAGCACTGATGAGCACTGATAGGTGGCATAGATGGGCACTGATGAGTAGGCACTGATAGGCGGCACTTATGGGCTATGATCGTGGCATGGATAGGCGGCACTGATTAGTAGGCACTCAAAAGGCAGCACTGACTGGTATCACTGATGAGGGCACATTGACATCACTGGGCACAGATTGATGTCACTGATGGGCACAGATTGGCATCACAGATCGGCACAGTTGCGGCTGCAGTGATCATCAGGTCGCTGATGATCAATGCCCTGATGATCAGTGCAGATCTCCCCTGTGAGGAGATGCCACTGACCGGCTCTCCTTTCACTCTGCCAGTGTGAGGCAAGGAGAGCTGATAAAGGGCATCTTCTTGTTTACATGTGATCAGCTGCGATTAGACCCAGCCGATCACATGGGTAAAGAGCTGAGAACGAGGTTGCGCCGTGTCCCAGGGACACAGCTCCCCCTGCAATGACTGTGCTGTGCGCCCCCCTAGCAAAACTGGGTGACATCATATGACATCAGCCCATAACAAGAGAGCATCCTGCCCACCGTCATTTGTCCATACAGCGGGTGGGAGGCGGTTAAAGATGAGAACCTTGACTGGTCTCAGAGTAAGGCTTTCCTGTGTGAATCTGTGCAGGGAAGCTTATTGCTGGATTAGAAGAGTTACTCACCAGCATCTGCATGAGCACTCTTGTGGTTCTCATCTTTAACTGAAGCCCTGATGAAGGGGAAGTTCCTTTTGACTGAAGAAACGCGTTGTTGTCTTTTAGCACAATACTAAGAAATAAAAATGGACTCTTTTATCTTATGGTGTGGCTCTCCTTCCATGTATGTATGTGTGTTTTTTCCTTTTTTTCTTCTTCTGGTAAACAGCTGGGGTGCCCAATAAAAAAGTCAGTAGGCTCTTCAAATTTCTTTTTGCGCTCTCACTACTTCACATAAATTTATATCAGAGTCCCAGCACCTCTTGGATGTCCTTTTTTATTTTTGTAATCGGTGTTCTAGAACAGGGTTCAAAATTTCAAGTCCTGAGCCACTAGTGAGGCCTTAAGAGTTACTCCCCACCACTTGCCCTGCCCAACCCCCAAGAAATGACACTGTTAAATGTTTTATGCAGAATGAAGTTCCAAAAATAAACATTAACAACAACTTTAACAATATTAACATAAAGCATATCAGTGCCCATCAAATGCAGCTTTACGGTGCCCATCAAATGCAGCCTCACTGTGCCCATTAGTGCAGCCTTGCTGTGCCCATGATAGCAGCCTCACTGTGCCCATAAATGCAGCTCACTGTGCCAATGAATTCAGCCTCACTGCCCGTGAATGCAGCTCACTGTGCCCATGAGTGCTCAGCCTCACTTCCTGTTAATGCAGCTCACTGTGCCCATGAATGCAGCCTCACTGTGCCCATAAATGCAGCCTCACTGCCCATCAATGCAACTCACTGTGCCCATCATCAATACAGACTCACCATGGATGATGGATCACACACACAGCGGGTATTACCCTCTGTGTGTCACAGAGCTGGGTCTGTGTTTGGCGGCGCTGTAACAAGGTCCTGCCCCCCTAGACCGGCTTGTATGATAGGGGGAACACTCAGTGTTCCAGCTAGTATCACACGAGCCGGTCTAAGGGGGGCGGTACCTTGTTACAGCACCGTCGAACACAGACCCAGCTCCCTGACACACAGATGGTAATTCCCGCTGTGTGTGTGATACACAGGAAGAGGCGAGAGAGAGGCCTCAGCTCAGCTCAAAGCGGCCCCAGGGCCGTCCGATCCTGCCGCTCTGTGTCCTGCGGCTAACAGATTCCTGGCTGATCGCTTTTGTTAGAAGCGGTGCAGGCTTTTTTACAGAACATCAGAGCGACTGGGGGGGCAGGGAACCCCCCCCCCTCCGGGCCGCTCTGATGTCCTGTAAAAAAACCTGCACCGCTTCTGCCAAAAGCGATCAGCCAGGAACCTGTCAGCCTGGTCTGCCTCAAAAGTATGATAAAAGCTATAGAGGAAGAAGTGATGAATGTTATGTGATAAGGGGTGATGGGCCATGTAAGGAGGAGTAGGGAGATCAGCCAAGATGAATAATAAACAATAAATCCCCAAAAAATTTAAAAAATAATCCATCTTTTTATTTCCAGGAGGTGAACAGAGGATGAGCAAGAGCTCAGAGGAACATCGTTCCTCCACTCCAGAGTATGATGACTTTGTAGATTGTTCTCCAGGAGAAGACTCCTTTAGCAATGATCTTCATCCAGGATTTCATAGTGTGGATAGATCACCAGATCCCTCTAATGCTGAGGAATCTTATCCAGACAGATTGTATAATCTTTCCCCGGACATCGATCCTGGACTTTCCAGAGCAAGCAGATCACCTAATACCTCAGCCTATGGCCTGGTGCTTGTCGACACTGCCGATACCCAAACTCACGGGGTCGTTGAGCCTTTTTTTTGTTCGGCGTGCGCAAAATGGTTCTTGCTAAAACTACCTCCTGGCCAGCAGAAGTCGGCCACACCCAAAGTGCCGTTTTTATGTCCGGATTGTGGGAGATGCCTGACGCAGCATGAAGGTCTCCCTCAACCCAGGAGGACAGACATCGTCAAGCTGACGCACGTTTGTTTTGAATGCGGAAGATGTTTTACAGTGGAGTCCAATCTCTTCAGGCATCGGCTCACCCACAGCAAAGACCGGCCTTACCAATCCACCGAGGGAAGGGCAAAGTTTAACCAAAGCACCGAGCACCAGAAGGTTCACTCCAGCGAGGGTTTGCTTGAATGTTCTGAATGTGGCGAATGCCTTTCGGGGAAGAGCTGTCTTCTGAAACATGAGAGACTTCACGCCGAGGAGAAACCATATTCCTGTCCCGAAGGTGGGAAGAGTTTTGGGGATCAGGTAGTCCTCTATCAGAATCAGGAGCGAGTTTTCTCGGACTATAAGCCGTTTTCTTGCCCGGAGTGTGGGAAATTTTATACCTCCAAGTCCGTTCTTAATCGACACCTGAAGCTTCACTCCGACTATAAGCCGTTCCCGTGTTCGGTGTGCGGGAAATGCTTTGCCAATAAGTCTCTGCTCAACAGCCACCGGAGGGTTCACAGTAAACCGTTCTCCTGCGCGGAGTGTGGAAAGTGTTTCACATTCAGATATCACCTCACCAAACATGAACAGACGCACGCTGGAGGGAGCCAACTTTTGGAACAGAGAGAACAGAAGTTTTTGTACTCAAATATATTATTGGACAGTGGGAATCATGTGGGTCAGACATTTAATTTTTAACAAAAATAAAGTCAATTTTTTTAAATATTCAAGTATTCCTATTCTTGTGCGCTCTTTTAGGTGTCCTCCACCTTCCCTATGGAGGTTTCATAGCTCTCCTCTGAAGATGACTTGGTTGGTGGGGGTCAGAGCTGAGAGGCTCCCCCGTGTTCTTACAGTTCCTGCCATGTCCTTGCACTAATAACCCATACTGTCTTTTAGACCCTGAGCATGAATTACAGTGATATGCAAATAAGGCGATAATGCTATACACACTTGGGAGCCAGGAGATGGCTTGCGTTGCCAGCTCAATGCCAGGTATTGGGTAGGGTAGCAACTTTTAGGCTTTAGAAGGTTTCTGTTATCTGACTCATTCAGTGTCTGTACAAAAAATCAGCTTGAGCTACTGAGCTCTATAAACAAGTTCAGGTAACGAAAGAGTTTCCTTCTGAAATGAACCACATGTCCTGTAAGCTAAACCTTTTATAAAAACATACATACGTACGCTATATTACCAAAAGTATTGGGGCACTGGCCTGCACGTGAACTTTGATGGCATCCCAGTCTTAGTCAGTAGGGTTCAATATTGAGTTGGCCCAGTGGAATGAGGGTGAGGCGTCAGCCCTGAACCCTTAGCTGAAGAGCCTTATGAAGTCCAGTTTGATATACAGAGTGCCGAAAGAAGAACCAAGCAGTGGTTGTTTGCGTCAAGACCAGCCTCACAACCCTACTGCAAGATCTCTATAAAAGTGATATTCTCACCCCACGTGCTTTCCCTCCTTGTGCTTCAGATATTTCTATCCTACACCCCGAACCTTCCCCCATGCAGTCAGGGCCAGTTACCACGAATGAGGTCTCTGTTTTGAAACCTGCCAAAGACTTTAACCATTGGTCGAAAGAACACCAAACAGGTGAAGAACTCATATCAAACGCCTGGAGCATTTGCCACTTACAAGGCCATTATGGGTTCAGTCAATTGTATGTCCCCTGAGATTTCCATTCTTTTCCTACTCCTGGGTTCCATCTCCACCAATAAACAAAAACCCTGCTTCTTCCTGCTGGCTGCCAAAGCATTCGGCAACACCAGAAAACTACACATATGCCCATGATCAAGGAACAGGTCTCTGAACTGACCCATCTCCAGTGCATGGTGGAGTTGACCAATCAATTGAGACAGCTACCCACCCCCTCCCCCCACCAGCACTTGATTATGAGCCGATCCCCTATTTACAATATTGCGTCACCTTTGAGCCAGCATCTCAGTCCATGACGTAGATAGTGACCCCAGATGATGGCACCTCCAGTGCTTGGAGGAGTCGACTGCTCAATTTTATGAACTCTTTGGCCCTATGGACAATTTGGATCATTTTGAAGGGATCTTCACAATTCAAAGATATCTTATTGTAGAAATAGTTGTTCATGGTCATGGCCTGGAGTCCAATCCTAACTCATCCTGGCACTTGATTCTGATCCTACCCCTTACATTATGGTGTCATATATGACCATGGATAATGGCACCTCCAGTGTATAGAGGAGTTGACCGCTCAATTTCATGATCGACAACGCATTGGTCATATGGACCATTGAGATCTTCACAATTTGAATATATCTTATTGTGGAGACAGCTACACAACCCCCGCCCTCCCCCTTGCACTTTATCCTGCTTCATCTGTCATCTTTGAGCCGGAATCTTAGTCCATGAAGTAGATGGTGACCCCAGATGATGGCACCTTCTGTGCATAGAGGAGTTGACTCTGCTCAGATGCATGAGTCAACAACCCCCCCCCCCACAATCCTGGCATTTGATTTTTACCCTAACCCATGCTTATATTATAGTGCCATATCTGAGCTGCCAACTTCAAGAAGTGGATGGTGACCATGGTTGATGGCATCTGCTGAATAAATGGGTTTCCGGGGCTCTCCCAAAGGCAGATAGAAGGTAGGAGCTAACCTGACATACTTGCGTAGGGAGTTCCAGAGGCTGGGAGATGTTCTGGAGAAGTCCTGGAGGTAAGCATAAATAGTAAAACCCTTCCATTTTTTTTTAATTTATATTTTTATTTAAAGTAGATGGAAGGCTTTATACTCCAAGTTACAGAATGGATCTTCCAAGATAGTGTGGTCAGCATATGATACTTTTATACCATTGCAAACTTTTTGCAAAACTTTATTTTTTAATGTTTTTTTATATTGCATTATATAAAATATTATATATTTATATTTTTATATTACATTATAGAATACTATATATTTATATTACGTTAATATATTTTTATATTTTAGACTATATATTTATATTTTTATATTACATTATAGAATATCATATATTTATATGACATTATAGAATATATATTTATATTACATTATACAAAATATATTTATTTTTATATTACATTATAGAATATTATATATTTATATTACATATAGAATATATATTTATATTTTTATATTACATTATGGAATAAAATCCAGTTCCTTTAGATTGTAAACTCCATGGGCCCTCCTATTCCATCTGTGTTGAGCTGTATAGTAATTCTATTGTCTCCCCTCTAGATTGTAAAGCGCTGCATAAACTGTTTTCACTATAGAAATCCTGTATAATAATAATAATATATTTATATTATTACATTTTATAAAAATATATTATTATTATGTATAATAAAATGATTATGATGCTGCATTGTGTCTTTCTCTTATACCCACAATCCCTTTATTCCCTCCTTCCCCCAGAGATGAAAAATATCCCTGGTGAAATCATAGTAGCACTGTGAAACAAATTATAAGCTGCAATTCTCTTTGCTGACCACTAGATGGCAGATCGGCACACTACACTAGAATGGGGGCACGCTATTCTATTACTCTTATTAGTGGCAACAGGCGTTCTCTTATTTGGCCACAAGATGGCAGCGTGGCTCTAAAGAATGTTGCAGGTCGCATAGCTTGGAACGCAGAACCCGGATATTAGCTGAACTTTACTAACAACTTCCGGTTTGAACAATAATAGCACAGAGGCAAGATTGCTGCTGATGGCTGGCCAAGGCTGGTAATGACTTTCTATTTCTTTTATTTTAATACTGCAGCAGCTCTTAGCCTGACTTTCTGTTTCCTAAAACATAAGCACACTGATTTTTCTTCCTTTTTGAATTTTGAGTGCAATGTCTTTCTTCTAGGTCACCAGACAGACTTGTAGAAGATGGAGAAACACAGGAGTCACACAGCTGAGATAATAAACCTCACCCTGGAGATCATCTACCTGCTGACCGGAGAGGTGAGGAGGATTCTGGGAGGTCACATGACATCACTCTTATCTCTATTAAAGTGGTTGTAAACCCTTACAACACACTTTGACCTACAGGTAAGCCTAGATTAAGGCTTACCTGCAGGTCCAAGAAATATCTCCTAAACCTATACGGTTTAGGAGATATTTGCCCGAAGACAGCCACCGCTGTCTACGGCGCATGCACAGTAGACAGCGGCGCGCAGGCGCACTGAGCGAGGCACCGTCAACGATGGAGATGCCGCACGTGTCGGCTCACGTGCGCATGCGCGGGAGTGACATCATCGCAGCTTCGCCGAATGACAGCGGCGGAGCTGCGAGACCCACAGAGAAGATGGATGCGCCGGACTACAGGGGCCAGCGGTGACTTCGCTGGCTCCTGTGTCAGGTAAGTGACACATAATGGACTACTATGCGATGCATAGTAGGCCATTATGCTTTGCCTTTGCAGGGAATCAAAGAGGAAGTAAACTCATCAGGGTTTACTTCCTCTTTAATAAAACACAGACCTGACCGGAGAGGTGAGGAGGATTCTGGGAGGTCACATGACATCACTCTTATCTCTATTAATAAATCACAGACCTTATTGTAGAGGTGAGGAGGATTCTGGGAGGTCACATGACATCACTGTTTCTTTATACAGAGTTTTCCTCCCGTGAAGTCCGGTGATCTTGTAACCATCACAATGCCTCAAACTTCCTCCCTGACATCTGAGAGAAACAGCAAGAAGATCCTGGAAGTCACCCAGAAGATCATTGAGTTGCTGACAGGAGAGGTGAGCGGTGCCGGGAATTCTGGGACATTATCCAGTAACAGACAAGGGATGTGTCTGGATGGTGACTGTATCATTGTGTGTGTCAGGTTCCTATAAGGTGTCAGGATGTCACTGTCTATTTCTCCATGGAGGAGTGGGAGTATTTAGAAGGACACAAGGATCTCTACAAGGACGTCATGATGGAGGATCATCCGCCCCTCACATCACCGGGTAAGAGGAGACTTTATTGTAAAGGAGAGAGCAGTACGGAGGGTCCACCTAGATCCCCCATCATCTGATAAACACATAGAAACAATGTATTCAGTCAGTGTGTGTGTTTCCTACAGATGGATCCAGTAATGGGAACCCACCAGAGAGATGTCCCCGTCCTCTGTATTCCCGGGATTCCACACAGGAACATCAGGAGATCCCTCAGGAGGATCAGGTATAAACACCAGATAACTATAGACTATTATTTCTGCACAGGCCCAATACGAGTGGTCTTCAAAAAGTTTCCACACTTTTTTATATTTAAGAGTTAAAAAAAAGTGCAGAAACCTTTTTGAAGACCCCTCATACAAATAAAATGGTACTTTGTGGTTTTATTGATCAGACAAAACTAAAAGTCTATTTTTCAGGATGAAGAGATGATTCAAATTAAAATTGAAGTCGTCGATGAGTCAGAAGAAGAGAGGAACGATGAGCCATGTATGGAGGGGGAAATTCCTCCAGAGGTCGGCACAGGTGAGTATTAATTAAACACAACACCCTGAAAAGAACCTTCCAAAGTGAATGCATTGTCTGTTATTACTTCCAGTGGATTCATCTAAGATTTGTCCTCTTTCTTATTAGAGGCGTCTTCTCCAATCGGGATAAGACCTTTCCCTTCCAGGTGTATAATCACTTGCTGCTTATTTGTCCTTTAGATATGGTGGCTGCAATCGTTTTCTTTTTCAGGCTACTTTTTTCCCTTTGTTTCCATCTGATTATCCCGCCAGTAACACACTTTCTGATCCAGGGTGATAATGCTCACTCACTGTACTGTATCAACGGAGGGAGACATGGTCAGTACTGGGACAAGGTAATTTAGACCCCAGGGCGAAAATGCCAAACTGAACCCCCCCATAAGATGTATGAACATTATATGTCAGCAAACCCCCCCCCCCCTCCCCCCATTAAAAAAAAAATGAGCACTAATTTCACTAATTTGCATGCTTACCCCCTAAACATAAATTCCTTCTGCTCCCAGGACCATTCCACCCCCTGCTGAAATCCCCACTCCCAGTACAAATCTTTGCCACCCCATCTCCTCTCCCAGCTCAAATGCTCTCTTTCCCCAAATCCCCCTCCTAGCACATATCCCCCCCCCCCCCCCAGAACAACTTATACCCCCTGCCGCCCCTTAAATTCCCCCTCCTAACAAAAATACCTGCCTCCAACCTCTCATGATACCACAGTGTCCCCCTTCTGCCCACCCCTTGTCTTGGCCCTGGCCATGGTAGTGACAAAAAGAATAAATATATAAAAGAAAAATGAATTGATGTTAATAAAAAAATTAAATTTGATAGAAACATAAAAAAAAACAGGAAAACAATAACTAAGGGGGGAAGGGGAGGAAGGTGTGAATTAGAGCAGATTATTGCAAACTAAAGATTATTAAGAGGTTAAATGTGATTTTCTTTTTTTCTTTTTTTTATTATCAGGTTGCATTAAAAAATAACTTCAGCTGCTGTATCTGCTGACCTTTAATATACAGACACTTTACCAACCCAGAGATCCCATGCTGTCTTCACCTAGGCCAGTCCTTCACCAGTGTTCAGGTCCCCGGTACTACCATCTTCACTTCAGGAAACTGGTTGTGAATTTCTGATGCTTCACAACCAGCTCCCCACTGTGTAGCATATCCACAACCGGTTATTCTTACTTTTTAGCTCAGAGAGAGTGACAAGCACACTGCATTTCTGGTATTTTCTGTACTTGCTGAAAGTTTTTTTAACCTAAAAAAATAAAACAAATACAGCACCACATCTAAAAACTTGTGAGCTGCAATATTTCTGTGATTTTTATGTCATTTACTGTATATATAGACCAGCCTTGCTCTACCAGGGTTCTGTAGAAAACTAGGGCTCCTCAGGAGGTTGCTAGGGGTTCCTTGAGCTGTGGATAATCGACCTTCCATAGGATGGTTCCTCTATAGATCCAGGTCCATCACCACTTGGCAGAGCTAGTAGCATGACAGCAATGATCTTTAAAGCTGTCTGTAAGGGTGTCATTCTAACCGTCACTGTAAAGGGGGCATTCTTCCCACTGACCACCAATGTAAGGGGCATTTGGATTAATCTTGGCATGAGTTCCCCAAGACGTGATTTCAAGGGTTCCTCTGGGGTAAAAAGGTTGAGAAAGACTGATAGACATTTAGACTTTGAGAATAATCTTTTTTTATTTGTTTCTAGTAGATGGACTTGAGAACAGTGAGATCTTGGAGACTCTCTCTTCATCTCCGAGGTGCATAGCAGAAAATGATTTTATAGAAATCCCCAACACCCCAGATTTCCATCCAGAGATTCTCGGGGAAGATCTGTATGGAGAACGTGCTTCTGATCCCTCTACACATCCCTCTGGACGTCCTTCAGATTGCTCTACACACCTTGGACATCATCCCCATATTGGACATCCTCTAGATCGCTCAACACAGATTGGGCATCCTCCAGATTGCTCTACACAATTTGGACATTCTCCCAGTTGCTCTACAGAGAGTGGACATCCTCCATACCACTCCCCACAGATTGGACATCCTCCAAACCACTCAACGCAGATTGGACATCCTCCAAATCACTCCACGCAGATTGGACATCCTCCAAATCACTCCACGCAGATTGGACATCCTCCAAATCACTCCACGCAGATTGGACATCCTCCAAATCACTCCACGCAGATTGGACATCCTCCAAATCACTCCACACAGATTGGACATCCTCCAAATTGCTCCACACAGATTGGACGTCCTCCCAATCATGCCACACAGATTGCACATCCTCTCAATTGCTCCACACAGATTGGATTTCCTCCCAATTGCTCCACAAGGATTGGACATCCTAATGGCTCCACAAAGACTGCACATTCTCCCAATCACTCCACACAGATTGGACTTCCTCCCAATCACTCCTCACAGTTTGGACTTCCTCCCACTCACTACACACAGATTGGACGTCCACCAAATTGCTCTTCAGAGATTAGACATCCTCTCAACCACTCTGTACATAGTGGACATGCTGCCAATCACCCTACAGATATTGGACATCCTCCCAATCACTCTACACAGACTGGCTATCCTACTGATCCCTCCACATATAGAAGATACACTTCTGATGGCTCTAAACTTGACGGACATCCTTTTGGTCCTGCTGTGCTCAGTGGACATCTTCTCAACTCCTCTACACTTGGCGGCCCTTTTTCTGGTCATGCTGGCAACCTTACCGATCATACCACATACCGAGGCACCACTAGATTTGTCTGTTCACAGTGCAGGAAATGTTTCTCGCTGAAGTTACCCGCAGACATGCACCGCAGGATCCGCAGGCAGAAGATGCAGCTTTTGTGCCCGTACTGCAAGCAGTGCTTTGTACAGAGGGCGGGGCTGGAGAAGTACTCCTGTACCGAGTGTGGGAAGGGTTTCATTCAGAGGTCCGATCTGGTCCGCCATCTCCGATCACACACGGGCGAGAAGCCCTTTGAGTGCCAGGAGTGCGGCAAATGCTTCAGCCTTAAGGGAGCCCTCAGTGTACATCAGCGTAGCCACACAGGGGAGCGCCCCTTTTCCTGTTCCGTGTGTGGAAAGCGTTTTGCGCGAAAGGTAATCCTTCTTAACCATGAGCGGATTCACACGGGTGAGAAGCCTTTCGCCTGCTTGGAGTGTGGCAAACGTTTTATACAGGAGGTGGCCCTGAACAGACATCGCAAAACCCACACAAGATAAGAAGCCATTGTTGTGCTCTTCAAGAGGTCTAAAATAAAGTATTTTTGATTATTTTCTAAAGTGCAATTTATCATTAATATGAACAAAGTTGTGCCTTTTCCACAATGGGCAATGATAGAAAATGTTCTAAATACTGCTGAAGAACTGGTTTAGTAGGTAAGATATGTAAGGGGGAATGTAGAGGGCATGGAGGCAAAAAGTATGTGCAGGAAAGGAGCGCTGATGGTCTAACAGCAGGCAGTATCTGTAGAAGAGAGTGTGGATGGTATGAGAGCAGGCAGTATGTGTAGGGGAGGAGTGTGAGGGTTTGATGCACTGAGTGCAGGAACAATGTGGATGGTATCTGGGTTTTAGTATGTGTAGTAGAAGAGTGTGCAGGGTATGACGCTATATGCAGGAAAGAAGAGTGTAGAATATTATGTGCAGGAAAGGAGTGTGCAGGAGAGGAGTGCTGAGGGTAGTATGGTCAGTGCAGGAAAAAGAATTCCAAGGGTATAAAGGCATGTGCAGGAAAGGAGTGTGGAGAGTAGGACAAGTTGTGCAGTAAAGGAGTGTAAGATGGTATGTGCAGAAAGGAGTGTGGAGGGTACGACAGTATATTCAGGAAAAGAGTGCGGAATGTATGACATAATGTGCAGGAAGGAGTGGAAAGGATCTGACGGTATATGCAGGAAAGGAGTGGGGAGGGTATGACGGTATGATCAGGAAAGGAGCGGGATAGGTATGACGGTATGATCAGGAAAGGAGCGGGATGGGTATGACGGTATGATCAGGAAAGGAGCGGGATGGGTATGACGGTATGATCAGGAAAGGAGCAGGATGGGTATGACGGTATGATCAGGAAAGGAGCGGGATGGGTATGACGGTATGATCAGGAAAGGAGCGGGATGGGTATGACGGTATGATCAGGAAAGGAGCGGGATGGGTATGACGGTATGATCAGGAAAGGAGCGGGATGGGTATGACGGTATGATCAGGAAAGGAGCGGGATGGGTATGACGGTATGATCAGGAAAGGAGCGGGATGGGTATGACGGTATGATCAGGAAAGGAGCGGGATGGGTATGACGGTATGATCAGGAAAGGAGCGGGATGGGTATGACGGTATGATCAGGAAAGGAGCGGGATGGGTATGACGGTATGATCAGGAAAGGAGCGGGGAGGGTATGACGGTATGATCAGGAAAGGAGCGGGGAGGGTATGACGGTATGATCAGGAAAGGAGCGGGGAGGGTATGACGGTATGATCAGGAAAGGAGCGGGGAGGGTATGACGGTATGATCAGGAAAGGAGCGGGGAGGGTATGACGGTATGATCAGGAAAGGAGCGGGGAGGGTATGACGGTATGATCAGGAAAGGAGCGGGGAAGGCATGACATTATATCCAGGAAAGGAGTGGGGAGGGTATGATGGCATATCCAGGAAAGGAGTGCAGAGGTTATGATGGTATATGCAGGAAAGGAGTGGGAGGGTATGACGGTATATCCAGGAAAGGAGTGGGAGAGTATGACGGTATATCCAGGAACTAAGTGACCAATTGGAGGGTTACCCGCTACGAATGCATGCTACCTAACCAGACCTGTAAGCTCTCTGAATGGTCATTTCCCTTCCCAGCTCTGAATAAACAAATCCCAGCACTTTTTAGCTGTGGCCCTTTAAGTTCAGTTTAATAAAATCTCGTATATCCATCAAATCATAATGGCAATTGGATTCAATTGGAAATTCCGCCCAGAATAACCACATGCTGCCCAGTGGTGGTAAGTACATAGTAAGTACATACCTCCTTTACTAGTACTGAAAAGGGATGTCTCCAAATCGGCTTCTCTTCTAGTCTATGTATTGTCTGATGTGGTTGTTCTGTTGTCACCTCACCATTTGGCTACTTGCAGTGAAACCACCAATAAGTGATTACCGTTCCTTGTGATTTGTATGATATTCCATGCCTGCAATAATGGGGATTCCTAACGGATTGTGTCAAGTACAATACACACATTGGATTCCCAACACAGTTTCACAGTCCATGTTAACGCTTTAATAAATTAATATTACAAGTCATATGCTACATATCAATACATATATACAATATACAAACCCAACAATGACGATCCCATGGTGGGGTAGAAACTTGCCCATGTATTAGGAATGGTTGCTTTCGGAAGCAGATACATGAGCCGGAAGCCCCAAGAGGCTCACCCATAGAGACTGGGATTGCTATGATAATCGGAAGTGGTAGATTGGATCTTCCCGTGGTAAGTTGAGTCTAGACAGCATTAAAGCTCAGCAGGACGTGGAGTAAAAAATGGGTGTTGGGGGTCTAAACACCAAGGGTCCCTAACCTGGAGGCCCTTGTAGGGAAAGGGTCCTTAACCTGGAGGCCCTTGTAGGGAAAGGGTCCCTAACCTGGAGGCCCTTGTAGGGAAAGGGTCCCTAACCTGGAGGCCCTTGTAGGGAAAGGGTCCCTAACCTGGAGGCCCCCTGTAGGGAAAGGGTCCCTAACCTGGAGGCCCCCTGTAGGGAAAGGATCCCAAACCTGGAGGTCCTTGTAGGGAAAGGATCCCAAACCTGGAGGTCCTTGTAGGGAAAGGATCCCAAACCTGGAGGTCCTTGTAGGGAAAGGGTCCCTAACCTGGAGGTCCTTGTAGGGAAAGGGGCCCTAACCTGGAGGTCCTTATAGGGAAAGGGGCCCTACCCAGGAGGCCCTTATAGGGAAAGGGGCCCTACCCAGGAGGCCCTTATAGGGAAAGGGGCCCTACCCAGGAGGCCCTTATAGGGAAAGGGTCACCAGCCTGGAGGAACATATAGGGAAAGAATTCCTAACCTGGAGGCCCTTATAAGGAAAAGGTCCCTAACCTCAAGGCCCCCTATAGGGAAAGGGGCACCAGCATGGATGTCCTTATAGGGAAAGGAACCCTAACCTGAAGGCCCTTATAGGGAAAGGATTCCAAGCCTGGAGGTCCTTGCAGGGAAAGGATCCCTAGCCTGGAAGCCCTTTAAGGGGAAGGGTCCCTAGCCTGGAAGCCCTAGAAGGGAAGGGGTCCCTAGCCTAGAGGCACTTACAGGGAAATGATACCTAACCTGGAGGCCCTTGTAAGGAAAAGGTCTCTAACCTGGCGGCCCTAGCCTGGAGGCCCTTATAGCAAATGGGTCCCTAGCCTGGAGGCCCCTATAGGGAAAGGATCCCTAGCCTGGAGGCCCCTATAGGGAAAGCCTCAAAGCCCTTATAGGGAAAGGATCCCTAACCTGGAGGCCCTTATAAGGAAAAGATTCCTAACATGGGGGTCATTATAGGGAAAGGATCCATAACCTGGGGGCCCTTATAGGGAAAGGATCCATAACCTGGGGGCCCTTATAGGGAGAGGGTCCATAACCTGGGGGCCCTTATAGGGAGAGGGTCCATAACCTGGGGCCCCTTATAGGGAGAGGGTCCATAACCTGGGGGCCCTTATAGGGAGAGGGTCCATAACCTGGGGGCCCTTATAGGGAGAGGGTCCATAACCTGGGGGCCCTTATAGGGAGAGGGTCCATAACCTGGGGGCCCTTATAGGGGAAGGATGCCTAACCTGGAGGCCCTTATAAAAGATCAGGTTTATTTTTTCTTAGATTGAAATTAATATTTTTAATTATTTTTTTTATACAATATACCGTATATAGACATTTCATGACAAATGGTTCCCACGGAACTATGGCTGAGCTAAAGAGAATCTGCCTGCTTTGAGGTCCCATCTGCCTAACTGACACCTCGGTCTCAGCCATCCAATAAGGAACGAGTCACCCCCTCTGATCCCTCATTCAGCTTCAACTATTGGGTTCTGTTAACAACGAGCAAAAACGAGTATGAGATATGTAACTAGACATGTTAAAAGAAGCCTCAAAAGGAAAACACAAATATTAATAGGCAATTAGTCCTGACTATAATAAATATGCACAAAACCACTATGCATTCACTTTAGGAGGTTGGGTACTTGTAGTTCCAAACGGCACCAGGCACTGTTGAATTATAGCACAAGCTCATAGTCAAACTTTATCTTTTTAAATATGCCCCACCCCCTCCTGTCCAAAGAGTATTCCAAACGGTTCTCACCCTCTCCACGCTCAAGCACTGCCCTACGTGTCCTTCATAGTAGTCCAATGCTGGTCGACTTCTGTGGTTGTCCACTTATTGTTATTTAACCCACTTCCTGTAAGCCCGGGTTGTCAAGCACCCACCCCCTGGGGTGTCATCAAGCTGCCTTGGACTCACAGGAGAATGATGCGGGTGGGTGCTCACCATTGGTCAGGTGACCAGACCAAAGACTGAAAAAAAAAGTATGCATACAGTTTTTCCTTAATAAATAAAGAAGCGCAGGGGGTGCTCCAAAGTAGGTGGAGGTAGGAAATGGGGGAGAGGGGGAAGCAGGAGTTGGCCTTTAAAGTGGGGACAGGAAGTTGTGTGGTGGCCAAATGGAAGCTAACCATGGCAGCATGAATAAGGTAGCTCAAGGATCAAGACCAAGGTTCCAGTATGTAGACTTCAGCATTTATCAACGCTTTTGCTCCATCCTGAAACTGGAGCATGGTGGCGACGTATTTTAAGCCGGTCTGTTCCCCCTGTGTGTCTTCTGATGCTGAGCACAATCTGAATTACTGACGAAGCATTTCCCACACTCCTCGCAGGCGTACGGCTTCTCCCCGGTGTGTATTCGCACGTGCCGAACCAGAGCGGACTGGAACGTGAAGCATTTGCCGCATTCGCTACAAGCGTAGGGTCTCTCTCCCGTGTGGATGCGCTGGTGTCGGATGAGGTCGGAGTTGCTGGTGAACCATTTTTCGCACTCGTTGCAGGGGAAAGGCTTCTCGCCGGTGTGCACGCGGTGGTGGGATAGGAGGTGGGACTTACACGTAAAGCATTTGCCACATATCGCGCAGCAGAAGGGCTTTTCCCCCGTGTGGGTCTTCTCATGCCTTGTCAATCCCGACTTGACCCTAAAGCACTTCCCGCACACCGAGCAGGAAAAGGCCTTTTCCCCAGTGTGGATCTTCTGGTGTTTCATGAGGTCCGACTTATGGATGAATGACCGCTCGCACTCTGAGCACGAATACGGCTTCTCTCCTGAGTGAATCCTCTCGTGAACCAGGAGGTTGGTGGTCGTGGTAAAGCATTTCCCACACACAGAGCAAGCATACGGCTTCTCGCCAGTATGAGTCCTCTGGTGGATGATCAGTACTGACTTGTCGGTGAAGCTCTTCCCGCAATCAGAGCAGAGGAACGCCCGGTGGCCGCTGTGCTTCCTCTGGTGCTTCAGCATCTGCGACTTACTGACGAAGCATTTCCCGCACTCTGGGCATGGATATGGCTTTTCATGCGTGTGGCTCCTCTTGTGCTCAACCACATGCGATTTGGCGATGAAGCATTTACCGCACTCGCTGCAGCTGTATGGTTTTTGTCCCGTGTGACTCATGACGTGGACTGTTAGGTTGGACTTCCAGGCAAAACATTTGCCGCAGTACGTGCAGGAAAATGGCTTCTCCCCAGAGTGGACCTTCTGGTGGCGGCGGAGTAACCCTTTCTCTGCAAAGTTCTTCCCACAAAGAGGGCAGGGGAACGGCTTCTCTGCAGCAGGTGGTTTGCCAGAATCGGAAGAAATCGGCTGAGTTTTAGAGTGCGTTTCCCAGTGCTTAAGAAAGCTGTTTTTATCCGGGAAGTACATGTGACATTGGGAGCAGGTGGTGTTGCATGGAAGGCTTTCATCCTTAATAATGAAAGATGTGTACTCAATGTGGTCCTTTTTTTCCTCCTTAACTTGGTCACACTGGTCTCCAGACGGAGAAGAGTCACCCCTAGCTTGATGCTCCTCATCACATGAGCTGGGTTCTTCCTTGATACACGGAAGCCAATATGGTTGAGGATGTTCGGGGGTAGCCTTATCTGTCTGTGAGGAGCGTTCTCTACACAAAACCCTCTCCTCTCTAACCTGGGTAGATGAGTCTGACATGTGGCTGGTTGGCTTGGAGAGCTGGGGATGGTCTTCTGGTCCTTCCCACATGGTCAAAGTTTTTCCAACTGAAGTGTGGCTCGTGCTTTGCTCCTCTGGTGAGGAGGACCTAAAAGACGAGGGACTAGTGGCTCGTGGATCTTCTTGGACCAGGTCTTGCAATGGAGAAACGTCCAGCTGAGATCCTCCGGGAAGTAAATCTGTTGGAAACATGGAGACATGGTGGTAAGAAGATGGGCACATGGGGGAACCTATAGTTTAATGCAGCGATTCTCAACTAGGGTTACTCCAGAGGTTGCTAGGGATTCCTTCAGCACTGGGCAATTTCTGCCTCTCAGATAAGTTTCCACTCACGCCATTGATCTTTTTAGCTATCTATAAGGAGGTAATTCTTCCCAATGACCACAAGTGTAAGGACCATTTTTCCCACTGACCATCACACTAATGTTTCATGAGTTGTAGATTTCTAATTTTTATCAGGGGTTCCCTGAGACCGGAGAACTATGTCAAGGGTTCCTCTGTGTTGAAAAGGTTGAGAAAGGCCGGCTTAATGGGAAGAGATGAGGTAACGGGAAAGGGGCCATTCCTATACAGTGGATGATTTATGTGGAAGTTCCATAGGTTATAAGCTGGAGGGGGCGAGAGGGGAATCTATGGAACTGGAAGCTTCAGCAGTAGTCCCATGAAACACCAAAACTGGAATTTCAGGAAAGGCAGGAGAAGGATAAAACCTCCATTGGCTAGTTTTGCCTCAGAAAGACATTTCAGGATTTTAGGATATTGTTTTTTTTATCACAAGGAGCAATAGGTCCACTTTCTCTTACCCGGAGATGGGAGGGGCTTCTGATTATCCATTGTCATGTCCTTTTCCAACTCCAAATCAACGGTCAGCAGCTCAATGATCTCCTTTGTGATGTCTAGAATCTTCTCGTCGTTGTACCTCTCAGTTTTTAGGGAGGAAGGCGGAGCTTTCTCGGCCCATCTACTCGTGACCACTATCTGCTCCTTCACAGGTCTGTAATGCTGCAACGTAATTGGGTAAAACAATCAGTGTCACAAACACAAGGTCCTCCCAGAATCCTCCTGACCTCTCCGGTCAGGTCTGTGTTCTATTAATAGAGATAAGAGTGATGTCATGTGACCTCCCAGAATCCTCCTCACCTCTCCGGTCAGGTCTGTGTTTTATTAATAGAGATAAGAGTGATGTCATGTGATCCTCCCAGAATCCTCCTCACCTCTCCGGTCAGGTCTGTGTTTTATTAATAGAGATAAGAGTGATGTCATGTGATCCTCCCAGAATCCTCCTCACCTCTCCAGTCAGGTCTGTGTTTTATTAATAGAGACGACGTCACCTATGACGAAACGTGCGTTGGGTGGCTTAGACGTATTGACGCTATCACGTGACCTCTGAGCGAACGGGCGCTTGCTTGCCGGCTGGCATTAACGCTGTTTTTTACTTCTGTTTGTGAGTATTTGTGTCTTATTTTACAAATAAAAAAAGTCTGTTTACCAGTTTTACGCTATGAGAACTTTTCTTATTTATATTCTATGTGTGGTCTGCGCATGTGAAAGTCCTTTGGGAGAAGTTTTAGTCCTATTTCGTGGCCCATGCGGCAGAATAAGTGGCATATATTCACAGGAGGAAAACTCTGTATAAAGAAACAGTGATGTCATGTGACCTCCCAGAATCCTCCTCACCTCTCCAGTCAGGTCTGTGTTTTATTAATAGAGATAAGAGTGATGTCATGTGACCTCCCAGAATCCTCCTCACCTCTCCGGTCAGGTCTGTGTTTTATTAATAGAGATAAGAGTGATGTCATGTGACCTCCCAGAATCCTCCTCACCTCTTCGGTCAGGTCTGTGTTTTATTAATAGAGATAAGAGTGATGTCATGTGACCTCCCAGAATCCTCCTCACCTCTCCGGTCAGCAGGTAGATGATCTCCAGGGTCAGGCTCAGTATCCTCTCGGAAACATGACCTCTTCCCTCACTCACGCTCAGTGGCATTGTCTATACAGAATTCTCTTTGCCTTCGGTCTTGCAGTCGGAGTCGCCACCTCTACAGCTGGAAAATCTGAGAATAGACAGAAAGAACCAATTACAGAAAATAGCTGACACTCACTGCCAACTACTCTATAACTAAACAGTTTACTTTCTGTACAGAAGCAGGAAAAGTGTCGGCACCCCCAGAGGACAGACAGCATCACTACAATCAGATTACATGGGATACTGACTTGTATCCCTATAGCACTAACCACAACACCATCTAGTGGTTAGTAAACAGCACTACAGTTCCACATACTGACCAATAGATAGTGCTGTGGTTATTTGTGCTACAGAGACACAAATCAGCATGCTGTGTATTGTACTACAGCCACTATTCACTGAGGACTTGTATCCCTAGACCAGTGTTTCTCAACTCCAGTCTTACAGGCGCCCCAACAGGTCATGTTTTCAGGATTTCCCTCAGATGAAACAGCTGGGGTAATTACTGAGGCAGTGAAACTGATCAAATCACCAGTGGAAAATAATGGAAAACCTGAAAACATGACCTGTTGGGGTGAGAAACACTGTCCTAGATCACCGATAACCACAGTACCATCTATTGGTCAGTATGTAGAACTACAGCCACAATACACAGATGACTTGTATGCCTAGATCACTAATAACTACAGCACCATCTATTGGTCAGTACGTAGAACTACAGCCACTATACACAGATGGATTGTATCCCTAGACCACTGCGGTGGGACTTGTAGTTGAAGCTTTTGCCACATATCGCTTAGGAGAAGGGTTTGTACCTGTGTGGGTCTTCTCGTGCCTTCCTTGACAATCCTGACTTGACCCTAAAGCATTTTGCACACAATATATAGGATGGTAACTTGTATCTCTATATCACTAACAATAGCACCATCTTGTGGTCAGTATATGGAACTACAGCCACAATACACAGGGGTTATACAGTACAGTAACAAGCCCACGGTGCCATCTGCTGGTGGTAGCATAGTAATACAGACATATGCCACAGTCAGGTGACCTGTACCTCTCTATTAACAATGGGCACCCTATATCACTAATAACAGCACCTTCTTGTGGTCAGTACAAAGCACTGCAGCCACAATACGCAGGATGTAGATTTGAAGCTCTATGACACTAATAACCTCAGCCCCATCTTGTGGTCAGTACATAGCACTACAGCTACAATACTCATGGAGATCAATACACAGAAGGTATCCCTACAGCAGGGGTGCCCAACCAGTGGCCCGGGGGCCACATGTGGCCCGCGGAGCCCTCTGATGTGGCCCGCGACCTCTTGCTCTGGGATGTCGGGTTGGCAAGCCCACAGTTGTGACTAAAAAAAAGCCACTGGTAGAGGAAGTAAGTGGCTGCAGAGCCGCATGAGCCAATACTTCCTGTATGGCACCAACTTCTATCACAGGTGGAGTGACACCAAATGCGAAGTGCCTGGGACAACAGCTGCCGATACCTGAATGGAAAACTGTTATTAAAGGTAACGGACCTGTGGCCGTTTACACCCCACTTACCTCCACTCTGATCCGTCCCCTTCTATCTGGGCAGATGGGATCCAATGGCCCATAGAGTAGAATGGGTTGTATCCGTGTCGGCTCTGCATATGCACAATGGACATGGAACTGTTATCCTTCTGCTCCACTCATTGTGGCCCACGACCAGTTACCAAGTCGCTCAAGTGGCCCTCGCTCTTCAAAAGGTTGAGCACCCCTGCCCTACAGTAACAAGCACCACAGTGCCATCTGCTGGTGATAAAACAGCACTACTGACAAATGCCACATTCAGGTGATCTGTACCCCTATAGTAACAATGGGAACCCTCTATCAATAACAACAGCACCTCCTTGTGGTCAGTACAAAGCACTGCAGCCACAAAGCACTGGATGGTTACTTGTATCCTTATATCATTAATAACATCAGCGCCATCTTGTGGTCAGTACAAAACACTGCAGCCACAATGTACTGGATGGTGATTTGAAGCTCTACGGCAGTAATAACCACAGCACCAATTAGTGGTCACTACATTGCATTAGAGCCACAAAACACATGTCCCATACAGCTATAAGCCCCATAGCACTGCACATTCCACAGTCAGGTGACCTGCATCCTGTAGTAATAATGAGCATTGGCGGCACCTAGTGGTCAGAAGTCAATCCTGCAACCACATCAGGTTCACACTGGTATGGGTCGTGTGCATACTCGCATGCGTTCCCAACCCGCACTTTAGCGGACGTGCAGGGGTGCTCTTTATTCTTAATGGCACCTGTGACGTGATTTAACACGTGACGGATGACATGTTCCCGCAGCACTATGCGATTAGGTGCAATTAACAAATAAAGGGGTCAGGGGCTCTACTTTCCCTGCATTTCCCAAGGGCACAGCAGCTGGACCTGCGATGCCTGTGCACAAGCGCGCCATGCAAGGCTCGCGGTACAGGTAACCCTTTCCCCGGCATCCCTTTATTAGGGTCTGTGGGGTGGGAAGATTTGGGGATCATGCGACCTCTGAGATTGGCTGTCCCGGCGGTCACATGATCGAGAGCCGTCGTTCACTGTGCTGGGAGTACAGCCGCCCAGTGACACATATACATCCATTCATTTTATAGTCATAGCTGTAAGGCCATCGGGAGCCTCTGGAAGCCTGCCTGAAAAACTCTCAGTTCTGCCTTGTTGCTAGAAGACGGGAAACACTGGATGCCATGGAAGCCACTGGACGCTCCCTCCCAGCATTGGAGGAGTATAAACCAATGGTTTCCGCATCCTAGCAACAAGGCAGGACGATGGGGTTGCTAACCGGGAGTTTTTCGGCCAGGAGACCTACAGGTATAAAAATAAAATGAAAACCCATTTTACAAAGCTGCTCAGTTTTCTTACTACCTACTGGTGCCCCTAGATTGCAAAAGTGAACTTACCCTTTAACAGGACCATGTAGACCCCTGCTGGACAAATGAAGGCACTATAACCCTATACCAGATAGACATGATCACATGACCCCCCTCCCCCCTGAAATGACAGTCCTCCCTCTTTATCCACCAGCACACAACGTGTATAGCGTTATTTACCGGCGATCAGAGCACACATCAGCTTCCCCACTCGTTTCTTCCCATAGAGAGCCGGGGAGAGGAAGCTCCGATGCACTTCCGGTCTGTGCGTTCCACGTGGCTTCCTTGTTTTGCGTTCCAAAGGCCGGATGGTGCTGCGTATTGTCCTCCCAGCGGCCGCGTTCTTAGTTCCGCCCTCCAACTCGCATCTCATTCCATGCCATTGAACAAAAAAGCCGCTAAGGGCTGGGACAATTAAGCACAGCCTGATTACCCTTAGTGTCATTCTTGTTTTTTTTTTACCTCCAGAGGATTTTAATGGGGTTTACACGAGCACTTGAAACTTGTATTCGTTTATTTGTTCCTCATGGGTGGGACTTTGTGCTGGGCTAGTCGTTTGGAATGCTATTCAATTTAGATGGCAGCTCCATGCCTTGTGTATATGTGTATATATATATATCCGGGATTCACCCAGACTGTCTGGGTTTTGAATCATGTGTCTGGGTTTTCAGACTGCATGAACCCAGACACAGTATACATAATGGACTGTGGCTCCCCAAGAAACCGAGTACCACAACCGCCGAGTGCAGGGGGGGGGGGGGTTCACAGGCTAGGGTGACCACATCTCCAAACTGCCATTCAGGGACACCCCCAACAACACAGCCCCCCCCCCACCCGAAAAAAGATAATTTTCTCTGTACACATTTATATTTAGACAAACATTCCAGCTGCAGACTTCTCACGCACATGAGGCGGAGAGCATGGCTCTCCAGGGGGGCTTCCCTGCAATATGAGGCTGCCAGAGGCATGATGGAGGAGGAGGGGGCTGGCCAATCAATTACCAGTATTGGTAGTGTCCCCTCAGTTCTCTGTGTGTTTCCTTTATTGGCGTCCCCTTAGTTCTTTCTGTCTCCTTCATCAATGTCCTCTCAGTTCCCTGTTTGTCACCTTTAATAATGTCCCCTGTGTCACCTTCGTTACTGTCTCCTCAGTTCCCTGTGTGTCTCCTTTATTAGTGCCTCCTCAGTTCCCTGCGTGTCTCCTTTATTAGTGTCCCTTCAGTTCCCTGTGTGTCTCCTTTATTAGTGTCTCCTCAGTTCCTTGTGTGTCTCCTTTCTAAGTGCCTCCTCAGTTCCCTGTGTGTCTCCTTTATTAGTGTCTCCTAAGTTTCCTGTGTGTCTCCTTTATTAGTGTCTCCTCAGTTCCCTGTGTGTCTCCTATATTAGTGTCTCCTCAGTTCCTTGGGTGCCTCCTTTATTAGTGTCTCCTCAGTTCCCTGTGTGTCTCCTTTATTAGTGTCTCCTCAGTTCCTTGTGTGTCTCCTTTATTAGTGTCTTCTCAGTTCCCTGTGTTGTCTTCATTAGCATATCCTCCGTTCCCTGTGTGTCACCTTTTTTAGTGTACCCTCAGTTCCCTGTGTCACCTTCATTAGAGTCCCCACAGTTCCCTATTTGTCACCTTCATTACTATTCCCTCACTTCTCTGTGTCACCTTTATTACTGTCCCCAGTTTTATGTGTCACCTTCATTACTATTCCCTCACTTCTCTGTGTCACCTTTATTACTGTCCCCAGTTTTATGTGTCACCTTCATTACTATTCCCTCACCTCTCTGTGTCACCTTTATTACTATCTCATTGATCTGTGTCACCTTCATTACTGTCTCCAATTTCCTGTGTCACCTTCATTAGAGCCCTTTCACACAGCCAGCACCTGGGGAGGCGGCAGTAAAGCGCTGCTAGTTTCGCAATAGCAGGAGATCTTGATCGGCTCTCTATGGAGCCGGTGTCCTGCCGAAAAAGGTCCCCCGGCACATAATGACCCCTCTTGTACAGCGCAGGAGCAGCAATTGCGCAGTATGAACGACTACGGAGCTGCTGAGTCTCTGAAGATGAACGGCTGATCGTCAGCTCTACATGGCGCCTGCACACTCAATACTACATTCTGCCCTGAGTCCAGGTTCAAGCCCCACCATCCAAGTGGACATAGAGTTAGATTATAAATATGCTGAGCGAAGCGAGCCCGCAAGGGGCCCTGTTACAAAGTGGTGTCTTACAACAGTGTTGGAACGCAGGTGCAGTATACAGCTGACTCACAGGTGTTCAGCTTCGGCTATTTTTAGGCGGCTCCGTTGTGATTCGTACTGCGCAAACGCTGCACAGTACAGGGGGGTCATTATCCGCCGGTGGGACCTTTCTCGGCAGAACACAGGTTCACATATCTCCGCAGCAGGTTCAGTGCGTTTTGCAGAAAAAAGGCTGTGGGTCTTTTGGTCCTTTTCAGCCCAAAATCCCTTTTCAGCCCAAAATCTGCGCTGAAATCGGACCTGAAACGGTGAACCAGCACGCACCGGACCACTGCTGTGAGGTGCATGTGGCTCATATGTGAACCCAGCCTTATAGGTGATCAGTAGAGCAAGACCTCCCGCTATAGGTGTAGAGGTGGTTAGTGGAGGAGGCCTTCTAATATACTGTAGGCATATACGTGGTCAGTGGAAAAGCATAAAGGTGGTCAGTGGAGAAGGGCCTTCTTAAATTGTTTCTAATTTTTGGCAAGAAAGTTGCCCTCAGAGATAGCTTAAAAGATGGCGTCAATAGTTACCTAATGGAGAGACCAAAACTGATCATTGATCAAGGATACCTGACAACCTCAGAAGAAACCCCAGAATTCCACGGATTGAGAAAGACTGATCTAGAGTAGGGATGAGCCGAACACCCCCCCGTTCGGTTCGCACCAGAACTTTCGAACGGACCCCAAATTCGTACGAACGTTAGAACCCCATTGAAGTCTATGGGACTCGAACGTTCGAAATTAAAAGTGCTAATTTTAACGGCTAATATGCAAGATACTGTACTAAAAAGAGTTTGGGGACCTGGCTCCTGCCCCAGGGGACATGGGTCAATGCAAAAAAAGTTTTAAAAACGGCTGTTTTGGCGGGAGCACTGATTTTAATGACGATTAAAGTGGGAAAAAAAAGTGAAATATTCCTTTAAATATCGTGCCTGGGGGTGTCTGTAGTATGCCTGTGAAGTGCCACGTGTTTCCCGTGTTTAGAACAGTCCCTGCACAAAATTACATTTAACGGAAATAACGTCATTTAAAGCTGTTTGCGGTTTTAATGTTATATCTGGTTCCTGCAATATGGTTGAAAATCATTGAGAAAAATGGCATGGGTAGCCCTCCCTGCCCATTACCAGCACCTTTGGGTCTTGTACGCATATTAAGGGGAACCCCGTACCCATATTAAAAAAGGGAAATACGTGTGGCCCCCAGGCCCTATATACTCAGAACAGCAGTATACAGGCGGTGCAAACAAGACAGGGACTGTGTAGGTTTGTTGTGTTAAGTTGAATCTGTTTGTAATTTTAAACTGGTACATTTTTAAAGTGTAGCTCCAGTCAAAAAAAAAAAAATTTAAGCTTTTTGGAAAACATAGAGAAGGGTTATCACCCCTGTATAATTTGTTTGGTCGTCCATCTTTTTTCATCTCACTTGCTGTTGTCTCCTTCCGTTTGCAAGTAGGAAACGTTTGTAAGTTGGATGTTTTAAAGTAGGGGCCTGCCCTATATGCTCTGCAGAAATGGCGGAACAAGGTGTTGGTTTTGCCACAACATTGTAAGCCCTCAAAGTGACTCTTGGTGGGCGCTGGAGCGCCCTGCTGTGAACGATTATATCAAGAATTGTAATTACATCCCATTGTTGAACAGTGGTAGAAAAATTGACCTTTGGTGGTTGTGGTGCTGGTGCCACAACACTATAAGTCCTCACAGTTACTCTGGGTGGGCACAGGAAGGGGCCCTCCTGTGAAATATTATATCAAGAATTGTAATTACATGTCCCTGTTAAACAGGGGCAGAAAAATTGGGCCTTAGGCACTGCTGCTGGTGCCACCACACTGCAACTTCTCCCATATACTTTAGTTTTATTGCAGGAATTAGCCCTGCTGCAAAGCATTGCATCAAAAATTGTAATTAAACGCCCCTGTTAAACAGGGGCAGAAAAATTGGGCCTTAGGCACTGGTGCTGGTGCCACCACACTGCAACCTCTGCCATATACTCTAGTTTTATTGCAGGAATTAGCCCTGCTGCAAAGCATTGCATCAAAAATTGTAATTAAACGCCCCTGTTAAACAGGGGCAGAAAAATTGGGCTTTAGGCACTGGTGCTGGTGCCACGACACTGAAACCTGCAACGTACAACACGTACAACGTAACTAGAAAAAGGAAGTTCAATAGCCAGTAGCCAACAGCTTCTGTCTCGTAGTTGAATCTGAGCAAGCGTGATTTGTGGCATGTCGGAATTGCATACACACGATCGGAATAACCGATAGAAAGTTATTACATTGGGAAAATTGAGAACCTGCTATCAATTTTTGGCTGGCTAAATTTTGACGGAGCAATACACTAGCTATATAGGTGAGTTGAATTTAGCGGTGTATACTGCGGTCAGGGCACGCAGACAGCAACCACTACACAACAGCAAGATCGAAAATCTTTCGAAAACGATCGGTGTGAACACCCACTAACTCCTGCAGATGCCTTTATTATAGAACACCAGAGATAAAGGGGCATATACAGATGTATACTGTGCTGTGCTGGAGGCACACACAACTTCCAATAACTCCTGCAGATGGCAAGTGGGCTCAAATAGAGAACAGCTATGTAGGTGGATATAGCGGTATGTACTGGGTACAGAGCACGCAGACAGCACGCACAAGCTCCTAACACTACTGACTGCAAGCTCTATTATAAATGATAGATCACTAGCTATATAGGTGAGGTGAATATAGCGGTGTATACTGCGGTCAGGGCACGCAGACAACAACCACTACACAACAGCAAGATCGAAAATCGTCCGAAAACGATCGGTATGTACTGTGTTGAGGGTACACAGAACACCCACTGCTTCAGACGCCAACACACTACACAAGGCCGCCGCGCTGGCGGCCTTATATAGTGTGGGGCGTGCACTACACAGCCTGAGCTATGATTGGCCACAGGCATCCTGCCTGTGGCCAATCATGGCTCTCCTCGCTGCGATTGGCCAAGCATGCGGGGTCACAGTGCATGCTTGGCCAATCATGAGCCAGCAATGCACTGCGCCATCGCAGTGCATTGTGGGCCGTGAGCGCCACACGAATTTGGTGCGAACGGACCAAAATGTTCGGACTTCGCCGAACGGACGAACAGCCGATGTTCGAGTCGAACGTATGTTCGACTCGAACACGAAGCTCATCCCTAATCTAGAGCCTTGGCTGTTGTTTGGCTGGACGTAAGAATGGGAAAGAGAAATTAATGTAGCCTATTTGACCATCTCAATATACGTATAAACTAGGCAGGCTGATATGGACCCAGCTTTTATTCTGCCCTACAGAAGAATGGGGAAAAATGCAATCTAAGCAAATGTAAGTTTCAAATAACTGATAGTATAAGTTGCAGCAGCTCAGAAACTGCTGACCTCATTGAAAATGTTCACCCAATATGGCAGTGATGGTGAACTTTGACACCCTAGATGTTTTGGAATTACATTTCCCATGATGATCAAATACACTGCAGAGTGCATGAGCATCATGGGAAATGTAGTTCCAAAACATCTTGGGAGCCAAGGTTCGCCATTACTGCACTATGGTCTCCAAAGCATGCAGCCAGCTGCCAATTTGTGAGGAAAACACCTTATTAGTGGAAGAGATCAGAAGAGAATGATAGGACTGGTCCATGATGACAGGAAATCAACATTTTCTCCAAAAAGTGCTCTTTACAGCACAGGCCCGACACAAGGAACCTTGTAAGGGACAGACTAGAGCAGCAGCAGAAGACCACACAGACGTCCCTTCCTCTATATAAAAGTTGGAAAATTTGGCTACAAGTGTACCAAACTACCAACTCTGGAGGCCTAAATAATGAAAGAAGGGTTACTGGTTTGAGGACTTCACGTTACGTCAAGTTTAAGCAACACACCATAAATCCTTGGGAATTAGGTTGGATTGTGTGGTTGAGGCATGAAATGTGTCTTGATCGAGTCTCCTCAGAACAAATTCCACAAGGAATATCTCCAGGACTTCCTCTCCTGGGGGCAATGGCCAATGAAAAAAAGTCCATCTTTCAGTGGTATAAGTGTATATTATTTGGTTTGTATGAAAGCTATTGCATCTGGTATAGATACTGGAATCTTTATTTTGGTTTTTATACTAGTATTTTTTATGCATTACGATTGCTTATACAAATGGATTTTATTGGTATAAGCAACAAATTTTACTGAATGAAATTCAGCGAGTATTGTGATTAGCCCTACCTGTACCATGTGATCACTGTGACCAATCACAGCCAGCAACACAATGGATGGCGTGAAATGAAGCCATTCATTGTTTACAATTGTCATGTGATCTGTTACGTTTGGTCACGTCGATCACATAGTACCGGCAGCGGGCCTGCACAGTGATCTGTCATCGGCTGGGTCCTGTGGTGACAGATTGCGCCTGCAGTGCCACACGCGGGGTGCGTTCTGGAAGGACATCATATGACGTCCACCCAGAATGATGAAAGTCCCACCTGGCCATCATTTTGCAACAAACTGGGCGGAAACTGGTTAAGATAAATGTATGCTATCTTTTGAGACTCAATTTTAGCCAATACCTTGTTTTGTGTAGTTTTGGATAAAGTAATGAAGGGTTGAAACCTTGATCAGGTTACTCTTCTCTATATATAGAAATGCTCAATTTGACTCATGTTGCCTGGCCAACTTCCTAGTTTCTCTGTGCTCTTGCTTTCCCGCATTACTTTTATTCTGTGTACCGACCCCGGCTCCTCAGCTTGTTTCCCGAATCCTCTTCTGTACTCTGCACATCTAAGTGGTCTCTACATCTTCAGCTGGGCGTATCTGGGGGCCGTGACCTGCTTCCAGTCTGCTGCAAGTCCATCCCCACCATCAGGGACTCCGCTGAAGAAGCAGGCTGGAGTTTAGACCCCGAGTCAGCCTTCTACATGTGCTCACTATCATAGGAACCTGACAATCTGCTTTTGGAGGATTCTTACTGGTGACCCCATGTTTTCGGGAAGCCTAAAAGGTTGCAGTTGCTGCCCAAGCAGTGGCTGAAGAGAAACTGTCCAATCAGGACACCTATTGCAATGACAGATGTCAAAATGGGATACCCCCCCGACTCCGAGATGTCCCCCCGCTCCCTGTTTTGGCAGATAATCTTTAGAGTGGGGACACAGACAGCAATAAAACACACGAGAAAGGTGCCAGATTAAAAACGTTTAGTCCAACTGGAAAAGTTTATTCCAATAACAAACTCTTTACATATCCAACACGTTTCAGGTTATGAGGAAACAATCAAATAATTGTGAAACGTGTCAACCATCTCTCTCACTCCCCCTTGTGTGGATCTCTGGCTGTTTCTGTGGATACAGTTTGTTATTAATAAAGATTTATTCAGAAGATCCTAGCTGTGCAGCGTTCCGGGTTTATTCATTGTGTGATGCAGATGCGATCTGGGCTGACATCCTTCTATGCTGAATAAGTAGAGTCCTGTGAATTGGGCTTACCTGAAGCAGTGGGAGTTTAACGCATTTCAGGGGCTGTAGCACTTCATCAGGGCTTCAATGCAACATACACTATATTACCAAAGTATTGGGACACTTGCCTTTACACGCACGCAAACTTTAATGGTATCCCAGTAGTCCAGAGGGTTCACTATTGAGTTGGCCCACCCCTTTGCAGCTATATCAGCTTCAAATCTTCTGGGAAGGCTGTCGGTTTAGGAGTGTGTCTATGGGAATGATTGATCATTCTTCCAGAGGTGCATTGGTGAGGTCAGGCACTGATGTGGACGAGAAGGTGACACAGGGGACAATGATTTGGACCAGTGCACAAAACAAGATCCATAAAGACATGGATGAGCCAGTTTGGGGGGGAGGAACTTGACTGGCCTGCACAGAGTCCTGACCTCAACCCGATCTAATTCATCCCAAAGGTGTTCTATCGGGTTGAGGTCAGGACTCTGTGGGGGCCAGTCAAGTTCCTCCACCCCAAACTCGCTCATCCATGTCTTTATGGACCTTGCTTTGTGCACCCATGCACAGTTATGTTGGAACAGGAAGGGTCCATCCCCAAACTGTTCCCACAAAGTTGGGAGCATGAAATTGTCCAAAATGTCTTGGTATGCTGTCGCCTTAAGAGTTCCCTTCACTGGAACTAAGGGACCAAGCCCAACCCCTGATAAACAACCCCACACCATAATCCCCCTCCACCAAATGATTTGGACCAGTGCACAAAGCAAGGTCCATAAAGACATGGATGAGCGAGTTTGGGGTAGAGAAACTTGACTGGCCTACACAGAGTCCTGACCTCAACTCAACAGAACACCTTTGGGACAAATTAGAGCAGAGACTGTGAGCCAGACCTTTTTGTTCACATCAGTCACATTTCTAAACCTTGTGGACGGCTTTCCCAGAAAAGTTGAAGCTGTTATAGCTGCAAAGGGTGGGCCAGCTCAATATTGAACTCTACGAACTAAGACTGGGATCCCATTAAAGTTAATTTGCGTGTAAAAGGCAGGCGTCCCAATATTTTTGGTAATATAGCTTATAAATTAAATCAAAATAATTATTTTTTTTTATAATAAATTAAAATAACAATAATGATAGTAACAATACTGGGAAAAACAGTAAACTACTATTAATATCAACAACAATAACACTGAACAACAATGGCAGCAATAGTATATTATAATAATAAAAAGCTCAAACGATGTAAAAAAGAAAAAGGGTAAAAACATTTAGTCCCCAATAAAAAAAGGCAGAACGCGATGGCTTTGCAAACTGTCTGTCACTGGAATAAGTCTATATTTGGACTTCAGTATCACTTTTCAATTCTAGAAACCTCCTGATATTTCCTGAAATATGTTAAATCAGGAAATACGAAATTATGGCCACTAGATGGAGCTGAGGATTATAGGAAATAAACCTATTATTATGGGAATGCTGAAACATGGAGGAACCCTTGAACTAATACTCAGGTCTCAGGGAAAATGATTATAGTTCACGGTACATTAGTCACACCATACTGGTGGTCAGTGAGAGGAGGGCTTCCTTGCACTTGTGGTCAGTGGGAAGAATGAGTGGTGTTGGTTCCAATACCACATGGGCACCACCAGCCAGGAGAACAGGTCATCCCTGCTGATGGATCCCCTAGAAAACTCTGGAGGATCCCAAGTTTTCCACTGAACCCTGGTTGAGAAAAGCTGTTGCTTCCTGACCATACTGGTGGTCAATGACAGGAAGGCTTCCTTGCACTGGTGGTCAATGGAAAGAAGGAGTGGTGTTGGTGCCAATATTATGTGGGCAGGACCTGGCGGCAGAACAGTGCAACACAGCTGGAATAAACCCCTAGCAAACTCTGGAGGAATCCAAGGTTTTTTAAAGGAACCTTGGTTGAGAAAGGCTGTTGCTTTTTGACCATATTGGTGGTCAATGAGTGGAGGGCTTCCTTGCACTGGTGGTAAGTGGAAAGAGTGAATGGTGTGTTAGTGCCAATACTATGTAGGCACCACCAGGCAGGAGAACAGTCCATCACTGCTGAATGAACCCCTAGCAAACTCTGGAGGAACCCTGGTTTTCAAGGAACCTTGGTTGAGAAAGACTGTTGCTTCTTGACCATACTAGTGGTCAATGAGAGGAGGGTTTCTTTGCACTGGTGGCCAGTTGGAAGTGAGTGGTGTTGGTGCCAATACTACATGGGAACCACAAGGCAGAACAGACCATCATTGCTGAATGAACCCCTAACAAACACTGGAAGAACCCAAGGTTTTCACTGGACCTCCAATGAAAAAAGGCTGTTGGTCCTGACCATACTGGTGGTCAATGAGAGAAGGGCTTTCTTGCACTGGTGGTCAGTGTAAACAGTGAGTGGTGTTGGTGCCAATACTAGGTGGGCACTACCAGGCAGGAGAACAGTCCATCACTGCTGAATTAAGGCCCTTGAAAACTCTGGAGGAACCCAAGTTTTTCACTGAACCCTGGCTGAGAAAGGCTGTTGCTTCCTACCAGTTCACATTCACAAAATATATGCAAATTTGAGATGAACACTGCATCCATGGCAGCATCTACTGGACCATACCACCCAGTCCTCCCTTCTTGGAAGATTATGTATTCCCTAGCCCAGTATTATATAAATTATCTAGAATGCTTTTATCCCTACAAATTGGACATTTATGGTTGACTGTCCCACATGTGAAACCGATGGCCATTGGAGCACTCTGCCTTCACGGACACGCTAGACCCAACAAAGAATTTTTTAAACTTCCGTATGCGCCCGTTACAGCTGTCGTCGGCGAGGCATCGGCAGCACATTAGAAGTTTATTCAGGCAGCTGTCGAAAACTATGTACTTGTTTTCAGAAATAGGATCCGACGAGTTGCTTGTCCTGGGAATTTCCACCCTGGCCAAATCTGTGTCCTCAGGCTTGATGCCAAGTTCCCTGGATTGTTCTCCATTGGCGTCATATTCTTCTTTTATGGAGGAGTAGCTTCTTGCATGTCTTGAGGCAAGTTCTCTATCAGGGTCACATGAAACGGGGATAACTAATGGCTTCTCCTCCTTTGGCGTGGGCCGCGAATAGGAACATCCTACATCGCAAACACCTACCACCTCTGTAGACCTTTTGGATTTTGGAAATTCGGGAAGATCATTAATACTGGAAAAAGACCCAATTCCCGATGGTTGATGTTCAGATAAGTCAAGAGTACTGTCTTTTGTGGGAAGCGACTCTGCGTTCATCAGAAGTGTTTTGGACGGATATATTGTGGTTCTTACCCCAGAGGGCAGTTGGATGGTCGATCTGGACTCCTGCTTGCAACCACACAGCCACTGATCCTCTTTGCTTCTTTCCGTCTGGACCTCCTTGTGTCTCGTGCTGATGGTTTTGTCCGTGATGGTGGCCTTGTGTCTCTGGCCAGGAAAGTATTCTGTGTTTGTTCCAAGAGTTTTGGTTCTTTTTAGTGGATGTAAAGCCTCACCAATGCTTCCACTCCAATCTGCATTCCATGGCCGCCTCTGAGTATAGGGATCACTGCGGGGTATATAGTAGCCATGTTCTGAAATTAAATAAGGACTATTTAGTGGAACTGGATTGTCTTGTTCCAGTTTGACGACCCTCAGAGGAAGCCCCATGGCCATTGTTGTGGGGGCACCACTTGAACCCAGTGTCAGGTTTGGTGGAGGAACTTTCTTCTTTCTGGGTTTATACATTTTCGGTCTCAAGGCCTTCAACTCAATAGTCTTCTTGTCGGGAAATATGGAAGGTAAGGCTTCCTTCTTCAGGGAGACTAGCATCCCCCTCTGGTAGTAGCAGTCCATGGTGAAATGCTGAGAGCACATACGGTAGAGGCCCTTTGCCTTCCCCACCAGGATCTTCTGGCAAAGCTCATTGATGTTCTCAAACTCTTGCTTTGTGGCTTGTGCCGTGGCCAGGAGCCAGGACTTGATGGCGGCGAGGTCCCCTGGGAAGGAGTGAAGGATGATGTTGGGGTCTTTCTTCTTCCATGAGAAGTTGCAGCCCTTCACGATGCATGACGGCATCCTGCCCTACAAGAGTGCACAACAAATATTGAACATGAGAGGAAAAAAAAAATTAATGTGGGAAGGTTCAATGGAACATTTAAGGTCTATACAGTGGGGAAAATAATTATTTGATCCCCTGCAGATTTTGTAAATTTGCCCACTTATAAAGAAATGAAGGGTCTATAATTATCATAGGTGTATTTTAAATGATAGAGACAGAATATCAACCAAAACTCCAGAAAACATACAGGATGAAAATTGTAATGGAAAGTCCCACACTCCGCTTGAGTGCTTCCATCAGCACACTGCTTCCTCCAGTCTGGAACTTAAAGCGGGATTCCACCCTAAAGTGGAACCTCCGCTGATCGGATCCCTCCCCCCCTCCGGTGTCACAATTGACACCTTTCAGGGGGGAGGGGGGTGGAGATACCTGTCAAAGACAGGTATTTTCACCCACTTCCGGGCATAGACTCCCGTGGGAGTCTACACCATTTCCTGCCCTGCCGCGCTGTCTGCTGGGACACACACGGGTCCCAGTGACAGCGCGGAGATTTCCTATTGCGCGGCGCAGCTCGCGCAGTAGGGAACCGGGAAGTGAAGCCGATTCGCTTCACTTCCTGATTCCCTCACCTAGAATGGTGGCGACAGCAGCCGAGAGCCGAGCGATCGATCGGCCTCGGGCATCGCTGGAACCCGGGACAGGTGAGTGTCCATTTATTAAAAGTCAGCAGCTGTAGTATTTATAGCTGCTGGCTTTTAATATTTTTTTTGTTGGTGGAATCCCTCTTTAAGATATCAGATATTACAGCCCATAGATTGTAAGAACCAGGCGAGACTAGCTCAGTTACAAAATCGCAACATGGAACTGTTTATTGAAACACAGGTACACAGAGATATTGAAACGTCTCCTCAGTAGACTGTCCAATCAGCAGGGAGAGCTGGTGGAGGAATTCGCCCCCTCCCCCTCATAGCTACATACACATCCCATAATAACCAAGGCAGTCAGACACAATAGAATACAGCCACACCCCAAATTACCCAACACAGAGCAGACCATAGTATCAGAAAATATTATAATTTATATAATAATTATAAATTATATATATATATATATATATATATATATATATATATATATAGTCCAATTAGTACAGATCAGACTGGGGTTCTCATCACCCTGTGCCTCTATTAGAGACACAGGGTGACTCGGACATAAGAGGGGCATGGGGAGCTGAAACAAGGTTTTCCCATCCTCCCCAAGGGATTCTGGGTTCCACGGGCCCCCCACCCAGAGTGACTCAAGTCACACAAATGTTATAAACGGAGTTGCAGATCAGTGAGTCAAATAAATATTTGATCCCCTACCAACCAACAATAATCCTGGCTCCCACAGACTGGCTACAGTATGTGCTCACGTGGTACACAGATTAGTCCTGTCAATTTAAGAAGGTGCTCCTAACGACAACTCATTATGTGTATCAAAGACACCTGTCCACAGAATCTCTCTCTTCCATTCAAAACCTTACCATCATGGGCAAGATCAAAGATCTGTCATAGGACATCAGGGACAAGACTAGACTTGCACAAGGCTGGAATGGGCTACAAGCCCATCAGCAAGAAGTTTGGTGAGAAGGGAATAACTGTTGGAGTGATTATTCACACATGGAAGAAATACAAAAAAACATGAATCCCCCTTTGTCCGGAGCTCCATGCAAGATTTCACCTCATGGGGTGAGGATGATCATGAGAAAAGTGGGGGATCAGCCTATAACTACACGAGAGAAGCGTGTGAATGATCTCAAGGCAGTTGGGACCACAGTCACCAAACAAACCATTGGCAACACAATACACCGCCATGGACTGAATTTCCGCAGCACTCGCAAGGTCCTCCTCCTCAAGAAGGTACATGTACAGGCAGACCCTTCTGAAGTATACCAATGAACATCTAAATGATTCAGAGAAGGATTGTGAGAAAGTGGTGTGGTCAGATGAGATCAAAATTTAGCTCTTTGGTATTAACTTGACTTGTGTGTTTGGAGAAAAATACTGACTATGACCCTAAGAACACGATCCCTACAGTCAAGAACGGAGATGGAAACATGATGCTTTGGGGCTGTTTCTCTGCTAAAAGGTACAGATCGACTTTGCCGCATTGAGGGGCCATGTATTGCAAAATCTTGGATGAGAACCTTCTTCCCTCAAGCCAAAAGACTGAAGATGGGTCTTCCAGCATGACAATGACCCAAAAAGTACCACCAAACCAACAAAGAATTGGCTCAAGAAGAAGCACATTAAGATCATGGAGTGGCCTAGACAGCCTCCAGACCTTAATCCTATAGACAGAGCTGAAACTTTGAGTTGCCAAGCGACAGCCAAGAAACCTTAAGGATTTAGAGACGATCTGTAAAGAAGAGTGGACCAAAATCCCCCTTGAGATGTGTGCAAGCCTGGTCACCAACTGCAAGAAACATCTTACCTCTGTGATTGCCAACAAGGGTTTCTCCACCAAGTACGAAGTCATGTTTTGCTTGGAAATCAAATACTTATTTTACTCACTGAACTGATACTCAATTTATAACATTTGTATTATGTGTTTTTTTTCTGGATTTTTGGTTGATATTCTGTCTCTATCATCTAAAATACAACTATGATAAAAAATTATAGACCCTTCATTTTTATTGTAGGTGGGCAAACTTACAAAATCTGCAGGAGATAAAATAATTATTTTCCCCACTGTATAAAGATGTTTTTACCCGACTTCCAATCCAGTCATAACAGAGAAAGGGGAGGGGAAAAAACAACAGGAGAGGTGTAGCCTACCCAAGTAATAACAAAATGGCCAGCAAAGGCACTAAGCAGATAGGCTGTGTCCACTGTATAATCTAGCTAGAGATTGCCGCCACATTACAAGGGACTGCTAGAGATTGCCACCACATTACAAGGAACTGCTAGAGATTGCCACCACATTACAAGGGACTGCTAGAGATTGCCACCACATTACAAGGAACTGCTAGAGATTGCCGCCACATTACAAGGGACTGCTAGAGATTGCCACCACATTACAAGGAACTGCTAGAGATTGCCACCACATTACAAGGGACTGCTAGAGATTGCCACCACATTACAAGGAACTGCTAGAGATTGCCGCCACATTACAAGGGACTGCTAGAGATTGCCGCCACATTACAAGGGACTGCTAGAGATTGCCACCACATTACAAGGAACTGCTAGAGATTGCCGCCACATTACAAGGGACTGCTAGAGATTGCCACCACATTACAAGGGACTGCTAGAGATTGCCGCCACATTACAAGGGACTGCTAGAGATTGCCGCCACATTACAAGGGACTGCTAGAGATTGCCGCCACATTACAAGGGACTGCTAGAGATTGCCGCCACATTACAAGGAACTGCTAGAGATTGCCGCCACATTACAAGGGACTGCTAGAGATTGCCACCACATTACAAGGGACTGCTAGAGATTGCCGCCACATTACAGGGGACTGCTAGAGATTGCCGCCACATTACAAGGGACTGCTAGAGATTGCCGCCACATTACAAGGGACTGCTAGAGATTGCCACCACATTACAAGGAACTGCTAGAGATTGCCGCCACATTAGAGAAGACTGCTGCCATATTTCAGGTTGCTGCTAGAGATACATCTCACAATACAGGGGGCTTCTATAATTTGCTGCCACATTACAAAGGACTGCTAGAGATTGCTGCCACATTACAGGGCACACTGGTCACATTACAGGGGACTGCTAGAGATACAAGCCACAATACAGGGGGGCATTACAAATTGCTCCCCGCTACAGGAGATTACAAAGGAACTCCTAGAAACTGCTGCGACATTACAGGAAATTGCGGCCACATTACAGGGAACTGCTAGAATCTGCTGCCACATTACAGGAGACTGCTAGAGATAGAAGCCACAATACTGGGGACTGCTACAAATTGCTGCCACATTACAAGGAACTGTTAGAAATAGACTGTTACCACATTCCAAGGGACTACTATAACTTGCTGCCACATTGCAGGGCACACTGGTCACATTACAAGAGACTGCTAGAGATACAAGCCATAATACAGGGGACCACTACAAATTGCTCCCTATTACAAGAGATTACTGCCAGGTTACAAAGGCACTGCTAAAAACTGCTGCAACAATAAAGGGGACTGCTAGAGATAGATTGCTACCACATTCAAAGGGACTGCTATAACTTGCTGCCACATTACAGGACACACCGGTCACATTATAGGGGGCAGCTAGAGACCGCTGTCACACTAAAGAGGGCTTGCTGCAGACTGCTGTCGCGTCACAGGGGACTGCTGCAGATTCCTGCCACCTTAGAGGAGACGACTGCTGCCACATTACAGGAGACTGCTAGAGATAGAAGCCACATTACAAGGGACTGCTAGAAACTGTTGCTACATTACAATGGACTGTTAGAGATTTCTGCCACTTTACAGGACACACCAGTCACAGGAGACTGCTAGAGATGGTCACATGACATAAGGACAGTGGCAACCTTACAAAGGACTGCTAGAGACTTTCTGCCATGTAACAGGAGGATGTGGTCACCAGTGGCTTAATGCACCCCCACCCGTGTGGGAGACAGACGGCAGCAATTAATACCCCCCGTGGGAGACGGACGGCAGCAATCAATACCCCCCCATGTGAGACGGACGGGCGTCAATCAATACCCCCCCCATGGGAGACGGACGGCGGCAATCAATACCCCCCCCCTGGGAGACGGACGGCGGCAATCAATACCCCCCCGTGGGAGACGGACGGCGGCAATCAATACCCCCCCGTGGGAGACGGACGGCGGCAATCAATACCCCCCCGTGGGAGACGGACGGCGGCAATCAATACCCCCCCGTGGGAGACGGACGGGGCAATCAATACCCCCCTGTGGGAGATGGACGGCGGCAATCAATACCCCCCCCCCCCCCGTGGGAGACGGACGGCGGCAATCAATACCCCCCCCCCCCCCCCGTGGGAGACGGACGGCGGCAATCAATACCCCCCCGTGGGAGATGGACGGCGGCAATCAATACCCCCCCGTGGGAGACGGACGGCGGCAATCAATACCCCCCCGTGGGAGACGGACGGCGGCAATCAATACCCCCCCGTGGGAGACGGACCACGGCAATCAATACCCCCCGTGGGAGACGGACGGCGGCAATCAATACCCCCCGTGGGAGACGGACCACGGCAATCAATACCCCCCGTGGGAGACGGACGGCGGCAATCAATACCCCCCGTGGGAGACGGACGGCGGCAATCAATACCCCCCTGTGGGAGACGGACCACGGCAATCAATACCCCCCGTGAGACGGACGGCGGCAATCAATACCCCCCGTGGGAGACGGACGGCGGCAATCAATACCCCCCCGTGGGAGACGGACGGCGGCAATTAATACCCCCCGTGGGAGATGGGCGGCGGCAATCAGTGTCCCCCTCCATGAGAGACGAACGGCGGTGATCAATGCACCCCTCTCCCATGAGAGATGGACGGCGGTGATCAGTGCCCCCCACAGGAGATGGACGACGGCGATCAGTGCCCCACCCCTTTGGGAGATGGAGTCGGGGATATTGCTTCTCCTCCCGGCCGAACAGGAAGTGGGTCTTGAGACTCCCGGCGAATCGGGTCTCAGGACCCACTTCCTGATTGGCCAGGAGGAGAATCAGGAAGAAAACAACGAATATTAATTCGCTATTGTCACACAACTGGGTGGGCGCAGGGCAGAGTATTCTACCCTCAAGCCTACCCTTTTTTATGGCCAATTAGGGCCTCCGGCTCTAATCACGTAATTTAAAAAAAACACAGGAGACTGCTAGAGATGGTCACATGACATAAGGACAGTGGCAACCTTACAAAGGACTGCTAGAGACTTTCTGCCATGTAACAGGAGGATGTGGTCACCAGTAGCTTAATGCACCCCCACCCGTGTGGGAGACGGACGGCAGCAATTAATACCCCCCGTGGGAGACGGACGGCAGCAATCAATACCCCCCCCATGGGAGACGGACGGCAGCAATCAATACCCCCCCCCGTGGGAGACGGACGGCGGCAATCAATACCCCCCCCATGGGAGACGGACGGCGGCAATCAATACCCCCCCCCTGGGAGACGGACGGCGGCAATCAATACCCCCCCGTGGGAGACGGACGGCGGCAATCAATACCCCCCCGTGGGAGACGGACGGCGGCAATCAATACCCCCCCGTGGGAGACGGACGGCGGCAATCAATACCCCCCCGTGGGAGACGGACGGGGCAATCAATACCCCCCTGTGGGAGATGGACGGCGGCAATCAATACCCCCCCCCCCCCCCGTGGGAGACGGACGGCGGCAATCAATACCCCCCCCCCCCCCGTGGGAGACGGACGGCGGCAATCAATACCCCCCATGGGAGACAGACGGCGGCAATCAATACCCCCCCGTGGGAGACGGACGGCGGCAATCAATACCCCCCCGTGGGAGACGGACGGCGGCAATCAATACCCCCCCGTGGGAGACGGACGGCGGCAATCAATACCCCCCCGTGGGAGACGGACGGCGGCAATCAATACCCCCCCCCCGTGGGAGACGGACGGCGGCAATCAATACCCCCCCCGTGGGAGACGGACGGCGGCAATCAATACCCCCCGTGGGAGACGGACGGCGGCAATCAATACCCCCCGTGGGAGACGGACGGCGGCAATCAATACCCCCCTGTGGGAGACAGACGGCGGCAATCAATACCCCCGTGGGAGACGGACGGCGGCAATCAATACCCCCCGTGGGAAACGGACGGCGGCAATCAATACCCCCCGTGGGAAACGGACGGCGGCAATCAATACCCCCCCCCCCCCCCGTGGGAGACGGACGGCGGCAATCAATACCCCCCCCCCCGTGGGAGACGGACGGCGGCAATCAATACCCCCCCGTGGGAGACGGACGGCGGCAATCAATACCCCCCCGTGGGAGACGGACGGCGGCAATCAATACCCCCCGTGGGAGACGGACGGCGGCAATCAATACCCCCCCATGGGAAACGGACGGCGGCAATCAATACCCCCCCCCCCGTGGGAGACGGACGGCGGCAATCAATACCCCCCCCGTGGGAGACGGACGGCGGCAATCAATACCCCCCGTGGGAGACGGACGGCGGCAATCAATACCCCCCGTGGGAGACGGACGGCGGCAATCAATACCCCCCGTGGGAGACGGACGGCGGCAATCAATACCCCCCTGTGGGAGACGGACCGCGGCAATCAATACCCCCGTGGGAGACGGACGGCTGCAATCAATACCCCCCCCCCCCCCCGTGGGAGACGGACGGCGGCAATCAATACCCCCCCGTGGGAGACGGACGGCGGCAATCAATACCCCCCTGTGGGAGATGGACGGCGGCAATCAATACCCCCCGTGGGAGACGGACGGCGGCAATCAATACCCCCCGTGGGAGACGGACGGCGGCAATCAATACCCCCCGTGGGAGACGGACGGCGGCAATTAATACCCCCCGTGGGAGATGGGCGGCGGCAATCAGTGCCCCCCTCCATGAGAGACGAACGGCGGTGATCAATGCACCCCTCTCCCATGAGAGATGGACGGCGGTGATCAGTGCCCCCCACAGGAGATGGACGACGGCGATCAGTGCCCCACCCCTTTGGGAGATGGAGTCGGGGATATTGCTTCTCCTCCCGGCCGAACAGGAAGTTGGTCTTGAGACTCCCGGCGAATCGGGTCTCAGGACCCACTTCCTGATTGGCCAGGAGGAGAATCAGGAAGAAAACAACGAATATTAATTCGCTATTGTCACACAACTGGGTGGGCGCAGGGCAGAGTATTCTACCCTCAAGCCTACCCTTTTTTATGGCCAATTAGGGCCTCCGGCTCTAATCACGTCATTTAAAAAAAAAATATATAGAAATCCATGCACCCGACACCCTGCATGTAGATTAGGGGGTGGCGCCCCTAATGGATAGGCCGCCACTGGTGGTCACAATAAAGGACTTCTTCCCAGCTATAAGAGGCGGCGGACACGTTACAGAAGACTGTTAAGAGACGGATGCCCCGTCACCAGGAGAGGGCGCTCTCATCCTGACCATCGGACAGTCACTCCGTGGTGGGTGGAAGTGGCTCAGATTCCCATCCACATAGTCCCGCCCCCCCCGGATTCCCTGTTGTCACGGTAACAGGCATGCTGCAGCACACTGTCCAGCACGCTGGAAAATATCCACAGTTCCCCCAACACTTCTTCTCCCCTCCTAACAGAGCGCAAATGCTCCGCCCACTGCGCCCCAATAAACCAGAGGGTGAATAGGGGCCAGTTCAGCCAGGAATAGCAGATGACCGATCACCCCCCATTTCTAACACACAGTCACTAATTAGAGTGTCAGCTCTGCAGACAACTATATGCAGGTATCTCCTCCCCGCCCTTTCCTCCACCCCTCCCTTTCCTCCATCTCTGAGACCCATACAGGAATCCCATCATATACCTTCCTCCGCTCCCTGCTGCTACACCCTCGACCGGCGGCTTCACCCCGCTTACTGCGCATGCACAGGGGCTGCACGCTACTGACGTTATGAGGCGATAACCGAGGATGCGTATACTGCCATGATAGATATGGGCACAGCTCACTAAATGAAAAGAGTTTTGGAATCGCGGGACTGAACGTTAAGATAAACGCCCCGTTACCTGGAGCCGCTCTGCTCCCCAAATTTACAAGAGACGCGTCATGATTATGCGTTCCAAATCCATTTTCACCTGACTTCCGCGTTTGCGTTCCATTGGTCAGATGACTAAGCGCTTCCTCTGCTGGTTACTGGTAAGAACTGCAGCCCGTGTATGCAAAAAACAGAGAAGGCGGCCAATCAACGACTAGCAGGCGTGGCGTTTTCCTTCTGCCCGGTTGCTAGGGAAGCGGTGGCCACGCTGTGAACCCGGATGTGTGTAAGGAGGAGTTAGGGACTTCCTGTCTGTGTGTTTAGAAGGCTGCAGGTGAGATTTGTAGTGAAAATGAGCACATGGACGGTTTCAGAGAAGGGAGAGTATTCAAATAAAATGGAAACTGGAAGAATTGGTTGTATCCCTTTAAGTGTTATATTGATAGTGTTGGGGCTCATTGTAGTCATGGGAACCGGGTTTAATAATGCACCCTTTGTATATTTTTGACCAATTGTGCCTTAAATATCACATTTCAAATGCTGCCATTACTTATTTGATTATTATCATTTTTTAATAAGTGTTTATTTGGTGGGTCGTGGTTAAAATACTCCCATATTTCCATTTCACGAAGATGTGATTGTTGGGTTTCTGAGGTTCTGTGGCCTTTAAGAGTTCGGATTCATCATTAGGCCTATGGCTATGGGCGTCAGATTAAAGAAGTAGCTTTGCCGCCTATGGCTCCATCATCAGTAGAACCATGGACATCTTATTTAAGCTCACATGCCTATTGTCACCATATATGAGACCAAGTTAGGGCTGGTAACTAGAGAATTTGTTGTGTGTGACGGAACTGATCTCAGAAGATAGGGAAAACGCTTCAACCAAGCCTACAATCTTGACTCACACAGGAGGACCCATCTGGGGGAAAAGCCTTTCCCATGTGCCGAATGCGGCAAACGGTTTCTCAGGAAGAGCTAGCTGACCTTACATGTAAGAACCCATAGGGGTGAGAAGCCTTACTCTTGCTCAGAGTGCGGCAAACTGTTCGCCGGAAGCTCTGATTTTATCAAACATCAACGGCTTCACACAGGCGAAAAGCCCTACGCGTGCAACAACTGCGGCAGGTGCTTCACCAATAAGCCCGACCTCACCAAACATCAGAGGGTTCATGGCAAGGAGACTCCATTCATGAGGCATCAAAAGACCCAAGCTGGAGAGCGACCGTTTTGTTGCACGGTTAGTGAGCAACTCTTCTTGAGCAATGTTGACCTTGCTGGGCCCCAAAGAGCTCTTTCGGAGGAAGCAGTCTTTTCGTGTTCTGACTGTGGGAAACGGTTTCAGCATGAGATTGACCTGAGCAACCACCTTAGTACTCACCTTATAAATGAGTCGTACCCTTTCCTGAAAGGACACCAAGATAGAGGTTAGAGCCGTACCTCAGAGAACATTGGTAGGGCTGCCAAGAGAACCTGTCACTTTGCCTTGAATAGGGCTATAAAAATAACAAAGAAAATAATAGTGTATATATATATATATATATATATATATATATATATATATATATATATATATATATTTTTTTTTGTATTATATATATATATATATTTTTTTTTTTTAATATATTTTTTTTTATTAAATGCACGCCACACTTTTCACATATTTATTTGTAAAAAAAAAAAATGGGAAAACAATTTAATAAAAATAAAAAAAATATATAAAAACACTAATAAATAAATAAATATATATATATATATATATATATATATATATAATGTACGCCACACTTTAAACTTTTCACATATTTATTTGTAAAAAAAAAAAAAAATGGGAAAACAATTTAATAAAAATAAAAAAATAATATAAAAACACATATAAATATATATATATATATATATATATATATATATATATATATAAAATGTACGCCACACTTTACACTTTTCACATATTTATTTGTTAAAAAAAAATAAAAAATTTCCTTCCACTTCACAATTATGTGCCATTTTGTGGTGGTCTATCACATTCAAATCCCAATAAAATACATTTACGTTTTTGGTTGTAACATGACAAAATGTGGATGGGTATGAATACTTTTTCTACATTTTCAAGGCACTGTATATACCATATATTGTGGAATCTATAACTATCCTACAGATTAAATAATAAATTCTGACTCTGGTTATTTTCACCAAAGAAATGTAGCAGAATACACTTTGATCTGAATTCATGAAGAGCATTTTTCTATTTGAAAAATCTTATAACAGAAATAAAGAAAACAATTTTCAGTCTTTTTTTGTTTATTTAGCAAAAAACAAAACAAAACAAAACCCAGTGGTGATTAATTACCACCAAAAGTAAGTTCTATTTTTGTTAACAAAATTATAAAAAAGTAATTTGAGGATAGTGTAATTGTCATTCAAAGTGTGACAGTGCTGAAATATAAAAATCAAAAAATGATTGAGGTGGTTAATCACCTGACGATTTTAAACATATAAGCTACGTCCTAATAAAACTCAGAGAATTTTTTTAGGACACACCTCCACTGCTGCTTCCTCCGCTGGTATTAGCGGCTGTCAAAACGACAGCAGGCATTTTTTTTTATTACACAATAGGAATATCTGTCAAAATGCAGACTCCTTTGTAAAATAACACTTGCAATATCATGTAACAGAGTAATGTTACATTGGATTTACTATTTCATTTATGTGACCTTTAGTCTGCATCAACCCTAAACGTAAAAAAAAAAATCTTTAAATTATTTTATTTAAAGATTTTTAACATTTTTATTTTTATTCTTATTTGACCCCTTGTTAACCCTAATCAGTCCTACTTAACTCCCTTCTTCCCGTCTCCCCTTAACTATTATTTTCTGCTGATTTCTTTCCCCCATTTTTCTTACCTTTTTAATATATATATATATATATATATATATATATATATATATATATATTTTTTTTTTTTTTTTTTTATTTAATTTGGGTATATTTTGTTGCATAAAAAGAAAATGAGAAAAAAAAAGCATCCCCTTCTCCCTAAGTAACATAAGGAGACTAAGAAAGAAAAAAAAAAAAACCCTCCCCCTTTAGCTATTCATTTTCTGCTATTTTTTTCCCTTTTTTGTACCATTAATATTTTTTTTTTGTTTGTTACCTTTTTGTTGCATAAGAGAATAAGCAAATAAAAAAAAAAAAAAAGAAAGCATTCCCTTCTATCGTTGGCTATTATTTTCCTGCAAATCGTTTCTCTTCTTTACCATTAATATTTTTTTTGTTGCATAAAGAGAAAATGAGCAAATTACAAAGAAAAAAGAAAATAAACCCTCCCCTTTTTCCAATAGCTGTTATTTTTCTGAAATTTTTCTCTCTTTTTTACCATTAATATGTTTTTGTTTTGTTTGTTACTTTTTTGTTACATAAAATAATGAGCAAATAAAAAGAAAAAAAAAGCCTCCCATTTTTTTCTCTCTTTTTTAGCATTAATATTTTGTTTGTTCCTTTGTCTTGCAAAAAGGGAATGAGCTATATAGCGCCATTAGCTATTATAATTTTGTTAATTTTCTCTTTTTTACCATTAATATTTTTTTGTTGCATAAAGAGAAAATTAGCAAATTTATTAAATAAATAAATGTATTTAATAAAATTAAAAATTTAAAAATTAAAATTATTTAATAAATTTAAAGAGAGCCTCCTCTTTCCCTGTCAGCTATAATTTTTCTGCAAAATGTTTCTCTTTTTTACTATTAATATTTTTTTTGTTTTGTTTGTTATATAATATATAATATTAGACACACGTATGGAAATTCAAATTTTGCTTTTTAATAATAGGGAGATTGTAAAACAACCAAAAAAAATAAAAAATTGGAGTAGCCTTTTTAAGACAGTGCACATGCGCAGTAGGGATCGCGCCTGGCAGGGCTGGTCGAATAAAGCGATCGCCAGCCCTGCCTCCCTTCTATTCCTAACTATCGCGAGACTTGTCATTTCCATCAGCGGAGGGCTAATTGTGGGTAAAACCCGTCCGGAAGAAGCTCCCTGGGACACCAACGTGACCTCCGCAGCTCGCTCCGATGGAGAGGAAAAAGCAGGCCGCCCGCAAGAGCGCCGATCGCTTGGAACGCACAGCAGCGCAGACGCTGGAACGCAAAACCCGGAAGAGGTTGTAGATTGGAGGAAAACACTTCCTGAGCTTGGGAGGATATGGTGGTAATGGGGTTTTCTTCGCTTTTAAATGCTGTTCTGTTGTTGTGGTGGCTGGAGGGGGAGCTGCAATGGTTATGTAAAGGGATAGGGGGGGACCTTTAGGGAGGGTTGTAAGTGAGATCTGCTCATTACCTGTAGGGGGGGGGGAGGCCATCTTATCTGCCTATTCATTACTGCACTGAGCCTTTGCTGATGTATCTGAAGCTGGTTATGGTGGAAATGCTCCATGTCGTTCTTTATTATGTTGCCAGTTTACATGCATGCTAAAAGCATGACAACACCAGGCAGCAATTACATGTCAATGAATTGTAAGGTTATTCACTTTGGATGTCCATTCCTATGGGTTGCCATGGATACCATGACCCGGAGACGTGTGATGGACTTAGACAAGCAGAATATTCCCAACGCACGCGTTCCCGAAACTGGCTGTAGATGGTATTGGGTGGTGTCGCGACCACCGGCTGGGAACCAAAGGTTTTCAAAGCATGAACTATGTCACCAGCACACCAAGGATCTGCAGAACGGGTCCAAAGTTTTATTCTGCGATCACATCATGGTTACAAAGGCAATATTTGGACCCCTTTAATAACCCTAACCCTACCCCACCTCCCTGATGAAGGTGTCCTGCGAGGCTTTGACACAAATCACCTTTTTAACCACGATGTGATCGTGGAATAACGCTTTGGACCTGGCCCGGAGATCCTTGGTGTGCTGGTGACCCCGTTCTCCCATTGAAGGACTTGACTTGAAGGACTTGAAGGACTCCCGTTGAAGCAAAAATAATGTCTCCCGGCAATGCCAGTGTGGGTTTCAGATCTCCCAGTGCTAAGGGTTAGTAGAATGGACTCTAATGTACGTAACTGGAAGAAGAGCCTACTCCGACCACATGTAGTATGACCTTGTATGGTGTAAGGCCACAATGTTGTCTGGGGCAAAGGACTATGAGGACACTGGGATTGTGTGAGAACATGGAACTGAGGGAGGCGCCATTGTGTGATGTTGTGTGAGGGCAATGGGACTGTGTGAGGACAGTATGATCATTTGAAGGCAAGGGACCTTGTTAGGACAGTGCATTCTCTGAGGACATTGAACTAGGAGGAGATGCCATTGTGTGGTGACTGTGGGGCTATGTTAGAATGTGATGTTGTGTGAGGAACTTTGTATGGATGATGGGACTGTGTGAGTGTGATAATGTACGGGGTTATGGACTGAATTTAGACACTGGACTCGGTGAGGGCATGACTGGTGACATGGAACTGAGAGGACATGCCATTGTGTAACAACATCGGGACTGTGTTAGAATGTGATGTTGTGTGAGGGCAATGGGACTGCTTGAGGAGAGTGGGATCATGTGAGGGCAAGGGACCATGTTAGGACAGTGAATGCTGATGACATGGAATGGAGTGGACACACTGTTGTGTAAGATTTGATGTTGTGTGAAGACGTTTATAAAGTTAATAGGACCGTGTGAGCACAGTGGGATTGTGTGCAGGCAAGGGACCATGTTGGGACTTTGGACTCTTGAGGACATGGAACTAAAAGGACATGCCATTGTGTAACGTCAGTGGGATTATGTTAGAATATGTTATGTTGTGTGAGGAACTGTGTAAGGAAAATGGCACATTGTGAAGGTTAGGGTCTGTATTAGGACAGTGGACTCTGTAAAGACATCTTGGAAGAACATGCCACTGTGTGATGACAGTGGGACTATGTGAGAATGAGATGTTGTGAGAGGAACTGTCTAAGAACAGAGTGATTGTGTGAGGGCAAGGGACTGAGTTAGGAAACTGGACTCTGAGGACATGGCTGATGACACGGAACGGTGAGGACATGGCTGATGACATGGCTGTTGGCACGGAACGGTGAGGGCATGGCTGTTGGCACGGAACGGTGAGGGCATGGCTGTTGGCACGGAACGGTGAGGGCATGGCTGTTGGCACGGAACGGTGAGGGCATGGCTGTTGGCACGGAACGGTGAGGGCATGGCTGTTGGCACGGAACGGTGAGGACATGGCTGTTGGCACGGAACGGTGAGGACATGGCTGTTGGCACGGAACGGTGAGGACATGGCTGATGGCATGGAACGGTGAGGACATGGCTGATGGCATGGAACGGTGAGGACATGGCTGATGGCATGGAACGGTGAGGACATGGCTGATGGCATGGAACGGTGAGGACATGGCTGATGGCATGGAACGGTGAGGACATGGCTGATGGCACGGAACGGTGAGGACATGGCTGATGGCACGGAACGGTAAGGACATGGCTGATGGCACGGAACGGTGAGGACATGGCTGATGAAACAGAATTGTGAGCATATGACAGATGGCATGGAACTCTGGGGACACTCCATTGTGTAATGTCAGTGGAGCTATGTTAAAATGTGTTGTTCTGTTAAGATATTTGTAGGGACAAGGGGACTGTGCGAGCAAGGGACCATGTTGGAACTCTCGAGGATATGACTCTCAGGACATGGAACTGAGAGGACATGCCATTGTGCTATGACAGTGGGACTATGTTATGAATGTGATGTTGTGAGAGGGAACTTTGTGTGAACAGTGTGATCATGTGAGGTTAAGGGACTGTTTTAGGACACTGGATTCTGGGAGGACATGACTGATGGCATTGAACAGAGAAGGCGTGCCAATGGGACTATGCTAGAATGTGATATTGTATGAAGAACTGTGTCAGGACTAGTGGGATCATATGAGGGTAAGGGAGATTGTGTTGGATAGTGGGGATATATTAAAATATGATGTTGTGTGTGCACTTTGGACTCTTGAGGACATGCCTATAAGGACATGGAACTGAGAGGACATGCTATTGTTTAATGAAAGTGAGACCATTTTGGAATATGATTCTGTGTGAGGGACTGGGTAAGAGTTATGGGACTCTGTGGGGACAAGGGACGGTGTTAGGGCAAAAGATTCAGTGAGGAGATTTCACTGAGGAAATGAGATGTGAGAACATTGAAGTGTGAGACATAATATTGTGTAAGGTCAGTGGGGCTATGTTAGAATATGATGTTGTGTTTGTGGAACTGTGTAATATTTGGTTTGTGTGAGGAGACGGGACTGTGTCGGGGCACACCTTTGTGTAATGAAGATGGGACTATTTTAGATTATGGTACTGTGTGAGGAACTGCTGTAAGGGTAGTTTGACTCTGCAAGGATAGTGGGATTGTGTGAGGGTAAGGAACTGTGTTAGGACACTGGATTCTGCGAAGACATGACTCTGAAGACAATTGGGTTGTGGGAGGGTATGGGATCATATTCGGACACTGGACTCTGCAAGGACATAACTCTGAGGACAGTTGGGTTGTGGGAGGGTATGGGATCGTGTGAGGATATGACTGTGAGGACGGTTTGGTTGGGGGAGGGTAGGGGGCCACATTAGGACACTGAACTCTGCAAGAACATGACTCTGAGGACAGTTGGGTTGTGGGAAGGTAAACGACTGTGTTAGGACACTGGACCATGTGAGGACATGACTATGGGGACAGTTGGGTTGTGGGAGAGTAAGGGACCCTGTTAGGACACTGGACTCTGCAAGGACATGACTATGGGGACAGTTGGATTGTGGGAGGGGAAGGGACTGTGTTATGAGACTGAACTTTGTGGTGACAGGACTCACGGGACAGTTGGGTTGTGGCAGGGTAAAGGACTGTGTTAGGAAACTGGACTCTGCAAGGACATGACTATGAGGACAAATTGGTTGTAGGATGGTAAGGGACCTTGTTATTCACGCTGGTCTCTGTGAGGTCAAACAATGAAGACGTGGTGGCTCATTTGGGATTGTGGAGAGGAGGACAGTAGGACTAAGTGAGAGCATGATGATGTGTGAGGAACTATGATGAAGCAACCCAGGACTGTCCTCTCCCTCCTGCCTCCTAAACCTGATTATTGCCCCATTGTTGTGATGTGCTGCCTCGCTAGAACTCAGCTTTCTTTGTGCCTATTCTATATGTATGATGTTTATATTTTGCCTTCTGTTACCAGGTGGCTTTATGAATATCAATGTGAAATAGATTAAGCAGCTCTTCCACTAACAGAGGCCAGCTGTTCAAAGTCATCTGCTGCAATGGACAAGGACGGTCAGCCTGTTGCAGAGAGGATACTAAACCTCGCCATTGAGATCATCTGCCTGCTGACCGGAGAGGTGAGGAGGATTTTGGGAGGTCACATGACATCACTCTTATTTCTATTAATAAAACGCAGACCTGACCGGAGAAGTGAGGAGGATTCTGGGAGGTCACATGACATCACTTTTATGTCTCTTAATAAAATGCAGACCTGACAATGTTTTTGGTTCTATACAGAGATTCCCTGCTGTGAAGTCCGGTGATCTGGTGACCATCGCAGTGCCTCCACCTGACTCCCTGACAGTGGAGAGGAACAGCGAGCAGAAGATCCTAGAAGTCACCCAGAAGATCATTGCACTGCTGACAGGAGAGGTGAGCGGTGGTGGGAATTCTGGGACATTATCCAGTAACAGACAAGGGATGTGTCTGGATGGTGACTGTATCATTGTGTGTGTCAGGTTCCTAATGGCTCTGAGGAAGTCGAGGTCTCCATTTCGCTGGAGCAAATTGTTCTTCAAGAGGCAGAGAAGACCCTGGAGAAGGACCCATTGGTGGAGAATGAACAGATCCCCGAATCTGAAGGTGAGGAGATGTTAAACGTGCCGTCCATCCATACATGTAGACACAATCCTTACCTGTTCCATGTTACAGCTAGCAGGGGATTCTGGAGAAGAATGCAAAGACAACAGTCATGGCAGACCAGTGTGATATCAAAGGAGCTTACATTCTAATGTCCTCCTCCCCCAGTCACACACTATTATGAAAAACCTCAATAGTGGACACTTTCACCCCCTTCCTCCCCAGGCCAATTTTGAATGACAATTTTTATAAATGTTTTTTAACCACTTTCTGCCCGTGCTATAGCCGAATGACGGCTACAGCGCAGGCTTCCAGTGCCAGCAGGGTGTCAATAGACAAGGGCTTCTGTTACAGGGACATCAGTCCCTGCCTCAGTGCTGCCAGTCCGTGCCCATCAGTGCCATCCATCAGCGCCCATCAGTGCTGCCAATCTGTGCCTCACCTGTCAGTGCTACTTATCTGTGCCACCACTCGGTGTCCATTAGTGCCACCTATCGATGCCCATCGGTGCCAACTATCAGTGCAGCCTCATCAGCGCACATCAATGAAGGAAAAAAATTACCTGTTTGCAAAAGTTTATAACAAACAAACAATTTTTTCAGTCTTTTTTTTATTTTTTTTAGCAAGATTAAATACCACCTAAAATAAAAAAAAGCTCTTTGTGTGAAAAAAAAAAGTGATTGGCCTTGTCTGTACTGTGTGATCACTGTGATTGGTCACAGTGCACAACAATACACAATGAATGGCTATGAATGAAAGCCATACAATGCTGTGATTGGTCAAAGCAATCACATGGTACCGGCCCAGTACAATATTCTGTCATCCTCTGTAACTAGTGGACACAGCGAGTGACAGATCGTGCCGCAGCATGGTGCGATCTTGGAAGGACATCATATGATGTTCATCCAGGATGGAAGAGCTCCTAGTCAGCCACCAATAGGCCTGTGGGAATCAGGTAATATTATTCATTTGTATAGCTCTGACATATACCGTGGTGCTATACAGAGAACACTAAGACCCCTTTCACACTGGGGCGTTTTTCAGGCGTTTTTCATGCGCGTTAGCGTTAAAAGAAGCGCCTGAAAGAAGCCGCAACTGCAATCCCAATGTAAAAGCCCGAGTGCTTTCACACCAAGGCGCTGCGCTGGCAGGGCGTCAAAAAAAGTCCTGCAAGCAGCTTCTTTGCAGCGCTTTTGGAGCGGTGAATACACTGCTCCTAAAGCTCCCCTTCCCATTAAAATCAATGGGAAGCGCCTGTAAAACGCCTGAAAAACGCTATTGGCAGCAGCGTTTTTTGGGCGCTTTTAACCCTTTATTTGGCCACTAGCAGGGGTTAAAAGCGCCCCATTAACGCTCGAAAAACGCTGGTAAAGCGCTGCTAGTTTAAGCGGTGCTTTACGAGCGTTTTTCGGGCGCTGACATTGTGAAAGGGTTCTTAAAGCACTTGGGCTTTCACATTGGGACTGCAGATGAGGCTTCTTTCATGCGCTTTTTTTAACGCTAAAGCGCCTGAAAAACGCCTGGAAAAACGCCCCAGTGTGAAAGGGGTCTAAGGCATTCACACCATTCTCTGCACCAGAAGAGCTTACACTCAAATGTGCCCCCCCCCCCTAAAGTCACACACTATTATTATTATTATTATTATTATTATTATTATTATTATACATTTATTTTAAAGGTTTCAGTTTGTTATCTTCTTCTTCTCAGATTTACTTGAGCCCACAAGCACGCCTCTAGTTCCTGATGCCTCTGGCCCCTCTCCGGCCTGCTCTAACGAAGTCCAGAACTGCAATGATCAAGAAGACAGCATGTCCACCATGTGCGATCCCATCATGAGCAAGTTGGACCTAAACTCGGCGGTAGACTTTTCATCGTGCGACGAGGGAGACCTTTCTGATGGCGAAACCTCTGCACCCATCGATGAGCAACAAATGTCTGTTTGTATGGATGATTCACAGACTGTGGAGAGGACACCGTCTACCCCTGGTGGAACCGACTCCCCACAGCCAGCCACTACTTCTGCAAGCCATTTGCCGTCGGCTACTGTCGGTGTAGATGTGGAGGCACCAACTACAACCGAGCCTTTGCAGCCTGCGACCAATAATGTGTTGTCTACACTGACTCGAATGGACCATGTGCAGTCTACCAATCATATAACATCTACATATGTCCAGACAGACCACCCAACGTTGGCAGCTGCTGCAGCGGACAATGTGCCGTCTACGGTGACTGATAAAGACCATCTGCCACCTATACCTGTTCAGGCTGGTCACATACAGTCCTCAGGTACAGACAACACACAGGCAGCAGTTACTCACACAGAGTACACCCCCCTTTCAGCCATCTTTGGCGATCACACACAACCTACCGGTGTAGACCTAGCAAATTCTACGCCCGTCAAGGAACCAGCCCGGAAGCCACGATTCTTTTCCCCGGATAAAAAGCCCATGTGCCCCGACTGCGGAAAGTGCTTTCGATGGCAGTCAGAGGTCCTGTTCCACCAGAGGAAGCACACGGGTGAGAAGCCTTACTGCTGCGCCAAGTGCGGCCAGTGTTTCAGCCGCATCCCGCATCTGGTGATCCACGAGCGCAGCCACACAGGAGAGCGCCCCTACATATGCTCCGAGTGCAAGAAATGCTTCGGCAGCAAATCCGAACTCAACGAGCACCGCAAGAGGCATCGGGGGTTGAGGATCCATCCATGCCCAGATTGCGACAAGGCTTTCATCACCAAATCGGACCTGGGCAAGCACAAGCGCAGCCACACGGGGGAAAAGCCTCACCCGTGCTCCGTATGCGGCAAGTGCTTCACACTGCGATCTGGCGTCATCCGCCACGAAAAGACCCACACGGGGGAACGGCCATTCTCGTGTACGGAGTGCGGCAAGTCCTATGTCAGCAATTCCGAGCTCATCAACCACATGCGGACTCACACGGGGGAGCGGCCTTTCACCTGCCTTGACTGTGGCAAGTGCTTCTACAGCAGCTCCGACCTCATGAAACACCGCCGGTGCCACTCGGGGGAGAAGCCGCACCCCTGCTCCATCTGTGGCAAGTCTTACACCTCCAAGTCGGTGCTGTACCGGCACCAGAAGATCCACACCAAGGTCAAGCCATTTACCTGCGATACCTGCGGCAAGTGCTTTACAAAGGAAAAGACTCTAGAGAACCACCAGAAGATTCACAAGAAGATCAAACCGCACTGCTGCATGGAATGCGGAAAAAGCTTCTACAGGCCCTCGGCACTGACCAAACACATGAGAACCCACAATCCTTAGGGAGCTTTATCTGTGCCCAGAGCACCATTCAAACGTGTACTGAATGTTGATCATGCCACTTTTTATTTTGTGAATGAGGTTTAAGTTGGGACCTTTTTAGGACTTCAGTGGTCAAATACAGCATCGTGTTTCATCTCCTTCATTGATAAATTTGTACATATTGACATTTGTATTTAAAGAAAATCAGTTTACCAAAAATCATGTTTTTGTTCTGCCTGGAGTTTTGTGAATACAGCCGGTGAACAGAAAATGACCAGCCTCCGACTAATTTTAATTGCTCTAACCCCAGTCAACGACCTTCCATCTACTTCAGCTCCTCCCTACTCTGTCCACCATCACATCATTATAGGCATCACCCAACCTTCCACCTACTTCACCTCGTCTCCACCCCATCCACCATCACATCATTATAGGAATCACCCAACCTTCCACCTACTTCACCTCCTCTCCACCCCATCCACCATCACATCATTATAGGAATCACCCAACCTTCCACCTACTTCACCCACCTCCTCTCCACCCCATCCACCATCACATTATTATAGGCATCACCCAACCTTCCACCTACTTCACCTCCTCTCCACCATCACATCATTATAGGCATCACCCAACCTTCCACCTACTTCACCTCATCTCCACCCCATCCACCATCACATCATTATAGGCATCACCCAACCTTCCACCATCACATCATTATAAGCATCACCCAACCTTCCACCTACTTCACCTCCTCTCCACCCCATCCACCATCACATCATTATAGGCATCACCCAACCTTCCATCATCGCATCATTATAGGCATCACCCAACCTTCCACCTACTTCACCTCCTCTCCACCCCATCCACCATCATATCATAATAAGCATCACCCAACCTTACACACATTTTGAATCCTCTGCATCCCATCCACCACCACCACATCATTATAAACATTTCCACCTACTTCAGCTTCTCTCTACCCCATTCCTCCATTCCATCATTATAGGCGTCACCCAACCTTCCACCTATGTCAGCTTCTCCCCATCCCATTCACCACATTATTATAGGTATCACCCAACCTTCCACCTACTTCAACTCCTGCCACCCCATCCACCATCACATAATTGTGAGCATACCCGAACCTTCTACCTACCTCAGCTCCTCCCCACCACATCCACTATCACATCATTATAGGCATCGCCCAACCTTCCACCTACTTTAGCTCCTTCCCACCCCATCCACCATCACATCAATATAGGCATTCCCTATTCACCATATCAAAAGGCTGTAAATTTATGTCCATTGATATTTTCATTCTTCCAGGTTATGGGATAACTAGACCAAACAAAAGTGAAAAAGAGGTGCTGGATACAAGTTATCACGGGCACACTGGTTCCAGTTCGGTAGCATTTAAAAAAAAAAAAAAACGGGTAAACTCTAGGAATGGGTGGGGGCAAACCAAAGTTGAGAATCTGTGTATAATGAAAGCACCAAACAACTTGTCATGGTAAAATCAGGAGTAGGAAAACACAGAATGTTGAATGCATTTCGGGAGGGCATAACCCCTTTCCCTTTTTCAGAGCTTATGTACTCTTATGCCGCGTACACACAGTCGAACTGTTTGACATACTTAGTCCGTCATACAATCCGACGGACAATCCGTCGTACTTTCCACTGAATGGACTTGACCACACACGGATGCACAAACAGTCCGTCGAAAGCTTGCGCGATGACGTGTACAGCACGTACGACGGGACTAGAAATAGGAAGTCCAATACACAGCAAAGCACCCTTCCGCCGTGTAAATCCTTTCTGGGCATGCGCCATTCTTAGTCCGTCGAACTAGCATACTGACGACCGTATTGTCCGCTGAAACCAAAGTACGACGGACAGATTTTTGGAAAATCCGAAATTCTTGGTACTCCGGACTGCACGCTGAAAAAGTCCGCTGAAGCCCACACACGAGCGGATTGTCCGCTGAAATGTGTTTCAACGGACTGAGTACGTCAAACAGTTCGACCGTGTGTACGCGGCATTAGTCTTAGGAATCTTGACATGGAGGAAGAAAGAGTCCCAAGTGCCATACATCCAGCAAATCTAGACGATGTCTTTAGTAAAATCAGGCTCAGACCAAGCTCTGTCCAGGACACCCCCAACGCATTTCGCCCCACCCATGAGCCTTAGTCATGGAGGTAAGGGTAGGGCAAAATACATTGGAGGGAGCTTGGCCTGAAGCTGCTTTTACTAAAGACACTGTTGGGCTTTGCTGGATGTGCGGCACTTGAGATCCTTTCTTCCTACATGTTTATACATATAGCCGAGACAAGCTCTTCCCCAACCTTCACTCCTTTAGCGGGAGTTACCGGACCTGGACAGACAAGGAGCGGCTCCCCTAATCTATGATTTTGTTTCGCAAGGAATCTTTACATGGCATGGTCGCCAATGTTGATTCATACCGGTGTGCAAATGACTTTGAATATGTGCGTCATGAGAACCTCAAAGATTCAAGGTCTTTGCAGACTGTTGACTATGCCATGCTAAGTGTCCCAGCACCTAAATTGGACCTTCACTCCAAAATGAAAGTTGTTCTTATTCCTCTTCTTTCCCCAGCCTCTTAATTGTATATTTTGGTGGGGATGGTGCTTTTTTTTTTTTTTTCTCTCTGTACCTGCACCCACTCCATTTCTTGCCTAGGCACAAATTATGTCACCTCAGCGACCTCCACCGCCTGGAGCATCCTGGGAAGTTGTGTTATCCCGGGAAGCTACAGAACCAGGCTAACTGGTCATACATGCACAGCGGGGAACTGGTGGTGATTCATCAGGAAGCTGCAGCCAGCTCTGAAATTCAAAATATTGGTGTTGAATATCCGAATTATTGAGAAGATTCGACTGCGGGGAAGACAGTGGTGGACTACACGGCTGGTATGTAAGGTAAGTACTGACTTTATATTTTTCTGTAACTGAGTGAAGTTCATCTTCAGGAGAAGCCCTGAAGAAGAGGGAAGTTTGTTTTGCGCTGAAGCGTGTTGGCTGTTCTGTGTTTTCCTGCTATGAACTAACTTTTTAATTAAAAGTTGTGGACTCTTGGACTTGGTCACTCTCATTAGACTTTACAGTATCTAACAAGAGTGAGAACACCCCCTCACATTTTTTTTATATTTTATTCTATCTTTTCATGTGACAACACTGAAGAAATGACACTTGTCTACAATGTAAAGTAGTGAGTGTACAGCTTGTATAAGTGTGAATTTTCTGTCCCCTCAAAATAACTCAACACACAGCCATTAATGTCTAAACTGCTGGCAACAAAAGTGAGTACACCCCTAAGTGAAAATGCCCAAATTGGGCCCAATTAGCCATTTTCCCTCCCCGGTGTCATGTGACTCGTTAGTGTTACAAGGTCTCAGGTGTGAATGGGGAGCAGTTGTGTTCAATTTGGTGTTATCACTCTCACTCTCTCTTACTGGTCACTGGAAGTTCACCATGGCACCTCATGGCAAAGAACTCTCTAAGGATCTGAAAAAAAGAATTGTTGCTCTACATATAGATGGCCTAGGCTATAAGAAGATTGCCAAGGCCCTGAAACTGAGCTGCAACAAAATGGCCCAAACCATACAGCGGTTTAACAGGAGAGGTTCCACTCAGAAAAGGACTTGCCATGGTCGACCAAAGAAGTTGAGTGCCAAATGGCACAAAACTGATTCCCTGTATTTCTGATTTGGCAATTGTGAGCAATGTAGTAGAAAGAATGCCGGGTCTTTTAGTATTGGGCATTCCGTAAATTTTTGTGTTATCCTCTGTACCGCCAACCAATATTCTTCAATCCTGGGACATGCCCAAAAGATGTGAAATAAAGTACCTCGTTCTTCCTGGCATCTCCAACAGCTATCTGCTACCTCTGGAAAGATCTTACTTAGTACCGACGGTCTACTCCTGGTGGGAACCCCGGATTTCCCAAAATCGGAAATAGTGGTGATCGTATAGACGAGAGTTTGGCGTTCTTACACATCGTATATACTATTCTAAGTGTAGGACCTATCATAGGATGTTTCTTAAGAGCAATTGGTAATCCTGCATAACACCACATTGCCCTCGATAGGGGGATTGGGCTAAATTGTTGCTCCATAACCGTCCAGAGTTTAAAATCTCTATGTCTGCACCAGTTCACAATTCTACTAAGGTGTGCCGCATTGTAATATTTAAGTGTACTGCTACCCCCACCTGAGTTTTTAGGTATTGTCAAGAGACGCCTACAAAGCCTCGGTTGTTTCTTAGCCCATATAAACTTGAATACGCTTTTTACTTGCCCCCCTGTGTGACATCCAGACTTGCCCCCCCGTGACATCCAGACTTGCCCCCCCCCCCCGTGACAGAGTTGCCCCCCTGTGTGACATCCAGACTTGCCCCCCTGTGTGACATCCAGACTTGCCCCCCGTGTGACATCCAGACTTGCCCCCTTGTGTGACAGACTTGCCCCCTGTGACATCCAGACTTGCCCCCCCCCCCCCGTGTGATATCCAGACTGCCCTCCGTGTGGCAGACACCCCCCCCCCCCCCTGTACAGTACCCTGCAAGGGATTTTTTACTGTACTTTATTAAAAGTTTTAATATACTACACTATGAAGTCCTCCTTTTTCTACAGTGCCTTGCGAAAGTATTCGGCCCCCTTTAACTTTTCATCCTTTTGCCACATTTCAGGCTTCAAACATAAAGATAGAAACATTTTTATTTTTTGTTAAGAATCACCAACAAGTGGGACACAATTGTGAAGTGGAACGAAATCTATTGGATTTTTGAAACTTTTTTAACTAATAAAAAAATGAAAAGTGGGGCGTGCAAAATTATTTGGCCCCCTTGCGTTAATACTTTGTAGAGCCACCTTTTGCTGCGATTACAGCTGCAAGTCGCTTGGGGTATGTCTCTATCAGTTTTGCACATCGAGAGACTGAAATTCTTGCCCATTCTTCCTTGCAAAACAGCTGGAGCTCAGTGAGGTTGGATGGAGAGCGTTTGTGAACAGCAGTTTTCAGCTCTTTCCACAGATTCTCGATTGGATTCAGGTCTGGACTTTGACTTGGCCATTCTAACACCTGGATACGTTTATTTGTGAACCATTCCTTTGTAGATTTTGCTGTATGTTTGGGATCATTGTCTTGTTGGAAGATAAATCTCCGTCCCAGTTTCAGGTCTTTTGCAGACTCCAACAGGTTTTCATCCAGAATGGTCCTGTATTTGGCTGCATCCATCTTCCCCTCAATTTTAACCATCTTCCCTGTCCCTGCTGAAGAAAAGCAGGCCCAAACCATGATGCTGCCACCACCATGTTTGACAGTGGGGATGGTGTGTTGAGGGTGATGAGCTGTGTTGCTTTTACGCCAAACATATCGTTTTGCATTGTGGGCAAAAAGTTTGATTTTGGTTTCATCTGACCAGAGCACCTTCTTCCACATGTTTGGTGTGTCTCCCAGGTGGCTTGTGGCAAACTTTAGACGAGACTTTTTATGGATATCTTTGCGAAATGGCTTTCTTCTTACCACTCTTCCATAAAGGCCAGATTTGTGCAGTGTACGACTGATTGTTGTCCTATGGACAGACTCTCCCACCTCAGCTGTAGTTCTCTGCAGTTCATCCAGAGTGATCATGGGCCTCTTGGCTGCATCTCTGATCAGTCTTCTCCTTGTCTGAGATGAAAGTTTAAGAGGGGCGGCCAGGTCTTGGTAGATTTGCAGTGGTCTGATACTCCTTCCATTTCAAAATGATCGCTTGCACAGTGCTCCTTGGGATGTTTAAAGCTTGGGAAATCTTTTTGTATCCAAATCCGGCTTTAAACTTCTCCACAACAGTATTACGGACCTGCCTGGTGTGTTCCTTGGTCTTCATGATGCTCTATGCGCTTTCAACAGCACCCTGAGACTATCACAGAGCAGGTGCATTTATACAGAGACTTAATTACACACAGGTATTCTTCACAAAAAATAAAAATGTTATATCTTTATGTTTGAAGCCTGAAATGTGGCAAAAGGTTGAAAAGTTCAAGGGGGCCGAATACTTTCGCAAGGCACTGTATGTGTATTACTGAGGCACAAAAGGGACTCCATTACCATATTGAAGCACAGAGTGCGGCCACCACAGGAATCCGCATTTACCACTGAACCATTTACAGGTTCCAATGCGTGGATTGACCGCACGCTCTAAGGTGAGCGGCTATTACCTGGGGGAACACCTGAGTGCAGCACCTTAATATTGGATTGATATCACAGCAACCACCGAATCGCATGGATTACATTGGAGCACTTTTGAACTTTTTTTGATTGCACAGAACATTGTAGCACTTTTTTTATACCATTAGTTGCGGCCATGTACACTGCTATAGCCACACTACACATTTATATTTTTTGAAAAGCCTGTAGTTTGTGAACGCACTCCAAAAACTCCACACTACCCATCCCATAGTCCATCTCGAAAGTAAGCAAGAGCGGGTGGCTACCTACCTACATACAGTGGGACCACAGAGAATAAAGTACTAATGCAATTCTGTTAGGGAGACAAAAAAATTAAAGTTGTAATCCCTTCCTCAGGTCAGCATGTTCATCACAAGGATTGTATTAAACCTGAATTCTGGAAATTGAACTCCTGAAGGCATACTATGAGTTAAGTCCAAGGAGGTGCACGATATCCACTGGGCTTACCTCTATTATTTATATCTGACAGTTTTATTGGGCTTCTAGAAGATGGCTATCGCTGTATTTCTAGGAACCCATTGCTGATTCTTCAGGTCTAAGCATCTTCAACATTCAAGTCGGTGCAGCTGCTATGCCTGTCCCCTCCCCTCCTCCGGTCCAGTCACAGAAGCCTTTGTATTATGTGCACTTATTCACAAAATGCAAAGGCTTCTCTGAATGGGCAGCAGAGTGGAAAGGCGAACATCTGTGTACCTCTCTCCTCTGAGCCCTAAAGCCCCATATCAGATTTTCTGAAGAGTTTTTTCCTTCAAATTTACCAAAACCATATAATATGAGGTCAAACCTTAGGGGTTTCAATTTGTATGCAATCAGGCAGGGCCTTGTACTACATGGTTTTGGTAAATCTGAAGACAAAAATCAGCAGAAAATCTGATAGTGTGTATGGGGCTTAAGTGTCAGTGCATTCCCAGGCAGAGCCACAAACCTGTCAGAAATAAATAATAGAAGTTCAGGGGATGTCATGTACCTCCTTGGACTTCACTCATAATGTGCCTGCGGCTGAATTGTTGGAATTCAGCTTTAAAGTGGTTGTTAAAAATAAAATAAAAATAAAAAATCACTGCCAGCCCCTCTCTTTTATGAAGACATAATACACTGTGTACCTGTTTGTGTAAGACCTTGCTTTGTGCACTGGTGCCCAGTCATGTTGGAACAGGAGGGGGTCATCTCCAAACTGGTAATATAGTGTATATTCTCTTCAACCTTAGGCACACAGGCCCCCCTCTGTAGGTATCTCCCTGTTATTGAACTCCAAGTGCAGACCGCTTAGGCCTATGGATGGGATACCATTTTTTAATGCAGCAGTTGGTCGATTAGGAGCTCAGAACAGACTTTTGGGAGAGAGAGCAAGCCAGTTACAGCCGCAAGTGTTTAAGGATATAGGGGATTCTTGTATACAGTTGCCATGGTTGCATCCTAAGGGCTTTAGAAAAACAATGGCTTATAGGTGCCATTGAAATGAAGTTACTGTATGTAGGTCATAGCAGTATGGTAACAAAAAGCAAAAAAACAGTTGGACAAATGTTTATTAAACAATTGAATTGTTCCTATCATGTGATGAAGACCCAGACTGTCCCCCTTTTTTCTGCAGCCTGCCAGGTTGCGTGCTCGGACAAGGGTCTGGTATGGATTTTAGGGGGGGGGGGCCTCCGGCATTTTTAAAAGAAAAATTGGTGCAGGGTTCCCCTTAATATCCATACCGGGCCTGGTATGGATTTTGGGGGGACCTCCACGTAATTTTTAAAAACATTTTTGGTCTGGGGGGGGCAATGCCGTTTTTTTCAATGAGTTTTATCTGTATTGCCAAGACCCGACAATACATTAAGGAGACCCCCAGGCACGATATTTAAAGGAATATTACATTTTGTTTCACTTTAAGCATCATTAAAATCACTGCTCCCGAAAAACGTCAATTTTTAAAACTTTTTTTGCATTGATACATGTCTCATGGGGCAGGACCCGGGTCACCAAACACTTTTTATGACTATAAATGGCATATAAGCCTTTAAAATTAGCACTTTTGGTTTTTCATGCTAGTGTCGCATAGACTTTTACGGTGTTCCATGGCTTTCGAATTTGCTGTGAACACCGCATAATGTTTGTTGTTCGCCGAATGTCGGGACACCCAAAGTTCAGCCCGAACGTATGCTCAGGCCGAACCAATCGCCCATCCCTACTAGCTGCCACTACCTATACCTGATCTGCCTGGACATCAACCCTTGCCTGTATTTTAACCATAAATCTGCCTGCTGCCTGGACCCATCCTTTACCAGTTGCTGATCATGTCTCTGCTTGCTGACTAAATTGGCCTTTTGCCTGTTTACTGACCATGTCTATGCCTGCTTCCTGAACCAACCTCACGCCAATTTACTAACCACATCTCTTCCTGCTGGATGGAATGACCTCTTGTCTATTTAGTGTCCATGTCTTTGCCCGCTACCTGGACTAACCTCTTGCCTGATTATTAGCCACGTCTCTTTCTACTACACGGATCAAACTCTTGTTTACTGACTGTATCCATGCTTGCTAAATTACAATTTACTGACCACATCTCTGCCTGTACTTGGACCGCCCTTTTGCCTGTTTACTAGCCACGTCTCTGCCTGGACTGACCTCTTGTCTATTTAGTGACCATGTCTCGGCCTGGACTGACCTTTTGCCTCTTTACTGGCCGTGTCTTTGCCCGCTACCTGAACTAACCTCTTGCTTGTTTACTGACCATGTCTCTTCCGGCTGCCTAGATCAACCTCTTGCTTGTTCACTGACCAAGCCCCTGCCTGCTACCTGGACTGACCTCTTGCCTGTTTACTGACCATGTCTTTTCCTGCTGCCTTGACTGCCCTCCTGTCCGTTTACTGCCCGTGTCTCTTCCTGCTGCCTGGACTGACCTCTTCCATGTTTAATGACCACATCTCTGCCTGTTACTTGGACTGACTTCTTGCCTGTTTACTGACCATGTCCACGCGTGCTGCCTGGACTGACCTCTTGCCTATTTACTGACCTTATCTCTACCTGTTCCGACCTCTTGCCTGCGTACTAGCCACGTCTCTTGCCTGTTTACTGACTATGTCTCTCTATGCTGCATGGATCAACCCCTTGTTTGTTTACTGACCACATCCCTGCCTGCTACCTGGACTGATCTCTTGCCTGTTTACTGACCATGTCTCTGCCTGCTGGCTTGAATGACCTCTTCGTGTTTACTGATCATGTCTCTGCCTGCTGCCTTGACTGACCTCTTGCCTGTTTACTGACTATGTCTCTTCCTGCTGCCTAGATTGACCTTTTTTTGTTTACTGACCATGTCCATGCTTGCTACTTGGACTGACCTCTTGCCTTTTTACTGGCCTCATCTCTGCCTGTACCTGGACTGACCTCTTGCCTGTTTACTATCCAGGTCTCTGCCTGGACCAAACTCTTGCCTGTTTACTGATCATGTCTCTCTCTGCTGCCTGGATCAACCTCTTGCTTGTTTACTGACCACATCCCTGCCTGCTACCTGGACTGACCTCTTGCCTGTTTACTGGTCATGTCTTTGCCTGCTACCTGGACTCACCTCTTGCCTATTTACTGACCACATCTCTGCCTGTACCTGGACCAACCTCTTGCCTGTTTACTGACCATATCTCTTCCTCCTGCCTGGATTGACCTCTTGCTTGTTTAATGATCGCGCCCCTGTCTGCTTCCTAGACTGACCTCCTGCCTGTTTACTCACCACTTCTCTACCTGCTGCCTTGACCAACCCCCTGCCTGTTTACTAACCATATCTCTGCCTGCTGCCTGGACTGACCTCTTGCACTTTGGTGAATAATGTTTTTTCATGCTGTCTGGACTAACCTTTTGCCATGCCCCTCTGACTATTCTCTAGCCAAGGAACCTGTAACCACCATTATTTGCAAGCATCTATATCTTCCTAAACCTCAGGTACTCTTGTTCTGCCTATGCACAGCCTCTCGTGCTACATGGCCAGAAAATTTGCATTGTATGATAAGTCCTGGGGGCAACCAAATACCAGGAGGTTTGCCTTTATTAGAATGAGGGCTGCTATAGGTGAAAGTACACTTGCCAGCTATATTCTCTGACCCCTTGTACAGGACTGAACATTACAAGTCCTGTTTTTCCCAGGAAATCTAAAATGGAATGACTTGTGATTATCTCTAGCTCACTGGGGACAGCCGGAACATGGAACCAAGTGAAAGGCTATGTTAGCAGACTTGCTTGCCTGGATATATTAACAGAACTGAGGTATGTTTTTTATGTGCTTATTCTTTAAGCGGAAACTTCAAAGCCAGCAGAGACATTAGATGGCAATTGGAAGCACAGCAATTATTATGTCAGCATATACTCTTGTATTGTCCAGGTATACACAGTCCTAAATGAGGAAGAGTGCACAAAAACCTCATATCCAAGCCTTAAGGCAAACCAAGTGCAAATGTGTGGGAAACACCCAATGAACTATCCTATCTAGTCCAATAAGCCTTGGGTTGCTGCCAGTATCCAGACATGACGGCTCTCACCCAGTCTGGCAGCAATTGTCCAGAACAAATGGAGACATGCCTGTGCTCTATCCCGAACACCATCTTTAACAGTGATGCTAAAACAAAATAGCGGCTTCTGAGTCAGCTCACTTATGTGTTCTTTCGTGTCTGGTGAGTTGTGGTCGGAACGCAAAGCACTGCCCACATTTGGGACATGTAAACGGCTTCTCCCCAGTGTGAGTCCGGTGGTGATAGATAAGGTTTGACCGGCATGTGAAACACTTGCCACACTCAGAACAATTATAAGGTTTTTCCCCAGTGTGAATTCTCTGGTGTAACGAGAGATTGTACTGCCACTTGAAGCACTTCCCGCACTCGGAACAGGAAAAAGGCTTGTCATCGGTGTGCGTGATCCGGTGGTTGATCAGACTCGACTGCCTCATAAACCGCTTCCCGCACTCGGCGCAGATGTAAGACTTCTCCCGGGTGTGGGTCACCTGGTGTTTGAAGACCTCCGACTTACAAGTAAAACATTTGCCACACTTTGGACAAGGGTAAGGTTTCTCTCCCGTATGAGTCCGCTGATGTCTTATCAGCTGTGATTTATACGGGAACTGCTTCCCACATTCCGAGCAAGCCATCTCTATCCTTGGGTGGTCAGCCTGGTGGGCAACAAAATCTGGGTAGTTCTCGAAGGCTGTGCTGCACTTAGAGCAGTCATATATCCTGTAGGATAGCATTGGGGGTTTCTCTTTGCCCTCGCTAGACACATTTTGCTCCTCTGGAAGACCGGTGGTTGTAGAAGTGTCCCTGCTGGCAACGTTCTCATCTTCACTTGAAGAAGTTTCCTCCTTAACTTTGACGTGGATCAAATTGAGTTGCGTAGGATCTTGGGGTGCATCCTTGTTGCCAATGAGCCCGTCTTCATCTGAGCTGGGATCCTCCTTCATATGAGTAGATATGGAATTGGTGGATGGGGAAGTGTCAGAGATATGTGCTTTAGTGCTTAAGTTAGGCTCCTTTTTAGTAGACCAAACTGGTTCTTCCTTCATTTTGTCACGTCTATGTTCTCTAAGTTGTTCACATCTGTCTACTTCATGGTATGGGGGATCCTGTTTTACTTTTTAGGTAGGAGTGTGGTTGTGAGACTGCGGGAGGTGACCTTCTGTACATGGTGGGAGTTTTTCCTTAATATGAGAAGTCATATCCAGATCATGGTTTAAATTATGGGTAATGGACAATCCTGTTGGAGGAAATAAAAAAATGAGAAGCATGAATAAAATATAAAGGCGTAAAAAATACGAACATTACCCTGAGGGGCTGTTTAACAATAATTACCACTTAAAAACCAGGTCTTATCTGACACTTTTTCTGTCTACATTTAAAGATCAGTATTTATTTTGCTAGAAAACTACTTAGAACCCCCAAACATTATATATATATATATATATATATATATATATATATATATATATATATATATATATATAAGCAGGGGCCACAGAGAATAAAATGGTGGGTATATTTTTGCTAGAAAATTGTTTTGGAACTCCTCAAACTTTATATATATATATATATATATATATATATATATATATATATATATATATATATATATATATAATTTTTTTTAGCAGGGGCCCTAGAAAATAAAATAATTTTTGGGGTTGTAAGGAGCCCAGGAAGCCGAACGATATATAGCCAGCAACCTAGTAGGGGTAGGCACAAGAACCCCTAGGCGCAAGGCTAAATAATGGGGGCATAAGGAGCTCAGGAAACCAAAGCGTACATAGAAGGTATAGACACACGCTCCCCCCAGGACTGAGGTGGACTTTTGTGGGTTCAGAGAGCTCAGGAAACCAGAACATACATAGTCAGGTTCCCAGTAGGGGTAGAAACACACTACCCATAGGCCAGAGGCTGACTCATGGAGGCATAGAAAGCTCAGGAAGCCAAAAGGTACACAGCCAGCTTCCTTGTAGTGGTAGTAAACACATGGACTCCCCCTGCAAGACCTGAGACTAAATCATAGGGGCGTAAGGATCACAGGAAGCCAGAACGTACATCCCCAGCTTCCTAGTAGGGGTGGACACATGCTCACATGCTCTCCTCATATCTCATGGGGGCCGTAGAGAGCTCATGAAGCCGTATGGGGCAGCGAGGAAAAAGCTCATGACTAGAGACGAGCTTAGATGTCCTCCGAACCCATCTCTAGCCGAACATACGCCTTTTTTTTTTTTTTTTACTCCAATGAGCTGCAGGCCACATGGTTCCCACCCCGCACCCCACTTCTTTGTTTACATGAGTTGTGGAGTGGGAATGACCCAGCCTGCAGCTCACTGGAATATACAATATATCAATATATCACAAGGTGTGAGATCGGCGTAGACAAGACCATCTCTTCCTTTCTGCTTATACCAGAAATTGTTCCATAAGCCCTTTGGGCAGGCACCCCCTCCCCCATTGGTGGCCTTCCCCCGGAGAACCAAAACAACTATCTGGATAAATCAATTCTCCAATCAATTAGATCATAATATTAATAATAATTACTTCATTTATTGTCAGCACAAGACACATATATAACTGAGCACTGCTGTTGCTACACCTGGTACTCACCAGGTCCTCTCCTGTCACTTCACATCTTCTACAGTGCATAATAAACTACATTCAGGGTCATTACTAGCTGTACAATGTACTTCCGGGTCAACTGACAGCACTTCCGGGTTTGCGTTCCAGCAGGTGAGCATCACCATCCAGAGTGGAACGTAAACACCAGAAGTCGGCTGAAACGCAGAGATGGAAAGCGTGCGGTCTCTGGTGGCATCTAGTGGTCAAGTAACAAACTGCAGCATTGGATTGAATTGACTTTCCCTAAAGTAGAGTCTGGCAACTTAGTTTTAAATGCTGCATACGCACGATCGGAATTCCGGCCAGAAAAAGACAGATGAGAGCTTTTCATTGGAAAATGCGACCGTGTGTAGGCTCCATCGGAATTTAGTTGTCCGAATTTCCGCCAGGCAAAAATTTATAGCATGTTCTCAATTTTCCCGACGGAAAAACTTTCTATCGGTAATTCTGATCATGAGAATGCAATTCCGACATGCCAAAAATCACGCATACTCAGATTCAACTACGAGACAGAAGCTATTGGCTACTGGCTATTGAACTTCCTTTTTCTAGTCTCGTCGTACGTGTTGTACGTCACCGTGTTATAAACAATCGGAATTTGGTGTGATCGTGTGTAGGCAAGACTGCTTGAGACAAATTCAGTCGGAATTTCATCAGGAAAACCATCAGAGCTTTTCCAAGGAGAATTCTGATTGTGTGTACGCAGCATTAGAGTGTAATGTGGCCAAATTTGGGGGAAATAATTAGAATAATGATTCAATAATAAATGTTTTAGAAAATATTATAAAATATTTTATTAAACATATATATATATATATATATATATATATATATATATATATATATTTATTATTATTAAATAAATATTATAAAATATTTTATAAATATTATAATATAATAAAAAATAATATAATATATTCAAACATATTATAATATAATATATTAAAAAATAATAAATTACATACAGAGCCATTTACAATTCTGCCCCGAGCTACATCACCAGTCTTATCTCCAAATATCACCCCGATGTCCTCTCCGCTCCTCCCAAGACCTTCTGCTCTCCAGCTCCCTTGTCCCCTCCTCCCATGCTCATCTCCAGGACTTTTCCAGACCCCCTTCCCATCATCCGTAACTCACTACCCCAAGCTGTCCGGTTATCTCCTACTCCGTCCACTTTTAGACGATGCCTGAAAACTCGTCTCTTCAGGTGAGGCCTATCCTGCCTCCAGCTAACAACCACATATTCTACTTCACTCATCAGTTTATCCCTCACAGTCACTAACTCTTGTTTCACCAGCCCCTCCCTCTTAGCCCCCGTACACACGGTCAGACATTCGGACAACAAAATCCGTCAGATTTTTTCCGACGGATTTTGTACTGGTGTTGCATACACACGGTCAGACAAAATTGTCGGAAAATCCGATCGTTCGGAACGCGGTGAGGTTATTTAGTTACGATGGGACTACGTTCAGGCTAGTAGCCAATAGCTTTGGTCTAGGAATTTGATCTGAGCATGCGTGACACTTTGTCCGATCGGAATTCTCTACAAACGATCGGACAAAGTCCGATTGGATCATGTTGTCGGAAAATTTTTATATCCAGCTCTCAAACATTGTTGGTCGGACATTCCGACGGAAAAAGTCAGATGGAGCCCACACATGGTCGGATTATCCGACAACATGGTCCGATCGGACATTTTCTGTCGGAATTTCCTACTGTGTGTACAAGGGCTTAGAGTGTAAGCTCACAGGAGCAGGGCTCCTCTAACCCTCTTGTATTGATTTGTATTGTTGCTGTATTGTCTCCCTTTATATTGTAAAGCGCTGCGCAAACTGTTGGCGCTATATAAATCCTGTATAATAATATTATATCATAAAAGTTAGAATATTATTATTATTATTATATTTTAATATTAATTATTTTATATTAATATTATTATATAAATAAAATATTGTATAAAATAATTAAACATTTAATAAAATAAATAGTGTAAATAATAAAGTAAGTGAAATGTATTTTATTGTTATCATTATTACAATGACTTATTATTATAAAGATATTTAAAAAATAAATCTTTATACAAATGTATTTATTATGTTTTTATCATTTATATAATATGTGTTTTTTTTTCTTTCTTTTTTTTATCACGCTATATTTTATAATTACAACTATACAGTAGGTACAAGCAGCCACATTTGCTGGCTGCATAGGCAGGCTGCGATTCATGCAGTGATCGTTCTTCACAAATCGTACAACCGTGCAAGACTGAAGGCAAGGCTGGAGTCCAGTTTAGGTAGCTATAGGCTGTGTTACATTATGTATATTGGCCAATATGTCACCACTGCCGAGGCTTCCATCTTACCCCGATCTTCCTTCTGGGTTCGTGGACTCTGGCCATCTGACTACTCAAGCTGCGATGACGTCACACATGCGCGCAGGAGTCATGGCACGCAGCTCTGAAGGAATGGCGCGAGTATAGCGTTCCTTCAGAGTGCATGCACCAGTGACATCACTAGAATATTTCCTAAACATTGCGGGTTTAGGAGATATTCATTTTACCTACAGGTAAGCTGTATATTTTTACAAGCTTACCTGTAGGGAAAAAAAATAAACAACAAGAGTTTACTACCCCTTTAATTGACCTCCTTTTTTTTTTTTTTAAAAAGCCCATGGCGTGCAAACACACCCAAAAAACTTCCACCTGGTGCATAAAAAAAGTGCACACACATAAAGAGTGAACACTAAAAAGTGCAGACGGGTGCCTGATGTCCTCCAAAAGAAGGACCATACCCTGATCCCCTGGGGCATTAGGCTCCAGACAGGGACTGAGGTACCAGACTCAACAAGTGGTCCCCGGACGAAACCGGAAGACCTCCTTTCCCCGGGAGGACTGCCGGAACAGAACCTCCTAGGTACTTGGTACTGTGGGGGCTTCCCCGAAGGTAGGCCCCCCCTCATGGAGATTGGACCAAGCCAGAAGGCCTATGTCCGCTCTCCCACAAGACGTTCAGGATTGGTCCGAGGACCGACACCCTACTAATCAAAACGTGAAGTGACAAAGTGGCCATTGTGCAATACAATGGCCGGCCCTCCGGCCAGGAATCAAAAATTCCTCTGGTCCTAGCCAAAAGGCCGGGCCCTAGAGGCAGGTGTAAAAAAAGCGTGTAATGGTGACGTGACCTAGGTGCCAAAATCAAAGTGCGGACGCACAGTGAATAAGGCACCCCTGGACTGCCACTCCAGGGGCACATCACCATAGGCTTTCCAACAAAAGCATCCCCGACAGCCCAGCCCAGACCACGACAGCCCCCACCACAGCCAGAAAGGCATGGAGATCAGCGAGCTTAGTGAGACCCTTTGCCATCAGGTCAAACCCTCACTCCCGTCACTCCTACCTAATTATATTCGAAAGGTACAGGCCACCCCTCTGCTGGAACAGAAGAGCTAAGCGTTCCCTCCCGAAAAACTGACTGGGGCTAAAGCTGCCACAATCCAAGCCGGTCTGCCAGGGTCCCCTCCCCTGGCGCCGACCAGTGGTTCTCCGCCCCCATCAGGAGGCTTCCCGAACCGGCTACAAACCAGTCTGGGTCACCTTTACACCAACAGGCTTTGCATAGCAACCGCCACCCCTGCTCCACCTCGCCGTAGAACAGGGACGGTAAACTACCGCCACCTATTGGCAACTGATAAGAACAGATTTTTTGATTGAAAATGTATACTTTATTTTGCAAGAAAATATACAAAAAACAAAATACTTTTAACAGGGTACATTCCACACTGTACTGCGACGCAGCGCATAAAATACACTACATAACAATACAGTTCCAAACATACAAATAAATTACATTCATCCTGCGGTATGATGCCTGATGTGTTGTGCAGAGTAATGATACCCCGAAACATCACATCATGCATGACGCCGCATTACCCTGAAAGCATTACCAAAAACCATTACTAAATACATATCACGTCATACTGTCAAAGTCAAAATCTAAATGGTATTTCAAAGAGCAACAGGTGTGATGGGGGGGGTTGGAGAAGGTGGGGAGGGGGGGAGAAAGAGTTCACAGGCCCGAAGCTTTATTGAACTGCCAAAAAGGGTACATAGTGGTGGGGGGAGGGGGGGGGGGAAGGGGAAATCTTCAGACCTCCTCTTCCTCCATGTTGTCCATCAGGTGATAGTCTCTGAGCAGACTGTGAATCAGTCTGCGGCAGTCCTGGATGGACATCCTCTCCCTCTGGTGGATGAGGCGCTTTCTGGCGCACCAAACGGCGTCCTTAAAACAACACAGCACCCGCCAGGCACTATCAATGTCCTCTTGTGAGTGAGTCCCACAAAAGAGTCCGTTTAACACCCCAAAGTGTGTTATAGCAGTCTGTGGAACAAAGTCTTTGAGATCAGGTTCCAGAGCCCTCAACAGGCCCTGTGCAAAGGGACACTCCCAGAAAACATGCAGGGCAGTTTCCTCCTGGGTGATGCAAAAGGGGCAGTGTCTGTATCTGCACAGGTTTCTGGCATGCATGAATGTCCTGAGTGGCAACCCCCCTTGGATTGCCATCCATGCCAGATCTTTGTGCCTGTTGGTAAGTCTCTTTGAAGAAACATTCCTCCAGACCACTTTGCAAGTGGCTGAAGGGAGGCCTGGAACAGTCTCAACAATGTCTGATGCTCTGATCAACTTGTGGATAGTTTTTGGTTTCCACAAGTCGGGCTTCACTCCATGTAGCCCCTGCTCCTTAATAAACTTGAAAGTGTCCAAGTAATACCAAGGAGTGTCCCAGTTGTAGGGGATGGAGCTGTCCCATTTGTCCCATCCAAGAGACCTCCAGAGAGGCAGGAGGAAAAAACGGGACATGGAGTTACCGCCAGAGTCTATAGTTCTGTCCACCAAAGTTCTGCGGATGCAGTTACAGGCAAAGAAGACCCTCAGTAGGATGGCGATGTCGGGCACGCCCTTACCGCCCTTGAGGGGTTCCTTGAACATAACCGCCCGCTTTACTCTGTCCATTTTGGAGCTCCAGATGAAGTGAAACACTGCCCTGGTGATGGCCTTGCAGGTGTTAACCCGGGGGGGCCAGGCCTGGGCGAGGTACTGCAACACAGGGAGAATCTCGCTGCGGAGTACCAGTGTTTTACCTTCGATGGTGAGTTCTCGGAGGCTCCAAAGTCCAAACTTCTGTCGCATCTTTGCCAGTCGTTCTTCCCAGGACTTCAGGGCTGCGCCCTCTGCTCCAAACCAGACCCCAAGGATTTTGATGAAGTCTGCTTTGACGCTGAAGGGCATAGGTGCAGAAGAAGGCAGGAACCACTTTCCGAAGAGCATGACTTCCGACTTCCCGCAGTTGACTTTTGCCCCTGAAGCTTGGCCGAAGTCCTCACACGTCTGGGCGAGTGTGTCGATGGAGTGCCGGTCGGCACAGAACACCGTCACATCATCCATGTAGAGCGAGCACTTGACCTCCCGTCTGTCTGGTCCTGGTGCGGTGATCCCTCTGATCTCTGGGTTCCGTCTGATGCTTCGGGCGAAGAGCTCTATACAACAGACAAAAAGCAGAGGTGAGAGAGGGCAGCCTTGTCTGACCCCAGACAACACTGGAAAGGGGTCAGTTTTCCAACCGTTCACCAACACCACACTACAAATTTCATTGTACATTACATTTACATATGAACAGAACATTTCCCCAAGACCAAACCTGCGCAGAGCGCTGCACATAAACTCATGGGAGACACGGTCAAAGGCCTTCTCCTGGTCAAGGCTGACCAGGGCCGCGTGCACACGGCGGCCATGAATGTACTGGACCGTGTCCCGGACAAGCGCGAGGCTGTCCGCAATCCTGCGACCAGGAATGCCACAAGTCTGATCCGGGTGGATGATCTGTCCGATGACAGATTTCAGCCTGTTGGCCAAAACCTTGGCGAGGATTTTGTAGTCCACGTTCAGAAGAGAGATCGGACGCCAGTTTTTCAGGTCCGATCTCTCCCCCTTGCGCTTATACAAAATCGTGATCATCCCCTCCCTTAGGGTCGGAGGCATTCTGCCCTCCACCACCATCTCCTCGTACAGCTCGAGCAGGTCCGGGCCTACGAGATCCCACAGCGTTACATAAAGTTCAACTGGGAGACCATCGCAGCCCGGGGTCCTGCCTTGCCTAAAGGATTTAGCGGCAGAGTGCAGCTCCTCCAACACCAAGGGGGCGTTGACGTCCGACGAACCTGCAGGATCAATTTGGTTAGAGATACCTGACAGGAACCTGTCGGCTGCCTGTGAGTCTGTTGTTTTCGGGGAGTAGAGGTTGGTGTAGTAGTCGCTGACCACTTGCATCACAGCCTCCTTTCCCTTCTGGAGTGTTCCGGTCTCGTCACGCAGCTCAGACAAGGGTGTGTGTCCTGAGTGGAGTTTCCTGAAAAAGAAAGAATTACACTTCTCACCTTTCTCAAGGTTCTCCACCTTGGCACGGAAGACAATGTGCCTGGATTCTTCCTCAACGTGCCCTTTCAGGCTCTTCTTGGTGTCCTCCAGGTCCTGCCTAACGTCCCAGCCACAGTGGTGAAGGTCCTGCAGGGACTGCAACTGACGTTGCAGTCTCCTGAGTTCCTTCTTCCTGGCACACACTTGCTGTCGTCCCCTTGCCTGAAAGAAGCTGCGTAGCTTGACTTTCACAAACTCCCACCAGTCACTTACCCTTCCGAAGAATCGCTTTTCCTCCTTCCAGGTGGCGTAGGCCTCCCGGAGTTCCCCCATCAATTCCTCATTTTCCAGCAGGGTACTATTCAGCTTCCAGGAGCCTGGTCCGCGGGCAAAGCCCTCGCCCAGGTCACCCCGAAAGTGAATAGCCCTGTGGTCAGAGAAAAAGCAGGGGATCATGGAGAAATCGCGATGCTTGACTGCTCTTGAAGTGAGCACGAAGTCGATCCTGGAACGCACTGATCCGTCGGGACGGCACCATGAGTAGTTCACGGTACCTCTCCCTATGGATCCCACGGCGTCCTGCAGGGAAGCCTCCGAGATCATCTCCTTGAGCAGCCTGGATGTAGCATCAAGTTTTGCGTACATGCTGGAGCTGCGCCCATCCTCCTCTATCGGACAGTTAAAATCACCGCCGATTACTACTGCCCTGGTGGTGACGAGTTGGGTCCGCAGGGTCTGGAAAAGTTCCAGCCGCTCATTCTTATCTGGGGGGGCGTACACGTTGATGAGCCTAATTGGCTCTCCCACCCATGAGCCGTCTATGACCAGAAGACGGCCACAGACTAGCTCATGGATGGAGTCAACCGCGAAGCGCCCACCCCTGACAAGAATGGCTACACCTGCAGACTTACAATCGCCACCCCCGGACCAGTAGGAGGGACCGAGGGTCCACTGGGAGGTCAGATGAGTGTACCTCCTCAGAGGAGGAAGTGCGCACTCCTGGAGCATGTAGACATCACTCTGCTGAGTGGCTAAAAATGTCAGTGCCGCTTGCCTTCTAGATGTATCCTTGATACTCCTCACATTAATGGAAAAGATTGAGATCTCTGCCATAATGAAAAAGGGGTATGAGGTCTAGTCGGTAAGGGACCGAACTTACCTCCCCGGAGGGGGGTCTTCCGCTGCCTCTTCTGCTTGTCCTGTGTTCTCGGACAGGCCGAGCTCCTGCAGGACAGCATCCATCATTTTCTGGGTGATGGGGACGTGGATGTCGGAGGGGAGGTCAGGCTCAGGGGTGGCCATGACCTCCTCCTCCCCCTCCACGTCCTCATCCTCCTCCCCCGCTGACTCGAGGTCCTCCACTATTGGCTCTGGTCCCTCGCTTTCGCGCCGGTCGCCAGTGGGCCTTTTAGTGGAGGAAGCGGGTTCCTCTGCTGTTGGACTACTAGGCTTCCGTTTCCGGCTTCCTGAGAGTCCACTGGTGGGGGTGGAAGGGAGGGTGGGGAAGTCCTCCAGGGAGGACAGGTCCGGGGTGGGTGGGGGGAGGGTGGGGAGGGTATCCTCCAGCACCGGGGTGGCGGGTGGGGGGGTGCTGGAGGTTGGGGCCGGGGTCCGGGCTGGGGCCTGGACAGGGGTGGGGGTAGGGGTGTGCTTACCCGTGGTCTTCTGTGGCTCTTTTTCCCTTTCCGGTGGCTTCTTCCTGGTGCTGGAGGATGGTTTGCCCTGGATCAGGGCGCCAGCATAGGACCGGGACCGCTGGGGGCAGTGTTTAAACACGTGCTCAGCCGCTCCGCAGAGGTTGCAGGCTTTGGACCTCGGACAATCCTTGGTCTCGTGGCCTGCAACCCTACAGAACCTGCAAGCAGGTTCTTTGCAGTCCTTCCCCATGTGTCCGGTGTTGCTACACCTGTTGCAGGTGAAGGGTATACCGGGGTAGAAAAGGGTGCCTGCGGAGTTGCCCAGGGAGAAGCACGGCTGCAGGTGCAGGATGTCCCCCGAAGGGTCCTTCCTGAACTTGCAGAGTACTGACCACTTACCTATCCAGAAGCCGTTGGCATCGAGGATTCGGACGGGGTCCTTCACCACGGTGCAGAACCTCTGGAGGTAAGTGGCTATATCCTTACCTGAGGTATGGGGGTTCCTCATGGCCACCGTCACCCACTTCTCGTCCCGTGTTATGGGGCAGTTCGCAGCGAACTTACGGAAGGGGGATTCAGGACCACTCGCCTTGACCATATCCCAGTATCTTCTGCAGGCCTGGAAAGACACAAAAGTTACAAAAAATGTACCTCTTGTGAAGGCCTGCACTGAAAGCGTTTCCGCTTTGCTGAACCCCTGCTCCAGGATCATCTTCTTGCCGAAGATCTCCGGGGTCATGTCGGGGACCCTTCCGTCCACCTCCTTCAGTTGCAGCACGACCGTCTGCTTCATCCAGGACTCCAAGGTAGGGAGCCCGTCTGCAGGGGGGGAAGGCTTGGCTGGTCCCGGCTGGCTGGTGCTGGCCGGGGTGGAGGTGGGGGTTGGGGCAGCAACATCCCCGGGGACCTCGGTGGAAGTGGCTGGAGCGGGGTTCTTCTTGCTGGTCTTTCTCTCGCTCTTCCCCATCGTCTTGGAGAGAGAGAAGTCGCTTCAGGTGTTCTTTCGGCGGCTTCCTTCTGGATTCCTCGACGTCTTCGCTCTGAAGCCTTTATAAAGGCTCTTGCATCTACTGCCCGAAGGTAGTAATGCGGAGGGGGGGAGGAGGGAAGACCGCAATCTCGTTCCTTGTGGGGGCTAAGCCTCTGGCCCAATAGCAGCAAGTAGGTGAAGCTGAATTTAATCAACGATCCTACAAGGCCGAGCAGAGGGTACCCCACAAGGACCTAATGGCTTGGATAGATACAAGTGGTTCTCAACGTCCTAGCTGTGAAGCAGAGACACCCCTAAGGGCTATAGTCGATACTACACTTGATCTTAGCCAAAAGGCCGAGAAGCCTAATTGACCTCCTCTCTACACTAACAAGTTTAAAGGCCAGCAGAGTGCAAATCTCAAGATTTTCATAAGTTTGGGTAACCCAAAAAAATGTTTTTCCTGACTCGTGGAGTGAGTAGGGGCAAGGCTCTCTGCAGCAAAGATAACCAGAATCTTCATATCATCCCCCACCCCTCCCTGCTGCAGCGAGTTACAAGGCACGCTGCAGCAGAGATACCCAGAAGTCCTCTGTTTTCCCACAGGCTCCCGCTGAATAGGGAGAATTTACAAGGCTCTCTCCTCCCCTTCATCGCTAGGATACTATTGGGGAGAAATGCACTGAAGAATATCAGAGGGTCTAGCGGTGAGTGATAGTCCACAGCCTGGCTTTGTGAGTTTGAACAATATGCAATAAAGCTGGTTGGATATAAAGAAAATGAACAGCATAAAGCAGTCTGTTTGGGTGTAGGGTGACACCACAATGCAGGTAGGAGAACATTGGTGTCACCACCACTAAAGGATCCTCTATTGGCATTCATGAACACTGTAAAATGGGGAGGAGTGCCAGGCAGATCTGCCCAAAGAGGAGCAGTATAGTGGCTTAGTGGGTAGCTCTTGGACCTTGCAGCACTGGCAAACTTGATTAGAATACCAAGCACTATCTGCATGGAGTCTGCATATTCTCCCTGTGCCTGCATGGGTTTCCTCCTTGTTCTCTGGTTTCCCCTCACACCCCAAAGACATACTGGCTCCTATCTAAATGGGCCCTGGTATACGTGTGATATAGTGGTCTTAGATTGTAAGCTCCTTTAGGGCAGAAACTAATGTAAATGTACAATATGTAAAGCTTTGCATACATTGTCAGTGTGATGTAAATGTCTGTAAAAAATTAAAGTGGTTGTAAACCCTTACATATACCCAATGAATTGACTGGCCTCAGGCGATACACAGAGATGAGACAAATCCTCCGCCATCCATCTTTATCCTCTTTATCTGCTGTCTTCTCTCCTCTACAACCAGTCAAAGTCCAGAATTTATACAGCTTGTCTGAGCTGTCAGAAAGCAGGGAGCGGGAGCTAAAAGTCACACACTGCAGAGCTCAGTGATGAGAGCTCTGAGAGCTGATTGGAGGGAAGAGACACACCCTCCTTCACACAGCAACGGAGCCGAGGCTGTCAATCACAGGCTGTATGCTGGAGGTCCTTCCCCGTCACCTTTTTCGCTTGGTGTCAGGAAAACTTGTCAGAAGTGATTCATGCTGATAGCAGATGGACGAAGCAGCAGACAGAAATTACACTTAGTGCTTTGGATTGAGACAAGTACACACTATAGAGGGATATGCTTTGTTCATAATTCATGCCTGAGGTTTACAGCCACTTTAAGCAGTGCCCCAGGTTGTCATGGTACCATGGCTACTGCGGGTCATAGACCAATCAAGAGCTGAGGGGGGAGAGGCCCAATCAAAGACACAAAGCAGACAGAGAGGTATATTTCCATTATATTGTAGGTCAAACACGGCTACATAAAGTCCATAGTAATAATACACAGTGGCCTTGATTTGCTAAAAGGGTAGAGGCTGTTCCCCTACCAATGTGAATGTTAATAAATAGTGTGAACCTGGGTGAGCAGTAAATGGGCAGCGCTTCAGCCTTGCAGCACCGGGCCACTCAGTCCCAATTACAACCAGGACAACACCTGCATGGAGTTTGCATGCTCTTGCGTGATTTCGGGTTCTGGTTTCTTTGCAATGCTGGTAGGTTAAAGGATATGGATAAAGGAAAGGATATATTCCTGACATGTGCCTGCTGTACCATGTACTTGTATGAGAAAGTCTCCTAGTCCTATTAGTCCCCACATCTCTCCTCTATGTTGGATCAAAAAAAAAAAAAATTCAGGCTTTCCAGAAATTAAAACAGCAGTGTTTACATCTGCCGGCGCCAGGAGTGACGTATGACGTTGCATACGGCCATTCAAGGGTCATAGAGATAGCCAGGGACCATCTGGTCCTCGGTCAGCTCTATGGTAAACTGCCACCGCCAGCCAATTCGTTTTCCAGCTCCTCGATTGCACGGGAGAGAAAGGAGAAGCACAGGAGTGCGACGAGAGGGGGGGGGGTGTCGCGTCTGTAAAAGCAATCAAGTGTCTGAACAACCAATATGATTGCTTTTACATTACAGGGACTCGCCAGCTGGAAAAACCCATATGCAGCTGCAGCCATCATTCAGATATATCCACTTCAACCTAAGGACATATGATGTCCACCTAAGGTTAAGTGGTTAAAACTGACCACACTAAGCCTTAGAGCTCAGAGTGATCTGTTCTCTAGCTATATTGAGAACTACGTGTGCTCTCCTCCAACTATCAGACTTGTCCTGACACCCCCCCCCCCCCCCCCCCACACACACACACAGCCATTTACTGGGAAGAGCAGTGTCCTGCTGTTTCCCCTCCCCCAGCTCTTATGCAGCTGAGAACAGAGAAAATGTGATCACTCAAAAAAAAAAAAAAAAAAAAAAAAAGAAGAGGAAAAAAAAGTATTTATAAATGTTTTTTTTTTTTTTTTTAACTATCTATACACAAATGTGTTTCCTTTCATTTCTATTTTAAAGGGAATGGTTTATTTTACAAGATAATTGTTTACAATCACTTTAATTGTCCCTTATACTGTACGTGTATTCTGCCAAGTAGGTACCTGAGATTGTAAGCTCCTAGGGGACAGGGGCTGATGTGAAAGTACATTATGTAAAGTGCTGCATAAATTGTCAAATAAATATCCAATAATAATAATATTAATGATAATCAAATAAATATCCAATCACATGACACAGGCGCTTGCACATGATTGGGTACATCACAGCTTCTCTTTATTCACTCAAGTGAACCCACCTCTTTAGTAAACCAATCCCAAATGACAGTCCTTCAAAACAGAAAGTTTATATAAATAATGAAACATGAACTTCAACTAGGCATTAATAATAGTTTTACATATTAAAAACACTATATAACATATACTATAAAAAAAAAAAAATATATATATATATATAGTATATACACACACATGTGTAAGGTTATTTGTAAAGGTTGTTCTAAAGAAAAGGCTTCCTATCTCTTCGTACACATGAGATAAAAGACGGGGTTTTCCCTTTAAACCATTCCTAATGAGTTCCATGCTTTCCAATCCAAGATGAGGCAAAAAGGAAGTTCTGGACAACCGCACTGCGGAATATAGCCTTTATTAGTAAAAAGTCCAACAGATACAAGCCAAAGCAAAAAATGGGACAAACGAACTGACGCGTTTCACACATAACAGTACTTAATGCTTAGTCAAAGGCTATGACTAAGTGTGAAACGCGTCAGTGCGTTTGTCTCATTTTTTGCTGTGGCTTGTATCTGTTGGACTTTTTACTGATACTATATTAATAATATAAATAATTTTTACTAATAAAGGCTCTGGAGTGCGGCTGCCCAGAACTTCCTTCGTTCTTCATGTTGCTATATGCTTAACCGGCACACGGTGTTCCAGTTCCGAGGAGAGTTCGATATCCATATTTCCACCTGGAGCGGTGATCCCTTTTCCCTGTCCAATCCAAGGCCGGCGGAGAATTAAAGGCCAGCAAAAGATTTAGGTCTTGTACAGCTGTTTCCGGGCTCAACCATATTTCCCTCTGATGGTTCCATTCAACTGGCGCGGCCATTGCAAAGCCAAATGTTGGCATTGCTCCCCATTGATAAACTCTCTAATACTGGAAAAATTCTGCGCAGGATAGGGTCACCACTATGGTTTTGTGGGAGGAGAAGTCAACATTGATGGGATGCAAAGTTGAGTCAACAAACCACCATTCAGCTAAGTGTATTTTAAATAATTGTGGGTCTCTTTAGCCTCACCGTGACCCCAATATACAGATGACAACTGTCTCGGATTTTCCAGGATAGTCCCACATCTTGGACTTCAGCCCCGATAATGTTGTGTCCCGGGTCAAGTCCAGGGATCACAATGTCACCCTTATTTGCACAGTAACTCATTGCAATGCACAGCCAAGTTGGCGTTGCTCCCCATTGATCAACTCTATAATACTGGAAAAATTCTGCACAGGAAAGGGTCCCCGATACGGCTTTGTGGGAGGAGTAGAGAACGTTGGGGGGGATGCAAGAGACATGAGGCTGAGTCAACAAGCCGACATTCACCTAAAAGTCAACATGTATTTTAAGCTAAAAACATCTTCTACTTTTTGGATGGAGTGGGGAGGGATCAGGCCCCTGTAAGGAATTGTTGGTATCCAGGGCTCCGTTGGAGAAATTTACACTCACTTCCTGTCCTGCGGACAACAATTTCATTAGACGGGAAGTGAGGTTAAATCTGCAACAATGACTAGGGTTGCCACCTCGTCCCTTTAAATCCAAACACATATGAATTACAGCACCAGATAAGGCACCAAGTGAGTTTAATTAGAACCTTAATCAGCCACAGAACCTGTGTAATTAATATATGTTCAGGTTTAAAGGGATGAGGTGGCAACCCTAACAAGGACATTGTCAGGAAAGGAACATTCGTGCGCGCAGATGCAAAAATCAAAGAAACCCTGCTCGTGGCCGGTTAGTGGGTGCACATACCCGTGCACGAGTACGCATTGGCACCACACAGGCTTTTTAAACTGCACTAGTGTAGTGTGTCAGTGCCGTTTGGTCTACTGCATTTCTGTGTTCCTGTTACCAGTTCCTGTTGCTTTTCTGTTGCCAACCTGATCCTGCCTCTGCCTGAAAGCCGCCTGTACCGACCCTTGGCTTGTCCCTAGATTACGCTTCTGCCTTCTCCTTATCCGCTCTGCTGTTATGGACCTTGGCCTGACTCCTGACTACTCTTTTGCCTGCCTGCCGCTTGAACCTGATCTGCTCGATAGATGCTGACCTGGACTGTCCGACTTCATCTTGTTTGCACTCCAGCGATAAACTCACCAGGCTCTCATGCCCTTCTGTGCTCCAGCATTCCCTGTCACCCTAACAGGGACTCCAAGGCCAGGGCTGTAGGTGAGGCCTTCCTCAATGCTTCAGGCTCCATCACCAGGTACATTACAGACAGAAATATAACAGGACAGGATGCTGTTTGTTGGATAATAAGGAAAGGACAGGAAATAGGGACCCTGGATAGCAGTAAAACTGCAAAGGGTTTCTAAACCCTTCCCCTCAAAACTAAGAAGTTTTGGCGGGACATGCACTTTAATTAGCAATTGTGAGTCTCTTTAGTCTCATTATGACCCCGATGTACAGATACCAACTGTCCCGGTTTTTCCGGGATAGTCCCACATCTTGGACATCAGCCTCACTGATGTTGTGTCCCGAGCCATGTCCAGGGATCGCAATGTCACCCTTAGGCTGGGTTCACATATGTGCAACCATGGTTCCCAGCATGGGGTCCGGTGCATTTCTGTTCACTGGTTCAGGTTCAAATCAGGTCCGAATTTCTGCATGAATTTGCACCTGAACCGGACCCAAACACGCACAGGACCTTTTTGGAATGCAGACTGTGGTCAACCTGAACCTCTGTAAACCGGCTTCATTGAGAGCTGATTACACTCGCATGTCATGCAAATTGGATACGGAAAAACCGCATCCGATTAGCACATATATGAACCCTGCCTTATTTGCACAGTAACTCAATAAAGCATTCATTAAGGTGATGGTGAACCGAAAGTGGGAGGTCCCACTAGAGGTGGGGTTTTGGCGGGCCATACAAGTAACTGGGCAGGTCCACCCATCACTGGCAAGCCCGAGGCAGACTTAATATTACGTTGGGACTGGGACTGAAACGTTAATAAGTATTCCCCAAGGGAAGATTTTGTCTACCTGAAATCCATCAACCACCATAGCAAAGTACAACATGAATGTAATGGAATTGTAGAGGTTCACACTGAAAATATATTTTGTGAGTACAGAAAGTCTTTGCTCTTCAATTATTAGTACAAACCTCTGTGGGGAGACCCTATAGGCCTTCCAACTATTTTATCAAAATACATAAATTGACATCCACTTCTTATCCAGCTCCTGTACCTTACAAAAGGATCCTATAGACCTGTGAGGTCAAATATTGGATTATAACCACTGCCCGAAGGCTGAAAGATTTTTTAATTTAAAAAAATACAAAATGTAATACCCTGGCAGGTTTGGACCTTCATAGGTCTCAGACTAAGTGTAATCCATACTGTACATAACGCTAAGTGGGAACTCAGGTAATCAGGGGTATAGCTATAAATCATGGGCTCCATGCAAAATTGTAAAGTAATCTAGGAACTACGGCTTCAGGGAGGACTGGTTGCTCAAAACATTTCTATACACTTCAATTTTCTTCATTCTTTGGTTTCTCTATGGCAACTAGGTTTTAGTATACCCTATTTAGTACGCAATAGCTGTTGGATTTTAGTGGACCCCATTTAGACCCTAAAGGTATTGAGTTTTGGTGGATCTGTTTGATGGATCCAATTTAATCCCCTATAGCTACGGAATTTTTTGAACCTCATTAAGTATGTCTATAGCTGTTAGATTTTGGTGGAAACCCAGTCTTCTACAAATGTTGGGTTTTGGTGCATCCTATTTAGTCCTCTATACCTGGTGAGTTTTTGGGGACCCAAATCCGTGTTCCCCAGGCTTCTGGGTTTTGATAAACCCCATTTAGTCCCTTATAGCTATTGAGTTTTGGTGGGCATTGTTCAATTTTAGAGAATTTGGGTTTTGATGGACTCTATTTGCTCCTCTAAGCTGTTGGAATTTGGTGGACCCTATTCAGTCTTCTGTAACTTGTTGGGTTTTGGTGAACCCTATTTATTCCTCTATAGCTGTTGGGTTTTGGGAGAACCCAATCAGTGTTCACCAAGTATCTGGGTTTTGGTGGACCACATTTAGTCCCCTATAGCTATTTAGTTTTGATGGGACTTGTTTAATCTGTTGGAGCAGCTGGGTTTTGATGGACCCTGTTTGCTCCATTAAGCTGTTGGATTTTGATGGACCCAATTCAGTCTTCTATTACTGTTGGGTTTTCGGAGACCCTGATTAGGATTCACCAGGCTGTTGGGTCTAGTCCCATATAGCTATTTCGTTTTGGTGTGCCCTGTTTAATTTGTTGGTGGAGCAGCTGGGTTTTCATGAACCTCATTTGCTCCTCTGAGCTGATTGATTTTGGTGGACCCCATTTGCTTCTCTATAGCCGTTAGAGTTTGGGGACACCATTACGTTTTTCGCCTGAACACTGAGACTTCCTGATTCAAAGTGGAAAGTCAATTTGTACATCCGCGTGGACCTTCTGGTGTCGGGTGAGATGTGACTTTTTTATAAAGCGTTTTCCGCACTGAGTGCAGCCATGGGGCCGCTCGCCTGTATGAATCCTCACATGCTTGGCTAGATCAGAGTTGCTGATGAAACATTTGCCACACAACGGGCAGGGGTAAGGCCGTTCGCCAGTATGAGTTCTCTGGTGTATGTGAAGGTAAGACTTCTCAGCAAAGCTGCGTCCACACTCTTTGCAAGAATAAGGCTTCTCACCCGTGTGACTCCTCAGGTGTTTCACTAGATCCATATTCCGGACAAAGCTCTTCCCACACTCACTGCAGATAAATGGTTTCTCCTCAGTGTGGGACCTCTGGTGGTTCAGTAGGAGGGCGGGAGTAGGAAAGCACTTTCCACACTCAGGACATGGGTACTGCTCAGCACCGTGGTGGACTCGGCTGTGCAGAACAAGGTGGGAGTTGTTAAGGAAGCTCTTGCCACATTCAGGGCAGGAACAGGTCTTATCCCGAGTGTGGGTCAGCTGGTGCTTGACCAGGTCAGAGTTGTCAATGAAACACTTGCTGCACCAGTTGCAGGAGTAAGGCTTGTCACCGGAGTGGATCCTTAAGTGTCGGTTGAGGTGGGACTTCTTAGTGAAGCATTTGCCGCACTCTGCACAAAAATGGGGACGTTCCCCTGTATGAGTCCTCCGGTGTTTCACCAATTCAGAGTTGTTGATGAAGCATTTGCCGCATTCGGGGCAAGGGAAGGGCTTCATGCCAAGGTGGATCTTGCGGTGACTGCTCAGGTAGTTCTTGTAGGCAAAATGGCGCCCGCACTCAGCACAAGAATATGGCTTCTCCCCAGCATGGCTCCTCTGGTGCAGGACCAAGACGGCCTTCCGGATGAAACACTTTCCGCACTCTGGGCACGGGTAAGGCCTGTCACCGGTGTGAATCCGACGATGGACCACCAGATGCGTTTTGCTACTGAAGCACTTACCACAGTCAACGCAGGAAAATGGGCGCTCTCCTGTGTGGACTCTTTGGTGGACAACGAGATGAGGCTTGCTGAAAAATCGTTTGCCACACTCATCGCAGGAATAGGGCTTCTCTCCGGTGTGAACCCTTTGATGCTGGACCAGGTCAGACTTCCGAATAAAGCCCTTCCCGCACTCCGAGCATATGTGGGGTTTTTCTCCTGTATGAATCTTTTGGTGGACAATGAGCGCTGAGATGCTGACAAAACGCTTCTTGCACTCAGAGCACGAATATGGCTTCTCACCCGTGTGGATTCGGGTGTGGATGGCGAGATAGGCCTTGCTGACAAAACGCCTGCCACACTCATTGCAGGGGAACGGCTTCTCGCCGGTGTGAACAATGGCGTGCTTAGCCAGATCAGAAGACCGGATGAAGCTCTTGTCACATTCAGGACAAGAGTGAGGCCTCTTGACGGTGTGGTACTTGACGTGTTTGGAGAATTTTGACTTCTTTGTAAATGTCTTACCACAAAGCAGACAGGTCAAGGATGGGTTCGCCTGTTGACAGTCAGGAGAGTCAGAGTCAATTCTAGGGCCTGTTGGACTCCCCAAAGACTGGGGCGTCCCATCAACACCGTCTGTTGGTGGACACATATTTACAGCACACACTTGGGGTTCATCTTGATCCTTTGGATAATGAAGACTGTTATTGGCTGTTGAAATGGAACTGTTCTGGTTTGGGAGGTGCTCTTCTTCAACAGATCTGACGGAACTCTGATTGTCTTGGTTTGGGAGATGCCCTTCTTCAACAGATCTTATGGAGCTCTGACTGTCCATCAAATTCCAATGCCACAGTAAACCTGAGGGAACAAAATGTGGCATATATATTACAAAAGCAGAGTCTGCTTTTAGCACATAAAACAAATGTGAAACCACAATATAATTTATAAGCCCCACCCATTCACACCTGAGTTTTTGTAGATCGAAGCTCTGATACGCTCAGGGAGGGAAAAAAAATAATTCTCTATGGAGATGGTTCACATCTCTGATCCAAGTCGCCTGAAGCCAAACCCCTGAAGCTCAAAAAAAAAGTGTTGGAGATACTTTAATAGCTCGATTCGGACAGATTGGTGTGTTTTTTTTTCTCCATAGAAATGCACAGAAAAGCACGATTCATACGATTTTGTGCGTTTTCCCACATTTTTGTACGTCCTAACTTTTTTTTTTTCTAAAGCACTTTACGTTTGACTTTTTTTTTTGCCATCATTAAGGCTCCCTGTGAATTGTAGTTTTGAGGGTTGGACTACAACAAAATGGCTCTTAAAGCGGAGGTCCACCCTAAAGTGGACCTTCCGCTCATCGGAACCCTCCCCCCCTCCGGCGCCACAATTGGCACCTTTCAGGGGGGAGGGGGTGCAGATACCTGTACAGTACAGGTATCTGCACCCACATCCGGGATAGCTCTCTGCGGAAAGGGGCGTAGATTACGCCCCTTTCCGCAAGTGCCCGCCCCTTTCCGCAAGTGCCCCGCTGCCTGCTGGGAAAACACACAGATCCCAGAGGCAGCGGGGACCGTCCTTATTGCGCAGCGCGGCTCGCGCATGCGCAGTAGGGAACCAGGAAATGAAGCCGAAAGGCTCCATTTTCTGATTCCCATACCCAAGATGGCGGCGGCAGCACCCGAGAGACGATCTACAGATCGGCTTCGGGTGCCGACATCGCGGGCGCTCTGGACAGGTAAGGGTCACTATTTTAAAAGTCAGCAGCTGCGGACTCCCGCTTTAAATAGATTCCCTGTGTTACTAATACATATTTTTTCCTGTCTAGTTCAGAGGAGGGCATCCCATACAAATGAAATTTGGCTGTACCATAATATTTGTTGGGTGAATGAGTAGGGGTACTATGTACCCCATATTCATTCACATGGGAGGGTGGCGGGATCTGGGGGGGCTTCCAGATTCCGATAAGCCCCCCCCCACAACCGCTAATCCAGTGCTGTGGAGAAGAGGCTCTTGTCTTCATTAACATGGGGACAAGGTGCTTTGCCAGGAAGAGTTCCCCCGTCATGTTCAGGGCATGTGGCCTAGTATGGTTCAGGAGCATGGGGACGATCGGTGCCCCCCCCCCCCTTTCCTGGATTGCCAAGCTGCATGCTCAGATAAGGGTCTAGTATGGATTGGGGGGACGGACTCCATTTTCTGGCATGGGGGTTCCCTTGAAATCCATGCCAGACCCAAGGAATGGATTTTGGGGGGGAATCCTACACATTCTTTTTTTTTTTTTGCGTGCCAACTATGTATGCAGAAATGTTAATACCAGTTCTTAGTAGCTACTTCTCTTGTGCCTGAGCCGTATAAAAAAAAAAGCAATTACCTGGATGCAGTGGAAGCCACCCCTGATACACTTTTTAAAAGTCACACTCCTTTCATTTATGCTTTATAGAGAATATGATTTATATGCACATGTATGGATTTCCAATGTATATTTTGTCTATTCTAATAAAGGAAATATAGGTGGCCGCTAACATAGAAACTTTTTGCTTTGTATCTATGCGTGTAGAAATTTCACTGACACGCCTCTTACCTGGTGATGTGAGGGGCGGCCGTTCCTCCAAGATGACGTCCTTGTAGAGATCCTTGTGTCCTTCTAAATACTCCCACTCCTCCATGGAGAAATAGACAGTGACATCCTGACACCTTATAGGAACCTGACACACACAATGATACAGTCACCATCCAGACACATCCCTTGTCTGTTACTGGATAATGTCCCAGAATTCCCACCACCGCTCACCTCTCCTGTTAGAAGCTCCATGATCTTCTGAGTGACTTCTAGGATCTTCTTGTCATTGGTTATATCAGATGTCGGCAAGGGATGAGGGTAAATGCCTTGTAGGATACTGTGATAAAACCCCTTTTTCACTACAGTGTAATTCTAAATAGGAAGAAACGTAGAAATAAGTAACTTAGATTTTCCCGGAATCCTCCACACATGTGTTTTATTAAAGCAGACCTCCACCCTCAAGTGGAAGTTCCGCTCATCGGAACCCTCCCCCCCTCCGGTGCCACAATTGGCACCTTTCGGGGGGAGGGGGGCGCAGATACCTGTATAATACAGGTATCTGCACCCACTTCCGGGAATAGCTAGTTCCCAGGACACAGCGGGGAACAGCGGTGACACGCAGCGCGACTCGCGCATGTGCAGTAGGGAACTGGGCAGTGAAGCCGCAATGCTTCACTTCCCGATTCCCTGACAGAGGATGGCGGCGGGGTCAGCCGAGAGACGAGCGATTGCTCGTCATCTGCTGCCGACATTGCTGGACCCTGGGACAGGTAAGTGTCCATTTATTAAAAGTCAGCAGCTGCAGTATTTGTAGCTGCTGGCTTTTAATAATTTTTTTTCAGGTGCCACTCCTCTTTAATAGAGATAAGTGTGACATCATGCGACCTCCCAGAATCCTCCTCACCTCTCCGGTCAGGTGTGTGTTTTATTAATAGAGATAAGAGTGATGTCATGTGACCTCCCAGAATCCTCCTCACCTCTCCGGTCAGGTATGTGTTTTATTAATAGAGATAAGAGTGATGTCATGTGACCTCCCAGAATCCGCCTCACCTCTCCGGTCAGGTATGTGTTTTATTAATAGAGATAAGAGTGATGTCATGTGACCTCCCAGAATCCTCCTCACCTCTCCGGTCAGCAGGTAGATGATCTCCAGGGTGAGCTGTAACATCCTTTCATTGACGTGACTTCGCTCATTAATGAACTGCAGCAGCTCTGAAACATATCCTATAGAATAGTCGATCTTCTGAACAGATGCTCCATCATCAAGTAACCTCAGAGCTGAATGGAGAAAGACACAAACAGGAACTGAACAGCCTTTATATTTGTATTGTCCTCTTCTTCAGTGATAAGGTCAATTATGAATTAATATCCAAACATGATGAAGTTAAAAAAAAAAGTCAAGAGAAATCAAGGTAGCAAATACAAATAAATAAGGGAATTCTAACAGCAGTGACATTCAGTAACTATTTAAAAATGATCCTTCGGAAGGACGGTCAAAGAAATCGGAATTTGTGTTTGTTGCTGAACACCATATTTTCCTAGAAGTTGTTCAGCATTTTAATGTTTGGTAGATGCTGGAGACTCCTTGACAATTTATTTTATCCCCTGGGAACTCTGTTGGTGAGATCTCTGCGCTTAGTTCCTGACTCTGTACACCTGCTGTGTCAATTATGAGGGGTTACCTCTATCTATCAGGACCTGGATCACCTGCTGTTGACGCTGTAGTTCCCTTGGCAGTTGTTGTAGTTCAAGTGTCCACCAGCAGATGTCTCCCAGCAGATCCCAGTAATAAGTCTCCACTTGATGCTGGCTGCTGGGAGGGTATTTAGTTCCTCCTCTACTTGTCTCACTCTCTTTAGACCCCTTTCACACTGGAGCATTTTGCAGGCGCTATAGCAGGGATATGCAATTAGCGGACCTCCAGCTCTTGCAGAACTACAATTCCCATGAGGCATAGCAAGACTCTGACAGCCACAAATATGACACCCAGAGGCAGAGGCGTGATGGAACTTGTAGTTTTGCAACAGCTGGAGGTCCGCTAAATTGCATATCCCTGCGCTATAGCGTTAAAAATAGCGCCTGCAAACTGCCCTAAAACAGCTGCTCCATTCACTCCAATGTGAAAGCCCGAGGGCTTTCACAATGGAGCGCTGCGCTGGCTGGGCTGCAGCGGCCTTTTTGTGGGCAGATTTAACCCCTTTCCGGTCGATAGCGGGGGTTAAAAGCACCCTGCTAGCGGCCGAATAGCACAGCTAAAACGACGGTAAAGCGGCTCTAAAATAGCTCCGCTTTACCGCTGATGCTGGTGGCGACGCAGTATGAAAGGGGTCTAAGTGTTTTACCGACTAGCCAGATGCATCCTTGCTGTTAAATCCTGAGCCTGATTCCTGCCTGCTTCTGCCTTGCACCTTTGTCCTGCTCCTGATCTTGCTTTTACTCTGCATCTTGTACCCTGCTGCCTTTCACCTGTTCCCCTTGTTCCTGATCCCAGTTCTGGTTCACCCCTTCTTTTTGAAGGGACAGTCAAAGAAATGGGATTTCACGTTTGCTGCTGAACAGCATATTTTCAAGAAGTTGTACAAAACTTCTGCACTGAGTTCTTGGCTCTGTACACCTGCTGTGTCCATTATGATGGGTTCCCTCTATCTGTCAGGACCTGGATCACCCGCTGGTGGCACTGTGGTTTCCCGGGCAGAGGGTTGTAGTTCCAGTGTCCACCAGCCGGTGTTTGCTAGCAGCTAGCAGATCCCAGTAATCAGTCTCCACCTGAGGTTAGCTGCTGGGAGGGCCTTTAGTTCCTCCTCTACGTGTTGCTGTCACTGCATGCCTGCTGTTAAATCCTGAGCCTGATTCCTGCCTGCACCTATGTCCTGCTCCTGATCTGGCTTTTGCTCTGCATTCTGTACCTTTCACCTGTTCCCCTTGTTCCTGATCCCAGTACTGGTTCACCACTTCCTTAAAGAGGGACAGTCAAAGAAATCAGATTTCATGTTTGTTACTAAGTATACACCATCTTTTCTAAGAAGTTGTACAGTATTTCAATGTTTGGTAGATGCTGGAGATTTAGACTCCTTGACAGTTTATTTTATTCCTCTGGACTCTTCTGTTGAGATCTCTGCACGGAGTTCCTGGCTCTGTATACCTACTGTGCCCATTATGTGGGGGTTCCTTCTATCTGTCAGGACCTGGATCACTGGTTCCCTGGGCAGAGAGTTGTAGTTCCAGTGTCCACCAGCGGGTGTCTCCCAGCAGATCCCAGTAATCAGTCTCAACCTGATGCTGGCTGCTGGGAGGGTATTTTGTTCCTTCTCTACTTGTGCCTCTCGCATAAGTGTTACAATAATTTTTAGCATATGAAACACTGTACTTCAAGGAGCTACTTAGAAATCTGAAGAAGAAGAAACCTGTCTCCTCTTACCTGGGAGAGACCAGTTCTCCATCATGATGTCCTGATAGAGATCCTTGTGTCCTTCTATATACTCCCACTCCTCCATGGAGAAATAGACAGTGACATCCTGACACCTTATAGGAACCTGACACACACAATGATACAGTCACCATCCAGACACATCGCTTGTCTGTTAATGGATAATGTCCCAGAATTCTCGGCACGGCTCACCTCTCCTGTCAGCAGCTCAATGATCTTCTGAGTGACTTCTATGACCTGCTTCTTGTTGTTCCTCTCAGATATCAGGGAAGGAGGAGGCGGCTCCATGATGGGTAATGGGCCAGAAGTACTGCTGTTGTATACTTTTCCAGATCTAGTTTTCACTAACTCATAATCCTATGTAAAGTACACAATAATAAAAAATGATGTCCATTACCGGAATCATCCTCACCTCTCCAGTCATTAATAGAGATAAGAGTGATGTCATATGACCTCCCAGAATCCTCCTCACCTCTCCTGTCAGGTCTGTGTTTTATTAATAGAGATAAGAGTGATGTCATGTGACCTCCCAGAATCCACCTCACCTCTCCGGTCAGGTCTGTGTTTTATTAATAGAGAGAAGAGTGATGTCATGTGACCTTCAAGAATCCCCCTCACCTCTCCGGTCAGGTCTGTGTTTTATTAATAGAGAGAAGAGTGATGTCATGTGACCTTCCAGAATCCCCCTCACCTCTCCGGTCAGGTCTGTGTTTTATTAATAGAGATAAGAGTGATGTCATGTGACCTCCCAGAATCCCCCTCATCTCTCCGGTCAGGTCTGTGTTTTATTAATAGAGATAAGAGTGATGTCATGTGACCTCCCAGAATCCCCCTCACCTCTCCGGTCAGGTCTGTGTTTTATTAATAGAGAGAAGAGTGATGTCATGTGACCTTCCAGAATCCCCCTCACCTCTCCGGTCAGGTCTGTGTTTTATTAATAGAGATAAGAGTGATGTCATGTGACCTCCCAGAATCCCCCTCATCTCTCCGGTCAGGTCTGTGTTTTATTAATAGAGAGAAGAGTGATGTCATGTGACCTTCCAGAATCCTCCTCACCTCTCCGGTCAGCAGGTAGATGATCTCTCGGGTCAGGTTAAGTATCCTCTCAGCCATCTTGCTCCTGTGTTGGTCAGATGGATCCCAAACTCTTGTATCTTCTTAGGAGGCTTTTGTAGAAGTGAAAGGACAATATAGGAAAAATGTCATCTGAAAAATAAAAAATTACATTAAAACAAGAATCTCTCTTAATTATATATATCTCACAGTATATATCACTGAGTAACCATTAAATAGGACAAGGCAGTTTCTTGATTGACCGACTAGCATGAAGATACTTCAGTGAACAAAATAATCCTGACAATTTATTCTTGAATGGCAATAAATGGCATTCTTCTTATTCCCAACACCTTTGGTGTTTTCCATCAGGTCTGTTATTTATTATCTGTGATTACGACCCATTGCATGCTGATTCAGCAGGCCTATTATGGTGCCTCAGGCCACAACTTCTGTCTCTTGTCACACGATGCTTTTAAAATCCGTGAGAGCTGCAGAAAGCGGTCCTGGACTCGGGGAACATGGCGGATGCATTTCCCCAGGTTCATACTCCGAGCCATTCACAAGATTGCGATACCAGCAGCCAAAAAGTGAAGCTTCTTCCAGAAAATGCTACTCGCCTGGCAGCCAAGAAAGGCCTCCGGTTCGGAGCAGGCATGCAGCAAATGAAGCTGGGGGTCCTACTGTGGGTCTTTTCTCAAATAGAGTAACTCAAAACCAACCAAGTTATTGCAGCTGGGTGGCAACGTGCATTTTCAGTAGGAAAAAACACGTTTTTTGCCACAGGCGTAGCTCGCTGTGAAACTCCTTTGAGGTGGTCAAGACAGGGAGAATTTTTGCATCTTTTTGACTTAAGCAAGCTGCTCCATATAGCCCGGGATAGTGATCTCCTTAAAGAGACTTTTAAATTGCTCCAGAATATAGAAGAAGAAGCTTTTGTAGACATGTCTGAATCCATCCAAACAGAAATTACTAGAGTTGGATGTCTGAGATCCAGGTATAAATTCTAAAGGAGGGGTATTTACCTTTTCCAGCAGCAGCCAGCCACACAGACCTCTCTTTTTGTCCTATAAGAGTGGCAGAGGGAGTAGAGCTGAGCATGCTGGGAGCCGTAGTCTTTGGCTGCAGCGAGGCACCCTGGGAGTTCTAGTTTTGAGGGTTGGACTACAACAAAATGGCTCCTAAATAGATTCCCCGTGTTGCTACAAAATACATTTTCCCCCTGTCTAGTTCAGAGGAGGATGTCCCATACAAATGAGCTTTGGCTGCATCGTATTATGCAGGTCAAAGTTAAGAAAAGGGTTAAAATTAAGATCTAACCGACAAGCCCATCCTTCCTGAGATCACAACAGCCACTACAGTCTTATTTTTATATTCCTTCTCTTTTTAGGGACAGAAATCATGAGTTTTAGTAAAAATAAGCTACTAGTCTTTTGCTAGGGAATAATAAAAAAGAAGGAGGACAAAAGTTTGTTTTTTGTCATGTTAGGTGAACAGTTTATGTCTGTGGACCACAACAAAATGGCCACAATGCAATTTCACTGACACTAGCAGAGCTACAACAAAATGGCCGAAGATGCCAAAACAAAAAACCTTAATATATCTTTATTACAAAGTGTTGTTATGGTACAGAGTCTGCCTTGTGCATGGGAAGATTATCAGGGTTATGGATGATATCCATAACATTCAAGATAGCCTTTTTAGATAGCCTTCCCTGGAGGAACCTTTAAATAAAAGTTTGAGATCTTGGGGAACCCCTCATTTTATTTTTATTTTTCTTAAGAAGCGAGTTGAGATTCCAGGAAACCAGATGGGACCTTTGATGGTACCTGATGTGGCCCAAACGGATTTTTCCCTTGTCAGAGGAACATGTGATAAAACATTGGGACTCTGCTCCTTCCTCTATCTAACTCTCCTCTCCTGAAATACTCTGCACTGCTGGATGACTCTGCTCCTTTCTCTATCTAACTCTCCTCTCCTGAAATACTCTGCAATGCTGGATGACTCTGCTCCTTTCTCTATCTAACTCTCCTCTCCTGAAATACTCTGTACTGCTGGATGACTCTGCTCCTTCCTCTAACTCTCCTCTCCTGAAATATTCTGACTGCTAGATGACTTTTCTCCTTCCTTTATCTAACTCTCCTCTCCTGAAATACTCTGCACGGCTGGATGACTCTGCTCCTTCCTCTATCTAACTCTCTTCTCCTGAAATACTCTGCACTGCTGGATGACTATGCTCCTTCCTCTAACTCTCCTCTCCTGAAATACTCTGCATGGCTGGATGACTCTGCTCCTTCCTCTAACTCTCCTCTCTTGTAATACTCTGCATGGCTGGATGACTTTGCTCCTTCCTCTAACGCTCCTCTCCTGAAATACTCTGCACTGCTGGATGACTTTGCTCCTTCCTCTAACTCTCCTCTCATGAAATACTCTGCACTGCTGGATGACTCTGCTCCTTTCTCTATCTAACTCTCCTCTCCTGAAATACTATGCACTACTGTATGACTCTGCTCCTTCCTCTATCGAACTCTCCTCTCCTGAAATACTCTGAACTGCTGGAGGACTCTGCTCCTTCCTCTAACTTTCCTCTCCTGGAATATTCTGCTCTGTTGGAGGACATAACCTCTGTATTTTTTTTTTTTTAGCTGGCGATTCTCTCTCTCAGGAAAGCTGTTTGAGCCACTGGATCGCTCTCAGAAGCCTCAGGAGGGGGTCGCCCATCCACACCATGTTTCTCTGGCTGTTTTGACCGTGAGCCCAGGAAACGATCCAATGGTTCGCATGGCTGGCCATAGAGGTGAACAGAGACCAGATTGTCTCCGATCACCTCTATGATCTAGGACAGCGTTTCTCAACTCCAGTCCTCGAGGCACCCCAACAGGCCATGTTTTCAGGCTTTCCATTATTTTGCACAGGTGATTTGATCAGTTTCACTGCGTTAGTAATTACCGCAGCTGTTTCATCTGAAGGAAATCCTGAAAACATGACCTGTTAGGACGCCTTGAAGATGGGCAACACAGTGGTGTAGTGGGTAGCACTCTCACCTAGCAGTAAGAAGGGTCGCTGGTTCGTATCCCAATCATGACTCTACCTGCCTGGAGTTTGCATGTTCTCCCTGTGCCTGCGTGGGTTTCCTCTGGGTACTCCGGTTTCCTCCCACAAACCAAAGACATGCAGGTAAGTTAATTGTCTTCTGTCCAAAATTGGCCCTGGTATATGAATGGGGACCTTGGATTGTGGGCTCCTTGAGGGTAGGGACCAATGTGAGTGTGTCATGCTCAGGTTGAACTGGATGGACTGGTGTCTTTATTCAACCTTACTAACTATGAAACTATGAAGACTGGAGTTGAGAAACACTGATCTAGGAGGACCAGAGCGACGTCATGATGTCACTTTTGGTGTAGGGCATAAAGTAAACAATTTTATTTTAAAGAAAAATATCTTTTTTTTTTTTTTTTTATCTTTTGCTTTTAAAAGTAGAAGAGAGATTTGGGGTATTATAGACCCCAGATCTCTCCATACAGAAGACCCATCATCCCTTATTTCTATTACTGGACGTTTACATTCCTTGTAATTGGAATAAATGTAAAGAAAAAAAAATTAAAGTGACAGTGTAAAAAAAATAAAAAAAATAATAATTAAATAAAAAAAAAAAAAAAAAAAAAAATGTATAGTGCTCCCAATCCCTCCGTGCTCTTGCACAGAATATGTAAGTCATGCACGCATATGTAAATGACGTTCGCACCACGCATATGAGGTATCGTCGTGAAAGTTAGAGCGAGAGCAATAATTTTAGAGCTAGACTCCTCTAACTGTCAACTGGTAACCTGTACAAAAAATGTTAAAGCTCCGAATATGGAGATTTTTAAGTATCCTAGTTTGTCACCATTTCACGAGTGTGTACAATTTTAAAGCATGACATGTTAGGTATCTATTTACTCGGTGTATCATCATCTTTCATATTTTACAAATAAATAAATATAAATCAGGGTATATATTATGTTTTTAAATTCATTAAAGTGTATTTTTTTTAAAAAAAACTAAAAACTGCGTTTGAGAAATGCGCAAATACTGTGTGACATAAAATATTGCGTCGCCATTTTATCCTCTAGGACAGGGGGTCTCAAACTGGCGGCCCTCCAGCTGTTGCGAAACTACAAGTCCCATGAGGCAATGCAAGGCTGACAGTTACAAGCATGATTCCCGAAGGCAGAGGCACGATGGCACTTGTAGTTTTGCAGCAGCTGGAGGGCCGCCTTTTTGAGAACCCTGCTCTAGGGTCTCTGCGCGTTAGGTATCTATTTACTCGGCCGAAGATCATCTTTTATATTGTACCAAAAATGTGATTATATATTGTGTTTTTTTTTTGCATTAAAATTAATTCAAGTGTTTTTTTCTCCCCCAAAAAATGACATTTGAAGAACCACCGTGCAAATACCGCATGACATAAAAAAAATGCAAGGATCGCCATTTTATTCACTGGGGTTTCTGCTAAAGAAATATGTATAACATTTGAGGGTAGTCATTTTCAAGCAAAAAATATGGATTTTTACTTAAGGACGGGTCCACTTTATAGGTTTACCTAAATCATGCCTATCAGCACTTAGCACAATTTCTTGGAGCACCCCTATACTGTAATGGATCCCAAGAAGTACATTTTATAAAATGACAAAAAGTATTGCAAGAACCACAGAGCTTAAACGCAGTGATGTTGTGTAGATAAATGAAAAATATAGTTTATTATAACTTTTTTTTGGCATATTTAAAAATTCAAAAATTTGCAGCCTTCCATCTCCAAAGGTTCCCACATAAATGAGATAATGTTGAAGCCAAATTAAATCATTTATACCCACAGCAATGAATGATACAGGTCAACATTTTCTTGGGGTATCTGCCAAGGTTCTCATATATCCAGGTCATGGTGGATCTAGTAGTAATTGGTCTCGTTCACCTGGACTTGTTCTGTAATGCTGAAGACATTTTGTAGCTTCTCCAAGCCATGTCTTTTGTTTCTAATGACTGATGATACCCCAGCATTTCTAGCCACACCCTAAACCTCCGAAACCCCCCCTCCAAAAAAAAAAAAAAAAAAAAAAAAACCTGCAAGACAAAGGCATAATGAGCTAGTATGCATCACATACTAGCCCATTATGAAATATTTGCCTTAGAATGATGCCCTGCAGTGCCGCCCACACTCCGCTCCCAAGGCCGGCATCTTTCACAGGAGTTACTACTGGGTCTGCGGGCTCCAGAGCTGCAATTGGCCTGAGCCACGATGATGGCACTCCTGCGCATGCGCGTGGGTGCCTCCAGACGCAGCATTGGTACTGAAGAAATGGCACGAGCTGGGCGTTTCTTCAGTGCGCATGCGCCGATGACATCGGCAGAAGCGCATATAGTAAATATCTCCTAAACTGTGCAAGTTTAGGAGATACAGGTAAGCCTTATAGACTTACCTGTAGGTACAACTGGTGTAACAGAGTTTACAACTACTTTAACTACTTCCTGTACTTAAAGTGGGGTGCCCCCTAAAAAAGATAAAAAATAAATTAATTAATTTTAAAAAGTCAGCAGCTACAAATACTGCAGCTGCTGATTTTTAATAATCAGACACTTACCTGTCCCAGGGTCCAGTGATGCGGGGGAAGGAAGCCCCCCCCTCATTCCCCGCTCCACTCGCGGTGCCGGCATTCTTACTGTGAGCCATGATACGCTGCACAGTCATCTGGGACACGTGACAGGTCCCAGATGTGAGGGGCGCAGCGCGAGGGGAAAATTTTTTTTTTCCAATTATTTCTTTTTACATTTTTTAATGAATTTTAAGCTTTTTTTTTTTTTTTTGGTGGCAACACCACTTTAAAGTGATTATAAAAGGGAAGTTAAAAAAAAATAAAAAAACAAACATGTCATACTTACCTGCTCTGTGTAATGGTTTTACACAGAGCAGCCCCGATTTTCCTCTTCTCGGGTTCCCCTGTTGCCACTCCTGGCGCCTCCCACCTGTCAAGTGTCCCCGGAGAAAACAATGATTTTGGTTGTATACCCGCTAATTGGCTGTGGCCAATCACGGCAAAGAGGATCAATATCTTGCTCACGATCAGATCCCAAATAGTGTCTTCAATAGTATAGTGTCCCCAACAACGCATCCCCAAAGACATGTAGCAGAATACATTTTGGGCTAAATTTATGAAGAACATTTTTTTTTTTTATTGAATGTTTTTTAACAGAAAGTACAAAATATATTTTTTTTTCCATTTTCCATATTTTTTCATTTGTATAGTAAAATATAAAAAAAAAACACAGTGGTGATCAAATATCACCAAAAGAAAGCTCTATTTGTGTGAAAAAAAAAATTATATAAAATTTCATTTGGGTACAGTGTTGCATGACCAAGCAATTGCCAGTTAAATTAGCGAAGTGCTGAATATCAAAAATTGGTCTGTCATGAAGGTGGTAAAACCTTCCCAGCCAGTGTCTGTTAGCGCCAGATTGCCCCACACTCTATCACAGTCACACTATAAGTCGCTGATCATCGCCATTCCTAGTATAGTGTCTGTACGGATCAGCATCTTGACCGCGATTAGAACTATACTACTGTCCCCAATAGTATAGTGTCCTCAAAAGTGGTTAAAACTATGCTAAAATATTACACAATTAAACAAAATGGCAGTGTCTAGATTTCACACTCTTATCCTTTCAGGTTCTGCTAAGTGACAGGTCCACGTTAGACGTAGTCAGCCCTACAAAAAAAAAAACTGTTTATCCAGTTATAGGTGGATGCTCGTGGTTCAATCACTGATCTCCTCAGTGACTGTCCCGGACGAGCCCCCAACTACCACCAAGTCCATCTGATGACATTTTGCATAACAAACATTCTACTTAACGGAGCCTTAGCCATCTTGTAATGGCCGTGGCAGGTGGGTAGCACTGACCATTTCCTACAGAAGGTGTTGGGCCAATCAGCTTACAGGCATCTACCCAACAATGAAGTATAGGCTTTCAGTAGACTGACGCTACTTTGCAAGGATTTAGAATTTTACCTTGAATGTACAAAAATAGAAGTTCAAACTACAAATAAAGGGAGCCCAGTTTATCTTCTGTGCGTTTTATGATGCTCGCGAAGGTGGGATTTCTGCGAGAAGCACTTAGCACATTCTATGCACTTAAAGGGTCGCTCTCCCGTGTGGACCCTCCTATGCCTAAGAAGGTCAGAGTTACTGATGAAGCCTTTCCCACACTCTAAACAAGAATAAGGCTTTTCCCCCGTATGAGTCCTTTGATGTATCACCAGCTGGGAGTTACAAGGGAAACACTTTCGACACTCTGTACATGAATACGGTTTCTCTCTCGTGTGGACCCTTTGGTGTATGACCAGCGTCGACTTGGTGGCAAAACGCTTGGTGCAAGCAGAGCAGCTGAAGGGCTTCTCTCCCGTGTGAACCCGTTGGTGTACAATAAGATGGGAGTTGCTGGTAAAACATTTCCCACATTCAGAACATGAGAATTGTGACTTATTGAGGTGATCCCTCTGGTGTAAACCCATCTGAGGCCTAAAAGGAAAAACCTCCCCGCATTCAAAACAAGATGCCTTCTTAAACTTCCAAGGGTCAGCAGGGCCTAAGGTGTTAAAAGACCCAGTGTGATGATCCAAGCTCACAGAAGTTGTACTTTTGGGGCTAGTCCTTATTTTTTTGCCACCTCCATCCACTATCAAACTTTTCTGTTCCACGTTGTCTAAAAAGTTTGTCTGATGGTTGGATCCTTGAGAACTTCCATTTGTTGTTCCTAATTCTTGGCCACCTCTAGTCCATACAGGGCTCTTTTCATAGCATGGATCGTCAGCAGAATCAGTACTTGCAAATTCTGAGCCAGCCTCTGTACTACAGCCACCTTTTTTCCCCAGAGCGGTGTGAATCCTTTCATGCCGAAAAAGACTTAACTGGGTACTGAAACATCTGCTGCATTCCGAGCAGGCAAACGGTTTAGACCGCACATGACCTTCTTGGGGAGAAGCCACATTCGAGGTATTAGAAAAACAGATTCCACCATCCGAAACGGGAATTTGACTTTTCACTGGCGTCAAAGGTGTACAAGTTGTCTTTGTTTCCACAAGTGGGAAAGTGTTTTCTAAATCTGGATGAGTGCCAGCATTATGATCGATGATTTGGATATTGGAGGTCTCTGTAGGATTGTCTGGAATAGATGCTAGCTCTGTATAGGAGGGTTCAAAAAAAGCCATATCACCTTCTTCGCTTAAGGTGTACTCCTCCTTGATGAAGGTCGAAGAGTTTTCCGCACTATTGCCGGAGGAGAAAATTTCGGTGTAGGTATGATGGCCTTCCTCACAAGAGACCGTTTCCAGCTTGATTTGAGCAGCTGCATATTGTGTGTGTTCACAATGTGTGGAGGTGTCAGAGTTTACGTCAAGTGAACCCGGCTCATTTTTAATTTGTATAAATGAATTATCAGTGTGATCCAATGGTGTGGAAATTGGACCTAGTTCCTCCCATGTGGCGGTATCATTTGTCTCTAACAAAGAAAAATAAAAAGGGACACGGTAAAGCACATTTTTTTTCCCACAGTCTTGTGTTTCCTCAATGGTCTACCATTCTCCTAAAGAGTAAACACAATGGCTTAAATTCAATGAGATATGTCCCTTGTGCTGCTGTGTCCCCCTTTAGCAAAAGTCCTTTTCCTCCGTTGCATCTCCAGCCCTCCACAATCTTTTGGTGTGAAGGTCTACTACAGCTTCCATGAATACAAAGCGATCTCTGAATGGAGGGGGGCAGTTGAGCCAGGATGCACCGATACCGGTAACCAGTGATGGCGAACCTTGGCACCCCAGATGTTTTGAAACTACATTTCCCATGATGCTCCACTACACTGAAGAGTGCATGAGCATCATGGGAAATGTAGTTCCAAAATATCTGGGGTGCCAAGGTTCGCCATCACTGCCGGTAACGATACCAATTATTTTTTTTTTTTTTACAAGTATTCGTGAAAATGCTCCCGATACCTGAAATCGATACTTTGTGATGCCATTTGCATCCATACAAAATAAATGTGCGCAAATCGCAACGCACAGAATTGAATGCGTTTTGAACAGGAATACGGTGTGATTTCTGTCCAAAAAGCATGCAGTTTCCCACACCGCTCCTGTGTGAACCTAGGCTTGTTATAGTGATTTTGAGCCCGAGTTCACATAGGATTGGTGCGAGAAAACCTCCCTGCATGACAGGTTCCACAAGCTCTCGTTCCTACTGTGGACATCTGTGGCTGAGGCTTGGTCTCCTTCTGCCTCTTGCATGCCTTTGTTCTCCACAGATACAGCAGCTCTCTTCCCCCAGCCAGACAGTACGGGCTACAGAAATTCTAATTGGTCAGCATCATCACATGGACAGCACTGACCAATCAGATGATGTCTAGCCTGCACTGTCTTCTTCTGTAAGGAGAGGAGAGAAAGCCACAAAGATTTAAAATCCCCAGACCAGTGAAACGGCTTTTCAGCATCTGACAGCGGGGGGTGGTGGCAATCTGGTACAGCAGGACGGGACGGGGGGGGCGGGTGGATGGTTGGAACCACTGGAGGCTTGATGGATAGGGCTGCTGGAGATGTGGGGAGGAAGGGGGAGCCCAAGCCCATACCCATAATGCAGGTAGGTTTCCTGTACCGCTCCTGGTGAGCTTTGGGGGGCTAATCCGGGACAATCACTGAGCAATTCTTTGAAGTGTGATTTGCGCCCATTCATTTTGTATGGACGCAAATCGTACCACAAAGTATTAGGGCTCATTATCGGCGAGTACTTGGCTCAAATTATCAGTACTCGTGGTCGGCGATAAAAAAAAAAATCGGTACATGCTGTAGTAAAGCTTCTATGAATAGAGGAGCAGGGCAGAAAGGACTGGTTAGTCTATGAATGGAGGGGGAAGATATTTCAATCAACTGTCCATCCTCTATCATAGCCATATTTCATTCATAGAAGCTTTGGTACAGCTCTTATGAATGGAGAGGGAAGATCTTTCAATCATCTGCCCATCCTCCATTCATAACCCTGTTTCATTCATAAAAGCCTTAGTACAGCTCCTATGAATGGAGGAATAGTACAGAAATCTAGTTGGGCACTCTTGATGTGTTCCTATGGACAGCTCCCTCAGTTCTATTAACCCCTGCCACACTGGGGGCGTATGGTGCTATGGATTAGGCGAGATGGCATCGGAGGAGAAAGATTTCTGCTAAACAAGGACAGAGCAGCACAAGGGACACATCTCTCTGAAGGAAACCAATGTCCCTTGTGATTATTCTTCCCCCCCCCCCCCCCCAGTTCCATGTTACCTTTACCAATTGCCAGGCTATATAGCAGTATTTTTGCCCTAAAGACTTACAAATCAGGGAATGCTCGCTGATGTGTCAGTTGACCTCCCGCTTTGGGACTACATTGCCCATATCATCTCATGCTCAGCCCATAATACCCATGCATACCCATCTAATAGCATCAGGTGATAGAGCTGGCAGGGCAGGAGACCTGATTTCAATCAGTTGTAGTTCCATAACACTTACAGGTCTTAATTGTAGTTCCCGTTATAGTTCAACACACCAACATACTGAACTCACCAATCAACATACAAAGCTATCTACAACTCTGCCCAATCTACATGGCCAATCTTACCCCAGAATATCACCCAAACTGTCCTCTGTGCTCCTCCAGAGTCTCCTGCTCTCTAGGGTCCCCATCACCTTCTCCCATGCTCACCCCCAGGACTTCTCCAGAACCTTCCCCACCCTCTGGAACTCCCTACACCAACCTGCCTGGCTCCTTTAGGCGATCCCTGAAAACTCTTGTCTTCAGAGAAAACTATCCCACCTAAAAACTAAATGTTTTATATTCTCTATCAAATTATCAGAAATTTTTTCAAAATCAGGGTTTTACTAACCCTCTTGCCTTGATTTGTATGGTAACCGTACTATTTTAAAATGCTGACACTATTTAAATCCTGTATAGTGTTGCTTTTTTATGCTTTTAAAGAAATACGCCTCCAATATCATGGCAATTAGGCCTCCTCTTACCTTTGGAGGTGTCTGTACTACGATTCTCCATCACAACACCTTTGGCCAGATCCCCGTGTCCTAATAAATACTGCCACACCTGCATGAGAGAGAGAGACAGAGGTGACACCTTATAGGAACCTGACACACACAATGATACCGTCACCATCCAGACACATCCCTTGTCTGTTACTGGATAATGTCCCAGAATTCCCGGCACCGCTCACCTCTCCCGTTAGGAAGTGAATGATCCTGTTGGCAAGCTCTAACACCTTCTTGTCATTGTTTTCTCCATGGGATGGGGAAAGAACCGACTGAGCAGTGACAGGGCTCCGGCTTCTGCTCCATCCAACTGACCCTCGTGATTGGTTGGCGGGAGTCACTGGCTGGCCAGTTGTCTTCTTCACAACTGTATAGTCCTAAGAAATTAGGGGAAAATGTTATAGACACGGTTGAGAAGTCCCCTTCCAAGTTATGGAGTCCTCAAAATGTCATGTGACCTCCAAGAATCCTCCTCACCGCTCTGGTAAGCTCTGTGTTTTATTAATAGAGATAAGAGTGATGTCATGTGACCTCCCAGAATCCTCCTCACCTCTCTGGTCAGGTCTGTGTTTTATTAATAGAGATAAGAGTGATGTCATGTGACCTCCCAGAATCCTCCTCACCTCTCCGGTCAGCAGGTAGAGAATCTCCAGGGTGAGGTTCAGGACGCTGTCAGTCATACGTCTCTGGTTGGGGTCCATGCTGTGCTGGTGTCCTCGCGTAGTCCTCACCCCCTTGATGTGACGGTAATAATGAACAGTATGAAGTGTCACAGGAGGCAAGCCCTTCAGAAAGACATAAAAGTTATTAACATGTAACAAAAAAAAGCAAAAATAATAACAACATACAACACTGTAAATAACAACAATGATATAATACTAAACCCTCCAAATAATAATACAATAATACAAATAAAACCCCAAATACCATAATAAACATGCCTGAGAGGGACAAAGCTGTTTGTATGAAGGCAGCTGGGTCCCTGGGGTTTAATACCTCCGGGCTGTCACACCCCTACCTGGCTGGAGGGCGTCTTCTGGATGTTTTCTAAACAGCTTCTTAGTTAAAAAATACCAAGCTACCACATCACTTCCGGGTTCTGCGTTCCACCACCCGGGCTGGCTATGCGTTCCAAGCCTCTTCTTCTGGGCACCGCCTTCTGGCTGTGATTGGGCAGCGCGTCCTTTTCCGGCTGCTGGAACACACAACTGCACCGCTTGGAACGCACCGACCGGAAGAGCTTTCGAATGCAGGTGAAGCAGATGTGGTGAGTAAACAGATTCCTAGCACGGAGGGGATTATTATTATTATTTTAATCACCTCATAATAAGGTAATGCAATGGGGTTTATTATATTTTTGGCTATAATGGAAACATTTCAATATTGCTGCCTTTTTTTTATTATGGTAATAGCATTAATGCAGAGAGGGTTGTTATCATTGTTATTGTTTATGTTATTATTGTTATTACTCCTTTGATGTCATAAAAATTATAATAATTCAATTATTAGTGATAATCTTAAAACATTGATGCTCATATTTTAATGTATTGTTTTTATTTTTATTATTATTATAATTATATTAATTGTTGCTGTATAAACCCAGCGCAAACCGGTGCATTAAATGACGCTGGGGGTCAGTTAAAGGGACTCTTGATCATGCCGCACTGTCATTGGCTAACATCATTGAGAACCTGTCCTACCAGCTCCATATTGTTGGAATGTGACCTTGAGATGACCATGAAATCTTGGTCGTAGTTCTTGGGGCGTCAATGGAGTGTTCTCCTGACAAGCGCCTCCAAGCAACACATACTATATATGAAGTGACTGGCCATAAAGGTCCACCCGCCCCGGCCCTAATGCCACATATATACGTATAGCTGTCATAAAGGGGTAAAAGGAGAACAACCACCACCGCTACAAAATCATGTCGATTCCCCTCAAGGGGTGTAACATTCTGTCCCGTTCTGATCCATACTGTGGTTTAGTGTTAATAAGCATCTCTTTACATCTGTTTGTGCTGGCTGTAGCTCCACCCCAGACTGAAGCCCAATTTATGCCCATTGCTATGGGGGAGTTCTCTCCCTCTCTCAGGTTGAGTATGTCCACATGACTCACTTACTGACAGTACTTCCTCTAGTCCCTGCAGGGTACATCAGGGTACATCCCTGGAACCTCAGTAACCCCAATGACCTACCTCCTGATAGTACCTCCCTTGTTCCCTGCAGGTCGCGATCCTGGCTTCTCCACAGCCCCCACAAATCATCTGGCAATAGTATTATTATTATTATTATTCAGGATTTATATAGCGCCAGCAATTTACGCAGCGCTTTACAATATAAAAGGGAGACAATACAGTTACAATACAATTAAATACAAAAGGATTAAGAGGACCCTGCTCAGAAGAGCTTACAATCTAAAAGGGTGGGGCAGGTGGTACAGAAGGTTATAACTGTTGGGAATGAGTTTATGGAAGTGGTAGGAGATTAGTTTGAGACGTGATAGGCTTCCCTGAATAGATGAGTTTTCAGGGATTGTCTGAAGGTAGCAAGAGTAGGGGATAGCCGGACCGGTGGAGGTAGCGAGTTCCAGAGGATTGGAGAGGCTCTGGAGAAATCCTGGAGACGAGTGTGGGAGGAGGAGACGAGAGAGCTTGAGAGTAGGAGGTTTTGAGAAGAACGGAGAGGACGGTTTGGGTGATATTTGGAGACAAGATTGGTGATGTAGCTCGGGGCAGAGTTGTGAATGGCTTTGTATGTGGTGGTTAGTATTTTGAATTTAATTCGCTGGGTGATTGGGAGCCAGTGTAGGGATTGGAGGAGAGGGGTGGCAGACACTGAGCGGTTGGTAAGGTGGATAAGTCTGGCAGCAGCATTCATGATAGACTGAAGAGGAGATAGCCTATGGAGAGGCAGGCCAATGAGAAGGGAGTTGCAATAGTCAAGGCGAGATATAACAAGGGAGTGAATGAGGATCTTGGTAGTTTTAATTGTTAAAAAGGGACGAATTTTAGAGATGTTACGGAGGTGAAATCTACAAACTTTTGACAACGATAGGACTTGGGGCTGAAATGACAAGTCAGAGTCTAGGATTACACCTAGTACCCTGGCGTGAGGGGAGGGCCTGATGGTTGCATTGTTGATTTTGATGGAAAAGTCATGGAGGGGGGCATGTGCAGGGGGGATTATTAATAGCTCAGTTTTAGAGAGGTTTAGTTTAAGGAAATGGTGTGACATCCATGCTGATATGTCAGTTAGCAGGTTAGTAATGCGAGAGGAGACTGAAGGAGTGAGGTGAGGAGTAGACAGATAGATTTGGGTGTCATCGGCGTATAAGTGGTATTGGAAGCCGTGGGCGGTTATCAGGTGACCAAGGGAGGAGGTATAGATAGAGAAGAGAAGGGGTCCAAGAACAGAGCCTTGGGGGACCCCCACAGAAAGGGGCAATGGAGAGGAGGATACAGAGTTGTAGGTGACACTGAAGGAGCGCTGTGATAGATAGGCAGAGAACCAGGAAAGCGCAGAATCTCGGAGGCCAAGGGAATGTAGTTTATTGAGGAGGAGTGGGTGGTCAACAGTATCAAAGGCAGCAGAGAGGTCAAGTAGTAGGAGTATGGAGTACTGGTTGTTGGTTTTAGCAGTTAGTAGATCGTTAGTGAGTTTTAGTAAGGCAGTTTCCGTGGAGTGCTGAGAGCGAAAGCCAGACTGTAATGGGTCAAGAAGGTTATTTTCACTGAGGTAGGAGCTAAGGCGGTTGTAGACTAAGCGTTCTAGAAGCTTAGAGGTGAATGGGAGCAATGAGATAGGTCTTAAGTTGTTCAGGTTGGTGGGGTCCAGAGAGGGTTTTTTAAGTATGGGGGTGATCTGCGCATGTTTTAGAGGGGAGGGGAAGGTGCCACTTGAGAGGGAGAGATTGTAGATGTGAGTGAGGGAGCATAGGATAGAGTTAGAGGGTGACCTTAATAGTTGTGAGGGAACAGGGTCCAAGGGACAATTGGTTAGGTGAGCATCTGAGAAAAGTTTTGCAACCTCTTCAGTAGTAGCCAATTCAAAAGAGGAGAGTGTTGAATGTGCTATTGGGCCAGGTATGTTGGGTGGGGAAGATGTACGCACAGCGGAGGTGTCCTCGCGAATTGCATCAATCTTGTCTTTGAAGTGATTGGCAATCTCTTGGGCAGTGAGTGAGCTGGTGGGTAGAGGGGGTGGGGGACGAAGCAGAGAGTTAAAAGTTGAGAAGAGCCGACGAGGATTGGATGACAAAGTATTAATAAGAGATACAAAGTAGGCTTGTTTGGCAGCATGGAGGCAGGAATTGTATTTTAGAAGGGCAGATTTATATATGGTGAAGTCTTGGAGGCATTTGGTTTTACGCCACAGCCGTTCAAGAGCACGGCAACGTCTCTTGAGATTTCTAGTGTTGTCAGTTTGCCAGGGTTGTAATGGTCGGGGCCTGATTCTGCGTGTGGTTAGAGGACCGCTCTCAGTCCTTGCAGGTCACATCACAAACTTCTCAGCAGCCCCCATGACCTACCTCATTATAGTACCTTCCTCAGTCTCTGCAGGTCACATCCTTGGTACCTCAGCAACGCCAGTGACCCACCTCCTTATAGTACCTTCCTCGGTTCCTGGTTTCTCAGCAGCCCCCATGACTCTCATGCCAATAGCACCATCTTGGTCCCTGCAGGTCACATCCTAGGCTACTAAATAGCCTCCATGGCTCCCCTGCCAATAGTACCTCCCTGAGTCCCTGCAGGTTACACCCCTGGCACCTCAACAACCCCAATGACTCACCCTAAAAGTGTCTCCCTTGGTCATTGCAGGTCACTTGCCTGGCGAAGGGAAACTGCATGGCTCCGAAACATTGCTGTATATCTATCATGTAACCACAAAATAAAGCTTTCAGGGAATCCTTGATGCTCTGATGACATTTTCTTCACTCGGTCCCTGCAGGTCACATCCCAGGCTTCTCAGCAGCCCCCACACATCACCTGCCAATAGTACCTCCCTGGGTCCCTGCAGGTCACATCCCTAGGTTCTCAGCAGCTCCTAAAAATCACCTGCCAATAGTATCTTTCTTGGTCCGGGCATGTTACACCCCTGGCTTCTCAGCAGCCCCCATGACTCCCCTGCTAATAGTACCTTCCCCTGTCCCTGCAGGTCACAACAGTGGCACCTCATGACCCACACTGGGTATTGGGATATTGGGATAAAGGCAGCAAAACTCAGACAAGCTTTCCAACCCTACCCCACTAAGCATGGAGTTGGCCTTAAGATTATAATTGTTTAAAATAATTTATATTGCAGCTGTATTTAGATTTCCATGTGTTCTTTTCAAAGCAGTCGAGCTGTGAGCTTGTAGTATCTTCTGGGAAGGATACTTGGTCCTTTTACAGAGTGGGTCCAGTGTAAATCGCCTCAACCACCGTAGGATGGATCAAGATGTGTCTGGAAATATCCTAAACCTCACACTGGAGATCATCTACCTGCTGACCGGAGAGGTGAGGGGAATTCTGAGAGGTCACATGACATCACTCACATCTCTATTAATAAAACACAGACCCATGTTTTCGTCAGATTAGGCGACCCATCAGAATGTGTAATGGAAGTGACGTTCCATTGCTGCCATCTTGCTACACCCCACACTCCTCTATAGTAAGCATACACTGAGAAAGGGGAAAATGGACATCTTGTTGCACCCACCGAAGTTTTGCATTTTACACTTATTTTTAACTGTAGTTTATGTACTGAAATACAGTACTTAGAACTCCGTATGAATGTTTACATGTTGAATTTTAAAAGCTTTTAAAATTCAACATCTAAACAGTCAGACGGAGTTCTAAGTACTGTATTTCACTATATAACCTCAGTTTACTGTTATAAATAAGTGTAAAATGCAAAACTCCGGTGGGTGTAACAAGATGTCCGCTTTCCCCCTTCTCAGTGTACCCTTACTATAGAGGAGTGTGAGGTGTAGCAAGATGGCGGTGACAGAACATCACTTCCATAACACATTCTGACGGGTCGACTAATCTCACGTAACACCTGACTGGAGAGGTGAGGAGGATTCTGGGAGGTCACATGACATCAGTCTTATCTCTATTAATAAAACACAGACCTGACCAGTGAGGTGAGGAGGATTCAGGGAGGTCACATGACATCACTCTTATCTCTATTAATAAAACACAGACCTGACTGGAGAGGTGAGGAGGATTCTGGGAGGTCACATGACATCACTCTTATCTCTATTAATAAAACACAGACCTGACCGGAGAGAGGTGAGGAGGATTCTGGGAGGTCACATGACATCACTCTTATCTCTGTTAATAAAACACAGACCTGACCAGAGAGGTGAGGAGGATTCTGGGAGGTCCCATGACATCGCTCTTATCTCTATTAATAAAACACAGACTTGATTGGAGAGGTGAGGAGAATTCTGGGAGGTCACATGACATGACTCATCTCTATTAATAAAACACAGACCTGATTGGAGAGGTGAGGAGGATTCTGGGAGGTCACATGACATCACTCTTATCTCTATTAATAAAACACAGACTTGATTGGAGAGGTGAGGAGAATTCTGGGAGGTCACATGACATGACTCATCTCTATTAATAAAACACAGACCTGATTGGAGAGGTGAGGAGGATTCTGGGAGGTCACATGACATCAATCTTGTCTAGGTGAGGAGTAATATGGGAATTTTTTCTGTATGATGTATATTGTATCTTACTGCATAGAATTATGGACCCATGAAAAAAAAGTCCAATAAACTACCACCTCCGTCCTTGCCACCTGAGGGAAACATCGACAAGATGATCCTAGAAGTCACCCAGAAGATCATTGAGCTACTGACAGGAGAGGTGAGCGGTGGTGGGAATTCTGGGACATTATCCAGTAACAGACAAGGGATGTGTCTGGATGGTGACTGTATCATTGTGTGTGTCAGGTTCCTATAAGGTGTCAGGATGTCACTGTCTATTTCTCCATGGAGGAGTGGGAGTGTATAGAAGAACACAAGGATCTCTACAAGGATGTCATGATGGAGCACCAGTTGCCTCTTTCATCTCCGGGTAAGAGGTTGTTGGGTCAGAATACCATGTTTCTGCAAAGTACAATTGTGTTCATTATATCAAGGAGCATCATCCAGAAAACACTAATTATGACTTCTTGAGAGTTGAGGTCAGTAGATTTCCCAGCCTCTGCTATGATTTAGTGAGAATATAAGTTTCTTCAGTTCAGTGAGAATATAAGTTGTTAATTTGATCTGAGTGCATGTAAGTCTCTCAGGTTTTTTAAACATTACGGCCCAAGTTGGGTCATTTTTGTACCATATCCGCAGGCACTGACCATCTCTTGCATCATGTCCACTGTCTTCGTCTATCTCCTGTATCATGCAAGCATGCCATGCTTGGACCAATAAGACTATGCACAGTATACTGTATACCACACCTTCCCAATGTCCCTGGAAACTGTAAATCACTGAAGCAGACACTGCTCATTCAGTGATTTCCACTTGCTTTCGGGTCTTTCTCTGAGCAGCTGCTCTCCTACATTGTGGACACAGAAAGTTGGCCATTCTTGGCAGAATGCTTTGCATGTTCTGAATGAATGCAAAGCATTCACTGATTGGACAAGATGGAGAGCGTGATGTCACTGCCTTGCCTTCCAGGTCGTCCAATCAGAGAACGCTTTGCATTCATTCAGAAAATGCAAAACAATCTGAATGGCGCATGTGCCCAGTGTTCACAGTGCAGGAGAGCAGGCATTTGTTGCAAGACCTGAAAGCAAGTGGAGGTCACCAAAGATGGTCATTTTGTTGAGTTGCATGGCTGCAGTTATTTAATCTTCTGTCCTTACTTATAAATATTTTTGTAATGGTGTTTAGCTTTCACCATTTCCCAGATTTTTCTAGTAAATTGTGCCATAACGTATGTCAGGCCTTCAGGAAGAAAGGACTCTGTAGGGTTTGGATTTGAGGAACTTTGGGTCTTATGCAGTTGGCAAGGCCGTCTCCTCACTCATCCTATAGCATTTGAGACTACCTTTATCGGTACAGGAATGTTCCTCCTGCCAAGAACTCTCTTCAGTTTATAAACTCTTATATATTTAAATGTTTCCTTCCTCTCACCCTGATATCTTTTTCTCCAACAGATCTACCATCACCAAATTGTCCAAATGATGATTCCATTGTTGTTATCAATCCCCTAACTGACCAGTCCTCCTCAGCAGTGCAGCAAAATATGACTCACACCCTGGATGACATCCTGAAGGCTTCGAGTTCTTGTAAAGCAGAGGAAGAACAATTTCCACAGCGCAACATCTCTGCGGCCACAAACCATACACCAATTACGTCTGCACAAGTTAAGGAAGAACTCCTCCCAGTCGAAGAGCATTTCCTCCACCCTGTACAGTCAACAACCATACATACACAGTCTGCATCAGCTGGCTGTAAGGTGGAGACACTCTTAGCTGAAGAGCCTTTCCTCCACCCCGTTGACTCTGCAACCACACATACACAGTCTCCATCAGCTGATTGTAAGGTGGAGACACTCTTAGTTGAAGAGCATTCTCTCCACCCTGTAGACTCTACAACCATCCATACACACTCAGCATCACCTGATTGTAAGGTGGAGACACTCTTAGTTGAAGAGCATTTTCTCCACCCTGTAAACTCTACAACCACATATACACAGTCTCCATCAGCTGATTGTAAGGTGGAGACACTCTTAGTTGAAGAGCATCACCTCCAGTCTAACATCTCCACCCTAACCGAACATACACAATACCTATCTGCTCAATTTAAGGAGGACCATCACACCCAAAATGAATTTTCTTCCCATGCACGTTCTACTACTGCTCAGGATCAGGGGGAATATGTACCAGTTTTTTACCCTTCTTTATGCCTTGATCAAAGCAAAAACACCCAGGAGTCTCGTTCTTGCAACAAACCATTTGCTTGTTTTGAATGCAATAAGTATTTTAGGGTCAGGTCTGACCTGGTGGCCCATCAGAGGTCTCATGCCAGACAGGAGCCTTATTGTTTTACTACCTCTGATGGCCTTACTCCACAACAAATGCTCCACACGCCCACAACATCTTACCCCTGTCCTGATTGCGGCAAGTTCTTTTCCACTTACTCCAATCTGGGACTTCACCGGAAGATTCACTTGGGAGTGAAACCATATTCCTGCCCAGAGTGTGGCAAATGCTTCCTCCGAAACTCACACCTTACTAGGCATCGGCAAAGCCACGTAGGTGATAGAGTCAAGCCATATTCTTGCACCGAGTGTGGCAAAAGTTTCCTCAGCCGGGCTTCTTTTGTTGTCCATTGGAGAAATCATACCGGGGATAATCCTTACTCTTGTTCGGAATGTGGGAAATCTTTCCCGGCTTATAGCTGCTTGGTGCAGCACTGGCGGGTTCACACCGGCGAGAAACCCTACCCTTGCTCAGAGTGCGGCAAACGCTTCGCTGCACATTCCAATCTTACCCTTCACTATCGCATTCACACCGGGGAGAAGCCGTATTGTTGTTCGGAGTGCGGGAAACGTTTTGTTAGGAACTCACATCTCAGGAGGCATCGTAAATGCCACACGGGGGAGAAGCCGCATCTATGTGCCAAATGATCTGGTTTGTGCTGGAGACTGAGCTTGATTGACTGGATCAGTCATTGATCCTGGGTGAGTGATCTATGGGCAAAGTGGAAAAGATTTCTTCCTGTAGGTTGTGTCCAATGGCAGATGGAAGCAGAGGACCCTCTTGAGACTTGGGCTGCTACTTTTTATATACGTCCTTAGGGTCGACTCGGTGTACAGTCTTGGATATGAAGGAAGGAGCGCCTGGGTGTTCAGAAAAATACAACCTATGTTGTGTGGTTCATAAGACTTTTATTAAAAATGTCAACATGTACATTGAACCAACTCATTTCGGGGGAATGGACTCCCCCTTCTTCAGGGCTGTTGCTGCATGCTATTGGATGGCAGTGGTTCTCAAAAGGATATATTGATTACAGGATTTCGGGAAGTGGATTGGCAGAGTGTCGGCTAAGGATACAAAGGCAACATACTGCCTCTGTATCCTTAGCCGACACTCTGCCAATCCACCAACCCAAAACTCTCATCCAAAAGCATGCTGTCACAGATCAGCTGCGGAGCTGATCTGTGTCTCACCTTTAGTACAATGGGTCGGCTGGCATCTGTTGTCCACTGTCAGGTGTCCAGCTCTGTGCACTCTGCAGCTATGGGTGTCGCCACCCTTCACCTGTTGCCTAATATATGTTTCCTTCCTGCTACTTCCTGTCCAGCCCCTCATGTGCTTCTCTATTTAAATCTCTTCCTAACTAGCTACCATTGCTTGAGCAACGTTTGTTTCTGAAGCTCCCCTGTGTAACCTGTTTTACCTGACTTCTTGTGAACTGATCTTTTGTGTACTGACCCGGCTTGTTCTGATTACGTTGTCTGCAGCCCGCCCTGACCTTGGTTTACTATCTGGCTCTCCTCGCTTCATCCATCCATCCTTGTCTACAGTGTCTTCTGGTACTTCCCTAGCGAGCAGGGTGAACCCGGGGGTCGTGACCTGGGGTCAGCACGCATTTAAGTCCAAACCTTCGTGAGAGGGTCCCTGGCGGAACACCGGCTGGCTCTTAGATTCCACGCCCTGGGGGATCCCGTGTCACCTGCTCGCCTGTGGGTTTGCTGTAAGTAGTAATGTGACACATGCGGCAATAGCCCTGAAGAAGGGGAGTCCATTCCCCTGAAACATGTTGGCTCAATGTATTTGTTGACATTTTTAATAAACGTCTTTTGAACCACACAACAAAAGTGGTAGCTTTCTGGACTCTCCTTCCTTCATATCCAAGTGTGCCGAAGGAGGAATTTGTTTTTTTCACCAAGGATGGTTTTGTGACCTGCTTGAGGGTTTTGCATGGGAAAGAAATTGTGCTGTTGTGCGGAAAATGTTTCTCCACCTACTCTGGACTTGAGAGTTCACAAGTGCAAGAAACTACATCTACGCCTTATACAAGAAGTCCTTCACCATGTACCCAACCGTGCTCTTCAGTGGATAATCCACATGGGGTAAAAGCCCTAATCCTGTGCTAAATATAGCAAAGGTTCCATAAGGAATTCTCATGGGTGCCACACCGTTGACCTCAGAAGACACCAAAGAACTTACTTAGAAGGAGAACTGGGTTGTGAAGCTGAATTAAAAAATTGGTTGTAACAGCCAGGTGAGCCTGTTTTTTCTTCAGCTTCCTGTTAAGATCCCACACACTTTCCCCTACCACAGATCTATACTTACTCTATTACTTTGGTCACGGTCTCTTCAATTCTTCGCCTCCTGGTAACCATTATCTTCTTAGTACCAGCCCATCAACTGATACAGGAAGTGGTCTGTTGCTTGGCACATAGAAGTCTACGGAAGGCTAGAGTTCAAGTATATGCTGCCAGGAGGCAAAGGATTGAGGATGCTATAAGGTAAGTATAGATCTGTTGATGGGGAGGGTTTTCATTTTGCCAGGGGCTTAGAAAAAGGTTACAAATGGTTTTGGTAAAAGTCCAGTTACTGTTTAAATTTGAAAACATTCCATGTTTGAGAGGGACCTGGTTTTACGTTTAGGAATTTTCTTTACCGCCTTTGGATCTGGATGCCCACAAGGAAGCTCACTTACTGTAGATGACAAAACTCATTTTGCCTGTGGTCACTAGATTTTGTATCCATAAATCCAACCTTTAACCCTTTCGTTGTCAACTTTTATTGAATTGGCCAAATCTATTTAGTAATATTATTGGTTCTATCTCAATGGTTCATTTTTAGTGTTGGCAAAAATTTTGTGAATTGGTGGGCTTGAGATTATTTTCATGTATGCAAATAAATCTCCAAATCAAAATTTCCCCATTAAAAAAACTCAGCAAAATAGTAATATGAATGAATATGACTCATACACAGACTCTGTGATATAGGGGACTGTGGCTCATTGATCTGGAACACTATATCAGTGGATTGAGGAATTTGTGTCACGGAGGAGATAGATTCTACATGACCGCCACTTTCCTCACTTTGGTAAAGAATAAATAACTTATTGAATGTATGGTACACCTGTACTGATTTGTTCTTCTATGTTGGTGGAGCTTGTGAATAAAATATTTAAAGTCAGCACTTGTCCTGAGTGATGTTCTTGTACAGGGTATGTGTCAGGTCACCTTGAGGCGAGGTGACAGATGCACACCGTAGGGATCAGGAGTGCACCGCAAGGTTGTGGACCCTACGGCTGACTGCTGCAGATGGGGGACAGATCCCACTGGGGTTAGAGCGTAAGATTCCCTGGGGCGCAGAGTCTAAGAGCCAGCAGGTGTTCACCAGTGCCTCTAGTGGTGAGGATGGACTTGGCTGCAACTGGCTCCAGGTCACGACTCCCAGGGTCCCCCAGCTCACACCCACAGTAGGCAACAGGAGGATAGGGATAGTGAGGGACAAAGCCAAGGTCGGGGCCACAAGCAGACAGGAATGGTCAGGGACACGCTAAAAGGTCAGGATCACAGGCAAACAGGGATAGTCAAGGACACGCCAAAGTCGGTAACGGAACAACAGAAGAGCACACAGCAGGTAACGGGAAACTAACACACAAAGGTTGATCAGCAGCATTGGCCTACAGTGCACAGGTTAATATAGAGCTCCCCGATAGGAGCTAGGGTGGAGCCATGCCAGAGGATGGATTATAAAATCAGACAGGTGAGGGTCGGCTGGTCTCTAGAAGAACACATGGGAACAGGTAAGCAGACAAACTATTGCATAACCATGACAGTATGCCAGTATAGGGGCGGGCCATCCAAAATAGATTTTTATTTAGAAACTGGAGTCACCTATTTTAAGCCTTGGGGATCCCATTGATAAGATCTCGCCACCATTGTTCTGGGCCTCTTCCCAGCCACATTGGAGTTTTGGGTGCACCTGGCCATGTTAGGTTGTAGTCATGTTTCTTAGCAAGGAAGATGGAAACCCATCATAGTAGCGACAGCTTGGGGATCCCATTGATAAGATCCCACCACCATTGCTCTGGGCCTCTTCCGAGCCACATTGGAGTTTTAGGTACCCCTGACCACCTTCGGTAGTACTCATGTTTCCTAGTAAGGATGGTGGAAACCCATCATAGTAGCCACATATTAAGGATCCCATTAATAGGATTCCACTACCTTTGTGCTGGACCTCTTCCCAGCCACATTGGTGTTTTGGGTGTGCCTGGTCACGTTAGGCTGTAGTCATGTTTCTTAGCAAGGATAGTGGGAACCAATCCTAGTAGCCACACCTTGGGATCCCATTAATTAGATCCCATCACCATTGTTCTGGACCTCTTCCTAGCCACATTGGAGGTTTGGGTGTGCCTGGCTACCTTAGGTTGTACTCATGCTTCTTAACAAGGATAATGGGAGCCCATCATAGTAGCCACACCTTGGGATCCCATTAATAAGACCCCACTACCATTGTTCTAGGTGTCTTCCCAGCACATTGGAATATTTGGTGTACCTGACCATGTTAGGTTGTACTCATGTTTCTTAATAAGGATAGTGGGAATCCATCATAGTAGCCATACCTTGATGAACCCGATTGATAGTATCCCTCCACCATTATTTTGAACCTCTTCCCAGCCACATTAGAGTTTTGGGTGCGCATGGCCACTTTACGTTGTACTCATGGTTGTTAGCAAGGATGGTGGGAACCCATCATAGTAGCCACACCTAGCGGAACCTATTGATAATATCCCACCACCATTGTTCTGGGCCTCTTCCTAGCCACATTGGAGTTTTGGGTGCGCATGGCCACTTTACACTGTACTTGTGGTTCTTAGCAAGGATGGTGGGAACCCATCATAGTAGCCAGACCTAGCGGAACCTATTGATAATATCCCACCCCCATTGTCCTGGCCTTCTTCTCAGCCACATTGGAGTTTTGAGTGCGCCTGGCCACCTTAGGTTGTACTCATGTTTCCTAGCAAGGATGGTGGAGACCCATCATAGTAGCCACACTTTAAGGATTCCATTGATAGGATCCCACCACCTTTGTGCTGGATCTCTTCCCAGCAGCCACATTTTAGTTTTGGGTGTGCCTGGCCACATTAGGTTGTAGTCATGTTTCTTAGCAAGGATGATGGAAACCCAACATAGTAGCCACATTGAGAGGATCCCACCACTATTGTTCTGAGCCTTTTCCCAGCCACATTGGAGTTTTGGGTGTGCCTGGCCACGTTAGGTTGTACTTGTTTTTCTTAGCAAGGATGGCAGGAAGCCATCATAGTAGCCACACCTTGGGGATCCCATTGATAAGATCCCACCACCATTGTTCTGGGCCTTTTCCCAGCCACATTGGAGTTTTTTGGTACACCTGACCACCTTAGGTAGTACTCTTTTTTTCCTAGTAAGGATGGTGGAAACCCATCATAGTAGCCACATCTTAAGGATCCCATTGATAGGATTCCACTTCCTTTGTGCTGGACCTCCTCCCAGCCACATTGGATCTTTGGTTGTGCCTGGTCACATTAGGTTGTACTCATATTTCTTAAAAAGGATCATGGGAACCCATCAAAGTAGCCACAGCTTTGCCTCAAGTATTCCCACAGCTGTCAGAATACTCATGATAGTCAGCTCCATCTAGTGGCTGTAATGCAGTATTTTTCTGATTGTGGCATTTTAAGAAAATACCACATTATGGTCACACAGCCATTCTCAACCAGGTTTCTGTGGAACACTAGGGGTTTTCCAGGGATAGCCTGGGGTTCCTTGAGATGTGACAAACTGACCACCCATCTGATGGTGCCTGCATGGTTCTAGGTCCAAAGCAAAATTTGGCAGAACCAGCAACATGACTGCAAGGGTGTCATTTTACCCACTCATGTAATGTGGGGTATTCTTCCCTCTTACCACCACCAATTTTTGCCAATTTGGCCAATGACTTTCAATAGACTAATCTAACCAGGGGTTCCCTGAGACCTCAAAATTATTTCAAAAGGTTCCCCTGGGGTAAAAAGGTTGAGAAAGGCTGGATTAAACTCTAAGTTTAGCTATTTTTTTTATTTATTTACACAAATCAGCACAAGGAAGGGTACTGGTGGTTGGTCCCTGAAATCTTTTGTCCTTTGCCTCCTTTTGTCCTCTGCCTCCTTAGCATTAAAATTGTTGTCATTAATACTAAAATAATAATAATGATAGTATTATTATTATCAATAAAATAGCAATAATTACAGTTATTATCTTCATTGTCAATATTTTTAAACGTTTTAATTTATTTATTAGAATTATTTTATTTTAGTATTATTATTATTATTATTATCATTAATAATAATAATAATAATAATAATAGTAATAATAATAATTCCATTAAAATAGTAATACTAATATTGTATTAGCATTAAAATTGTGGTCATTAAAATTGTAATACTAAAATAATAATAATGATAGTATTATTATTATCATCAATAAAATAGTAATAATTACAGTTATTATCTTCATTGTCAATATTTTTAAACAGTTTAATGTATTTATTAGAATTATTTTATTTTAGTATTATTATTATTATCATTAATAATAATAATATTAATAATAATAAATTACATTAAAATAGTAATACTAATATCGTATTAGCATTAAAATTGTGGTCATTAAAATTGTAATACTAAAATAATAATAATGATAATTATTATTATCATTATTATTATCTTTATCATCTTTTTTAAATTAATATAATAGAAATATTTTATTTTAGTAATAATAATAATAATAATATTATTATCATTTAATTAGTAATACTAACATTTTATTATCATTAGTAGTAGTAATCTACTGCAATCTAATGTAGTAATCATTAAAATACTACAATAATGAATTATAATTAATTAATTAATTAATTAAATAATTAATGTAATTAATTAATAATTAAATAATAATAATTACATAATTAATTAATACAATTAATTCGTTTAATTAATAATTAATTAAATAATAATGATAATGACATACTTAATTAAATATTTAATAGGATTAAAATACTACAATTATTATTATTATCTTCAGCGTCACTTAAAAAAATGTATTTAATATAATAATTTTATTTCATTATCAGTAATAATAATAATTATAATTTTACCATTAAAATAATAATACTAACATTTTTATTATCATTAAAATAGCAATAATTGAAATAGTAATACTCAAATTATTATTATTGTTATTATCTTCATCATCAATTTTTTAAAATTAATGTAATAAAATTATTTTATCTCAGTACTACTAATAATAATATTATCATTAAAATAGTAATACTAAAATCAATATTATTATCTTCATTGTCAATATTTATTTGTATTCATTTAATAGCATTATATTATTTCAGTATAATATTATTAATTTGATATTACTATTTTTACTATTTTAATGATTTTAGACAATAAAAGGGTGATAATGCATTTTATTTTATTAGTCAAGATTAATTACATTTTATGATCTCATTCTTTGATCAGAGGAGACAAGTTTTTTTTCTGTGTATTATTTTTTATAAAATACTATAAGTGATCCTCAGCAGATTCTGTGGAGAACGCAGAGAGGAGGATTCTGCGTAGAAGAGCTCAGGGAATCTAGATGACTCCCGATCTCAGAGGCGATTCATTCTGTGGTCCACTATCCGGCCTTTCGCATACTCCTTGCTGGAAGCGCCCCTAGCAGTAGGCGGAACCTTGCAGCAATGATCGCGGGGAAGAGCGTGTCGGGCGCCATCCGGCCTTTGGAACGCACAAGGCAGAAGCACTGTGGAACGCACAGGCCGGAAGTGCCGCTACAACTTCCTTTCCTGTTGTCTCAGGAAGAAGGAGAGGAGAGGGTGATGTGTGTGGTGCCTGGTAGCGGCTGCAGGTAACTATGGGGGAGCGAGAGAGATTTATTGGTGTGCTGAACCCGTATTATAACCAGGGGGAGGAGTCAGTCATTATTGGGGGGGTCAAGTTATGTAATCAGGGGGTTTGTAATGAAGTTGTAACCCCTAGTCACATGACCCCCAGAACTAAGAGGAGTATATATGTATGGTCTTTTTTTATTATTGTTTATAATTATGATATGATCGTCTCATATTGTGTTTAATTATATTTATAAATGAATAATTGAACGGTTGAAGGCAGGAGGCCCCCCAGACATGAGCGATGGTGGTGTGGGATGCGCCGTTCAGGGGCCGCGCTCTGCGTTCTCTGAAATCAAAGGCTTTATTTGGCCTCCAAAGGGCTCCAGTGATTGGCAACTGCCGGTGACTGATGTCGTGGATTGGGCCACCCGCCTTCGAGAAGGGCGACCCATTTGGTTGACTTGGAACGCGCTGTCAGACGCTGCCGGTCATCAATGCGTCTGATGAAGGTGATTAAAGTGGACCTGTCAGCTAACACCCACAGTGCCCATTATGAGGGGTTCCCCCCATCCCTGTGCCAAGTTGACAGGTCTGTACACCTGCCGTGCCCATTATGAGGGGTTCCCACCATCCCTGTCCTGAGTTCCTGGGTCTGTACACCAGCTGTGCCCATTATGAGGGGTTCCCACCATCCCTGTGCCAAGTTCACAGGTCTGTGCACCTGCTGTGCCCATTATGAGGGGTTCCCAACATCCCTGTGCTGAGTTCCCAGGTCTGTATACCGGCTGTGCCCATTATGAGGGGTTCCCACCATCCCTGTGCTGAGTTCCCAGGTCTGTACACCTTCTGTGCCTGTTATAAGGGGTTCCCACCATCCCTGTGCTGGGTTCATGGGTCTGTACACCCGCTGTGGCCATTATGAGGGGTTCCCACCATCTCCCACACATAGGTCCGTTGGGAACGCCCATATTTATCGGGCGGACAGGAGCAGAGTCAGGAATTACGGTAGTTAGCTCTCACAATCCGAACATGGAAGAGGTATAAAGAGCCGGGCCTTGGGGTATCGCACTGTATACCGATGAGTGCGTTTCTTTCAATATATAGGAGAAGACCCCTTTGAGACCAACTCAGACCCCGCAAACCATCCAGGAGTATAGAGCGGAGCCAGAGCCACATCACCCTCCCTGACATCTGAGGAATGATGACAGGGAAGGTGAGCAGTGCTAGGAATCATTGGATATTGTCACAGCAAGGGATCAGATAAGGTGTATCCTATTGGTGGGGTCTGATGTCCTCAGTGGTAAAGGTCAGGAGTGATTAATGGAAGAGGAAATTGTTTTAGAGGTCAGAGTGTTTATGGACATCCCTAGGTAAAGGTGCAGGGAAGACTACAGGTGTGGTCCAAAACACGATGGGAGGATTTTTACTTTTAATATGGTCTGGGAATGGCTTGAGGTGCTCCAGGAAGACATGGAGACCAAGGACAGCCTCGTTCAATGCCCCATCTTACTCTACGGCACAGGTGTCAAACACAAGGTCCACAGAGCCGAATCCGGACCGCCAGGCCATTTCATGTGGCCCTTGCACCCAGGGCTTTCACCCTCCTCTCACCACTGTCACCTCTTCTTTGTTTTTAAGCAGAGCTTTCCTCTCGGTGGCTCTCACAGATCTCTGCCTGCCCAGTACTCATGGCGGGGACAAGGGAGATGCAGGCACAGTGTGGGATGGGGGTATTAAGTCGTAAGCTGCACTGTCATCCCCATCTGTAGCTGGGTGCACAAATGCTGACCAATGAGAGAGAGAGGGGATGAGCCACGCACATTGATGTGTGGTACTAGATTGGGGCTGGGTGGGTGAGATTTGAGGAAGCTTTCTGGGGGGGGGGGGGGGGGGCAGTGGTGCTGAGGTCATAGCCAAGCAGGGCTGCAAGTGAGAAGAGCAGCTAAACCCTGCACTCTGTACCTAGTGCACCCCTGAACCCTGCACCCTGTATGTAGGGCACTCCTGAACCCTTCACTCTGTACATGACACACCCCTAAACCCTGCAATCTTTACACAGCGCATCCATCAAACCTTGCACTCTGTACGTAGCACACCCCTGAATCCTGCACTCTGTATGTAGTGCACCCCTGGCCCCTGCACTCTGTACACGGCGCACCCCTGACCCCTGCACTCTGTACACGGCGCACCCCTGCACTCTGTACACGGCGCACCCCTGCACTCTGTACACGGCGCACCCCTGCACTCTGTACACGGCGCACCCCTGCACTCTGTACACGGCGCACCCCTGCACTCTGTACACGGCGCACCCCTGCACTCTGTACACGGCGCACCCCTGAACCCTGCACTCTGTACACGGCGCACCCCTGAACCCTGCACTCTGTACACGGCGCACCCCTGAACCCTGCACTCTGTACACGGCGCACCCTTGAACCCTGTACACGGCGCACCCCTGAACCCTGCACACCCCTGTGCCTGGCGCACCCCCTGAACCCTGTGCGTGGCGCACCCCAGAACCCTGCACTCTGTACGTAGCGCACCCCAGAGCCCTGCACTCTGTACGTAGCGCACCCCAGGACCCTGCACTCTGTGCGTAGCGCACCCCAGGACCCTGCACTCTGTGCGTAGCGCACCCCAGGACCCTGCACTCTGTGCGTAGCGCACCCCAGGACCCTGCACTCTGTGCGTAGCGCACCCCAGGACCCTGCACTCTGTGCGTAGCGCACCCCTGAACCTGCACCCTCTACATACAGCATTCCTAAACTCTACAGATATAGCACTCCTGGTATTTATTTCTGAAAAAAATGAATGTCCTGTAGAGTCCCTTTTTCCCAGAATACGTTTTCTAACTAACAACCTGATGTATCTCTAGGCTTCCACATTCTCACCACCATGTCTTTCTTTCTAACAGGTTTGTTGCATGGAGGACCCAACCTCGGTTGAAAGAAGTTCACAACATTCTTGTAAATTGGTCGACTACTAAACTCTCCCTACTGGAAGGGCAAAGTATGTCCCGTACAGTGGAGGATGTCCCCAGGATGCTGACATTGTGCAAAGAGGAGGTGGAAGATCCTCCACAGTCATATGGTTCCGGAATTAAAGTTGAGCCATCGGAGTGTGATGGAGACACTGCTGTAGCTTTCCCAGCCACCGTTGTTAAGGAGGAACCCCAGTGGAGTGATGGAGAACACCATCTGCACTCTGGATGTTCCACACTGGATGACCCCAGTCTTGCGTCCTCAGATATAAAGGAAGAAGTAGACTCTTGTGATGAAGACCAGCTTCCACTCTCTAAGTCTTCTTCACCTCAATGTGATACTTATATTGAGGGGGAGTCGGATGGTGGAGATCTCACAGAAGATTCGGAGTATGGCAGTGTTTCTCCTGAAGATGAAGAAAATAACAATGACCAACAGGAGCCACCGGCAGATGAGCCGTACAATTGCGATGTGAAGTCTACCAAGCGAAGCTCTGAACGCTTCAATCACCAGAGGAGCCGCGCTGGAGAAAAACCATACTCATGTCCCGACTGCGGGAAGTCCTTCACCACCTGCACATACCTGGCCCATCACCAGAGGACTCACACCGGAGAAAAGCCTTATTGCTGTCCAGTGTGCGGCAAACGGTTTACCACCAACTCAAACTTGTCTCTGCACCAGAGGATCCACACCGGTGAGCGCCCTTTTCGGTGCTCTGAATGCGGCAAGCGCTTCATCAGTAACTCCCACCTCATCAGGCACTGGAAGATTCACACTGGGGAGAAGCCGCATTCCTGCATGGCCTGCGGGAAAAGTTTCATCAGCAACTCCGACCTGAAAAGACACGAGAAGATCCACGACGAGAACCGGCCGAAGCCCGGCTCCAAGCGCGCGGAGTTCCTCAAGAGCCTGCCTGTCGACCTCGCCAAGAAGCCGCACCCTTGCCCTGAGTGCGGGAAGCATTTTACCACCAAGTCCAATCTTGGGGTCCATCGAAAGATTCACACAGGCGTCAAGCCTTTCATCTGCCCTGACTGCGGCAAATGTTTTGTCACCAACGCCCATCTTATCCGACACCACAAGATCCACACCGGGGAGAAGCCATATTCTTGCTCGGCATGCGGGAAATGCTTCATCAACAATTTTGACCTGAAAAGACACAAGAAAATCCACTTTGACTACGAAGCCCTTTCTGCACCAGGGTCAGTAGAAAGCCTTAGCAGCGAGTCAGGTATTGATAATCAAGATAGACCGAACATAGTATAAAACTCAAGGCGCATTTTATCGGTCGCCTAGAAATCATCCAACACGGGACAACGAGGAGCTTCCCGCCATGAATGTAGGAGCTGTTCCACTGATGACAAACGGAGAGCGCTTGCCAGTGAGTCATCAAGGTGGTCTCCGGTCTGTGGGACGTAGCAGAGGATGAATATTTTGTTTATGAACTATTTTTAATAACTTTGTACTTTGTGTACATGTCTAAAAAAAAAAACTGCCAGAGACTCCTGGGGAAATTTATTTTTTTATTCGGCAGGCCTGAGGACGATATTTTCATTAATTACAGCCTTAACAAATTCAAAAAAGTCAAACTGTGGAATCTCAGTTGTGGCCACATTGGTGGGGGGCTAGAGATTGTTAAAACAGATCTCCAGTGTTCCCCACCCCCACTCCTTGGAGAACCCTTCCTCCCTAGTTATTTTTATTTTTTTTAAAGCCCTCACAATTACCGTTTTCCTTAAAGCGGAACTAAACCCTCCTATCGTTTTCAGCCAAGGAAGCTGCCATCTTGGCCTCTGATCTTCAACTGCCATGATGCCGTACATGTAATCAGTTATGACACCAGCCATTTGATGGTTTGACAGCTAGGTTGAGGGCACAACCAATGTGAGTGTTACTTTCCTGATGTGCTGGCAATGTCCCTTTTTTTTTTTTTTTTTTTTAACTGTTTAAAGTGGTTTAGTTCCGCTTTAACGCTATCTTGTGATGTCATTCCTGACTTTTCTCCTTCTGGCAGTGGTGAGGGAGGGTGAGAATTCTTCCAGTGGTGCTCCTATAATGACGTGCGAGTACTACTCATTCTTGGAATACCTTGGGCCCAACCTGCATGATCGTAGGTTCTCTGCGTTGGGGTGTAATTGGCAAACTAAACTTCCAGGACATGGGTAGAATGACTGAGTTTTGTTTTGCCCTGAAGAGGATCACCTGTAGTTACCTGTTAAAGGAAGGCCTTCAAAATATCTCAGTTCAAACTCTTCATACTATAAGTAAGATTTGTCACAAAGTCTTTCTCCCTGTACGAGACCTTTGGGCGTTGTAGGCAAAGAAAGGGTACTAACAAAACCTTGGACACAAGAACAATGCAAAAAAATTTACCAGTTCGGTCAAACTCCATGTTGGGCAGTTGTTCTAGAGTATGTCCTGAATTTCTTATGGTGGTTCTAAACAAGAGAGAGCCATGGGAGTTCCCTCCTGAGCATAAAGTACTTTGTGTGTGTTGGCGTTTAAGCAGTGTGGACTTCAAAACGTGGCCCTTTGCTTGCTTTTGTATGGCCCTTGGGTCACTTTTCCTTCCACCAATACAAGGCGCTATTTCTACCTCTGACACCAACAGTAGGGCATAATTCCTGCTAATGATGCCAACAATTGAGTACTATTCCGCCCACTGACACGAGTGATGGGGCACTATTCCTCCCCCGATGGCAACAATGGGGCACTATCCTCCCAAACTAAAAGCAGTGGTGGGGCACTATTCCTCCCCTTGATACCAACAGTGGAGCAATATTCTTGCCATTGAAACCATTGATTGGGCACTATTCTTCCCACTGACATCTATTAAGGGAACACTATTCCATCCGCTAACACCAGCAATCGGACACTATTACTCCCACTAAAACCAATGATGGCACATTGTTTGCTCCCATGGACACCAGGACATTTTCTACTCACGCTGACCATAGTCCAGGCCCCCTCAAAATCTAAAGGACAGTAAATGGCTCTTTGTTTAGAACGTTTGGAGACCCCTGGCGTAAAGAGGTAAATCAGGCATTCCTAAAAAGCCCGTTCTTCTTGTGTCTGTCCTGGTTAAATCCGACAATTTTTGTTAACTGTTTCTTTTTTTTGGTGCTAATTTTTTTTTATTTTTGGGGACTCTTTGGGGGGGGGGGGAGTGAGTATCTTCTTATAATAGCAGCTGAGGGCGTTTTAGTCCTCATTCTTCGATCGCTTAAGTTTCTTGTTGCACACCGACTGACTACATTTGCAGTCGCAGGATAGTCCCCCCCCTCCCTTTTTTTAATTTTTTTTGTCGATTCAAATTTTATTGAATATTTCTAAGAAAGCAAAATTAAAAACAACCTTCAAATAGGCAGTAAGAGAGGTTGTGCAGAACCGCCAACCCCTCTTCTCTCTCCTCCTGTGCAGTTGTAGACTCTCTCTGACCATACGAGAAAAGTACTATGACCCAGCAATACTGTGCATACAAAGCCAGTAAACATCAAACAACTGGTGGAGGATAGTTCTCGCTGTCCGGATAACAATCATCAGAGCAGAACAATCACATAGCAGCTAAAGAAGATAACAAATGAGGAGATGAATCAGTGAACCGGCCAACCACGATATGCCCATTCATTGCACCATAGGACCTCCACCCCATGTGACAGGGAAACTACCGATATCCTATAGGATAGTTACACTTTATTTAGAAAATGTATGATCTCTATCCTCGGTTTAAAGCAGGAATTGCAATGGAGGCATCTGTAGTAGGTCCTGGGCTGTCCTACTATCTCTTACAGGATGGCATTTCCCACAAACGCCCTTTCCACAGGGTAAGAACATTTCGCCTGGTTCCAGGGTTTTGCTTGTATGGCGTCACAGCAGCTTCCACCCAATGCCAAGTTTTTGGAGTAGGACGTATATAGCACTTAAGAAAATGGAATATAGAATTTAAAAGAGTGGAGTATCCCTTGATAATGGAAACTGACAAAATTAGTGCCCAATTCATTCCACTTTTACCTAATTGACAAGCTTTGGTATATTGAAAGAAAGTATAAAATCTTGTCAAATAAAATATGATATGATCCTACAGGCTTGACAAGGTGAGATGAGGCTGAGGATACCCACAGATGTGAAAGGTGCTGGGCAGAGCAACGGGCTCTTTTTAAAGTCAACCTCAGCAGCAGCTTATACTTCGTCCGAATATCATACGAAAACGTTAGTCCGAGGAAGGGTCGTGCGATTTTTGGATCGTGTGTACACTACTTTCGACAGCCGTTCATCCGATATTATTTGATCGGACATGCACAGAAATTTTCCTCGTACAATTCCAGATCGTATGATTTTCGTTTAGTCAGTATAGTTGTCGTCCGAAAATACAATACAAATACATTACAACACGTGACATCACTTCCGTTTATTTTTGTTTTTATATCGTATGAGAATTTTAGTGACTTTATTTAGCTTTTCAATTTCTACTTGCGATTATTAACCGAAAACGGTCGTACGATATTCGGATCGTGTGTACGGGGCATTACTTATATTTTCCAACACTTGTAGCAGCTTGTTTGTGCTGAAAACCACGGCTGGACTGACTGGATCAGTCAGTGGTCGTGGATGGGTGAGCGGGCAAGTAGGATGGACTTCCAGCTGTAGGTGGTGCCCAATATTAAGTGATGGTAATGAAACCTCTTTAGATTTGGGCTTCTGCCTTTAGGGTACGGCCTTATGGTCGTTTCCACATGTAGACTTGGAAAATTAGGAAGGAAGGAGCGCCCAGTGTTCAAAAGAATGCAGTGCTGAAGGTGGGTTAAAAGGTATTTATTGGTAGTAAAGATAAGTACATCAAATCCAACGTGTTTTTGGGGGAAAGGACTCCCCCCCCCCCCCCCCCCCCCCTTCTGCAGGGCTGTTGCATGCTATTGAAAGAGGTTATAAACCTCAGACGTGAAATATGAACAAAGCATATCCCTCTACTTGTCTCGATTAAGACCACAAAGTGCCATTTGTGTCTGCTGCCTCCTTCCTCTACTACCCTGTTTCCCTGGAAATAAGACCTAGCGTGATTGTCGGTGTTGGCTGCAATATAAGCCCTGCCCTGAAAATAAGACCTACAAGGACATTAACTAGGGCTTATTTGGAGGGTAGGGCTTATATTGCAGCTATCACCGACAATCACGCTAGGTCTTATTTTTGGGGAAACATTGTATCAACATGAATCACTTCTGACACGTTTTCGTGACACCAAGAGAGAAAAAATGGTGACGGGAGGGATCTCCAGTTGATTGACAGCCTCAGCTCTGTGTGATGTGTGTATGGTTTGGGGGGGGGGGGGGGGGGGTCCTTTCCCTTCCCTCCAGTTAGCTCTGCAGAGTGTAAATTCTGCTCTCTCTCCACCTCCTTTTTTTTTGTGAAATTCTCATACAAGATTTATTAAATTCTAAACAGATTTAGTTGGGAGAGAGCTGCAGATAAACGGGTACAATTTATGTAGGAGGATTTGTTTAATCTTTGTATATCATCTGAGGATAATCCCTTCTCTGGGTATATGTAAGGGCTTACAACCACTTTATATGGGTACAATTCTCCAAGTAATATATACCGTATATACTCGAGTATAAGCCGAGATTTTCAGCCTCTTTTTTGAGGCTGAAAGTGCCCCCCTCGGCTTATACTCGAGTCATCGCTGTCTGCCCGCTCGATCAGCGTGTCGAGCAGACAGACAGCGGCCATTCTATCATTCAAAAGCCGCGCCTCCGGCTCCGCCTTCGCCTGTGATAGGCGGAACATTGAATTTCCCAGCAGCCTGTGTTCCGCCTATCACGGACATCGTATCATCCTCGTACTACGGACGAGGATGATACGATGTCCGTGATAGGTGGAACACAGGCTGCTGGGAAATTCAGTGTTCCGCCTATCACAGGCGAAGGCGGAGGCTTTTGAATTTTACAATGGCCGCCGAGGCGCCGACGAAGAGGGCACGGGACGGAGGCAAGGCAAGGCACGGCACGGGACGGGATGGGACGGAGGCAAGGCAAGGCACGACACGGGACGGAGGCAAGGCACGGCGGCAAGGCACGGGACGGAGGCAAGGAGGCAAGGCACGGGACGGAGGCTCGGGACAAAGGCTCGGGACACAGGTAGGCTGGACACACACACACACACACACACACACACACACGGATGGATGGATGGAGACACACACACACAGGGATGGATGGAGACACACACACACAGGGATGGATGGATGGAGACACACACACACAGGGATGGATGGATGGATGGATGGAGACACACACACACAGGGATGGATGGATGGATGGACACACACACACACAGGGATGGATGGACGGACACACAGGGATGGACGGACACACAGGGATGGACGGACACACAGGGATGGACGGACACACACACAGGGATGGACAGGCATGTCTCACCCTCGGCTTATACACGAGTCAATAAGTTTGCCAGTTTTTTTGGGGGTAAATTGGGGGCCTCGGCTTATATTCGGGTCGGCCTATACTCGAGTATATACGGTATGTGTGTGTGTGTGTGTGTGTGTGTGTGTATATATATATGAGTTGTGAGGTATTAGGCTGGATTCACACTTATGCATTTTTAGTACATTTTGCAGATTTGCACTACAGAACGTGTTCTATAGGGAACCATGTTAAATGGACTGTGGTGCAAATCTGCAAATTGCACCAAAACTGCACAGGTGTGAATCCAGCCTTGGAGGGCGGTGACCTTCAAATCCGCATTCATTGGGTGCTCCTTCCTTCCTTCCTTCCTTCCTGACTAGTTCTTCAACACCTTGTGGTAAGTCTGTGTTGAATTTGATTGCTCTCAATACCCTGCAAACTTGCATCTCCACAATAATAAATTATAAATAATAATAATTTTGAAGCTGTAGTATATTGAGCCCGCCTTCATTTCCTGTCTAACTTTAAAGAGGAACTGCAGTCTGCTCACATAATTTGTAATAAAACCATCTTTGCCATTCTGAAGCTTCCCTCCAACCACTTTGCATATTATTTTATATATACTATACTGTGATTCTGTATTTGCCAGATATGCTGCAGAAATCTCCCTCCAGTGAGTCTGGCTGCAACCATTTTAACTGTGGGCAGCCGAAGCTGCTGCCTGTTCACTTCCTGGATTTACAGAGGCACACCTCCAGCTTTGCAGCTCTTATTGGCCCTCTTATGACTCATTCCCCTCCCTTCTTGGCAAATTCATGAGAACGAGAGCGAAAGCTGTGCATGATGTCATAAGCCTAGGCGTTTTTACCAGACAAGAAAGAGGAAGTGGGCTGTATAAGGTATTTACTGGCAGAAAAAAAAAGTTTTACTACCCAAAGTTAAAACAAGAAAGGCAGAAGATTTAATAGATGGAAAGATGAAAAAATGACTGAAGTTCCACTTTAAACACCATTCAGTTTTACGTCCCTGAAGTTCCGGTCCTCGCAGAAATTAGTTAATGGTGGACAGTGCAGTCTCCAGCCAGTCTGCTAGCTGAGAGACGGGAGGGTAGGAAGAAAAGAGAGAAGCTGAGGAGTGCCTTGCCATCCCAGGCTATTGTGTTTCTATTGTTGCACACAGTGTAGGGGAACACAACCCTAGTCCCTCTATGCCCCTGGAGTCCCACCTGCAGCCCTTTGGTATGTGATGTGTGGCCCTTGGACCTCAGCACTCTGTAGTTGGAACATTGATTAGACTAACAGCATTGATCTGCAATACTAATCTTTCTCCAACCCCCCCAAAGAGGTACTCTGATACTCCTAACTAAAATCTAGTGGATCCAATTGCCTTCGGAAGTCACTTAATTTAGTAAATAGAGTCCGCCTGTGTGTAATATAATCTCAGTATAAATACAGCTGTTCTACGAAGACCTCAAAGGTTTGTTAGAGAACCTTTGTATTCAGCCTCCATGAGTCTGTACTTTGTACAACCACCTTTCGCTGCAAGTCTTTTTGGGGGATGTTTCTACCAGATTTGCACATCTAGAAACATTTTTGCCCATTCTTTGCAAAATAGCTCAAGCTCTGTCAGATTGGATGGAGAACGTCCTTGAACAGCAATTTTCAAGTCTTGCCACAGATTCTCAATTGGATTTAGGTCTGGGCCATACTAATACATGAATATGCTTTGATCTAAACGATTCCCATTGTAGCTCTGGCTGTATGTTTAGGGTCGTTGTCCTGCTGGAAGGTGAACCTCGACCCCAGTCTCAAGTTTTTTTGCAGACTCCAAAAGGTTTTCTTCTAAGATTGCCCTGTATTTGGCTCCATCCATCTTCCAATGAACTCTGACCAGCTTCACTGTCCTCGCTGAACAAAAGAATCCACACAACATGATGCTGCCACCACCATGTTTCACGGTGGGGATGGTGTATGCAGTGTTAGTTTTCTGCCACATGTAGCGTTTTGCTTTTAGGTCACAAAGTTCAATTTTGGTCTCATCTGACCAGAGCACCTTCTTCCACATGTTTGCTGTGTCCTCCACATGTCTTCTCGCAAACTGCAAACATGACTTCTTATGACTTTCTTTCAACAATGGCTTTCTTTTTGCCCCTCTTCCATAAAGGCCAGATTTGTGGAGAGCACGACTAATAGTTATCCTGTGGACAGATTCTCCCACCTGAGCTGTGGATCTCTGCAGCTCATAGTTACATAGGTTGAAAAAAAGAGACAAGTCCATCTAGTTCAACCAAAAAAATAAATACAATCCCATATACACAATCCATCACCCACAGTTGATCCAAAACAAGTCGAAAAACCCCAGCATAGCAATTTGCTACAGCAGGGGAAAAAATTCCTTCCTGATCCCCCGAGAGGCAATCGGATTTTCCCCCGGATGCACTTTACCTATAAATGTCAGGACCCAGTTATATTATGTACATTTAGGAAAGAATTCAGGCCTTTATTAATGCAATCTACTGAGCTGGCCAGATACACCTCTGGAGGGAGTCTATTCCACATTTTCACAGCTCTTACTGTGAAGAAAGAAACCTTTCCGTATTTGGAGATGAAATCTTTTTCCTCTAGACTTAGAGTGCCCCCTTGTCCTCTGTGATGACCTTTTAAAGTGAATAACTCAGCACCAAGTTCACTACATGGACCACTTATTTATTTGTACATGTTGATCATATCCCCCCTTGATCTCCTCTTAAGTGGGAATACATTCAGTTCCTCTAATCTTTCCTCATAGCTGAGTTCCTCCATGCCTCTTATCAGTTTGGTTGCCCTTCTCTGCACTTTCTCCAGTTCCTGATATCCCTTTTGAGAACTGGTTCCCAAAACTAAACTGCATATTCCAGATGAGGTCTTACTAATGATTTGTACGGGGGGCAAAATTATCTCTCTCTCTCTGGAGTCCATATTTTTCTCTTAATACAAGAAAGGACTTTGCTCGCTTTGGAAACGGCAGCTTGGCATTGCAAGTTATTATTGAGCTTATGATCTACCAAAACCCACAGATCCTTCTCCACCATTTATTACTCCAGTTGTACTCCCCCTAGTATGTATGATGCATGCATATTTTTAGCCCCCAAGTGCAGAACTTTACATTTATCAATATTAAACCACATTTTCCACATAGTCGCCCAATTAGACATGCATTGAAGTCGGCTTGTAAATTGGAGACATCCTGTAAGGACGTTACTGCGCTGCATAGCTTAGTGTCATCCACAACAACAGAAATGTTAACTCCCCCAGAGTTACTTGGCTGCTTCTCTGATTAATGCTCTCTTTACTTGGCCTGTCAGTTTAGGTGGACGGCCATGTCTTGGTAGGTTTGCAGTTGTGCCATACTCTTTCCATTTTCGGATGATGGATTGAGCAATGCTCATCAGATGGCCAAAGCTTGGATATTTTTTTTATAACCTAAACTTCTCCATAACTTTTATCCCTGACCTGTCTGGTCGTCTGTTCCTTGGCCTTCATTATGCTATTTGTTTACTAAGTTTCTCTAACAGACCTCTGAGGTCTTCAAAGAACAGCTGAATTTATACTGAGATTAAATTACACACATGTGGACTCTATTTACAAATTGGGTGACTTCTGAAGGCAATTGCTTCCACTAGAGTTTAGTTAGGGGTATCAGAGTAAAGGGGGCTGAATACATATGCACGCCACACTTTTCACATATTTATTTGTAAAAAAAAAAAAAATTGAAACCATTTATCATTTTCCTTCCACTTCACAATTCTGTGCCACTTTGTGTTGGTCTATCACATAAAATCCCAATAAAATACATAATTATATTTTTGGCTGCAACATGACAAAATGTGGAAAATTTCAAGGGGGATGAATACTTTTTCAATGTATGATATATATATTAGCAGAAAGGACAGATGGAGCAAAACCAACATATTAGAGCAGTGATTCTCAACCAGGGTTCCTCCAGAGCTTGCTAGGGGTTCCTTCAGCATTGGGCAATTTCTGCCTCTCAGATAAGTTCCAACTGACACCATTGATCTTTTTAGCTATCTGTAAGGAAATAATTCTTCCCAATGACCACAAGTGTGAGAACCATTCCTCTCACTGACCATCACACTAATGTATCATGACTTGTAGATTTTAAATTTTTAGCAGGGGTTCCTCAAGACCGGAGAACTATTTCAAGGGTTCCTCTGTGTTGAAAAGGTTGAGAAAGGCTGTATTAGAGCATCTCCAGTAATAATTGTGGCAATCCTCATCAATAGTACTGGCCAAAATCATCCCATAAAATGGGCAAAGAAATTCAGATAGACACGAGAAACGCAAAAATGTATACAGACGTTCAACCAGACCCACCACCTGTATAACAAGCATAAGAGAGTCTCTCACATTACATGCTGCATGGTGTCCAATATACAAGATTTTTTGGTTTCTCTGTCCCTCTGGATTTCTGTGGCCATTGTATGGTGTTTTATGGGATAGTATTGGACTGTACTATTAATAAAGACTACCAGGATTTTGTATACTTCCAACCCTATTACCGGAGAAGCTCTAACATGTTGGTTTCGCTCCGTTTGCCCTTTCTCCTATATTTGATTGAGCCATATCTTAGGTTTGTAGGAGAGCATAGGTCCTGAGGAAGCAAGGTCCTGAGGAAGCAAAAACATGAAACAAATCAGTCTAATGCCATTTGGAATCGAAAATACTTGAGTATACTGCATGAGATATGGCACCCGTAAAAATTGTTTTGTACGCTTGTATCTTCTTAGGATGTTGACCACTTGTAGGACGTTATGTGACGTCCTCAATTTGCAGTGGCTATAGTTGGATGATCCCTGCAGCTACAGGCATCATCTCGGTATTAAAATTTGAAGCCAGAGATTCCCTGCCACGCAGAAGTGATATGAGTGGCTGAATAACGATCACTTCCATGGGCATTGGGGCTCCCTCCTCTTAGTTGGAAGGTCTGTTTGGCTGCTATAATCATATGCTTGCCCCAGTGAGAGGAACATTGCACCCCCTTCTGTGACATTCCTCCATCTCTGCTGCACCCTTGACTGGTAGATGAAATATTACCTGCAGTCAACAAGACGGGATGCCAGAGATTTCCTTTTAACCTCTGTGACTGCTTCCAGGAGAAGCAGTAAACTAGATACATGAACAGGGGTATGAGAATTTCAGTAAGACCCGACCGCAAAGGTGTACCCCTAAATGAGACGTGATTTTTTTAAAATTTTTTGCCAGTTCTAAAAATTCATCATGGTTGTAGATTTTAATAGGTCATTTTTATTATGAGTTTACCAATTGACTTGCTTGACAATTGTGTACAGTAGCTTAAAAATAAGATTATAACGTCCAACTTCGAGTGCCTATACAGGTAGCAGAGCCCACTTACGTAATAAGACGGTTACCCCGTGTACATATAAATTATAGAGAGTTTTTTAAAAATCTTAATCAACGTTGACCTTCATTACGACAAGCTGAACACAATCAGGTATGTCTACAAATACCAAATAAGGCGATGGATTTCTTTTATGGGAAAATGCGAAATCTTTTGGTGCCAAATGAATTTGTATTCTGTTTCAAGAATTTGCGTTTACACGATTTTCGGATGTAAATAAAGCATGTCTTGACACAAAAACCGAAACGTGTTTTGGCTTCTTTGTATGATGATGCAATAACCTTGTTTGAAGGACCACTCTGTCTACCTTCTGCTTATGTTGGAAGTTGTAGGTCTGCCTTTTGAAGTCTAACTTTTCTGAGGGACCAGAATAACGTGTAATGAGTGGGAGTTATGAGGCTCCTGTTCCAGGGGTGAGGATCCATGCTATTGTGTGATGAGGTTCCTTTGGGGAGATGTCCCCTGATTTCCTGTTCAGCAGCTAGTAAGGAGGTACCTCCTGTTGGCATGTGAAGATCACACAGACCCAGTACTGTATCTTTAAAGAGGAAGTAAACCCTGATGAGTTTACTTCCTCTTTCATTCCCTGCAAAGGCAAAGCATAATGGACTACTATGCATCGCATAGTAGTCCATTATGTGTCACTTACCTGACACAGGAGCCAGCAAAGTCACCGCTGTCCCCTGTAGTCCGGCGCATCCATCTTCTTGGTGGGGTCTCGCAGCTCCGCCGCTGTCATTCGGCGAAGCCACGATGACGTCACTCCCGCGCATGCGTGCGGGAGCCGACGCGCACGGCAGCTCCGTCGTTGAGAATGCCGCGCTCAGTGCGCCTGCACGCTGCTGTCTACGGCGCATGCGCCATAGACAGCGGTGCCTGTCTTCGGGCAAATATCTAAACCGTATAGGTTTAGGAGATATTTCTTGGACCTACAGGTAAGCCTTAATCTAGGCTTACTTGTAGGTCAAAGTGTGTTGTAAGGGTTTACAACCACTTTAAGAGAGAAAACAAAAAGCTGCCAACCCAGTAATTGGCTGAAGATGATCCGCAACTCCATAAAATATCTAAATGTATTCATGCTCCATAAAAGAGAAAAAGGTACAGCAAAGTTTAACGCATTTCACCCATAATGGCCTTGTTCACCTAATAATGAACATGGCCATTAGTGCTAATAAAAAAAAAAAAAAAAAAACTGGTGTACTGTTTTTATTTTTGACAATTTTTTTTTGGTGAATGAGTAGGAGTACAATGTACCCCATACTCATTCACATGGGGGGTAATCTGGAACCCCCTTGTTAAAGGGGGCTTTCAGATTCTGATAAGCCCCCTACCCGCAGATCCCCACCACCCAGGGTTGCCCCCATCAACATGGGGAAAAGGTGCTTGGGGGGGGGGGGGGGGAGACGCAGAGCTTGTTGCCGTCTTTTCCTGGCCTGCCAGGCTGCCTGCTGGGATAAGGGTCTGGTATGGATTTTGGGGGGGACCCCACGCCAGTTTAAAGAAAAAAAATTGGTATTGAGTTCCCCTTAAAATCCATACCAGACCTAAAGGGCCTGGTATGGATTCGGGGGACCCCCACGCCAGTTTTTTTACATTTTCTATTGCAGGCAATGCTTTTCTTTTTTCATTCAGCTGTAACAGGTAAGCCCGCTGACAGCTGATGACTCGTCCATTGTTAAGGACATGGCAACCAGCTTCCCGCCCCCGCTCCTTTACAACCTATTGACTGTGCGCTTAGCAGGATATCTAGTTTGCTGATCCTCTTCTCTCTTCAGTCCCCGCTCACCTCCAGCTATATTGCTCCCATGCTGCTCACCATGTGACACATCTACTAGTTTATCCTGCTCCGGTCCCCCAGCTCTGCTGATCCTCTGCCGCTCCGCCCTCTCTGATTCCCGCTCACATTTTGCTATAGTGTTCCCATGTTGCAGTCCACATGTGCCATCTGCTAGTGGCTCTGCTCCACTCTGGACACCGCTCACCTTCCTGCTGCTCCACGCTGCACACCAGATGTGACGTCTGCACCAGAAACTTCCAGAATATATACACCTGAACCGGAAGTGACTGCTGACCATGTCTTTTAGGTTTGCTTGTTGGTTTCCCAGTGCATCTTGGGATATCTCATAACTGCAATACCTCCAAAATAAAGCGAAGCTAACGCTGAATTAAAAGCCTCTCAAAATCTTTAGCTGCTGTTAGCGAGCTTTGTCATAGACTTCTATGGAGGCTTTGGAGACACTTTGAAGCACCAAGAAAGCGACATGTTATTTCTGACGCAAAGCAAATACGTGTGATCAGGACTGTATGGTTACATAGTTGGTACGGTTGAATAAAGACAACAGTCCATTCAGTTCAACCTGTGTAAGTGTGTGTAGAAAAATCATTTCCTATATCCCTGTATATTGTTTTTGCTAAGATGCATGTCGAAGAGTCTTTTAAAACTACCCGTACTGCCTGCCGACACCACCGATTGTGGAAGAGAGTTCCACATCCTAGCCGTCCTGAAAGTGAAAAACCCCCTATCCATTTTGTTTAGTGACAGGAGCTTTGATTGCCATTCAGAGTGCTTTAACCCCTTCAATACCGTGCACTTTCACCCCCTTCCTGTCCAGGGCAGTTTCAGCACTGTCACATTTTGACAATTGCGCGGTCATACAACACTGTACCCAAAGTAATGTTTTATCATTTAAATAATAAACACAAATAGAGCTTTCTTTTGGTGGTATTTAATCATCACTGTTTTTTTTTTGCTAAATAAACTAAAAAAAAAAAAACAGAAAATTTAGAAAATGTTTCTGTTTCTGTTATAGAGATACAGGAGAGGGTGGGGACAAGGGGACAGTGGCTGATGCTGACCCCATAAAATTCCCATCCTAAGAAAAGCAGAACTATCTCAGTACTGATAAAAACAACATACATGTTTTGTAGAAAAGGGGGTTTATTACATATAGAAAAATATATAGTATACATTTTACCCCTTTCTTGACTAGAGCACTTTTTGCGATTTGGCACTGCGACGCTTTAACTGACAATTTTGCGGTCGTGCGACGTGGCTCCCAAAGAAAACTGACGTCCTTTTTTTCCCACAAATAGAGCTTTCTTTTGGAGGTATTTGATCACCTGCAGTTTTTTATTTTTTGCACTATAAACAAAAAAATAATGTGTTTTTTTCAAAATTGTCACTCTATTTTTTACTTTTTGCTATAATAAATGTCCCCAAAAAATATATAAAATTTTTTTTTCCCCTCAGTTTAGGCTGATATGTATTCTACTACATATTTTTGGTAAATAAATCGCAATAAGCGTTTATTGATTGGTTTGTGCAAAAGTTATAGCGTGTACAAAATAGGGGATAGTTTTATGGCATTGTTATTGATAATTTTTTTTTTTTACTGGTAATGGCGGTGATTTTTATCCTGACTGCAACATTATGGCGGACACATCGGACAATTTTGACACATTTTTGGGACCATTGGCATTAATACAGCGATCGATGCTAAAAAATTGCATTGATTACTGTAAAAATGTCACTGGCAGTGAAGGGGTTAACCACAAGGTGGTGCTGTAAGTGTGTCCTAGGGAGTGATTCTAACTGGGGAGGAGGGGCTGTGTGTGACACGTCAGTGATCAGTGCTCCCGATTACAGGGAGAGCTGATCAGTGACAGTGTCATTAGGCAGAACGGGGAGATGCTTGTTTACATTGGCTTCTCCCTGTTCTTCCTCACTGTGAGACAATGGCGGGTATCCCCATGGACATCAAGTCCTCAGGACCCGCGATCATGGCCACGGAGCTTCCAGCAGACAAGGGGGGTTGTGCGGAGATCTCTAAATGAAAGGCATTATACAGGTGAGTGACCTAATAAGTTGGCTAGTTTTAAGATAAGGAGAAGAATGCGAATCACGTAATAAAAGGGCAGAAGAAAGAGGGGCAGAAAGGAAGAAAAAGGGAGGGGGTGGGAAGAGAAGGGCAAAAGGGGAGAATGAAAGGAGAGGAAGAGAGAGGGAAGGGGAAAGGAAGGTATAGGGGAGAAGAAAAAAGGTGGGGGAAGAGGGGAAAGAAGACGAGGGAGGTAGGTTAGGGGGAAGAGGAGGGGAAAAGGGGGTGGAAAGGAGTCGGGCGGCAAAGGAGAGGGATTCCTGATTCCTTTTCACCCCCTTTACCTCTCCTCTTCCCCCTAACCTACTTCCTTTGTTGTTTTTCCCCTCTCTCCCCCCTTTTCCCTTGCCCCTATCCCTTCTTCTTCCACCCTCCCTTCCCTCCCATTCCTTCCCTTGCCTCCCATTCCCTCCCTTCCTCTTCTCCTCCCCCCTTACCTCTTTTTTCCTCTCCTTTCATTCCCCCCTTTTCCCCTTGTCTTCCCTTACCCCTTTCTTCATTTCTACCCCCTTTCTTTTGCCTTATTACGTGATTCACATTCTTCTCCTTATCTTGAAACTAGCCAACTTATTAGGCCCCTCACCTGTATATGCCTTTCATTTAGAGATCTCTGCACAACCCCCCTTGTCAGCCACGGGGGGTGACGACTTGGGCGCCTGGATGCCGCACATGACCACCTATTCATTGGCTAAGCTATTTCATCATTATTATTATCTTTTCATATTCACTGTTATTACGATCATTGAACCTTATTATGTTTGTGTTTTATTGTATTATTTGTTTCATAGATTGATCCTCCTGAGGAAGAGGTAATACCGCGAAACTTGTCAAGACCCAGACCATTCTATATCTTGTAACAACAGATATCCCTTGGGGGAATCATGAGTTTCTGTTTTTTTTTCAATTTTAAAATGTATACTATATATTTTTCTATATGTAATAACCTCCCCTTTTTCTACAAAACATGTATGTTGTTTTTTATCAGTACTGAGATAGTCCAGCTTTTCTTAGGATGGGTATTTTATGGGGTCAGCATCAGCCACTGTCCCCACCCTCTCCTGTTTCTCTATACTAATTTGGATGATGGTACTAAGGCTAGTTATCCTTGATCACGTGAGGCTATACTAGAAATATTTGTTTCTGTTATAAAAGTTTGCAAATAAATAATCTTTCTTCATAAATTTAGGCCAAAATTTGTTCTGCTACAGTGCCTTGCGAAAGTATACGGCCCCCTTGAACTTTTCAACCTTTTGCCGCATTTCAGGCTTCAAACATAAAGATATAAAATTTTAATTTTTTGTGAAGAATCACCAACAAGTGGGACACAATTGTGAAGTGGAACGAAATCTATTGGATATTTTAAACTTTTTTAGAAAATAAAAAACTGAAAAGTGGTGCGTGCAAAATTATGCGGCCCCTTTACTTTCAGTGCAACAAACTCACTCCAGAAGTTCAGCGAGGATCTCTGAATGATCCAATGTTGTCCTAAATGACTGATGGTGATAAATAGAATCCACCTGTGTGTAATCAAGTCTCTGTATAAATGCACCTGCTCTGTGATAGTCTCAGGGTTCTGTTGAAAGCGCAGAGAGCATCATGAAGACCAAGGAACACACCAGGCAGGTCCGTAATACTGTTGTGGAGAAGTTTAAAGCTGGATTTGGATACAAAAAGATTTCATGAGCTTTAAACATCCCAAGGAGCACAGACAAACGATCATTTTGAAATGGAAGGAGTATCAGACCACTGCAAATCTACCAAGACCTGGCCGTCCCTCTAAACTTTCAGCTCAGACAAGGAGAAGACTGATCAGAGATGCAGCCAAGAGGCCCATGATCACTCTGGATGAACTGCAGAGAACTACAGCTGAGGTGGGAGAGTCTGTCCATAGGACAACAATCAGTCGTACACTGCACAAATCTGGCCTTTATGGAAGAGTGGCAAGAAGAAAGCCATTTCTCAAAGATATCCATAAAAAGTCTTGTCTAAAGTTTGCCACAAGCCACCTGGGAGACACACCAAACATGTGGAAGAAGGTGCTCTGGTCAGATGAAACCAAAATCCAACTTTTTGCCCACAATGCAAAACGATATGTTTGGCGTAAAAGCAACACAGCTCATCACCCTCAACACACCATCCCCACTGTCAAACATGGTGGTGGCAGCATCATGGTTTGGGCCTGCTTTTCTTCAGCAGGGACAGGGAAGATGGTTAAAATTGAGGGGAAGATGGATGCAGCCAAATACAGGACCATTCTGAATGAAAACCTGTTGGAGTCTGCAAAAGACCTGAAACTGGGACGGAGATTTATCTTCCAAGAAGACAATGATCCCAAACATACAGCAAAATCTACAAAGGAATGGTTCACAAATAAACGTATCCAGGTGTTAGAATGGCCAAGTCAAAGTCCAGACCTGAATCCAATCGAGAATCTGTGGAAAGAGCTGAAAACTGCTGTTCACAAACGCTCTCCATCCAACCTCACTGAGCTCGATCTGTTTTGCAAGGAAGAATGGGCAAGAATTTCAGTCTCTCGATGTGCAAAACTGATAGACATACCCCAAGCGACTTGCAGCTGTAATCGCAGCAAAAGGTGACTCTACAAAGTATTAACGCAAGGGGGCCGAATAATTTTGCACGCCCCACTTTTCATTTTTTTATTAGTTAAAAAAGTTTCAAAAATCCAATAGATTTCGTTCCACTTCACAATTGTGTCCCACTTGTTCAAAAAAAATAAAAATTTTATATCTTTATGTTTGAAGCCTGAAATGTGGCAAAAGGTTGAAAAGTTCAAGGGGGCCGAATACTTTCGCAAGGCACTGTACATTCCTTTGGTGAAAATAACCCAAATCAGTGTATATTATTTAGTCTCTAATTTTTAGATTCCACAAACTATGGTATATGTCTGAAAATGTATCATTCCTGATGTACTGATGGATCTCATTACTTGTTGCCCAAATAATGTCACAACATTAGTAATATCCCCCAAATGACCCCGTTTTGGAAAGCAGACAATCCATGGTATTTAGTAAGAGGAATGGCAAGTTTTTTGAAGTTGTAATTTTTTGTCATAATTTTTTTGAAAAATGAAGAAAAAAATAAATATTCTTACATATTGTCATCAGTGCAGTACAGCTCTCTCATATAACGGGTGTGGCGGTGATCAGGGACACTGGTGACAGTACAAAAAAAAAAGTTTACATTTTTATTATATTTTTTCTTTTCTTTCGTTTTTTTTCTTTTTAAAAAAACAAAACAAAAACAATTTGACATGAGCAATATAATGGCACCATAGTAATATTGTACTACTCTGGGGAAGAGATCGGTTTTTATTTATTTTTGCACATTATGTTTGCGTATAGCAATGAATTTCATTGCTATTTGCAAGCATTTCATTGAATGAAATTGATTCATCCAGTTTGTTTAGTTGGGATTAGATGTGATTGGCCACAGCTGATCACATGGCACAGATGGGCTGAGATTGGCCCAGTCTGTACCATGTGATCACTGTGACCAATCATAGCTAGCAACACAATTGTACACAAAAGGAAGCCATCCATTGCTTACAACTGCCATGTGACCTGCTGTGATTGGTTAAAGTGGTCACATGATACCAGCTGATCAGTTATCGGCTGTGTCCAGTGGATGCAGTCGGTGACAGATAACGGCGCTGAGCAGCCCCATCCAGGAGGACATCATATGACGTCCATCCGGGTTAGGGTTGCCACCTCATCCCTTTAAAACCGAACACATATTAATTGCACAGTTACTGTAGCTGATTAAGGTGATAATTAAACTCACTTGGGGCCTTATCTGCATGAAATTAGACTCAGAACCTGTGTAATTCATATGTGTTCGGGTTTAAAGGGATGAGGTGGCAACTCTAATCCGGATTAACAATGGGCTGGCCCCCAAGTGTAAACGAGTCCTAAGTGTAGTTTCAGTCTAGAACAGGGGTCTCCATACTTTCTAAACAAAGGACCAGTTTACCACTCTTCAGGCTTTAGGGGGGCCAGATTGTGCTCATTGGGAGAAGCAATTGTCCTAGCATCAGTGGAAGTATACAGTGCATCTTTGGTGTCAGTGGGAGGAATAATGCCCATCACTAGTATCAGTGGCAGGAATAATGCCCCATGGTGTCTATGGAAGGAATAATACCCCATCAATGGTGTCAGTGGAAGGAATAGTGCTCCATCATTGGTATCAGTGGAAGGAATAGTGCTCCATCATCGGTATCAGAAGCAGGAATAGTGCCCATCACTGGTGTCAGTGGAAGGAATAGTGACCCATCTTTGTTATCAGTGGGAGGAATAGTGCCCCATCATTGTTATCAGTGGAAGAAATAGTGCCACATTATCGTCATCAGTGGGAGGAATAGTGCCCCATCATTGGTATCAGTGGGAGAAATAGTGCCCCATCATTGTTATCAGCGGGAAAAATAGTGCTCCATCATTGGTGTCAGTGGAAGGAATAGTGCCTATCATTGGTGTCAGTGGAAGGAATAGTGCCTATCATTGGTGTCAGTGGAAGGAATAGTGTCCCATCATAGGTACCATTGGCAGGAATAGTGCTCCATCATTGGTGTCAGTGTAAGGAATAGTGCCTATCATTGGTGTCAGTGGAAGGAATAGTGTCCCATCATAGGTACCATTGGCAGGAATAGTGCTCCATCATTGCTGTCAGTTGGATAAAATAGTGTCCCATCATTGGTGTCAGTGGGAGAAATAGTTCTCCATTGTTGTCACTAGCAGGAATTATTCCCCATTGTTGGTGTCAGTGGAAGGAATAGTGCCTATCATTGGTGTCAGTGGAAGGAATAGTGTCCCATCATAGGTACCATTGGCAGGAATAGTGCTCCATCATTGGTGTCAGTGTAAGGAATAGTGCCTATCATTGGTGTCAGTGGAAGGAATAGTGTCCCATCATAGGTACCATTGGCAGGAATAGTGCTCCATCATTGCTGTCAGTTGGATAAAATAGTGTCCCATCATTGGTGTCAGTGGGAGAAATAGTTCTCCATTGTTGTCACTAGCAGGAATTATTCCCCATTGTTGGTGTCGGTGGGAGGAATAGTGCCTTGTATCAGTGGGAAGAATAGTGCTCCAAGGCCCGGGTAAAGGTGAGCAAAGGGCCACATCTGGCCCTGAGCCACAGTTTGGAGGCCACTGGTAGAACGTCAGTTGCAAAGGAGACTTTAGGATGTGGCTAAAGTCACAGTTTGGAGATCACTGGTCTAGAACGTTAGTTGCAATGGAGGAGACTTTAGGATTTGGCGCAAGTCACAGATCCTCCTTTCTATTTGTGTGTAGCAAACAGGATTTGTTCTGACCTAACTTTACCCACCCTCCCTCTCCACAGATGCTCACTTACCTTAATCTAATGACAGTGGCACCCAGTGTTTGCTTACATCCATTGGCATCACCTGCATGCTACAGCCCCATAGACTCCTAGAAATCGATGGGGCTTCAATGCACAGGCATGGCCAGGACAGTAAGACTTGTGCTACTGGATGTAAACAAATGTCAGAGGTCATTGGATTGAGGTAAGGGAGGGAGAGGGTTAGGTTAGGCCAGGGCAAAGGGGGAAGAAAAGGAAAAGGACACTTCCAGATACTACTGAGTTTTTCATGGGGAGGATCCACCAATATTTTGCTGTGGGACCTTATGACTTGTAGTTCCATCCTGGTGGCCTGCCTCAACAACCTGCTCAATCTGCATTCAATCAGGCAGACTCTTTACCTACATAGTTTGTAGATCTATGGACAATGTCTAATCACAATGTGATAGGTAAGGTCAAACATGGTGGCCTCACATTCAGCGTTGTGTTTTTGCTCAAAGGTCAAAGCTGAGATGTAAAGACCATCTATAGTAGTTCTGTAACTTTGGTCAAGCCCCTTTGTTTGCAAAACTGACTTTTAGCTCCTGTTCCACAATCCAGCACCCCCATCCTCCTTACAAAAGACAACCAATAAAAAGAAACCAACAACTTGGTCATTCGAGTTAAACACTTTCCCCATCAGTATTGTCATCTGGACTCATTTCTTCATGTGTATTCAGATTAATCTCCTGCCGACCACTCACAGTAACTATACTGCGAGTGGACAGCAGGTGTAGGCTCTGAAACAATCATGTACGTCACCGGCTTACTTCTGGGTTCGTGCCCCCTGTTGACCTGTACTGTGATTGGACAAAGCAGGAGGTTGGCAGCAGATTTCAGCCAATGATTTCCGCTGAAACCTGCTGATCAACTGTGTCCAATTACACACAGAGCTCTGTGTTTACAAACACACAGAACTCCGTGTGCAGAGAACAACGATCTGGCTGTTTCTTCTCCCTGAAAAGCAGGAAGAAAAAAACAGATAGATCAGTAAGAAAAAGCAGCACACATTACACATTGTTAGGCACATGTTTAATGCCTTGATTGCCCCTAGATGTTAACCCCTTCCCTGCCAGTGTCATTAGTAAATTGTCAGTGTACAGTATTATCACTGATCACTGTATTAGTATCTCAAGCGATGTCAGTGTCAGTTAGTGACCCTCCCAGCCAGTGTCTGTTAGCGTCAGATTGGCTGCCACACTATCCCAGTCCCACTATAAGTCGCTGGTCACCAGTACAGTATAACATCTATAGCTGGTTAAATTCCAGTGTGCATACCATAGTTTGTAGATGATAAAAAAACTTTCACACAAAACCAATTAACGACTTGCCCACCAGGCTTTTTTCTGGCAATTTTTGTTTACAAGTTTAAATTTGTATTTTTTTGCTAGAAAATTGCTTATAACCCCAAAACATTATACATTTTTTTTTTTAGCAGAGACCCTAGGGAATAAAATGGCGATCGTTGCAATTTTTTATTTCACACGCTATTTGGGCAGCAGTTTTTGCATTTTCTTTTGGAAAAAATACACTTTATGGAATTCAAAAATATATATATATTTACCCCAATTTTTAATGTGAAAGATGTTACGCCGAGTAAATAGATAACCAACATGTCACGCTTTAAAATTACGCCCACTCATAGAAAACAGCGACACTTAAAACTCTCCATAGACGATGTTTTAAAATGTGTTATAGATTATCAGTTTAGAGTTACAGAGGAGGTCTAGCAATAGAATTATTGCTCTCATTCTAATGTTCACGGCCATACCTCACATGTGTGGTTAAAATACTGTTGATATATGCGTGTGCCACTTGCCTATGCGTTTGCTTCTGTGCATGAGCACGGAGGATGGGGGCACTTTAAAATATTATTATTATTTATTTTATTTCTTTTTTTTTTACACTGTCTCTTTTGATCTTTTGGTTTTTTTTATCACTTTTATTCCTATTACAAGGTATGCAAACATCCCTTGTAATAGAAATAAGGATCACAGGTCCTCTTTATGGAGAGATCTTGGGTCAAAAAAGACCCTAAAACTCTTCTTTACCTTAACCTCTAGAGATCCGCGCTATAGCCGAATGATGGCTACAGCGTGGACCTGCTTTGCCGTCTATTGACCTCGTCCTGTGCACGAGCGGCCTGCCCGCCCCCTGAGGGGCACACGCGGCGCGCTCTGTGATCAGCGATTCTATGAGACTCGCCTGATCACAGATCGGAGCAAGGGGTCGATCCCGACCCCTTACCCCATGATCAGCTGTCAGCCAATGACAGTTGATCATGTGATCACAACAGAGCTGGTAATCGGCTACTTTTCCTCCTCACGCTGACAGCGCGAGGAGAAAAAAAAAGCCGATCACAGCCAGCTCATCAGTGCCCACCTGCCCCCTGCCAGTGCCACCTAAATATGGAAAAAAGTGCCACCCATTAGTGCCACCCATTAGTGCCCATAGTGCCACCCATCAGTGCCCACAGTGCCACCTATCAGTGCCCACAATCTGCCTCAATAACAGTGCTGCACCTCAGTACCACATATCCGTGCCCATCAGTGTCACCTACCAGTGCCCATCAGTCCCATCTATCAGTGGTACCTATCAGTGCCCATTGGTGCCACCCATCCGTGCCACTCATCAGTGCCATCTTATCTGTGCCCATCTTTGCCCATCAGTCCCGCCTTATCTGTGCCCATCAGTACTGCCTTATCGGTGCCACCTTATCTGTGCCTATTAGTGCCGCCTTAACTGTGCCTATCAGTGCAGCCTATCAGTGCCCACCAGTGCCGCCTCATCAGCGCATTTCAATGAAGGAGAAAAATTACCTGTTTGCAAAATTTTATAACAAACTATTAAACATGATTTATTTATTTTTATTTTGCATTTTTTTTTGTTTGTTTAACAAAAAGTAAAACTCCCAGCTGTAATTAAATACCACCAAAAGAAAGCTCTATTTGTGGGAAAAAAATGATAAAAATGTCATTTGGGTACGGTGTTGTATGACTGCGCAATTGTCATTCAAAGTGCATCAGCGCTGAAAGCTGAAAATTGGTCTAGGCAGGAGGGGGGTTTAAGTGCCCAGTAAGCAAGTGGTTAAAGTGTAACTAAAGGCAAAACTTTTTTTTTTAGTTTTGGATGGAGTGGCGATGGATTAGAACCCCCTGTCAGTTTTTATTGCAGTCTGTGTCCCCCGTTAAGGAGATTCCCCTCTCTATTTGTCCTGTATACATACCATTATCATTGAAAGTCAAAGTAAAAGAAAATCCCAAATTTTGGGTTGTCCCCAGAAAAGTAATAGAGGGGAAATCTTCCAATGGGGACACTAGTTCTGGTGACCTGGGGTCCCCAAGGAATTCCCTTAATTTGCAGTGATTTCCACTCACTTTCTGTTTGGCTATGGGACAGGAAGTGAAGGGAAATCTCTGCAATGGGACACAGATGGCGAAAAAAAAAAAATCTGACGGGGTTATAAGCCTCCCCTTACTTTATCCTATACTTTAAAAGCAAAATAAAAAATCTTTCACTTAAAAAATAAATAAAATTCTTCCAACCTGGTCTGGAAGTGATGTCATGACGTGGCTCCGGTCCTCCAAGGCCATAGAGGCGATCAAAAAGTGTTAACACTCTGGTCGCCTATGGGAGCAGACGGCTGCACCGCCGGATCGTTTCTCGGGTGGACCGGCGGAAACTCATGAGCCGCTCGGACCAGTTTCATGAGAATCCCGGTGTTCTGTCAAAAGAAACAACCCATCAAAATTTCCAATTACGTCACTTCTAGTGGCTCTTCAGCCGCAGTAATGGGAGATTTCGGCGACTTGGCTATTTTCACAGAACACCGGCAGCGTATACACTACGGTACACGACGAGTTGGCTGTTTTTACAGAACACTGGTTAAGGAGAAAAAACAGTTGTCGCCGCCTTGGAGGCGGCCATGTTCTTGGTTACTAGCGGGCGGAGTAACAATGTCCACTTATATTGTGTACTGTAGAGTATACGCTGCTGGTAATGGGGTTATGGCTGATATCTTCAGCCATAATCCAGGTAAACCACTTGCAAACGGCAACATACATACAGTTGTGCTCATAAGTTTACATACCCTGGCAGAATTTATGATTTTTTGGCCATTTTTCAGAGAATATGAATGATAACACAAAAACTTCTCTTTCTTTCATGGTTAGTGTTTGGCTGAAGCCATTTATTATCAGTCAACTGTGTTTACTCTTTTTAAATCATAATCACAACAAAAACTACCCAAATGCCCCCTTTAACATCAATGACTGCTTTGAGTCTTTTGTGGATGAGGCTCTTTATCTTCTCAGATGGTAAAGCTGGCAAAAAGCCTCCAGTTTCTGTAAATTCTTGGGCTGTTTTGCATGAACTGCACATTTGAGATCTCCCCAGAGTGGCTCAATGATATTGAGGTCAGGAGACTGAGATGGCCACTCCAGAACCTTCACTTTATTCTGCTGTAGCCAATGACAGGTCGACTTGGCCTTGTGTTTTGGATCATTGTCATGTTGGAATGTCCAAATACGTCCCATGCGCAGCTTCCTGGCTGATGAATGCAAATGTTCCTCCAGTATTTATTGATAACATACTGCATTCATCTTACCAACAATTTTGACCAAATTCCCTGTGCCTTTGTAGCTCATACATCCCCAAAACATCAGCGATCCACCTCCGTGTTTCTCAGTAGGAATGGTGTACCTTTCATCATAGGCCTTGTTGACTCCTCTCCAAATGCAGCGTTTATGGTTGTTGCTAAAAAGCTCAATTTTGGTCTCATCACTCCAAGTGACTTTGTGCCAGAAGGTTTGAGGCTTGTCTCTGTGCTGTTTGGCGTTTTGTAAGCGGAATACTTTGTGGCATTTGCGTAGTAATGGCTTTCTTCTTGGGACTCGACCATGCAGCTCATCTTTCTTCCAGTGCCTCCTTATTGTGCATCTTGAAACCCACACCACATGTTTTCAGAGAGTCCTGTATTTTGCCTGAAGTTATTTGTGGGTTTTTCTTTGCATCCCGAACAATTTTACTGGCAGTTGTGGTTGAAATTTTTGTTGGTTTACCTGACCGTGGTTTGGTTTCAACAGAACCCCTCATTTTCCACTTCTTGATTAGAGTTTGAACACTGCTGATTGGAATTCTCAATTCCTTGGATATCCTTTTATATCTCTTTCCTGTTTTATAAAGTTCAACTACCTTTTCCTGCAGATCCCTTTCCCATGACTCAGAATCCAGAAACGTCAGTGCAGCACTGGATGAAAGATGCAAAGTGCCGGCCAAGATTCCAGAAACTCATTGACTTTTTATAGACACGCACTAATTACAAGCAAACAGATTGCAGGTGAGGATGGTTACCTTTAATAGCCATTCAAACCCCTTTGTGTGAACTTCTGTGCATGTTATCAGGCCAAAATCACCAGGGTATGTAAACTTTTTATCGGGGTCATTTGGGTAGTTTCTGTTATTATGATTTAAAAAGAGTAAACACAGTTGATTCATAATAAATGGCTTCAGCCAAACACTAACCATGAGTGAAAGAAAAGTTTTTGTGTTATCATTCATATTCTCTGAAAAATATAAAAATAAATTCTGCCAGGGTATGTAAACTTATGAGCACAACTGTATATACGCATTGCGGTTGGCAAGTGGTTAATATATACATATTGGGATTTTTTTTTACCTACCGTGAGGGAAAAGAATATTTGATCCCCTGCTGATTTTGTACGTTTGCCCACTGACAACGAAATGATCAGTCTAAAATTTTAATGGTAGGTTTATTTCAACAGTGAGAGACAGAACAACAACAAAATATCCAGAAAAATGCATTTCAAAAAAGTTATAAATTGATTTGCATTATAATGAGTGAAATAAATATTTGATCCCCTATCAATCAGCAAGATTTCTGGCTCCCAGGTTTTTTTCTATACAGGTTACGAGCTGAGATTAGGAGCACTCTCCTAAAAGGAGTGCTACCTTGTTACCTATAAAAGACACCTATTCACAGATGCAATCAATCTATCAGATTCCAATCTCTCCACCATGGCCAAGACCAAAGAGCTGTCCAAGGATATCGGGGACAAGATTTTAGACCTACACAAGGCTGGAATGGGCTACAAGACCATCGCCAAACAGCTTGGTGAGAGGGTGACAACAGATGGTGCGATTATTCGTAAAATGGAAGAAACACAAAATAACCGTCAATCAAGCTCGGTCTGAGGCTCTATGCAAGATCTCACCTTGTGGTGTTTCAATGATAATGACAACGGTGAGGAATCAGCCCAGAACTACACGGGAGAATCTTTTCAATGATCTTAAGGCAGCTGGGGTCACTAAGAAAACAATTGGTAACACAATACGCCACGAAGGACCGAAATCCTGCAGTGCCCGCAAGGTCTCCCTGCTCAAGAAAGCACATGTACAGACCCGTATGAAGTTTGCTAATGAACATCTGAATGATTCAGAGGAAAACTGTGTGAAAGTGTTGTGGTCAGATGAGACCAAAATTGAGCTCTTTGGTATCAACTCAACTTGCCGTGTTTGGAGGAGGAGGAGGAATGCTGCCTATGACCCCAAGAACATCATCCCCACCATCAAACATGGAGGTGGAGACATTATGCTTTGGGAGTGTTTTTCTGCTAAGGGGACAGGACAAATTCACCGCATCAAAGAGACGATGGACGGGGCCATGTACCATCAAATCTCCTTCCCTTAGCCAGGGCATTGAAAATGGGTGGTGAATGGATATTCCAGCATGGCAATAACCCCAAAAAACACACGGCCAAGGCAACAAAGGAGTGGCGCAAGAAGAAGCGCATTAAGGTCCTAGGCCTAGCCATGGACATTTTTAACCACTTCAGCCCCGGACCAATTAACAGCCTAAGGACCAGAGGTCTTTTTACAATTTCGCACTGCACTGCTTTAACTGGTAATTGTGCGGTCATGCAATGTTGTACCCAAACGAAATTTGCGTCCTTTTCTTCCCACAAATAGAGCTTTTTTTTAATGGTATTTTATTGCCTCTGCGATTTTTATTTTTTGCGATATAAATGGAAAAAGACCGAAAATTTGGAGAAAAAAAATGATATTTTCTACTTTTTGTTATAAGAAAAATCAAATAAACTCAATTTTAGTCATACATTTAGGGCAAAATTTATTCAGCCACATGTCTTTAAAAATGTCAATAAGCGTATATTTATTGGTTTGCGCAAAAGTTATAGCGTCTACAAACTAGAGTACATTTTCTGGAATTTACACAGCTTTTAATTTACGACTGCCTATCTCATTTCTTGAGGTGCTAAAATGGCAGGGCAGTACAAACCCCCCCCAAATGACCCCATTTTGGAAAGTAGACACCCCAAGGAAGTTGTGGAGAGGCATGTTGAGCCCATTGAATATTTTTTCTTTTTTTTGTCCCAAGTGATTGAATAATGACACAAAAAAAAAAAAAAAAAAAAAAAAAAAAGTTTACAAAAAGTTGTCACTAAATGATATATTGCTCACACATGCCATAGTTATATGTGGAATTGCACCCCAAAATATATTCTGCTGCTTCTCCTGAGTACGGGGATATCACATATGTGGGACTTTTTGGGAGTCTAGCTGTGTACAGCACCCCGAAAACCAATCACTGCCTTCAGGATTTCTAAGGGTGCAAATTTTTGATTTCACTCCTCACTACCTATCACAGTTTCGAAGGCCATAAAATACCAAAATAGCACAAAACCCCCCCAAATTACCCCATTTTTGAAAGTAGACACCCCAAGCTATTTACTGAGAGGCATGTTGAGTCCATGAAATATTTTATATTTTGCCACAAGTTGCAGGAATTTTACAATTTTTTTTTTTTTTGCACAAAGTTGTCACTAAATGATATATTGCTCACACATGCTATGGGCATAAGTCAAATTACACCCCAAAATAAATTCTGCTGCTTCTCCCGAGTACGGGGATTCCACATCTGGGGGACTTTTTGGGAGCCTAGCCACGTACGGGACCGGGAAATCCAAGCACTGCCTTCCGGATTTAAATATAAAATGCTACCAAAAAAAACTGTTAGCGATCGCAGGGATCAGGCCTGACTCTGCGATCGCTGCAGTTATGTGTTTAGTGTTTTGTAAGTGACAGTGATCAATCGATACTGCACTTGGGTGGGCTGGGCAGAGGGGCAAAACGCAGGTGCCAGCAGGTATCTGGGCTGATCCCGCTAACAATGTGTTTTTTTGGAACCCTAAACTGCTGGGGATGCTTGTATAGATCAGATCAGATATTGATCTGTTCAGATTCTATACCACTACGGGAGGTTTATGCTTTGCGTGTGGGTGTTAGCGGTACTGGCACTAACCTAGCGCTGCCTGGTTAATTGATATCACCCGCCGGGTGATCAGGGGGTTAAACCTTTATTGGGTAATAAATGGCGGGTGCCCTGATGCTATAAAAAGCAAACTAACCAGAGTCACCCGTAACACTTATACGGTGATCACTGGTGAAAGGGTTAACTAGGGGCAATCAGGGGGTTCAAATTTTTATTAGGTAGTATATGGGGGTCCCTGGCGCTATATAAAAACCTGACGGGGAACCTAAATAACTAACTGGCTAACCAGCGTCACCAGTGACGCTTATACTGTGATCGCTGGTGAAAGGGTTAACTAGGGGCAATCAGGGGGTTAAAACCATTATTGGGTAGTATATCGGGGTACCTAGCGCTATAAAAACCTGGCGGTGAACCTAAAAAAATAACTAGCTACCTAGCGAAACTAGTGACACTAATGCAGCAATCAGAAAAATGATCGCTTAGTGACACTGGCAAAAGGGGGTGAAAGGGTTAACTAGGGGCAATCAGGGGGTTAAAACCATTATTGGGTAGTATATCGGGGTACCTAGCGCTACAAAAACCTGGCGGTGAACCTAAAAAAATAACTAGCTACCTAGCGACACTAGCGACACTAATGCAGCGATCAGAAAAATGATCGCTTAGTGACACTGTTAAAAGGGGGTGAAAGGGTTAACTCTAGGGGCAATCAGGGGGTTAAACCTTTATTGGGGGGTGGTAGGGGGCTACCCTGGACCTAACACTAACTGCCCTGACAGTTTTTACTTTTACAACTGACACTGAATGCAGTGATCAGTAAATAAATGATCACTGCAATCAGTGACACTGACTGGGGGGGATCGGGGGGAGATCGGGGGGGGGGGGGGTGTGCCTGTGTGTGCCTACATGTCAGTGTAGTGTTGGTGCACACTTACTTTGTGTCTTCTCCTCATAGTCCAGTCAAAAAGACCGCCCGAGGAGAATGACATCACTTCCTCCCTGCCTGTGTATACAATACACAGTGGGAGGAAGCTTCTCATTCGCCAGGAGCGATCGAGAGGGGATGGCCAGAAACCAACGGCCATCCCCTCATCCCGGATCGCTCCTGAAGCGAACTGGACCGCCGTATCCAGCGGGAGGGGGTCCGATCTGACCCCCCACCCGCTGGAAGGCAGGCACATACATGCTTGTGCCTGCCGGTGCCATTGCGATGACGTACAATGGCAATACGGCAGTCCTTAAGTGGTTAAGTAACGTAGTTTGTCGCAATTCCATGAGCATGTGCAATTTTAAGGCATGACATGTTGGGTATCTATTTACTGAGCGTAATATCATCTTTCACATTTTACAAACCGAATTGGGGTATATATTGTGTTTTGTTTTTTCTTAATTGATTTAGGCCACATATGCTGCGGCCTCGGTTCACAGCATGGGGTCTGGTGCATTCTTTTTCCCTGATTCAGTTGTGAATCAGGTCTGAATTTTGTCCTGAATTAGCGCCTGAATCGGAAACGAAAGATGCATAGGTCCCTTTTTATATGAAGGCTGCGGCCACCCTGGGGCTATGCAGACCGGCTAGATTCAGAGCCGATCACATTCTCCTGTCATGTGAATTTAAATGTGGGGAAACCCTCATCCAATTCATATATGTATGAACCTGACCTAAAGTGTCTTGTTCCCCAAAAAAATTACTTTTGCAAAACCACTGCACAAATACTGCGTGACATAAAAAATTACAATGATCGCCATTTTATTCCCTAGAATCTCTGTTATATAAATAAATATAATGTATGTATGTGTGTAGCGCCTATGCGCTATGTGTTTTTGTCATTTAATATTCCTGGAACCACAGTTTGGTTTTGGGTTCAATTACACCAAATTTTGGTCTTAGTACCAGTCTGGCTGGATTGCATTGTGTTCTGCTTGACCATAGGTGGCGCTGTCATCCCTGGCAGGTGCTAGAACGCAGTCCAGTTAGGTGCATTAAGTGCCAATTCTTTCTCGGAAACAGCCCAGTGGGAGTGTCCTCTTGCTGTGCATTCTGTGAGAGGGTATTTAAGGTGCTGACGTCACGTGCTTCGGGGTTTCCGGTCCAGAGGTGCTTTCTGTCTGTTTGGTCCTGGTCCTCCTGACCAGCCCCCAGAGCTCCCATGGCCTGGGGTGTGGACCCACCCAATTCTGAGTCTCGGGGCTGGCTAGCCCGAGGCAAAGTAACTAAAAGGAGGATTCGGAGGTGGTCCGGTGCCGTCTCGGTTTGTGGAGAGGCCCAGCAACTGGAGGACTCTTCGGGAGAAGGCCACGCAAAGGCAGAGACTTTGTTCAAGTGTTCTACAACAAGTCTGTGGCAGAGACTTTGTTCAAGGGTCCTATAGCAAGTCTGTGGCAGAGACTTTGCTTTGCTTGAGCACTCTATCGGCTGCTAGGCCTGGTGAGAGAAGGACTATCCGATAAGGGTGAGGATCCAGTTGGGAATGGCTATTCTCTGGATTTTCTAATGTGAGGTCGCGTACACACGCGGGGACTGTTCGCTCAACTTTGTTTGTCAAACAGTTTCAGCGGACAGTCCGCTCAAACTTAGCATGGACGGACTTGCCCACACACGATGAACGAACAGTCCGCTGAAACCGTGCGCGATGACGTGAACGGCACATACGACGGGACTAGAAAACGACGTCCTATACACTGCAATGCAACCTTCGGCGTGTAAATCCTTTCTGAGCATGCGCGGAACTTAGTTTGACGAACAAGCCTACACACGAGGGGACTGTTCGCTGAAACAAAGTTTCAGCGGACAGTTTTTCGGAAATTCCGAAAAACTTTGTTCAGCAGACTGTTCGCTGAAACTGTCCGCTGAAAGCCCACACACGGGCGGACTGTCCGCTGAAACACTGTTCAGCGGACAAAGTTGAGCGAACAGTCCCCGCGTGTGTACGCGGCCTGAGAGACTTTTTTCTACTTGACTAAGTTCCAAGAGTACCTGGACTTTCTACCTAAACCCTACTTTGAGAAACTGTGTTACGTTTATTTTTCTATGCAAATAAAAATCCCTAGAATGGATCTGGTGTCAGTCTCTGCAGTTCTTGGGCCATCTACCTCGGGAAACCCCTAGACATACATGAGGTCAAGAAGGTAACGGTAAGCCCAATCAAATCAGCCGCTCCTTCGGGAGTCAGTGCTATTATATATATATATATATATATATATAGTGAAGTTTGGGGATACTAGCTCCACGGGATTAAGTGCATAAACCGTTGTCAGGTGAAACCAAAATATATTTATAATTAAATCAAAAATAAAGCTTTTCTTCAGCATATAAAACCCGTAAATTAAAGTCCACTTATCTTCAGCACAAAATAATACAAAAAGAAAAGCACCTACAGTTCTGTAGACAGGTCTTCACCAAAAAGAGTCCTTGCAGAGATCTTTTTGCAACCTCCAAAACAGCAAACAGCAAACAGCAAACAGCAAACAGCAAACAGCAAACAGCAAACAGCAAACAGCAAACAGCAAACAGCAAACAGCAAACAGCAAACAGCAAACAGCAAATACATCAACACAGCCAGACAGCTCCTCAGACAGGTGTTCATCTCCTTCTCCTCCTCACCACCACCACTCTATTACTTCCTGTCTTATAGGCTGTCTGTCTTCCTGGAGGCCGTTAACCCCCTGTGGTCAGGGAGGGAGGCTCTTTCCCACCCAAATGTCACTTTAGAGCCTCCCAAATTCCGGGTCCCAACTATCTCTCTTAAAATATAGAGAGGACTGCGAATCAGTCTTCTCCCGAAAACTATCCCCGGAATCTGTCACCCATTTTTGGGTGACCCCCTTGAGGCCTACCATGATTCCCTTAAAGGGACCACATCCCGAATATAGGCGCCACATAGTACCTGTCCAGGACCCAACCTTGGCGTCCTGTACAATATATATATATATATATATATATATATATATATATATATATATGTTAGAAGGCTGGCTGTAGGCCAGCCTGTATTTGTGGGAGGAGTCGGAGACTATATAACCCTCCTCCTCTGTCAGGGCCAGGGTTGGGGTTTTCTAGGTGGAGGCAGCCGGCGTCCATGAGGGGAAGCCGGTCAAGCTATCCTTCACTACGCGCCTCTCTTCGTCCCTGCCGGCTTCCAGGGTGTGGGTGATCCTGCGCGGCGTTTTTTCCGGTATGGGAGGAGGGGAGAGTGTGATCGGCTACCCCCAGCGCCTCTCTCTCCCCATGTGCATCGCTCCGTCAGCCTGTCCGCCGTTCCTCCTGGCGTGGGGGAGAGGGGGGTGATCGGCCAGCTCCTCTCTCACTCATGGGCATTGTGCTGTCCGCCCACATTCTTGCTTCTTTCTCTCCCCGCCCACCCTCTCCACAGGTAAAGGGCTCCTCGTGGCTTTCTCCCATTGGGGGTGAGGTGGGTCGGCTGGCTCCGGCTGCTCTCTCCCAATCTGTGCCTTTTGCTCCACCCGCCGATTCTCCTGGGGAGGAGAGGTGGAGGTAGCCGGCCGCCGCCGGCTCCCCTTCTCCTCTCGCAGGTACGGAGCGCTCGCTGTTTCTCCTCGTGGGGGGGGGGGGGAGATGATCGGCTGCCGCCGCCGCCCCCCCCCCCCCACACACACACATGCAGTGCACTCGCCGATTCTCCTGGGGAGGGGGAGGTAATCGGCCGCCGCCGGTTTGCGCCCCCCCCCCCCTCCCCTTGCATGAGCATTTTCGTTCCTAAGTACTCCTTGCTTTACAACAAAGCTGCATCTTTTTCTTATCTTTGTGGAGACTGTTGCAGAATGAATACTATAGGCATCCTACGTACAGTATCCCCCCTCACGTAAAAAATGACAATGATGATGATGATCGGCCGATTCTGGGGGGGGGGGGGGGGTATTCGGCCCCTCACATATGCCGGGGGGAGGGGGGTTGATCGGCCGTCCTTCGCCCACATTCTCCCCTCCCTCAGCTCTCCTGCGTGCAGTCCGCCCTTCCCACCGGTTTTTCCCGTGGGGGGGGGGAGGTAATTGTAGCTTCCATCAGCAATTTTCTGTCATAGCATTCTGTTATAGTGTTTTGCCAGCGGTTTCTGTCATAGCGTTCTGCCAGCGTTTTCCGTCATATCGTTCTGCCAGCGTTTTCTGTCATAGCGTTCTGCCAGCGTTTTCTGTCATAGCGTTCTGCCGGCGTTTTCTGTCATAGCGTTCTGCCAGCGTTTTCTGTCATAGCGTTCTGCCAGCGTTTCTGTCATAGTGTTCTGCCAGCGTTTTCTGTCATAGCGTTCTGCCAGCGTTTTCTGTCATAGCGTTCTGCCAGCGTTTTCTGTCATAGCGTTCTGCCAGCGTTTTCTGTCATAGCGTTCTGCCAGCGTTTTTTCTGTCACAGCGTTCTGCCAGCGTTTTTCTGTCACAGCGTTCTGCCTGCGATTTTCTGTCACAGCGTTCTGCCTGCGATTTTCTGTCACAGCGTTCTGCCTGCGATTTTCTGTCACAGCGGGCTATCCAGCATTTCTGTCACAACGTTCTGTCACAGCGTTCTGCCCTGCATTTTCTGTCACAGCGTTCTGCCCAGCTTTTTTCTGTCACAGCGTTCTGCCCAGCATTTTTCTGTCACAGCGTTCTGCCCAGCATTTTTCTGTCACAGCGTTCTGCCCAGCATTTTTCTGTCACAGCGTTCTGCCCAGCATTTTCTGTCACAGCGTTCTGCCCAGCATTTTCTGTCACAGCGTTCTGCCCAGCATTTTCTGTCACAGCGTTCTGCCCAGCATTTTCTGTCACAGCGTTCTGCCCAGCATTTTCTGTCACAGCGTTCGGCCCAGCATTTTCTGTCATAACGTTCGGCCCAGCTTTCCTGTCATAGCGTTCTGTCAAGCATTTCGGTCACAGCGTTCTGTCCAGGTTTCGGTCATAGCATTCAGTCCAGGTTTTGTCACAGCATTCTGTTCAGCATTTTCTGTCATAGCGTTCGGCCCAGCATTTCTGTCATAGCGTTCCGTCTAGCTTTCCTGTCATAGCGTTCTGTCCAGCATTTCTGTCACAGCGTTCTGTCCAGGTTTCGGTCATAGCATTCAGTCCAGTTTTTGTCACAGCGTTCTGTTCAGCATTTTCTGTCATAGCGTTCGGCCTAGCATTTCTGTCATAAGCGTTTCATCTAGCTTTCCTGTCACAGCGTTCTGTCCAGGTTTCGGTCAGCATTCAGTCCAGTTTTTCTGTCACAGCGTTCTGTTCAGCATTTTCTGTCATAGTGTTCGGTCCAGCATTTCTGTCACAGCGTTCGGTCCAGCATTTCTGTCACAGCGTTCGGTCCAGCATTTCTGTCACAGCGTTCGGTCCAGCATTTCTGTCACAGCGTTCGGTCCAGCATTTCTGTCACAGCATTCGATCTAGCTTTCCTGTCATAGCGTTCTGTCCAGGTTTTGGTTATAGCATTAGTCCAGTTTTCTGTCACAGCGTTCTGTTCAGCATTTTCTGTCATTACGTTCGGCTCAGCATTTTTTGTCATTACGTTCGGCCCAGCATTTTCTGTCATTACGTTCGGCCCAGCATTTTCTGTCATTACGTTCGGCCCAGCTTTTTCTGTCATACGTTCGGCCCAGCTTTTTCTGTCATACGTTCGGCCCAGCATTTTCTGTTATACGTTCGGCCCAGCATTTTCTGTCATACGTTCGGCCCAGCATTTTCTGTCATACGTTCGGCCCAGCATTTTCTGTCATAAGGTTCGGCCCAGCAATTCTGTCATAGCGATTGGTCCAGCATTCTCGGTCATAGCATTCTTTCTAGCTTTCCTGTCATAGCGTTCTGTCCAGGTTCGGTCACAGCATTTAGTCCAGTATTCCCGTCATAGCGTTCGGTCCAGTATTTCCGTCATAGCGTTCGGTCCAGTATTTCCGTCATAGCGCTCTGTCCAGCATGGCGGTCATAGTGGTTTGCCCCTGGGTTCCTGTCATATCATTCTGCCCGGCATGTCTGTCATAGTGTTCCGCCCCAGGTTATCTGTCAGTGTTCTGCCCCTGGAGTTCTGTCATAGTGTCCTGCCAGCATGTCTGTCATAGCGTTCTGCCCCGGGATTTCAGTCATTGTTCTACCTAGGTTAACTTTTAGCATTTCTGTCATGGTATTGTCGTGACATTTTTCTGTCAGTATTTCTGTCAGAGTGTTTCTGTTCAGTGGTTCTGTCATGGTGTTTCAACCTCTGTGTTTGGCTTCAGAGTTCGCAGAAGGGCGTTCACTTATGACATATTCTGGTTAGGTTTGTCTGCATTCATTGTCATGTCTTATCGTATCTGTGTTCATGTTTGTACCGGGGTCAGTTAGCTAGGGCTCGCACATCGGGATCTGTCACGTCTACAGATCCATACGGGCTGAGGTTTCGTTATTAATGATTGTTGACCACAATCTTCTCGCCTGTATACCATACGTCATACGATGCATGTTCATTCACCACACCTGTACGTCTACCCACCACGGTCTGTGGGTACTCTAGGCCTGAGTTTCTGTTAATTACCTGTCTCTGCGCTGCAGGTTACTCGGGTTAACTCACCATTTCTCAACTCACACACGGGGGGGGGGGGGGGTTCACCATTAGGTTCATTCATGCGCTGTGGTCTTGACTTTTCTGCCATGTTCTCATTCTTAGGTAGGCAGAGGGGCGTTGTTGTTGTTCTCATGTCTGGTTGTCTGTCTTTCCTTCTAGTTACGTTTTCAGGTTGGGCCGTCTTGGCATCCATACCAATATCAACCATGCCTGCACTCACGTACAGATGTCTTTTCGCCACTGGGCGCACCCTCAGGTTGGAAGCAGACAACAATTTTCTTTAGTGGACATCCTGTTGCATAGAGGCCCTGGTTACCGCCCTGGGATTCATACTCTCAGGGTGTGTCCAAGGGTGTGTCCAAGCCACGGTCCTTAGGTGGTAGGTTGGGCGACGTCGTCACCATTCTGGATTCCACTCTCAGCTCCGATCTCTTGTCTAGGAGGTTGCCTGGAGTACTGCTCAGGGACGTCGGTCCAGTCATCTTTGCTCCTCCCCGGTTTGTTCCAGGTGGGGAGGGGGGTGCTTTAGTCACCTTGGGCATGGCTGGTTCATGCTGTGGGACTTATTCCCCTGGGTTGGAGTTCTCCTTCCTCGGTTCAGGATTCGGTCTCGGTTGGGAGGTCTCGGGCAGTAGCATGACCTGCTCACATCCGGTGGGACCAGTTTGTCTTGGTGTCGCCATGTTGATGATGCTTGCCATGGCATCTACTCCATCACATCCATCAGGCAGCCAGGTTTCCTCTCCTATCACTGGTATTTTTGCCACTCACCCTCTCACATCCTCTTACCAGGTATGGGAAGGGGTGTTTTCACGGTGCTTCTTCTGGTGTGTGTTGTAGGGGTTCTTCGGGTCAGCCCTTGCTCTCTTTTCCCTACGTATCCTCTCATTCATAGCAGTTCATTCTCATGTCCGGGTCACCTTGGGCATCAGGCTCATCCTATCCTTCACGGGACGTTCAATTGGGTTTGCGTAGCTTGCAGGCTCTAAGGAGGTTCCTTCTCATCTCCAGGTCTGGAGTCGATGGGTTCTACTCTCACAGCGGATACTTACCGGTTACTTACGGTTGGCGTTTGGGCATACGTCATTTTAGGGATGGGATCTCTACCTTCCCTCTCCCACCTAAACTGGTGTCTTTTTGCCCTCTTTTCAGGCATACTGACCATCCAGGCCATGGCACACCTCAGGCCTTGTTTCTTATGTAATATTGCATTTCCCACTTGAAGACTCCGATTACAAGTTAGAAGGCTGGCTGTAGGCCAGCCTGTATTTGTGGGAGGAGTCGGAGACTATATAACCCTCCTCCTCTGTCAGGGCCAGGGTTGGGGTTTTCTAGGTGCCCACCCACCCGTTTCCCCCAGGTTATTCACTCATACTCATAGTATTTTTCTTATTCTTACATTCAGGGTATGCCCTCTGGCATACTGACCATCCAGGCCATGGCACACCTCAGGCCTTGTTTCTTATGTAATATTGCATTTCCCACTTGAAGACTCCGATTACAAATATATATATATGTATATGTTTAGGGGTTAGAAGTAACTATCTAGCAAAAACTAGTGATTTAAACTTGTAAAAAAAGGTCCAGAAAAAGCCTGGTCTTCTTGTTGGATCAGGGTTGGAATCTAGGTTGGAAAAAAGGTTTCATATTTAGTGTCGGTGTCTTTAGGTTGGAGTTGGATAAAAAATACAAACTGTGCACTATTGTTTCTGGGCCGTACTACAGGTACAAACAGCAAATAATGTACTCTGTATGCTTTTATATTGACTGGAGAAAGTGAAGGATCTATCCTGAGCAGTGGGGCGGGTGGATTCCAACTGAAAGTTGATAAGTGATTACATTCCCTGGAAAGTTATCTAAGGACTATATTTTACCCAAACTAAAGTACCGTATTTATCGGCGTATAACACGCACTTTTTCCCCCCTTAAAATCGGGGGAAAGTCGTGGGTGCGTGTTATACGCCGATCCTCACTGTCTGCGAGTCCAAAATACCGAGCGCGGCCAAAAAATACCGAGCGCTGCCGAAAAATACAGAGTGTCGCCGAAAAATACCGAGCCGACTTGCTCGGCTCCGCTCGTAGTCCCACCTCCCTGCTGTTTCTCTAGCGATCGCTGCCGAAAAAGACCGAGCCGTCTGTACTGTGTATTCGGCTGGGCTCCGCTCGCAGTCCCGCCCAGTATGGGCGGGACTGCAAGCCGAGCCGAGTCGAGTACACAGTACAGACGGCTCGGTCTTTTTCAGCAGCGATCGCTAGAGAAACAGCAGGGAGGCGGGACTATGAGCGGAGCCGAGCAAGTCGGCTCGGTCTTTTTCGGCGGCGCTCGCTCGGTCTGTCTCGGCGGCGGGAAATTTAAACATGGCCAAGCTGCAAATGACACTGCAAAGCTGCAAATGACACTGCAAAGCTGCAAACAGCGTGGGGCAAGCTGCAAATGACACTGATCATTCTGCAATGATGGACAAGGCTGCAGATGCACACTGATAAGGCTGCATTGACGGGCATTTAAATGTAAGTTTTTTTTTTTCCTTAAACTTTCCTCCTAAAACTTTTTTCCTTAAAATGCCCTCCTAAACTTGGGGTGCGTGTTATACGCCGGTGCGTGTTATACCCCGTTAAATACGGTAAGTTCATCATATAATAATAATAAAGAAGAAAATAGTGTCTGTGACATATATATATATATTTCTATGAAACATTTTACATTTAGCTAAATGATATCCCACATCAGATAACTTCCAAATCACTTTCTACATCCTCCAGTAACTTTACATTTTATGGTATCTATCACAGTCCCTGCCACATTGGTAGCCAAATTCTTGACCGTAGAAAGGAAACCTCTTTTTACTTCTTGCTGTACTTCCCCTTGGTCGTCATCGGCTTCCCTCCTGAGAAAAGACACAGTTACCATAATTACACAAAAACTGTATTTCATGGGGACTAAAAATGTGTATTTTTAGGACACATTAACTACTATCAGTGGCGACCCATCCATAGGGGGCGCCTGGGCGCAGCCCCCCCTCCAGGCAGTCGTAAAGAAAAAAAAAATGTAAAAAAAAATTTTTTTTTTTTAAAGCTGGCCCTTTTAAAATAAATCCAAAAAAAGGCCCTTAAGTGCACTGTGTTCGGACGCCGGACACAGTGCACCTATGGGAAGCGCCACGTCTATGCAATCATGAGATTGCAGATGTGGCGCAGACGTGGTGCTTTATTTGCGTTTAGCCTGCCTTGCGGCGCTTTCTGAGGTGCCGAGTAGCTTCGCCCATTTGTAGTATATATTACTACGGCCGGGCGGTTTGATTGACATCTGAGTTTGATGTCACTTCCTGTTTTCTCTCTCCAATTGCGCCCAGGAGAGAGGAAACAGGAAGTATGAGAGGACGGACCTCTCCACAGAAGACACTGCTGGAGAGGACAACACGCAGCAAGGTAAGTAACAGGGGAGGGGGGTTTGATGGGACACAGGTAGGCTGCTGCAATTTGGTGGGACACATACTGCTGCAATTTGGTGGGACACATGCTGCTGCAATTTGGTGGCACACATGCTGCTGCAATTTGGTGGCACACATGCTGCTGCAATTTGGTGGTGGCACATGCTGCTGCAATTTGGTGGGATACATGCTGCTGCAATTGATGGTGACACATGGTGCTGCAATTTGGTGGTGACACATGCTGCTGCAATTTGGTGGTGACACATGCTGCTGCAATTTGGTGGTGACACATGCTGCTGCAATTTGGTGGTGACACATGCTGCTGCAATTTGGTGGGATACATGCTGCTGCAATTGATGGTGACACATGGTGCTGCAATTTGGTGGGACACATGCTGCTGCAATTTGGTGGTGACACATGCTGCTGCAATTGATGGGGACACATGCTGCTGCAATTTATGGTGACACATGCTGCTGCAATTGATGGTGACATAGGCTGCTGCATTTGGTGGGACACAGGCTACATTTTATGTGATGCAGGCTGCCTGTAAGGAGGGACTCCGCTGGGGGCACCCGATGTAAGGACGGACTCCACTGGGGACACCTGATGGCATCTGGTGGCAGGCAACGTGGCTAGTGACACGCTCAGGGCTCCCACTGATTCTGCATTATGGTGAGTTGAATGATTTCATTTTATATTACAATGTTATAAGAAATAATGTGCTTCAATCATCCTGACACCATAACAACCATGGTGCCAGGATGATTGAAGTGCTAACACCAGGTGTTTGGAATATCTGCTGATTGTTAAACTTTCTAGAATACACATATTTCTATTGTTGTGTAGGATCTGGGCCTGCTGTCCCTCCATCCCTCTCTCCCTCTCCCTCTGTCCCTCGTTCATCTCAGACACTAACCACACCACCTTAGAGCCACGCCCACTATTTCACTGAAGGGTCAAAACGGAAGGGTGGGGTCTGTAGCCTCCCCATCCTAAAACTTCACCAGCTGCCACTGACTACTATTCTATGACCACAATAACATGCTAAAGCAGGGATATGCAATTAGCGGACCTCCAGCTGTTGAAAAACTACAAGTCCCATCATGCCTCTGCCTCTGGGTGTCATGCTTGTGGCTGTCAGTCTTGCTATGCCTCATGGGAATTGTAGTTCTGCAACAGCTGGAGGTCTGCTAATTGCATATCCCTGTGCTAAAGGAATATCACATAGTGGGATGCTGAAAATTTGAATCCATTATTGAATAGCCACCAGGAACATTCTGATGTGTTTCATGCTATGGCATGGAGCTTTCTCATCAGTAAGTGGATACAGATAAAGCTGCCCATACACCAGTACAATTTTATTCATTCCCAAAAATCTTTCACCAGAGCATTCCATCTTGCCATCATTGAATCAACTAATATTTTTCATAAGCCCTTCAAATTTCACCCAAAAATCATAAAGTGCTGTGCTAAATAAACATCAAGATGATCATACATGTATGCATATGTCATAATCCAAGTGAAAACAAACTGAAGAAAGGGAACAAAAGTAAATATCTATAAATATCCTAAGAACCTAATGTGAAAAAGTTCATAAAATAAAAGTCCACAGAGGGCCACCAATGATGTACCCATATAGATTCAAAATTCACAAGGGTGTTGGAAATGATGATCCAATGACAATGACGGCCACCAGCGTGACAATCCCACCACCATGGATAATGACGGTACGCTTACCAGAGGTTGTGGACTCAAACACCTTATGTTAGTGAGTCACTCAAGCAGGGGTAAATAGACATCAACCAGGGAAGTCAGATTGCTCAGGTGGCTTAAGAGGGAAGGTGTAGATCACGCTGGACTGACTCGATCAGTCACTGCTGTATGGTATGCAAAGATGTGGGCAGATAGGACGGGTTTTTCCCAAAGGTTGGTGCCTGGTTTGAGGAAAAGGTGGTGGTGGGCTCTGTTAGGGCCTGGGCTGCTACCTCGGGGTATGGCCTTGTGGTCGATTCCACGTATGCTTGAGAAGAAGTGAAAGTAAAGGAGCATGTGCACCAGACCCCATGTGCGGAATAGGAATTATGAGATCTATGATGAGATCTCTTAAATATATACATGACTTATCTTTAACTCTCTATATCTTTGCAGACACTTGTTTCTGATTTAGGCAAAACATTGCCTGGCCTCATTTATAGGCTTTCTTAATTGGGACACTTGCCATAGCTAGGTGGGTGTTTTCCTTCATTAGCTGATTTATCAATGTCCTTAACACTCAATATACCTATAATGATTGACCATGCGCTTAGAGGTTTTCTATACCTTTTCTTCTTAGATCTTGCCCCGTCTTCCATGGTTTGGAGAACCTTCTGTATTTTTTTGATACATTTTTGTAATATCCTAGGGCTGAGAGATTACCTTGATGGTAAACTCCATTCATAAATACTATTCCACTCTTTATAAATTTTATGAATGGATAGGTAATACTGCATATACTTTCAGGTGTTCCGCTCCTTGATGGCTGACCTGTTACCTTATGATACTATACCCCTATTTTTGGCATGGATCCTTACTTTATTACTCTGTTGCCCATATGCCTAATATATACCAGGTAAGAATTATCTTATTATTGGTATGATTTATGGGGACTTGATGTATATACATGGTTTTTCCTCTCCTGTCCTGGAGATTATGCTTACATAGATATTTATCCTTTTATAGGTATACGTGTGACAGTGCTCTTCCTCATAGTGGTATACAACTGTTTATTTACCAGCTTGTATGCAACAGCTAAACTTATACTTATGTACATGCATCGATCTGATACACATATACATCAGATTCGAGGTTCATTTTGATTGTCTGTCTAGTCTCGTGGCATGTTCCTATATATCTGTATACAGGTCCACCAGGCAAACATACACGTTTTCCTTGTATATGTTTTTATGTATTTGTATGTCCTTATATACTTCTGGATATGTTTGAAATTATTACTTTTGTGCATATACAGATGTTTACTGAATGAAATATTTATATACGTTTTTCTGTTTTGTTTTTAATCATATCAGCACCTAACCAGTACGGTCCTGAGGAAGCCATTATTTAGCGAAACGCGTCGACAAGCAAGTGTGGAGGCGATGTGGGATCAAACCTTTTTTATTAGATATTTACATACCTATGGGTATTAACTCTTAAGCCTTGTACACACGGTCGGAGAATCCGTCGGAATGCGTCTTATCGGACCGTGTCGTCAGATAATCCAACTGTGTGTGGTATGCATCGGACTGATTCCGTCCGAATCTCCGTCGGACCCAATTTTCCAACATGTTGGAAATATTTTCCGACCAACTGGTTTGATTGGACATACTCCGATCATGTGTAGAGAATTTTGATCGGACCAAGTGCCACGCATGCTCAGATCAAATTCCTACATCAAAGCTATTGGCTACTAGTCCCATCGTAACGAAATTACGTCATCACGTTCTGAATGATTTGATTTTTCGACAACTTAGTCCGACCGTGTGTATGCAACAGTTTCGGACAAGATCCGACGGGCAAAATCCGACGGACAAAATCCGACGGATTTGGTTGGCAGAATGTCCGACCGTGTGCACAGGGGCTTATACCTAAGATCCAACCTCTATGTTTGCATTATTGGGTAATTGGTAACCGTGTCCATATAGGGTGTTGCTTGTATGTGTCATGGATCCACATTAATGTTTGTCAGCTTACCTCTCCATGTGTTCAGCTTGAGAGACCAGCCGCCCTTCACTTAGCTGCTTAAGTAATCTCTCCTCAAAGCATGGCTCCACCCCAGGCCCTATCAGAGAACTCTATAGTAACCTGTGCACTGCAAGCCAGCCCTGCTGATCACAGACATCCCAAGTCTTCCGCTAGGTGCGGGAGCCTCCCGCATTTAGGGGGTGGCTCCCTGACACCTGCAAGTGCTGCTCAGTATCCCGGCTGCTGGGCTGATCCTGGATGGTCCCCTGGTTCACAGCTGGGGATGACCGGTGCAGCGGGAGGGACAGCTGTGATCACCGATCTTCCTGTATAGCTGACAGCCGCTTCTCCTTCTCTCCCTCCCGCAGCTGTTGGCAAAAAGGCTATACAGGGAGATCGTGTTCACAGCTGTCCCTCCTGCTGCACCGATCATCCCCGACTGTTCCTCCAGATCCCCTCCGTGTCCTTCTCCCTCCATTCTTCTATGGCTCCCTTCTGTGTCCTACACCCCCTTCTTCTCTGGCTCCTTGTCGTCCTCCTCCTCGTCCCCCACAGCCGGATTCCCTCCTCTCCTCTCCTGCCGGTTGTGGGAATCTGTCAGGGTGGAGAGCGGAGGAAGAAACTGGTCATTTACCAGCCCCCTCCTTTTCTGATCTGGACACAGTGAGCGTGATCGCTCCTGTATCCTGTGAAAACTGAGCAGAGTAACCTGTATGTTTACTCTGCTCAGTTTATGAATGGACAGGAGCCCCTGTCTTCTGTCCATTCATCTTCAATGCTGAGAAAGGGACTGGGGAATCAATGTCCTCAGTCCCTTTTCCTGTCTCAAAGAGATGTCAGGGGTCTGTTTAGACCCCTGATATCTCCCCAAAGCCCCCCCCCCCCCCCCGCCCAACAGGGTTGATTTAAAAAAAAATGCAAAAAATATTAAAAAAAATGAAATTTTAAATAAAAATGATAAATAATTAAATTATTTAAAAAAAAACTACTGACACCACCCCCCTGCCCTACCAACACTGTCCACTGCCCCAACCCGCTCCCCCCACAAAGCGTTGTGAATTAAAAAAAAAAAAAAAATTGTAAAAAAACAATATGTAAAAATAAAAACTAAAAATAAAAACTGACACCGTCTACTGCCCTACTGACCCCATCCTGCACATACTACTCATCGCACATATTACCCACTGCACTGTATATTCCCTATTTAACATTACTACATTCTGCACTATGTAAGTCATCTCAGACTCTATTAAACCACACCCCATTTAAGCCACGCCCAATATGTAGCATGGCTTAAGCCACGCCTACCTCCCTGAAATGAGTTTTTGCAGGTTGGGATGTCTGAGATCAATATTGTGTCTTTGGCTTCCATATGCTCCTTGCTGTGTGTTCTACGTCTGATTCTAGTTACCAATCTTGGCTTGTTCTTGACTGTCCTTGTCTGCTTCATATCCTGACCTTGGCGTGTTCCTTGACTATGCTTACCTGCTTGTTGCCCCAACCTTGGCGTGTTCCTTGACTATGCTTACCCTTACCTACTTGTTGCTCCGACCTAGGCGTGTTCCTTGACTATACTTAACTGCTTGTTGCCCTGACCTTGGCTATGCTCACCTGCTTGTTGCCCCGACCTTGGCGTGTTCCTTGACTGTGCTTACCTCGCTTGTTGCCCCGACCTTGGCATGTTCCTTGACTATGCTTAACTGCTTGTTGCCCCAACCTTGGAGTGTTCCTTGACTATGCTTACCTGCTGGTTGCCTCGACCTTGGCGTGTTCCTTGACTATCCTTACCTGCTTGTTGCCCTGACCTTGGTGTTTTCCTTGACTATCCTTACCTGCTTGTTGTCCTGACCTTTGGCTATCTCCTGACTATCCTTTGTTGTCGCAGTCTGCTGCATCCCCTCTACCATCCTGTACTCTACCATGAGAGTGAGCTGGGGGGCCCTGGGGGTCGCCCTCTGGAGCCAGACTGCCAGACTGCAGTCTAAATACTCCACATAAGCCCCTGCTGGTCTTCTCATGCCCTTGCCCATTCCAGTAAGATAAATTTGTTTTCAAAGTAATACTAAAGTCTCGTCTTTTTTTGTTATGTTACATTATGTATTTCACCTTTATGTTTAGTAGGTTGCCCAGAATTAAAGTTTAGTAGTCTATACCTTTATTTAAAAAAAAAAAACCTCTTATACATACTTACTGACAGAGCGATAAGGAGATGGTCCCAAGAAAGAAGAGGAGTAACAGGGATTTCTTCAAGGTGAACATCTTTGGGCTCTGTGGATCATTTGGATTCATGAAAAGAAAAAGAAGATGAAATAAAAAATATGTCTTGAAACATGAGGCCCCCTAATATTAGGCACCCATAAAATGTTTATTTCAATACAATAAAGGATCCAATGTTTGCTATAAACCATGACTTCTTAATTGGAGTTCCATGTTGATCTACCTGTCAGTCACAGGCAGCTGATGGGTAGACGGCATCCCCTCTGCTGACTTACACACAGCAGCTCTGCTCTCCATCCGCCCCTTCTCCTCTCCTGTCCATCCCGGGTGCTTGTATGTGACATCTCTAGCAGGGACATGAAGGGAGAATTAGAGGCGGGGCCAGTGGGAAACAGCACAGCAGAAGAGGACTCCTCAGAGCCGCTTCACTGCTTAGCTCTGCAAATTAAATAAAAGCTGCCCTGCCATTTGCCCTGAGCTCATGTAAGGTACTCTGACCCCATGTGCCCCGATCCCATGTGCTCTGATCCCATGTGCCCTGATTTGTAAGGTACTCTGATCCCATGTGCCCTGATTCCATATGCTCCAATCCTATGTGCTCTGATCCCATGTGCACTGATCCCATGTGCCCCAATCCCATGTGCTCTGATCCCATGTGCTCCGATTCCATGTGCCCTGATCCCATATGCTTTGATCCCATGTGCTCTGATCCCATGTGCCCTGATCCCATATGCCCTGATCCCATGTGCCCCAATCCCATGTGCTCTGATCCCATGTGCCCTGATCTCATGTGTTTTGATCCATCTGCCCTGATCCCCTGTGCTCGGATCCCATGTGTTCTGATGCCATGTGCTTTGAACCCATGTGCCCTGATCTCATGCGCTTTGATCCATGTGCCCTGATCCAATGTACTCTGATACCATGTGCCTTGACTTGTGCTCTGATCCCATGTGCCCTGGTCCTATGTGCTTTGATCCATGTGCTCTTATCCCATGTGCTTTGAACCCACGTGCCATGATCTCATGTGCTTTGATCCATGTGCCCTGATTCCATGTACTCTGATCCCATGTGCCTTGACTTGTGCTCTGATCCCACATGCCCTGATCCCATGTGCTCTATTCCTATGTGCTCTGATCTCATGTGCCCCGATCCCATGTGCTCTGACCCATGTGCCCTTACCTCACGTGCTCTGATTCCATGTGCTCTGACCCATGTGCCCTGATCCCATGTGCTCTGATTCCATGTGCCTTGATCCAGGTGCCCTGATTCATGTGCCCCGATCCCATGTCCTCTGATCCTATGTGCTCTGATCCCATGTGCCCTGATTCCATGTGCTCTGATGTCATGTGACCTGATTCCATGTGCTTTGAACCCATGTGCCTGATCCCATGTACTTTGACTCGTGCTCTGATCCCATGTACCCTGATCCCTGATTCCATGTGCTCTGACCCATGTGCCTGGATCCTATGTGCTATGATTCCATGTACTTTGATCCAGGTGCCCTGATCCTATGTGCTCTGATCCTATGTGCCCTTATCCTGTGTGCCCTGATCCCATGTGCCTCGATCCCATGTGCTCTGACCCATGTGCCCTTATCTCATGTGCTCTGATTCCATGTGCCCTGATCCCATGTGCCCTGATCCCATGTGCTCTGATTCTATGTGCCTTGATCCAGGTGCCCTGATTTATGTGCCCTGATCCCATGTCCTCTGATCCTATGTGATCTTATCGCATGTGCCCTGATTCCATGTGCTCTGATGTCATGTGCTCTGTTCCCATGTGCTCTGTTCCCACGTGCCCTGATTCCATGTGCTCTAAACCCATGTGCCCTGATTCCATGTGCTCTGATGTCATGTGCCCTGATTCCCTGTGCTTTGAACCCATGTGCCCTGATCCCATGTACTTTGACTCGTGCTCTGATCCCATGTGCCCTGATCCCTGATCCCATGTGTTCTGACCCATGTGCCTTGATCCTATGTGCTATGATTCCATGCACTTTGATCCAGGTGTCCTGATCCTATGTGCCCCGATCCCATGTTCTCTGACCCATGTGCCCTTATCTCATGTGCTCTGACCCATGTGCCCTGATCCCATGTGCTCTGATTCCATGTGCTTTGATTCAGGTGCCCTGATTCATGTGCCCTGATCCCATGTCCTCTGATCCTAAGTGCTCTGATCCCATGTGCTCTGATGTCATGTTCCCTGATTCCATGTGCTCTAATCCATGTGCCCTTGTCCCGTGTGCTTTGTTCCCATGTGCCCTGATCCCAGGTGCTCTAATCCATGTGCCCTGATCCCATGTGCTCTGACTAATGTACCCTGATCTCATCTGCCTGATCCCATGTGTCCTGACTCATGTGCTCTGATCCATGTGATCTGGTCCTGATCCTGCCCCGGCTCATCCTTACTCGCCAGCATTGAGAATCAAAATAAAACAGAGAAGTTATGTAAACTTTACCTGAAAGCTGAACACCAAGGATTCTTTCCTTATAAATAATTATAATACGATTAATAATAATGATATTCCAGCATATACTTACCGGGTAGTTCAGTGCTGAGAATGTAGACAGCTGGAAGAGTTCAATGGAGGTCTACCCTACAGAGAACGGGGTTAGCTTATATAATAAAATACAAACAAGTTGAGTACACAGAAATTTTCATTTAAGTTTACAGTAAAAGTCACATCTTTCTCAGGAACACAAAACTGACACCATTTGAATTTATTAAAATATTTACCTGCTAGCTTTCAGGTGGGACAAATAGCACCTAGTAAGCATTCTAAATATCTCCTGATCTGCTATTTAGACAGTTTTATTCTAAGTGGAACTCCAGCCCAAATGTTCATTTAATTTTTATAAATACATTTTATAATATTATATGAGAGGAGAGAACAGAATTGGGACTTTAAATGAAGCACACATCAGTAAGAGAATAAGTCAAGTGACTGCAATAAATATTTATTTTGTATAGTCCATGATATGTCATACAAACATTTTGGGCATCAACCTCTAAAATGCTCTGGGCATACAGCCTCCATGCAATGAATCATGGACTAATATTTCATAATAATTTACAATCCAAAAAACATTCTCATAAAACACAAAAAACAGTATGCATGTATATACGTTATTTTGCTGTGGTTGAACCCAAAATGGCCAAGATAACCATGGTAACTAAAAAATAAATAGATCGGTTAAAAATGCCTAAATAATAATATATAAATCAGAAAGGATCATATGAATCTTGATTTTCCATGATTGGGATAGAGGATAATGGCTAAAAGCTCTACGCGTTTCGCGGTATTCCAACCGCTCATCAGGAGCATACATCATGGCATAATTCTACAAAATGTATGAAAATAATTTTTTTTTAAATGTAATATATAAATTAGGTAAAAATTAACAAAATAATTTAATGGTTATAATTAATTTGAAGGCTAGGCGTCCAACTCACGTCTGCATCAGCGGGCCAGTAAAACAGCATCAGGGTCCGCAGAAAGAGCCGCAGTGCATAGCCTCCAAGCACCGGGGCAGCCTGCAGAACAGGTAACCACCAACATGAGCACTCCCAGGGTGGGTAGAGGGTGCAAGGTCTGTGAAATGAATGAAGATATCTATGTGAGAGATCTATGAGAAACAGACCACATATGGATCTGTGTATGTGTTGTGTATAGGATATGTGTGTTAGAAATAAATGTGGTGAAGTGACAAGGGGGCAAAAAGGGAAAACTTGATGAAACTATCAAACTAACTAAGAACAATGACCACCATAACAAGAGAAAAAAAGGGGGAAAAAGGAATAGGGAGTGAGAACTAAGGGGAAACCTAATGTGATTAGGTAAGTGAAGTCAGTGTCAAAGTGTTATGTGAATGTGCTGGGAAGGGGAGGGAAAGGTGTATAGCCCAACCTGTGAAGTGCCCACAATGGAGAACCATCCTGGTTCCACACGGGCGTCACGCTGGCGACCATACTACTGGAGAGTAGGACCGCCTTCACCTGGGCGGCTCAGCCGTCTGGCGATTAGCGCCGGTCCATCTCCCCAGTGTATTCGCTAAGGGGTGGCAATCCGACGGCACCAGCGCGCCACGAGGACGCCTAGTGCCCAGCACATATAGCATGACGTCCATGAAAAGAAACCAAGTATCTGCCCCCTCCACGTGACCAACAGGCGGGGAGAGGGGAAGAAATCCACAAAGCATACCTCCGCACATGGAGGCCGGCAATGGCGGACAGGTCTGCGAGACCCGAATCACCGCCAAGGGCCCACGGATGCAGTCCAAGCGGGACGCATTTGCCTAGATATAACTAAATAAATAGTAACAATAGGACCATTTATCACAACAGCCCATACATACTAGTAAAAATTATATGCAAACTACTGATGTGTGCTTCCATCCCGAGTATTTGATAATCATTAAAGGAAAATAGAAGGAGGATTTTCGGGACTTTGAATGAGGCTGGCACTAAAGGAATGCCTGCCTCCATCCCTATTAATATTATATATATATTTTTTTATAATATATTTTATAATATTATAACATTTCGGGCTGTTATTATTACTGTTTTTTGCTGTTAGGTTTTCAGTTAGCTTAAATTAAAATAGATGGACCAGATATCTTAGGTATCCAATGACAGAGCCTGTTTTCAGGGGGCTGTCTTTGGATAAAAAGTGTCCCCATTTCTGTCCCCAGCAGGGGCGGTGCTCAGGACACCATTCAGAAATCTATTAACCTCAACTGAAGTCACTCAAAGCAAATATTCCGGTAGACTTGTGCAGAAAGAAAAAAAAATGTTTTGTTTCGATTCGTTATTTACATACAGTTGTTTAGTTAAATTAGTTAATTTAATTACTTTTCAAAATGTATTTTGTTAATTGGTTTCTATTTCAAATTCGAATCTTGGATGGCTATATTCTTTCTATTCCATTCTATTCTATTGTTTTTTTCTATTCTATTTTTTTTTATTTTCTATTATATTCTATTATTTTCTATTCTATTCAAATTCAAATTTATTCTATTCAAAATTTGAATTTTGGAAAACAGTTATATTGTTATATTCTCTATTTATTTCTATTATTTTCTATTGTTTATTCTATTCTATTTTTTTCTATTCTATTTTTTTTTCTATTCTATTCTTTTCTATTCTATACTATTCTTTTCTATTATATTCAAATTTATTCTATTCGAAATTTGAATTTCAGAAGATGGTTATATTGTCTCTATTTTATTCTATTGAATTCTATTATATTCTATTTTTTACTCTTTTCTATTCTATTCCTTTATTTTCTATTAAATTTTATTTTAATCTGTTCTTTTATTTTATATTGTAGTTTGTTCTGTTTTACTATTCTTTTATTTTCTGTTTTGTCCTTTTTTTTTTTTTCTATTCTATTTTTTTTTATTGTTTTAACATGCGCACAAGTAGACACAAAGGGCTTTGAATGGCTATTAAATGTAACCATCCTCACCTGTGATCTGTTTGCTTGTAATTAGTGTGTTTGTATATGAGTTTCTGTACTCCTGACATACCCTTGCATCTTTTATCCAGTGCTGCACTGATGTTTCTGGATTGTGAGTCATGGGGAAAGCGAATTGTCAAAGGATCGGTGGGAAAAGGTAGTTGAACTGTATAAAACAGGAAAATTATATAAAAAAGATATCCAAGGAATTGTGAATGCCAATCAGCAGTGTTCAAACTCTAATCAAGAAGTGGAAAATGAGGGATTCTGTTGAAAGTGAATCTCGGTCAGTAGTGATGGCCGAACGGTTCGCCCGGCGGTCGTTTCGCGGCGAATTTCCGACTTTCGCCGTCCGCGGGTTCGAACGCCTTTTTCCGTCGTTCGCCCCGGCGGACTTACGTGTTTAATGTATACAAGAACTTTAACCTTTCGTGACACGTTTATCATGTGTTACAGGACAACCAATTGAGACATGACAGCTCATGGACACTTGGACATTCCCCCTAACCTATAAATACACCCGATCCGGTGGCCATTTTACATTCTTTCTTCTGTCACTGTAGGGAAAGGATCCTGTGTGGAGTAGGGACAGAGAAAACGCTAGCTATTTGGTACACAAAAGTTCTTTTCAGGACTGGTATAGGTGTTAGGTCAGCAGCCTGAGTTTCTTTTGTCAGTTTAGATAAAGGGACAGAGCGCTGTATGCTGCTATTTTAGGGACAGCTCAGCCAGATTAGTCTTTCTTCATCATCATCATCATCATCATCATTAGCTGTTACTATCAGGTCCACAAAAGAGCTGTTCCAGCTAATCGTTCCAGCCTACTCTTTTTTGCCAATTTGTATAGGGACAGGCAGGAAGCAGTGTGTCAGGCAGTGAGGATAATTTTAAAGACTTGCTGTTACTATTAGTTCCACAAAGGTTCTTTTCAGGACTGGTATCAGTGGTACGGTAATAGGCTTGTACACGTATAATATTCTTTCTTCCAAATATAGAAAGAATATTATACTTGACTGCTGCCCTTCTGCTGCAGTCTGCTAATCATTCACAACTCACTTGTTCCACAAAGCTCTTTATCAGGACTGGTAACTTGGTCTGTCTAGGGTGCTACGGTACATAGGCTTGGGTGCGGTACAGTCTGCTGTTCTGTAAGGACCGCTATCGGTCCACAATACATAGGGTTGCCGTGCACTACTGCTGACCGCTGCCCTATACTGCAGCAGTCCTTCAGCGGTATAGGGACTGACGCACAGTCTGCTAAACACTAATACACAACCTGCTTGGTCCACAAAAGTTCTTATAAGGACTGGTAACTTGGTATAGGGTGCTACGGTACATAGGCCTGAGTGCAGTACAGTCTGCTGTTCTGTAAGGACCGCTATCGGTCCACAATACATAGGGTTGCCGTGCACTACTGCTGACCGCTGCCCTATACTGCAGCAGTCCTTCATTGGTATAGGGACTGACGTACAGTCTGCTAATCACTAACACACAACCTGCTTGGTCCACAAAAGTTCTTATAAGGACTGGTAACTTGGTATAGGGTGCTACGGTACATAGGCCTGAGTGCAGTACAGTCTGCTGTTCTGTAAGGACCGCTATCGGTCCACAATACATAGGGTTGCCGTGCACTACTGCTGACCGCTGCCCTATACTGCAGCAGTCCTTCATTGGTATAGGGACTGACGTACAGTCTGCTAATCACTAACACACAACCTGCTTGGTCCACAAAAGTTCTTATAAGGACTGGTAACTTGGTATAGGGTGCTACGGTACATAGGCCTGAGTGCGTTACAGTCTGCTGTTCTGTAAGGACCGCTATCGGTCCACAATACATAGGGTTGCCGTGCACTACTGCTGACCGCTGCCCTATACTGCAGCAGTCCTTCAGCGGTATAGGGACTGACGCACAGTCTGCTAAACACTAACACACAACCTGCTTGGTCCACAAAAGTTTTTATAAGGACTGGTAACTTGGTATAGGGTGCTACGGTACATAGGCCTGAGTGCAGTACAGTCTGCTGTTCTGTAAGGACCGCTATCGGTCCACAATACATAGGGTTGCCGTGCACTACTGCTGACCGCTGCCCTATACTGCAGCAGTCCTTCATTGGTATAGGGACTGACGTACAGTCTGCTAATCACTAACACACAACCTGCTTGGTCCACAAAAGTTCTTATAAGGACTGGTAACTTGGTATAGGGTGCTACGGTACATAGGCCTGAGTGCGTTACAGTCTGCTGTTCTGTAAGGACCGCTATCGGTCCACAATACATAGGGTTGCCGTGCACTACTGCTGACCGCTGCCCTATACTGCAGCAGTCCTTCATTGGTATAGGGACTGACGTACAGTCTGCTAATCACTAACACACAACCTGCTTGTTCCACAAAAGTTCTTATAAGGACTGGTAACTTGGTATAGGGTGCTACGGTACATAGGCTTGAGTGCGGTACAGTCTGCTGTTCTGTAAGGACCGCTATCGGTCCACAATAGATAGGGTTGACGTGCACCACTGCTGACCGCTGCCCTATACTGCAGCAGTCCTTCAGCGGTATAGGGACTGACGTACAGTCTGCTAAACACTAATACACAACCTGCTTGGTCCACAAAAGTTCTTATAAGGACTGGTAACTTGGTATAGGGTGCTACGGTACATAGGCTTGAGTGCGGTACAGTCTGCTGTTCTGTAAGGACCGCTATCGGTCCACAATAGATAGGGTTGACGTGCACCACTGCTGACCGCTGCCCTATACTGCAGCAGTCCTTCAGCGGTATAGGGACTGACGTACAGTCTGCTAAACACTAATACACAACCTGCTTGGTCCACAAAAGTTCTTATAAGGACTGGTAACTTGGTATAGGGTGCTACGGTACATAGGCTTGAGTGCGGTACAGTCTGCTGTTCTGTAAGGACCGCTATCGGTCCACAATAGATAGGGTTGACGTGCACCACTGCTGACCGCTGCCCTATACTGCAGCAGTCCTTCAGCGGTATAGGGACTGACGTACAGTCTGCTAAACACTAATACACAACCTGCTTGGTCCACAAAAGTTCTTATAAGGACTGGTAACTTGGTATAGGGTGCTACGGTACATAGGCTTGAGTGCGGTACAGTCTGCTGTTCTGTAAGGACCGCTATCGGTCCACAATAGATAGGGTTGACGTGCACCACTGCTGACCGCTCACCTATACTGCAGCAGTCCTTCAGCGGTATAGGGACTGACGTACAGTCTGCTAATCACTAACACACAACCTGCTTGTTCCACAAAAGTTCTTATAAGGACTGGTAACTTGGTATAGGGTGCTACGGTACATAGGCTTGAGTGCGGTACAGTCTGCTGTTCTGTAAGGACCGCTATCGGTCCACAATAGATAGGGTTGACGTGCACCACTGCTGACCGCTGCCCTATACTGCAGCAGTCCTTCAGCGGTATAGGGACTGACGTACAGTCTGCTAAACACTAATACACAACCTGCTTGGTCCACAAAAGTTCTTATAAGGACTGGTAACTTGGTATAGGGTGCTACGGTACATAGGCTTGAGTGCGGTACAGTCTGCTGTTCTGTAAGGACCGCTATCGGTCCACAATAGATAGGGTTGACGTGCACCACTGCTGACCGCTGCCCTATACTGCAGCAGTCCTTCAGCGGTATAGGGACTGACGTACAGTCTGCTAAACACTAATACACAACCTGCTTGGTCCACAAAAGTTCTTATAAGGACTGGTAACTTGGTATAGGGTGCTACGGTACATAGGCTTGAGTGCGGTACAGTCTGCTGTTCTGTAAGGACCGCTATCGGTCCACAATAGATAGGGTTGACGTGCACCACTGCTGACCGCTCACCTATACTGCAGCAGTCCTTCAGCGGTATAGGGACTAAGAGTTTTGTCACAGGGTCATTTAAAAAATGACATGCAGAGGAAGAGGCAGGCCCTTCCGCAGGGGTGGTAGGGGTAGGGCAGGAGCAACAGGCTTGAGCCAAAGTGGGAAGTTGCAGAAGGTGCGTTCAATTACTTTAAAGGATGCACCAGACTTGGTTGAGTGGCTCGCTCAGCCTTACTCTTCTGCACCCTCCTCATCCTCTCGATCTGCACCCTCTTCTTCACTCTCTGCTATGTGCACCCCCAAAGACACTACCACCAACAACACGACCACCACCACCACCACCACATACCTTCCGCTTGAGTCACTGGAATTATTTTCCGATCCATATCAAGAGGACATTTCTGATGCGCAGCCACTCTTGGTATTGGATCAGGAAGAGGAGGTAGCAACAAGCGCTACTCAGCAGTCTGACGCCAGTACCCAGATCAGCCCAAGGAGGAGGTTGGTCCCCGGTGTTGCTGCCTACTCTACTTATAGCGGTGGGGAAGGTGACGTTGATGATGACGTGTCTAGTGATGTCACGTGGGTGCCCACAAGAGAGGAAGAGGAGGGGAGTTCAGAGGGAGATATGGACCAGCAGATAGGGAGGAGAAGCAGCAATGACTTACATTGCACAGCAGGGACAAAGCAGACTGCAAATGTATCAGGAGCGAGTCATCGACCATGTACGGTCACATCTGGCGCTCCCAGGACACCGGCACATGGCTCCGCAGTGTGGGCTTTTTTTAACGTGTCCGCTGCTGACAATAGCGTTGCCATCTGCAATCTTTGCAGTCAACGCGTTAGTCGCGGTAAGCCCAATACTCACCTAGGGACGACCGCCTTAAGAAGGCACATGAGCAGCCATCACCGAGCCCAGTGGGAGCAACGGAACACACAAAGCCACACTGCAGGCTCTCACCGTCCAGCCTCGTCTTCTACTTCTCCTTCTCCTCTCTCCTCACAATTGTCCTCCACTCCACCTTCCATCACGCCAAGCTCACATTTTTCTGCAAAAAGGCAGGCTTCCGTGGGCCTAATGTTTGAGCGTAAAAAAATGATGACGCCGGATAACCCTCTTGCCCAACGGTTGGCGGCTGGCTTGTCAGAACTCATAGCCCGCCAACTACTGCCATATAAACTGGTGGACTCGGAGGCCTTTCGCAAATTTGTGGCCATTGGAACACCACAATGGAAGGTCCCAGGAAGGAAGTATTTCTCAGAGAAGGGCATCCCAGAGCTATATGGCCATGTTCAGCGGCAAGTGAATGTATCTCTGGCACACAGTGTCGGTGCCAAGATACATCTGACCACAGACACGTGGTCTAGCAAACACGGGCAGGGAAGGTATATCAGTTTTACTGCCCACTGGGTGAACCTTCTGACGGCCGTCAAGCATGTAACCCGTGGCACCCGTGTAGATTTGGTTTTACCGCCACGGATTGCATGCAGGCCTGACTCTTCTTCTCCTCCTCCTACTCCATCCTCCTCCCTCTCCTCCTCAGCTGCCTCCTCCTTTTCCGCTGCTAGCGTCTCTTCCACTGCACCGCCCAAGCTCCCCAGAACCTATTCCACATGCCAGGTGAGACGTTGCCATGCCGTGCTGCGTCTGTTGTGCCTGGAAGCAAAGAGCCACACTGGCCCGGCACTCCTTTCAGCTTTGCGTTCACAGGCAGATGAGTGGCTAACACCGCTCAATTTGACAGTTGGTAAAGTGGTGTGTGACAACGGTGCCAATCTGCTTAGCGCATTGAAACAGGGCAAAATCACGCACGTGCCGTGCATGGCACACGTCTTAAACTTGGTCGTGCAGCGATTCCTTGTCAAATACCCTGGGGTCCAGGACATCTTGCGGCAGGCAAGGAAAATCTCGGCCCATTTCAGAAGATCTTACACGGCCATGGCTCGCCTTGCTGACATTCAGCGGCGACACCATCTGCCGGTCAGACGTCTTATTTGCGATTGCCCGACGCGATGGAACTCAACCTTCTATATGCTTGATAGGCTGCTCCAGCAGAAACGTGCAGTTAACGTCTACCTGTATGAACTCTGCGAAAGAAACGGTTCTGGGGAGCTGGGTTTTTTTTCACCGCGCCAGTGGCTGCTCATGCGCGACACATGCAGACTTCTGCGGCCATTTGAGGAGATCACCAAACTGGTCAGTCGCAGCCATGGCGCCATCAGTGACATGGTACCTTATGCCTTCTTTCTGGAGCGTGCATTGCGTCGTGTCATTGATCAGGCTGTGGAGGAGCAGGAGCGGGAAGATGAGGAAGTCGCAATGCTGGATGAATTCCCAGGGGGGGCTACTCTATCTGAGACAAGTCAACAACAGGAGTCTGATGAGGAGTCAGAGGAGGATGGTGCCGGGGCGGATGAGCAGGAGCAAGAAGAGCATGCTTTAAACCTTTCTGGGATCCCTGTTGTGCGAGGATGGGGAGAGGAGAATGAAGAGGACGACATTATCCTGGATGATGAGCAGGAGCCAGGCCACCACACCGCTTCCACTTTAGTGCAAATGGGGGCCTTCATGCTCCAGTGTTTTAATAGGGACCCCCGTATAAAAAGCATGAGGGTCAAGGACCAGTACTGGGTGGCAACGTACTTAGACCCCCGGTACAAACACAAAATGGCGGAAATGTTACCGCCGTCGCAGAGGGCTGTCAGAATGCAGCACTTCCAGGCCTTGCTTCGAGAAATGCTGCATTCTGCTTTTGCGTGCGCTGGCAGAGGAGCAATTCCCACTCCCAGAGAAGGATTTGCGGGTACCAATCCAACAGCGCCTGCAAGAAGAGGCCGGTTTGAAGATGTGTTGGTGACTTCGGATATGAGGTCATTCTTTCAGCCGACCCATCGACAGGTGTCATCCGGATCCAGCATCAGGGAACGCCTAGACCGTCAGGTGTCCGACTACATTGGGTTAACGGCCGATGTGGACGCTCTGAGGAGTGATGAACCCCTAGACTACTGGGTGGGCAGGCTTGACCTCTGGCCAGAGCTTGCCCAATTTGCAATCGAACTGTTGGCTTGCCCCTCATCCAGTGTCCTGTCCGAAAGGACGTTCAGCGCAGCAGGGGGGATTGTGACCGATAAGCGTACTCGCCTAGCTCACCACAGTGTTAACTACCTCACATTTCTAAAAATGAATGAGGCATGGATCTCGGAGGAATTCAACACATGTGATCAGTAGACCATGTATATGTCTATAAACAATTTTTGGAATCAAGCACACAGACCTTCTTAATTCATTTGGCTCACTTCCCTGACCCAAAAAAGCACACCGTACTATATGCCCCTACCCTCCTCTTTGAAGAGGTTGAGCGGTGTCATATTTCTACTGGGGCTGCTTATTATGAGGGGTTCCCACCATCCCTGTGCTGTGCTGACTTCCTCCTGGGTGTTCTTATTATGAGGGGCTCCCACCATCCCTGTGCTGTGCTGACTTCCTCCTGGGGGTTCTTATTATGAGGGGATCACACCATCCCTGTGCTGTGCTGACTTCCTCCTGGGGCTGCTTACGGTGCTGCTGTCAGCGCTGTATGTCACGGAGCTGCTGTCAGCGCTGTATGTCACGGAGCTGCTGTCAGCGCTGTATGTCACGGAGCTGCTGTCAGCGCTGTATGTCACGGAGCTGCTGTCAGCGCTGTATGTCACGGAGCTGCTGTCAGCGCTGTATGTCACGGAGCTGCTGTCAGCGCTGTATGTCACGGAGCTGCTGTCAGCGCTGTATGTCACGGAGCTGCTGTCAGCGCTGTATGTCACGGAGCTGCTGTCAGCGCTGTATGTCACGGAGCTGCTGTCAGCGCTGTATGTCACGGTGCTGCTGTCAGCGCTGTATGTCACGGAGCTGCTGTCAGCGCTGTATGTCACGGAGCTGCTGTCAGTGCTGTATGTCACGGAGCTGCTGTCAGCGCTGTATGTCACGGAGCTGCTGTCAGCGCTGTATGTCACGGAGCTGCTGTCAGCGCTGTATGTCACGGTGCTGCTGTCAGCGCTGTATGTCACGGAGCTGCTGTCAGCGCTGTATGTCACGGAGCTGCTGTCAGCGCTGTATGTCACGGAGCTGCTGTCAGCGCTGTATGTCACGGAGCTGCTGTCAGCGCTGTATGTCACGGAGCTGCTGTCAGCGCTGTATGTCACGGTGCTGATGTCAGTGCTCTGTATTACGGTGCTGCTGTCAGTGCTCTGTATCTCCTGCACCCTCTTGTTTGCCTACCCTGGTCCCTGACCTTCCCTCTCCTCCATTGCCTTCATTAGCTCCATAGTCCTGAATTGTCAGAACAATTTCCCAAATAAAAAAAAAATGCTTGTAGTTATCGATCCCAAATTCACCTCATACATGTATTATGCTATTGTCCAGGTGGTGGGACTACGTGCTACCCCCTAATAATTACCCCGTGGCCGCAAATTCGACCTAAAGGTTTGCGAAATTCGCCTCCCATTGAAGTCAATGGAGCCCGCGGCGAACGGTCGTTTTCGCGAACGTTTGTGTCCGTTCGCGTTTCGCGTTCGCGAAACGTCCCGTCGGAAGTTCGTCCATCACTATCGGTCAGGTAAACCAACTAAAATTTCAGCCATCACTGCAAGTAAAATTTTTTGGGATGCAAAGAAAAACCCACAAATAAGTTCAGGTGAAATACAGGCCTCTCTGAAAACATGTGGTGTGGCTGTTTCAAGATGCACAATAAGGAGACACTTGAAGAAAGATGGGCTGCATGGTCAAATCACCAGAAGAAAGCCATTAATACGCAAATGCCACAAAGTATCCCGCTTACTATACACCAAACAGCACAGAGACAAGCCTCAAAACTTGTTGCACAAAGTCCTTTGGAGTGATGAGACCAAAATTTAGCTTTTTGGCCACAACCATAAGCTCTACACTGAGGAGTCAACAAGGCCTATGATGAAAGGTACACCATTCCTACTGTGAAACACGGGGGTGGATCGCTGATGTTTTGGGGATATGGGAGCTACAAAGGGACAGGAAATTTAGTCAAAATTGATGGCAAGATGAATGCAGGATGTTACCAAACAATAACAAACCAAAAGGTCCCTGCCCCCACCTATAACTGGCCTTCACAGCAAAGAGCCCATGGAAGGGCAGACACATGAAAAACAAAGACAGGACATATCATAGCTCAACTCAACAACCAGTCTGCTAACTGACCAAATGAACCTGCCCAACAGTCTGCATTAAAAACAGGGGTTTAGTTAGCACACATTTGCAAACACATGCATAAGCTGCAAGGCCTTTTCACGGTACCCTGTGTATGCTTGCAGTCCTAACGTTAATGAATTAATGTTTATAAGCGTCTCCACAATGGAAACATATGCTGGGTGTCCAGTGTTCTCCTGGTCCTTTAAGGGGGATTGGGCTTCCTCCAGGTCCACCTGCCCCTCATCTATCCATTCAAGCATGTGCTTCCATTGTAGAGACTAGGGATGAGCTCAGTGTTCGAGTTGAATGCATGTTCCACTCGAACACCGGCTGTTTGCTTGTTCGTCGAAAGCCAGAACTCTGTGGGCCATTCACGCCATATTCGCGTGGCGCTTACGGCCCACAATGCACTGCGCCATTGCAGTGCATTGCTGGCTAATGATTGGCCAAGCATGCACTGTGACCCCGCATGCATGGCCAATCACAGCACCGGCAGCGAGGTGAGCCATAATTGGCCACAGGCAGGATGCCTCTGTGGCCAATTATAGCTCAGGCGGTTAAGTACACTCCCCAGAGCAGCGGCCTTGTGTAGTGTGTTGCGGCGGTCAGGGAAAGAGCAGGATAGGCAGGGAAGTGTCTTTGTGGCTTTAAAACCTAGCCCTGTTAAAGTGGGTGTTGTGTGCCTCAAACACAGTATACACCTGAAGCTACCCTTTATTGCTGGTGTTCTGTTTCTGTAATACAGGCATCTGCAGCAGTTAAAGTGGGTGTTGTTTTCCTCCAGCACAGTATACACCTGAAGATACCCCTTATTGCTGGTGTTCTGTTTCTGTAATACAGGCATCTGCAGCAGTTAAAGTGGGTGTTGTGTGCCTCCAGCACAGTATACACCTGAAGATACCCCTTATTGCTGGGGTTCTGTAATACAGGCATCTTCAGCAGTTAAAGTAGGTGTTGTGTGCCTCCAGCACAGTATACACCTGAAGATACCCCTTATTGCTGATGTTCTGTAATGCAGGCATCTGCAGCAGTTAAAGTGGGTGTTGTGTGCCTCCAGCACAGTATACACCTGAAGATACCCCTTATTGCTGGTGTTGTTCTGTTTCTGTAACAGGCAGGCAGCAGCAGTAATTACAGTGTGTGTACTGTGTCATCTGCTCAGTGTGCACCTAAAGCTAGTAGTTGCTGGTTTTCCCATCTCCCTGCAGGCCACTACTATGTCTGGAAGGCCAAAAAGAAGAGGCAGACAGTCACGAGCCAACAGTGCTGGTCGTCTAGAGACAACAGTGCTGGTCGTGGACGTGGTGCAACGTCATCAGCACGTGGCCATGGGACATGCTTGTCCTTATTTTCGGCAGCTGGACGTGTTGAGCCACATCATGCCGAAGACTTGGTAGAGTGGATGACCAAGCCCTCCTCATCCTCCTCATCCTCTCTCACCCAGTTTCAGGGTACTAGCAAAGCAGCTGCCAACGCGTCCTCTTCCCTCGTCTCAATGTCATCAGTCACTCTTTACTTAGACCCACCATGTCCTCCTGAGGAATCCCCCGAACTGTTTAATTACAGTGTTGGGTACATGCTCCAGGAGGATGCCCAGCATTTTCAAGGCTCTGATGATGATACACAGCTAGAGGAAGGCAGTAGCATGAGCGCAGAGAGAGGGGATGCTCAAGAAGGAAAGCAATCTGGCAGTCATGTTCCATCAGCTGCAGCATACTGCCAGGTTTGCTCCAGTGATGAAGAGGGAGGGGATGATGAGGTCACTGACTCCACATGGGTGCCTGATAGGAGAGAGGAGGAGGAGGCACATCTCCAACAAGGCAGGATGCCCTCTGGGGGCCAGCTTAGGGCTAGCACACCGACTGAATCACACCGCAGAGCTCCGCCTGTGCAGGGCGCTGACTCTGCGCGTTATTCCAAAAGTTCTTTGGTGTGGGCCTTTTTTGAGATGAGTGCATCAGATCGCACTGCTGCTATCTGCAACATATGTCTCAAGCGTATCTCGCGTGGCCAAAATATCAGCCGCTTGGGCACCACATGCTTGACCAGACATATGTTGACCTGCCATGCAGCTCGTTGGCAAGCGTACCTCAAAGACACACACCAAAGAACAAAGCGGACCTCTCCTTGCTCCTCATCAGCTGGGATCACCAACCCCACTAGACCTTCATTCCTCTCTAAAACCTGCACTGAGAGGAATGAAGGTGTAGAATTAGGTGTGTCACAGCCAAGTACTTGCGGGCACTCTGCTAGCAGTACACCGACATCCGATTGTACCAGCCAAATTTCCCTGCCCCAGCTCCTGGACCGTCGAAAGAAGTTCACTCCCAGCCATCCACATGCCCAGTGGTTCAATGCTAGCTCGCTAAATTGCTAGCACTTCAACTACTGCCTTTTCAGTTGGTAGACTTGGCCCCCTTCCATAAGTTTGTGCAATGTGCGGTTCCTCAGTGGCAGGTCCCCAAACGCCACTTTTACTCATGGAAGGCAATTCTGGCTCTCTACCGGCGGAAGGCAATGTCCATGCCTCGATGGACAGGGCGGTCAGCGGTAAGGTGCATATTACCACTGACTCATGGTCTAGCAGGCATGGACAGGGACATTACCTATCTTTTACGGCCCATTGGATGACTCTTCTGGCAGCTGGGAAGGATGCAGGACAAGGTGCAGTAGTGTTGGAGGCTGTTCCGCCACCAAGCCTCCAAAATGCTACTACTGGTTGTGACACACCTTTCTCCTCCACCCCCTCCTCTTCTTCCTCCATGGCCTCTTCCAGTGCTTTGTCCTCGGAACCAGCGGTGCTCCGTAGGCCTTCAAGGGGCTACGCAAGTACACAGGCAAAAATATGCCATGCCGTGCTTGCGCTGGTTTGTTTGGGGGACAGGAGCCACACTGGGGCAGATATTTTATCAGCTCTGCAGGGGCAGGCCTAGAGGTGGTTGACGCCATGCCAGCTTAAGCCAGGAATGGTGGTTTGCAACAATGGCAACGTTGGCCATGCTGCAGCGGCTGCACATGCAGCAGAGGGCCATCAATGAGTACCTGTGCGACTACGGCACCAGGACAGGGTCAGGGGAGCTCGGTTTTTTCTCACCACGCCAGTGGGGCATGATCAGGGATGCATGCACTGTCCTGTCACCATTTGAGGAGGCCACAAGGATGGTGAGCAGTGACAGTGCATGCATCAGTGACACTGTACCTCTTGTCCACCTCTTGGAGCATAACTGCGTGGAATAATGGACAGGGCACTTGAGGCAGAACAGAGGCAGGAAGAGGAGGACTTCCTTGCCTCTCAAGGCCCCCTTTATCCAGACAGTGTTCCTGCTGTGCCACCCATCACACAGGAAGAGGAGGGGGAGGGGGATTGTGTCAGCATGGAGGTGGAGCCTGGAACTCAGCATCAGCAGCAGCAGTCTTTTAGGGATTATTTACAGTCCCAAGAAACCAGTGGACTTGTACGTGGCTGGGAGGAGGTGGCTGCGGATCATGTTGTCCTTAGTGACCCAGAGGACTTCGGACTGAATGCCTCAGCTAACCTACGCTGCATGGCCTCCCTGATCCTGCAAAGCCTGCAGAAGGATCCTCGTATTCTTCGGATCAAGGAGAGGGGCCATTACTGGCAGGCCACTCTCCTTGATCCACGGTACAAGGGTAAGGTTGCGGACCTTATCTTGCCGTCACAGAAGGAGCAGAGGATGAGATATCTCCGGGAGGCCTTGCAGAAAGGTCTGTGTAACGTGTTCCCAGAGACTGGGAGGTTAAAAACTCCTGGTCCTGCATAACATGTTGCTGAGGCTTCGTTCAGTCACAGAAGGAGCGGTGGAGAAGGTGGCCGTCTGACCGATGCGTTCAGACAATTTTTTAGTCCGCAGCCCCAAGGTATGATTGGTTCCAGCAACCAGCATCTGATTTACATGGTGCAGGAATACCTAGGGGCAAGGTCAGACTTGGACACCTTTCCCACCGAAAATCCTCTGGCTTACTGGGTCTTGAGGATGGATCACTGGCCAGAGCTTTCACAGTATGTAATTAAGCTACTGGCCTGTCCTGCATCCAGCGTTCTTTTGGAATGCACTTTCAGTGCTGCTGGAGGCTTTGTAACAAATCACAGGGTGCGCCTGTCCAGCGACTTGGTTGATCGACTGTCCTTCATAAAGATGAATCAGTCTTGGATCACCACCAGCTACCAAGCACCTGAAGCTGATGTAACCGAATATTTTTTTTTTAAATGTCACATCCCTTCAAGACTATGCTGATGCTGAGTAACTGTCCTGCTATGTTGACTGACTATCCTCTTCCTCCTCAATGATCCTGCTGATAGCTTGGAAGAACATTTTTGGTTCGGGGTGATGCCACCAGTGGCTAAGTTCCAATTTGTTGGCCCCTGTTTAACAATTTTTGATGCAATGCTTTTCAGCAGGGCTCATTCCTGCACTCCAACTAGAGTATATGGGAGTGGTTGCAGTGTCGGGGCACCAGCACCAGTGCCTAAGGCCCAATTTTTCAGCCCCTGTTTAACAGGGGTGTGTAATTACAATTTTTGATGCAATGCTTTGCAGTAGGGCTCATTCCTGCACTCCAACTAGAGTATATGGGAGAGGTTGCAGTGTCATGGCATCAGTGCCTAAGGCCCAATTTTTAAGCCCCTGTTTAATAGGGGCATGTAATACAATTTTGATGCAATGCTTTGCAGTAGGGCTCATGCCTGCACTCCAACTAGAGTATCTGGGAGAGGTTGCAGTGTAGTGGCACCAGCACCAGTGCCTAAGGCACAATTTTTACGCCTCTGTTTAACAGGGGCATGTAATTACAATTCTTGATATAATATTTCACAGCAGGGCCCGTTCCTGCGCCCACCGAGAGTAACTGTGAGGACTTATAGTGTTGTGGCACCAGCACCACCACCACAATCACCAAAAGCCCAATTTTTCTACCACTGTTCAACAATGGCATGTAATTACAATTATTGATATAATCGTTCACAGCAGGGCGCTCCAGCGCCCACCAAGAGTCACTTTGAGAGCGTACAGTGTTGTGGCAACACCAACACCTTAGGCCCACATTTCTGCAGAGCATATAGGGCAGGCCCCTACTTTCAAGCATCCAACTTACAAATGTCTCCTACTTGCAAACAGAAGGAGACAACAGGAAGGGAGATGAAAAATGACGGACGGACAAAAAAATTATATTGAGGTGATAACCCTTCCCTAAGTTTTCCAAAAAGCTGAAAAATTTTTTTTTTGACTGGAGCTACACTTTAAAAATGTACCAGTTGAAAATTACAAACAGATTCTACTTAACACAACAAACCTACACAGTCCCTGTCTTGTTTGCACCGCCTGTATACTGCTGTTCTGAGTATATAGGGCCTGGAACCAGACATGACATTAAAACCGCAAGCAGTTTTAAATTACTTTTTTTCCGTTAAATGTCATTTTGTGCAAGGACTGTTCTAAACACAGTTAACACATGCCACTTCACAGCATACTATAGACACCCCCCAGGCACGATATTTAAAGGAATATTTCACTTTTTTGTTTCCACTTTAATCGTCATTAAAATCAGTGCTCCTAAAAAAAAAGGGCGTTTAAAAAATTTTTTTGGCCATTGATCCATGTCCCCTGGGGCAGGAGCCAGGTCACCAAACCCTTTTTAGGACAATATCTTGCATATTAGCCATTAAAATAAGAACTTTTTATTTCAAATGTTCCTCCTAGTATGTGCATCTCAAATGTGTTTCATGTTTCCTAATTGAAACCGTTGGTCTGTAACTGATATACCACCTTGGTGCCACTCCCTCACCCTGTTCAGGTTGAGAACCATGTATGAGGTACAGGTATGAGGTACAATCCATTGTTGACTCCCGTAGGTTCCGTGGGCGCATTCAATACCTGGTGCATTGGAAGGGGTACGGTCCAGAGGAACGCTCCTGGGTTTCATCCTCAGACGTACATGCCCCTGTCCTCCTCCGTGAGTTCCATAGACGCTTCCCCTCAAGCCCGGTGGCCCTCCGAGGGAGAGGGGTCATTGAGGAGGGGGTACTGTCAGAGCTGGCTTAGCCCTTCCTTCTCTGGGCTGGCTGCTCAGCTGTTGGCTAATTGCCAGCTCTCATCTCTCTCCACAGTTACCAGCTGTTCCTGATCATGTTCGTCTGACCTGCCTACTTTAAGCTGTCCAGATCACTTCACCTCTGCCTTCGCCTTGGTCACATCACAAGAAACCATCTCCTGCGGTTCTGTTTAAAGACTGGCTTGCTGACATCCCTTCTGGCTCTTTATCCTACTTGATGTTGCTCTACTTCATCCCTGACTTTTGGCCTGGCTGATTACCTGATCTGGTTATTGTACTCTGGCCTGGCTGACTACTCTATCCGGTCACTGGACTCGGGCTATGCTTTGACTACGCTTTTTCTATTTACCTTTTTATTTTTATTTAATAAACAAGTGTGATTTAATTGTACTTCTGTCTTGGTCTGATTCATGGTTTCTGACAACAATACACCCACTGTAACTGTTGCAGATGCCTGTGGCATAGAAACAGACCAACACCAGCAATTGGGGGTAGCTTCAGGTGTATACAGTGCAAGAGGCCCAATACACCCACGGTAACTGCTGCAGCTGCCTGTGGTATAGGAACAGAACAATGCTAGCAATTGGGGGTAACTTCAGGTGTATACTGTGCAGGAGGCACAATACACCAACTCTAACTGCTGCTGCTGCCTGTGGTATAGGAACAGAACAACACTAGCAATTGGGGGTAGCTTCAGGTGTATACTGTGCAGGAGGCACTATACACCCACTGTAACTGCTGAAGATGCCTGTGGTATAGGAACAGAACAACACCAGCAATTGGGGGTAGCTTCAGGTGTATATGGTGCAGGAGGCCCAATACACCCACTGTAACTGCTGCAGCTGCCTGTGGTATAGGAACAGAACAATGCTAGCAATTGGGGGTAACTTCAGGTGTATACTGTGCAGGAGGCACAATACACCAACTCTAACTGCTGCTGCTGCCTGTGGTATAGGAACAGAACAACACTAGCAATTGGGGGTAGCTTCAGGTGTATACTGTGCAGGAGGCACTATACACCCACTGTAACTGCTGAAGATGCCTGTGGTATAGGAACAGAACAACACCAGCAATTGGGGGTAGCTTCAGGTGTATATGGTGCAGGAGGCCCAATACACCCACTGTAACTGCTGCAGCTGCCTATGGTATAGAAACAGAACAACACCAGCAGTTGGGGGTAGCTTCAGGTGTATACTGTGCAGGAGGCACAATACACCCACTGTAACTGTGCTAGATTCACAAGAAAAGAACACACTGTCCCTGCCTATCCTGCTCTCTCCCTGAACACCGCAACACACTATACAAGGCTGCCGCGCCGGTGGCCTTATATAGTTTGGGGCGTGTACTAAATCCCCTGAGCCCTAAGGGGGTATAAGGCAGGATGCCTGTGGCCAATGCCTGTGGCCAATTATGGCTCTCCTCGCTGCCGGCACTGTGATTGGCCAAGCATGCGGGGTCACAGTGCATGCTTGGTAATTCATCAGCCAGCAATGCACTGCGATGGCGCAGTGTATTACGGGCCATAAGCACCACACGAACTTGGCGCGAACGGCCCACAAAGTTCTGTATTCACTAAACGGGCGAACAGCTGGTGTTCGTGTCAAGTTCATCCCTAATCACCACCATAGCGGTACAATGCCACTATGTCACAAGGTCAGTTCCCTTTCACTGTATTTGCTCTGGTGACAGCGTTAAAATAATTTTTTACATACTGCCACCAGATCAAGTGCAGTGTCACAAAATTGTACTGCTATGGCAGTGATTAGCAGTGGAATCTTCAGCTTTCATACTTAGGGGGGGCACATGGGGGGACAGAGACAAAAGTAGGGGGGCAAACTATAAAACACAATTTTATATATATATATATATATATATATATACAGGTATATAACTTTATATATCCTGACAATGGGTATAAAATATAAACAATGGCCCAATACATACAATAAAAAACAAAGGAGAAAGTTACCTGCACACTATCCCAAATCCCTCTGCTATTTACATAAATGGATGTTTTTTTTAGTATCGCTCCAGTGGCCATTAAAGTGTAAGCTCACCTGCCCCTCTGTTCCTGTCCGTCTTCCTCTGCGGCATTGTGTCCACCATGCAGCCTTGTGCCCAGTGCCCACCATTGCAGCCTTGTGCCTAGTGTCCACCAATGCAGCCTTGTGCCCAGTGTCCACCAATTCAGCCTTGTGCCCACCAATGCAGCCTTGTGCCCAGTGCCAACCAATGCAGCCTTGTGCCCACCAATGCAGCATTGTGCCCAGTCCCCACCAATTCAGCCTTGTGCCCAGTCCCCACCAATGCTGCCTTCTGCTCACCAATACAGCCTTGTGCCCACCAATGCAGCCTTGTGCTCACCAATGCAGTTTTGTGTCCATCATGCAGCCTTGTGCCCAGTGCCCACATGCAGCCTTGTGCCCACCATTGCAGATTTGTGCCCACCAATGCAGTCTTGTGTCCACCATGCAGCCCAGTGCCCACTGATGCAGCCTTGTGTCTACCATGCAGCCTACCTGTGCAGGTGAGGAGAGGAACAGGAGAGCCACCCAGGTGTTCAGAGTGCAGCACAGGGAACACAGCGATAACAGCTTTCATTTCAATTGCCGTGTTCCCACCGTGCAACGTCATATACAGCCCCTTCCCCTGGCCGGGGAAATTTGACAGATCACCCATCACTAGGATTGGATGGGTGATCTGTTAATGTCCCGGGACCAGCAGGCGGGGCTGTATCTGATAGTGAGCGGCGAGGAACACGGCAATTTAAATTAAAGCTGTTATCACTGTGTTCCCCGCGTTGCGCTCTGAACACCTGGGCGGCTCTCTCTCTCAGATTGCAGAGTGTCAGCATGGATGGAGAGTGAGGGAGTGAAGGGGGGATCTCCTGCAGATGTGACAGAACGCTCTCCTCAGGAGAACTTGTGTTATTCTGACGGCGACCCGAGCAAGATGCAGGCCGGAGGGCACCTGCAACAAAAGGCATTTTAATTGGGCACATAAGGGGACACAGCATAATGTTGGGGGGTCAGGGCCCACTCTGGCCCCACGTTAGTGATGCCACTGGTGATTAGCGACAATGGCTGGCTGCACTGACATAGAGGGGTAGATTTACTAAAGCTGGAGAGTGCAAAATCTGGTGCAGCTCTGCATAAAAACCAATCAGCTTCCATTTTTTGTCAAAGTTCTTTGAACAAGCTGAAGTTAGAAGCTAATTGGATACCCTGTACAGGTGCACCCGATTCTGAGTGCTTCTATCATGTACCTGGTAAGAGACTGAAATGATGAGGTCGGCCTCTCTTGTATCTCCAGCCCAGGCCTCACTGAGAGATGAACAGATGGTGCCAAGTGACAGGAAGAACATGAGTACCTGTAAGTGTTGATAGCAGAGCTTGTGGCTGGAGTTGCAGGCTTGGTGAGTCAAGCAGAAAATCAGGTCAGGAACCAGCCTTTGTTTACATGTGTGTGATAGCTGTGATTGGTCTCAGGGATCACATGGTACAGGACCAATACTACTGTATGCCCAACAGAATTGACTCTTGTCCCATCTGGCTGTTTCAGTCCAATGATAAGTGGTTAATAAAGGTGTATTGGTAGGAATTCAGTTTCATCAAAAAACTTTTAGATGCTGATTACCTGTCAGAACACATGGCTTTAAGCAAATTTACAAATAAAAGCAGCTTACTCTGTGTCAGACTGAAATCACATGCGTTCTTAAGAAAGGAATGACTTCAGATACAAATAATATGTGAGAATAATAAACCACCGGAATAAATTTAAAGTCTTTTTTCTTCTAAATTACAGCTCCGCTATGTACCAATATAGAATTCATGTACTTTTTTTGCAAAAATATCAAAGCTTTCCAAAAAAATCTACAGACACGTACTTTACTGTCCTTAATCCATGTTTCCAGACCTATCTATTGCATCTGTCTTTCTTCCTTACAGACTGTAGGTAATGACAAAGGAAGGCGTTGACCAGCTGACCTCATTAGCACACACCCTGCATCGTCTACCCGTCCACTCCCAGCTGCACATTTTTTTGTGAACAGAGCTTGACAGCTAAGTGTTTCTGTCCACTTACTCCTATGTACTTGTATAAAGATGACCATACACTATGCATTCTGATTGTATATTGTGTATTCAGTGAGAAGGGTGATCACTGATTGATTGCATCTCATTTAAAAAACATGCAGCTGGGAATGGGAGGGTAGATGATGCAGGGTTTGTGCTAATGAGGTCAGCTGGTAAACTCCTTCCTGTGTTATGACCTACAGTCTCTAAGGAAGTAAGACAACAATAGATACGTTGGTAAACATGGATTAAGTAGAGTAAGTCTTACGTTTCTGTAGATTTTATGAAAAGCTTTGATATTTTTGCAAAAAAAGTACATGAATGCTATATTGATACATAGGGGAGCTGGAATTTAGAAGAAAAAAAAAGGAGAACAAAGGTGAACTTATCCTTTAAAGAAGTCCTGTGCTGTATAATGTAGGGGTTATTGTTGACAGACCATTAGCATGGGGACAAGGTGCTATGGGAGTGGGCACCCTCATACCCCAAAGCTCCCCCCATGTTGAGGGCATGTGGCCTGGTATGGTTCAGGAGGGGGGGGGCACTTGCTTGCCCTCCCCATTTCCTGGCATGCCGGGCTGCCTGTTTGGATCTGGATATGGATTTTGGGGGGGACTCCACGCCGAAGGGCCTGGTATGGATAGGGGGAGGACCCTCATGTCGTGAGTCATGTGAGTCATCAGTTGTTAAGGGCTCAGCGGCCAACTTCCTTGCTTGCTCTTTAACAACCCGCTATTTTTTACACAGCATTCGAATCTGTCGATCATTTTTTTAAAGAGCAGCTATAGTAATCCTATATCACTACTCATACTGGGCTGGCCTGGGGTTAGGGCACTGGAATATTTGTTTTGAATGATATCAGTTGAAGCTGGCTTTCTCTATTCTTTGTCTATTCATGCTATTCTTGTGTTGAAAGAGTGGGATCCGTATTCAGATGAGATTGCTGTTGTGATGTGGAGAACATTCACCTCCCAGGCTCTCCCATTTCTGCCCTCCATGGGTTTCTATATATTAGAGTTCCTTTGTTCATTATTTGAATTTGATAAAGTAGCTTTTTGCTTTGAAATGCGTTATCCATCAGGTTGCCTTTTTTGGGTCTTCTCAGCCACCATCTACACCCTGGTCCCATGGACGTCACATGAAGGCCGAGTGGTGACATTACTTCTGGTCACGGACATCGTGGCCCTGGAGAGCTGCCATACCGTTGGCCACCTGTCGGTCACCTTGCGTACAGCATCTGCATACAAAAGTGGCTTTGACTGGAGAACCCTGCTGGTCGAGTACTAGCACCACCTTGTTGCTCAGTCTGGGACCACCGAGTAGGAAGTCTACAACCACACCGTGTTCTCCACATCCCACCAGGAGATATTACATTGGGTCCGGTGAGAAAGTATTGATATACCCATGAGCATACACCACCACATATCGTTTTTTTTTACACACTTTGTAACTATTAAAAACGTACTTTTATTCTTCTTTTTATCCTCTTCTTGGACTCGATTTTCCTACATCATTGGCTACTAACGATTACTCAATTTCAGTGCGCTGTTTTCATTTTTGTTGCATTTCAGGCAAAACTGGTTGAATACTTAAACAAGGGTAAGAAACTGCCCAAAATGCCTCCATGTCTCCTCCTATATAAAACAAAATAAAAATTTGGGCTGGAGTTCCACTTAAATTGATTTTTTTTTTTTGTAAAATCTTTTTTATTTAATTTTTTGATGGCATACAAAATTGCCCACGCAGGGGCCAAACATTTCCCACACAGGTGCAAACTTCCAAAAGTGGCAACAGGCCACAAAAGGACACATTACATACAGGGCAAATCAACACAAACATAACCTTATCTATCTATACCCCACTGTGGGGAGAGGATATTGTAGGATAATTCGTGCTAAGTGTTAAAATGACCGGATAAGGCGTCATAAGAGCAGGTGGGTCAGCCTATAACCGTACTACATCTATAACGATGAACTATGGGTTATTCACTACATCCGTTGCCGTAGTGTTATCATCCAACCAGCAGTTCCACACCTTCTCAAATTTCTGTGGGCAACCCCTGCTCGAGTAGGTGGCCCTATAGAGGGGCAAGCTAGCGTTCACCAGGTTTTTCCAGAATTTGATAGAGGGGGGAGACGATTGTTTCCAGGTCATGGTGATGGCCTTGCGTGCATAGTAGAGTAACAGGGATATGAGTGTTTTCCTAGCCCTGAGGATCAACATTTGCTCCACTAGCCCCAGCAGACAATATTTAGGATCGTAAGGAATACTAATCTCAGTGGTCTTAACTATCACCAGGAGAACCTCTTTCCAAAAGCATACAATCGCTGGACAAGCCCAGAAAATGTGAATGAAGTCTCCCGGCTGATAGGAGCAGCGCCGGGGAGTGCGTCGGCGACATCTGGTGCAGTCTGTGGGGCGTGTAGTGGGCTCTGTGTACAATTTTGTATTGGACCAATTTGTCCCTGGCTGAAACCAAAGGGGAGAAAGGAAAATCCCAGATCTCCCTCCATCATCCAGCCCCGGTATGTCCACCACCCATTTCCTGCGGAGGGAGGACAGCTCGGGGACGGCCGCAACCAGTAGGGACCCGTAAATCTGAGACATGGGTTTCTCCAAGTCTTTTACCCGAAGGACAGATTTGAGCTCAGAGTATTCCAGTACGACCGGTTGTCCCAAAAATTGACAGCGATAAGCATGCGCCATTTGAAGATAGCGGAAATGGGCCCATGTAGGTACATTAAATTTATCATGCAGGATATGAAAGGGAGTGAGTTCCCCGTTGGTAACAACATGCTTGAGCGTCAGTATTTTATACTTGGCCCAGGCCTGAGGGTCCGGGATGGTATTAAACTGTGGAAGGCTAGGATTCAGCCACAGGGGGGTGTGAGGAGACCAGGAGTTCGGCAGGGACGCCCCCAGTGCCTCTCCCACCCTCCACGCCCTTAAAGTGGTGCGCATAGAAGGGGTGAGGCAGTGAGGTGTTTTCGGCCCCATGAATACCAACCCCCTTAAGGCCTCCAAAGACCCCACTATAGCTGCCTCCAGGACCGTTGCAGCATTGGTCAAGTCCGGCCGCAGCCACCAGTGGACGGTTACAAGCTGAGTGGCTAGGAAATATTTGTGACAGCCAGGAAGAGCTAACCCTCCACTACCCACAGGCCTGGTGAGCGTGGTGTATTTGAATCTAGGGGACTTGGATCCCCAGATGAAGGAGAGGAAAAGTTGTTTCAGAGAGTTAAAGAAGGTTTTAGTCAGCCACTGTGGGGAGTTCCTAAATATGTACGTAAGTTTGGGAAGGACCTTCATTTTAAGAAGGTTTATGCGGCCAATAAGAGAGAGGGGGAGATTGCCCCACGCCTTTAATTTGGACTTGATTTCTATCAGAACAGGTTCAAGATTGAGCTGGACAAAGTCCTTGTTCTCTCTTGAAATGACAATACCCAAATAGGTAAACCTATCCACCCATTGAAGCGTGGTGGAGGATGGTGAGGTCTTGGCCCCCTCGTCCACCGGAAAGAGCTGAGATTTATGCCAATTCACCTTCAACCCGGTGAAGGCAGAGAAGGCATCCATGATTCCAAGTGCGCCCCGCAGAGAGTCACCAGGATCATTTAAAAAAAGCAGAAGATCATCCGCATAGAGGGCCACTCTCTCCCCCAGCCAGCCCACCCGAAGACCACGGACCTCGGCCGAACAAGGCCGGGGAGAGAGGGCACCCCTGCCTGGTGCCCCTCTGCAGGGGGAACGAGGGCGACAGGGAACCATTCAGTTTAATGCATGCCATGGGACCGGTGTATAGTGTGCGTATCCAGGCAATAAACCGCAGTGGAAAACCCATTCTTCTAAGGACCTCCCACAGATACACCCATTCCACTGTATCAAATGCTTTCTCCATATCAAGGGTGGCAACGGTCCTAGTGCCTTGATTATCATGGGGGGCATGAATGTTAGAAAACAATCTACGGATATTGATGTCAGTCGACCTACCTGGCATAAAGCCTGTTTGATCGGAGTCAATCAGAGATTTGATTACTGTATTGAGCCTAGTGGCCAGAATTTTGGTCAATATTTTTAAATCACAATTCAGGAGTGCTATTGGCCTGTAAGAGGCGCACTGCTTGTGATCCTTATTAGGTTTCAGAATGAGAACAATATGGGCCTCTCTCATAGAGGCCGGCAGGGAGCCCTGTTGAAGACTGGCTCGGTACATCTGAGCCAGCCTGGGGGCAAGCAGCTCCGCGTGGGCTCTATAATACTCAATGGGTAGTCCATCCGGCCCCGGGGTCTTCCCTGCTGGGAAAGACCCGATGGCCGTCATGACCTCTTCTGGTGTGAGCTCCGAGACAAGGAGTAGTCGCTCCGTGTCAGAGAGCCATCCCAGTGCCAGCGTATCTAACAACGAGGTCATTGGTGTGGGGTCAAAGCTTTCAGGGAGTGAGGAGACATACAGAGAGGAGTAAAACCTGGCGAAGGCAGTCAAAATATCCTCCGGAGAGCTAACCAGTATCCCTTCTGCCACGAGTATTTCTGGTATAACCGCTAAAGGCCTGTCCTGCTGCGCCAGCATAGCTAGCAGTTTGCTGTTCTTATCACCATATATAAAGTATTTCTGTCTGCTGTCTTGTAGACCTGGTAGTGTCTGAGACATGGAGGTGTAATACTCGCCTAAGTGATGAAAGGCGCTCGAAGTTGGGGACCGTTGCCGAGGCCGAGTACTGATTCAGAGCCTCCTCAACTTTGTGCTGCAAATCAGACACTTTGTCCCCAAGTTCTGCTCTAACAGCCGCCACTGCAGAGATATACTGCCCCCTACCATAAGCTTTGGAGGCATCCCATGTAACCCCCAAGGAGGCTGACCCTGCATTGCTCACCCAGTAGTCCTACAAGGAGGGAGAATCTCTATCATGGACTGCTGTGTTGTTGATCCAATGGGGCTGTAGCCTCCAGAGGGCTTTATTCTTAGTCTTGGTGGCCCTAACAATCAATTTAAGGGGGTGGTGATCCGATAAGCCAGGAGGAGGTCATTAGCAAAAGCCAGATCAATATGGGAGTATGTTTTAAACGTGGATGAAAAACAGGAGTAGGTTCTATCCTGGGGATGAAGCCATCTCCACACCTCCCGAAAGTCCGTTGCCTGGGCCCACACACTAAGATCAGGATTAAATGTCGATTGTGGGGAGGGCCTATCTGGATCACGGGACAATGTGGCGTTGAAGTCTCCCATAAACAGGACACACGCCGGGCAATGCGGAGCCAACCTCTCCTATAAGCTATACAGGACGTGGATCTGGCTCGGAGGAGGCAGATAGATGTTAACAATGACATATTTCTTATTATAAATGCTCAGTACCACCATGGCAAATTTCCCCTGGGGGTCCAGATGAACCTCATGGAGCACGCAAGGCACTCGCTTAATAATCAGTACTGATACCCCTCGAGAGTACAAGGAGTAGGTCGCATGCAGCGCCCTTTGCACCCAGGGTTTTTTCAGAGCTAGAACCTTGCTGCCAGTTAAGTGTGTTTCCTGCAGCAGGACTATGTGAGGGTTATGTAGTTTTAAATATTGAAATAACAGAGACCGCTTGTATTTGGAGTTGAGTCCCCTGACGTTCCATGATATAATAGTCAGTGACTCGGTATCTGAGGGAGCCATCATGGAACCTCAGGGGGGAACAAAATCAGGATGATCTTAGATAACCAGTAGGTGCAGGCCAACCCAAATTCAGTACACATATTCATCCATATTCGAGCAGCACTAAATGCAAACTTAGCTTTTGAGTAAGAAAACCCCTCCCGACAAAACATATAAAACCCTACCCCAACATCATACGAACCAAGGTCAATGACCAAAACATTAGGCCATCAAGCCATACAAACCGATGCAGGGTTTCTTCCCAAAACTTCAGAATCTTCAGATTAGTGATGGACGAACTTCCGACGGGACGTTTCGCGAACGCGAAATGCGAACGGACCCAAACGTTCGCGAAACAGAACGTTCGCCGCGGGCCCCATTGACTTCAATGGGAGGCGAACTTTGCAAACCTTCATGTCGAATTTGCGGCCACGTGGTAATTATTAGGGGGTAAAACGTAGTCCCACCATCTGGACAATGACATAATACATGTATGAGGTGAATTTGGGATCGATAACTACAAGCATTTTTATTTTATTTGGGAAATTGTTCTAACAATTCAGGACTATGGAGCTAATGAAGGCAATGGAGGAGAGGGAAGGTCAGGGACCAGGGTAGGCAAAGAAGAGGGTGCAGGAGATGATCACCAGCAGCGTGACATACCGGAATGACACATGCACCGTGATAGAGGCATCTGACAGCAGCACCGTAATACAGAGCACTGACAGCAGCACCGTGACATACAGCGCTGACAGCAGCACCGTGACATACAGCGCTGACAGCAGCACCGTGACATACAGCGCTGACAGCAGCACCGTGACATACAGCGCTGACAGCAGCACCGTGACATACAGCGCTGACAGCAGCACCGTGACATACAGCGCTGACAGCAGCACCGTGACATACAGCGCTGACAGCAGCACCGTGACATACAGCGCTGACAGCAGCACCGTGACATACAGCGCTGACAGCAGCACCGTGACATACAGCGCTGACAGCAGCACCGTGACATACAGCACTGACAGCAGCACCGTAAGCAGCCCCAGGAGGAAGTCAGCACAGCACAGGGATGGTGTGATCCCCTCATAATAAGAACCCCCAGGAGGAAGTCAGCACAGCACAGGGATAGTGTGATCCCTTCATAATAAGAACCCCCAGGAGGAAGTCAGCACAGCACAGGGATATCATAAGCAGCCCCAGTAGAAATATGACACCGCTCAACCTCTTCAAAGAGGAGGGTAGGGGCATATAGTACGGTGTGCTTTTTTGGGTCAAGGAAGTGAGCCAAATGAATTAAGAAGGTCTGTGTGCTTGATTAAAAAAATAGTTTATAGACATATACATGGTCTACTGGTCACATGTGTTGAATTCCTCCGAGATCCATGCCTCATTCATTTTTAGAAATGTGAGGTAGTTAACACTGTGGTGAGCTAGGCGAGTACGCTTATCGGTCACAATCCCCCCTGCTGCGCTGAACGTCCTTTCGGACAGGACACTGGATGAGGGGCAAGCCAACAGTTCGATTGCAAATTGGGCAAGCTCTGGCCAGAGGTCAAGCCTGCCCACCCAGTAGTCTAGGGGTTCATCACTCCTCAGAGCGTCCACATCGGCCGTTAACCCAATGTAGTCGGACACCTGACGGTCTAGGCGTTCCCTGATGCTGGATCCGGATGACACCTGTCGATGGGTCGGCTGAAAGAATGACCTCATATCCGAAGTCACCAACACATCTTCAAACCGGCCTCTTCTTGCAGGCGCTGTTGGATTGGTACCCGCAAATCCTTCTCTGGGAGTGGGAATTGCTCCTCTGCCAGCGCACGCAAAAGCAGAATGCAGCATTTCTCGAAGCAAGGCCTGGAAGTGCTGCATTCTGACAGCCCTCTGCGACGGCGGTAACATTTCCGCCATTTTGTGTTTGTACCGGGGGTCTAAGTACGTTGCCACCCAGTACTGGTCCTTGACCCTCATGCTTTTTATACGGGGGTCCCTATTAAAACACTGGAGCATGAAGGCCCCCATTTGCACTAAAGTGGAAGCGGTGTGGTGGCCTGGCTCCTGCTCATCATCCAGGATAATGTCGTCCTCTTCATTCTCCTCTCCCCATCCACGCACAACAGGGATCCCAGAAAGGTTTAAAGCATGCTCTTCTTGCTCCTGCTCATCCGCCCCGGCACCATCCTCCTCTGACTCCTCATCAGACTCCTGTTGTTGACTTGTCTCAGATAGAGTAGCCCCCCCTGGGAATTCATCCAGCATTGCGACTTCCTCATCTTCCCGCTCCTGCTCCTCCACAGCCTGATCAATGACACGACGCAATGCACGCTCCAGAAAGAAGGCATAAGGTACCATGTCACTGATGGCGCCATGGCTGCGACTGACCAGTTTGGTGATCTCCTCAAATGGCCGCAGAAGTCTGCATGTGTCGCGCATGAGCAGCCACTGGCGCGGTGAAAAAAAACCCAGCTCCCCAGAACCGTTTCTTTCGCAGAGTTCATACAGGTAGACGTTAACTGCACGTTTCTGCTGGAGCAGCCTATCAAGCATATAGAAGGTTGAGTTCCATCGCGTCGGGCAATCGCAAATAAGACGTCTGACCGGCAGATGGTGTCGCCGCTGAATGTCAGCAAGGCGAGCCATGGCCGTGTAAGATCTTCTGAAATGGGCCGAGATTTTCCTTGCCTGCCGCAAGATGTCCTGGACCCCAGGGTATTTGACAAGGAATCGCTGCACGACCAAGTTTAAGACGTGTGCCATGCACGGCACGTGCGTGATTTTGCCCTGTTTCAATGCGCTAAGCAGATTGGCACCGTTGTCACACACCACTTTACCAACTGTCAAATTGAGCGGTGTTAGCCACTCATCTGCCTGTGAACGCAAAGCTGAAAGGAGTGCCGGGCCAGTGTGGCTCTTTGCTTCCAGGCACAACAGACGCAGCACGGCATGGCAACGTCTCACCTGGCATGTGGAATAGGTTCTGGGGAGCTTGGGCGGTGCAGTGGAAGAGACGCTAGCAGCGGAAAAGGAGGAGGCAGCTGAGGAGGAGAGGGAGGAGGATGGAGTAGGAGGAGGAGAAGAAGAGTCAGGCCTGCATGCAATCCGTGGCGGTAAAACCAAATCTACACGGGTGCCACGGGTTACATGCTTGACGGCCGTCAGAAGGTTCACCCAGTGGGCAGTAAAACTGATATACCTTCCCTGCCCGTGTTTGCTAGACCACGTGTCTGTGGTCAGATGTATCTTGGCACCGACACTGTGTGCCAGAGATACATTCACTTGCCGCTGAACATGGCCATATAGCTCTGGGATGCCCTTCTCTGAGAAATACTTCCTTCCTGGGACCTTCCATTGTGGTGTTCCAATGGCCACAAATTTGCGAAAGGCCTCCGAGTCCACCAGTTTATATGGCAGTAGTTGGCGGGCTATGAGTTCTGACAAGCCAGCCGCCAACCGTTGGGCAAGAGGGTTATCCGGCATCATCATTTTTTTACGCTCAAACATTAGGCCCACGGAAGCCTGCCTTTTTGCAGAAAAATGTGAGCTTGGCGTGATGGAAGGTGGAGTGGAGGACAATTGTGAGGAGAGAGGAGAAGGAGAAGTAGAAGACGAGGCTGGACGGTGAGAGCCTGCAGTGTGGCTTTGTGTGTTCCGTTGCTCCCACTGGGCTCGGTGATGGCTGCTCATGTGCCTTCTTAAGGCGGTCGTCCCTAGGTGAGTATTGGGCTTACCGCGACTAACGCGTTGACTGCAAAGATTGCAGATGGCAACGCTATTGTCAGCAGCGGACACGTTAAAAAAAGCCCACACTGCGGAGCCATGTGCCGGTGTCCTGGGAGCGCCAGATGTGACCGTACATGGTCGATGACTCGCTCCTGATACATTTGCAGTCTGCTTTGTCCCTGCTGTGCAATGTAAGTCATTGCTGCTTCTCCTCCCTATCTGCTGGTCCATATCTCCCTCTGAACTCCCCTCCTCTTCCTCTCTTGTGGGCACCCACGTGACATCACTAGACACGTCATCATCAACGTCACCTTCCCCACCGCTATAAGTAGAGATCTCGGAGTAGGCAGCAACACCGGGGACCAACCTCCTCCTTGGGCTGATCTGGGTACTGGCGTCAGACTGCTGAGTAGCGCTTGTTGCTACCTCCTCTTCCTGATCCAATACCAAGAGTGGCTGCGCATCAGAAATGTCCTCTTGATATGGATCGGAAAATAATTCCAGTGACTCAAGCGGAAGGTATGTGGTGGTGGTGGTGGTGGTCGTGTTGTTGGTGGTAGTGTCTTTGGGGGTGCACATAGCAGAGAGTGAAGAAGAGGGTGCAGATCGAGAGGATGAGGAGGGTGCAGAAGAGTAAGGCTGAGCGAGCCACTCAACCAAGTCTGGTGCATCCTTTAAAGTAATTGAACGCACCTTCTGCAACTTCCCACTTTGGCTCAAGCCTGTTGCTCCTGCCCTACCCCTACCACCCCTGCGGAAGGGCCTGCCTCTTCCTCTGCATGTCATTTTTTAAATGACCCTGTGACAAAACTCTTAGTCCCTATACCGCTGAAGGACTGCTGCAGTATAGGTGAGCGGTCAGCAGTGGTGCACGTCAACCCTATCTATTGTGGACCTATAGCGGTCCTTACAGAACAGCAGACTGTACCGCACTCAAGCCTATGTACCGTAGCACCCTATACCAAGTTACCAGTCCTTATAAGAACTTTTGTGGAACAAGCAGGTTGTGTGTTAGTGATTAGCAGACTGTACGTCAGTCCCTATACCGCTGAAGGACTGCTGCAGTATAGGGCAGCGGTCAGCAGTGGTGCACGTCAACCCTATCTATTGTGGACCGATAGCGGTCCTTACAGAACAGCAGACTGTACCGCACTCAAGCCTATGTACCGTAGCACCCTATACCAAGTTACCAGTCCTTATAAGAACTTTTGTGGAACAAGCAGGTTGTGTGTTAGTGATTAGCAGACTGTACGTCAGTCCCTATACCGCTGAAGGACTGCTGCAGTATAGGGCAGCGGTCAGCAGTGGTGCACGTCAACCCTATCTATTGTGGACCGATAGCGGTCCTTACAGAACAGCAGACTGTACCGCACTCAAGCCTATGTACCGTAGCACCCTATACCAAGTTACCAGTCCTTATAAGAACTTTTGTGGAACAAGCAGGTTGTGTGTTAGTGATTAGCAGACTGTACGTCAGTCCCTATACCGCTGAAGGACTGCTGCAGTATAGGTGAGCGGTCAGCAGTGGTGCACGTCAACCCTATCTATTGTGGACCTATAGCGGTCCTTACAGAACAGCAGACTGTACCGCACTCAAGCCTATGTACCGTAGCACCCTATACCAAGTTACCAGTCCTTATAAGAACTTTTGTGGACCAAGCAGGTTGTGTATTAGTGTTTAGCAGACTGTACGTCAGTCCCTATACCGCTGAAGGACTGCTGCAGTATAGGGCAGCGGTCAGCAGTGGTGCACGTCAACCCTATCTATTGTGGACCGATAGCGGTCCTTACAGAACAGCAGACTGTACCGCACTCAAGCCTATGTACCGTAGCACCCTATACCAAGTTACCAGTCCTTATAAGAACTTTTGTGGAACAAGCAGGTTGTGTGTTAGTGATTAGCAGACTGTACGTCAGTCCCTATACCGCTGAAGGACTGCTGCAGTATAGGGCAGCGGTCAGCAGTGGTGCACGTCAACCCTATCTATTGTGGACCGATAGCGGTCCTTACAGAACAGCAGACTGTACCGCACTCAAGCCTATGTACCGTAGCACCCTATACCAAGTTACCAGTCCTTATAAGAACTTTTGTGGAACAAGCAGGTTGTGTGTTAGTGATTAGCAGACTGTACGTCAGTCCCTATACCGCTGAAGGACTGCTGCAGTATAGGGCAGCGGTCAGCAGTGGTGCACGTCAACCCTATCTATTGTGGACCGATAGCGGTCCTTACAGAACAGCAGACTGTACCGCACTCAAGCCTATGTACCGTAGCACCCTATACCAAGTTACCAGTCCTTATAAGAACTTTTGTGGAACAAGCAGGTTATGTGTTAGTGATTAGCAGACTGTACGTCAGTCCCTATACCGCTGAAGGACTGCTGCAGTATAGGTGAGCGGTCAGCAGTGGTGCACGTCAACCCTATCTATTGTGGACCGATAGCGGTCCTTACAGAACAGCAGACTGTACCGCACTCAAGCCTATGTACCGTAGCACCCTATACCAAGTTACCAGTCCTTATAAGAACTTTTGTGGACCAAGCAGGTTGTGTATTAGTGTTTAGCAGACTGTACGTCAGTCCCTATACCGCTGAAGGACTGCTGCAGTATAGGGCAGCGGTCAGCAGTGGTGCACGTCAACCCTATCTATTGTGGACCGATAGCGGTCCTTACAGAACAGCAGACTGTACCGCACTCAAGCCTATGTACCGTAGCACCCTATACCAAGTTACCAGTCCTTATAAGAACTTTTGTGGACCAAGCAGGTTGTGTATTAGTGTTTAGCAGACTGTACGTCAGTCCCTATACCGCTGAAGGACTGCTGCAGTATAGGGCAGCGGTCAGCAGTGGTGCACGTCAACCCTATCTATTGTGGACCGATAGCGGTCCTTACAGAACAGCAGACTGTACCGCACTCAAGCCTATGTACCGTAGCACCCTATACCAAGTTACCAGTCCTTATAAGAACTTTTGTGGAACAAGCAGGTTGTGTGTTAGTGATTAGCAGACTGTACGTCAGTCCCTATACCGCTGAAGGACTGCTGCAGTATAGGGCAGCGGTCAGCAGTGGTGCACGTCAACCCTATCTATTGTGGACCGATAGCGGTCCTTACAGAACAGCAGACTGTACCGCACTCAAGCCTATGTACCGTAGCACCCTATACCAAGTTACCAGTCCTTATAAGAACTTTTGTGGAACAAGTGAGTTGTGAATGTTTAGCAGACTGCAGCAGAAGGGCAGCAGTCAAGTATAATATCCTTTCTATATTTGGAAGAAAGAATATTATACATGTACAAGCCTATTACTGTACCACTGATACCAGTCCTGAAAAGAACCTTTGTGGAACTAATAATAACAGCAAGTCTTTAAAATTACCCTCACTGCCTGACAACACTGCTTCCTTCCTGTCCCTATACAAATTGGCAAAAAAAGAGAACGATTAGTGGTTACTGGAACAGCTCTTTTGTGGACCTTGATAGTAACAGCTAATGATGATGATGATGATGATGATGATGAAAGACTAATCTGGCTGTCCCTGTAGCATACACCGTCCTTTCCCTTTCTCTAAACTAACAAAAGACACTCAGGCTGCTGCAAGAATCAGCAGCACAGCAAACCTATCAACACCTAACACCTATACCAGTCCTGAAAAGAACTTTTGTGTACCAAATAGCTAGTGGTTTATCTCTCCCTACTCCACACAGGAACCTGTCCCTATCGTAACAGAAGAAAGAATGTAAAATGGCCACCGGATCGGGTGTATTTATAGGTTAGGGGGAATGTACAAGTGTCCATGTGCTGTCATGTCTCAATTGGCTGTCCTGTATCACATGATAAACGTGTCACCAAAGGTTAAAGTTCTTGTATACATTAAACACGTAAGTCCGCCGCGGCGAACGACGGAAAAAGGCGTTCGAACGTGCGGACCGCGAATGTCGGAAATTCGCCGCGAAACGACCGCCGGGCGAACCGTTCGGCCATCACTACTTCAGATCACTGAGACCCCTGTATGGTGGGCCACAGAAGAGTACGGTCCTTCCCGGTAGAGTCCATATCAGTTCCGGAAGGGGGAATCCAATCGTGGGGGGGGGGGAACTGAGGGGGGGGAGTAAACAGGGGGTGCGTCTAACCAAAAAGTGGGATAAGTCAGTGGCCTGCAGCGGAGCTCCTCAGGCAGGAGTAACAGCAGATTATCCCGCAATGCAAGACAAATGGGTAATCAGTAAGGGCAAAGTAGGACCCAATGGGGAGGAAATGGCTGGGGACAAAGAGCAAATGATGCCAGGGGTCCACGCGGGTCAATTTTGTAATGAAGAAGAGGAAGATTTGGCTACCTCCCGTCGATCAGACTCAGCTACTCCATCCTCCCGACCACACATGGTCAACGGGCATCCAGCCACGCCACTGCAGCCTCCGGAGTGTCAAAAAAGCGGGTGTTATCACCATCAGAGATTCGTAACCTGCTGGGATACAGAAGACCAAAACGAATTCCTCTTTCTCTGAGCCGGCGTCTCACATCAGTGAAGGACTTGCGTCTTTGCTGTATTTTCTGAGAGAAATATGGTGTTCTCATATTTGATTTCGGGCATGGTACGAGCCGCCGCCAGGATGCGGTCCCTGTCATGGTAATTTAACAGCCGTAGCAGAAAGGGAAGCGGAGGTGCCCCAGGCCTCGGAGGGAGTGGTGGAACCCTGTGAGCTCTCTCCACCACAAAGGTGGGCGGCATCTCCCCCAGGTTGAACAGGGTGGACAGGAGTCTCTCAGCAAACTCAGCGGGTCTAGGGCCCTCAGCCCTTTCAGGCAGTCCAAGTATGCGGATAATATTTCGCCGGAGGCGATTTTCAGTATCTATCGCACGGTCTTGTAGCTCTTTCACTTTTGATCTGCAAGGCCTTTACCTCTCTGGAATCTGAGCGGACTGTATACTCCACCGCGGAGAGCCTATCCTCCACCTCAGGTACACGCGAGAGGACCTTTTCCATGTCCTGGCGGAGGAGACCAACATCTACACTCAAGAGGTCGATCTTTGCTGTCAGAGTTTCTTTACAGGACGTTATGGCTGCTAGGATCTCTGCACCTGTGGGGGCCCCCATCTCCCCCGAGTCCGCGACCACCTGCGAGCCGGACGCCATCACCGCGGTGGACCGCCTTGAAGATGAGACAGTAGTCGGCGGGGGGGGGGGCACGAGGGGAGCTGGAGCCGGACTTGGAGCAGCGGGTCTTAGGGCGGCCCATCCGAGGCTCACCCCAAGATGCAAGAGGGTCCTGGTGAGTCTTCAAGCCGAAAGCTGAGAGCCTGCACCACAGCAACAAAGTGGGGGCTGTAGTGGTGGTGGTGGGCCGGGTCAGGAGCAATGGCTCTCCACCAAGGGGCAGCAGTCCAGTGCCCGGACGCCAGTCTCAGGGTAGCTTACAGAGGGGTAGTCCACTTCCCACACCGGAATGGGGTCTTCAGCAAAGCACAGCCTTAATGGGGGGGACACAGGGAGGGAGAGGGGTATTTTCAGGGCACAGGATGATACTCAGGAGGACACAACAGTATCTCAGCCCTGATCCTGAGGGTGGATGATGAAACCGGGGGAGCAGGCCTCAAGATGGCACCTGTGAACAGTTACAATAAGTCCCCCCAGTCCCAGACCAACCTTGTCCCAGGGTCCCCCGACAGAGGTACAGTAATCCGATGCCTCGTCACCCACAGATGGGAGCTCCGGAGCTCAAGGATGGGGAAGACAGAGCAGGCCTCAAGATGGTGGTAGGCCCTGGAAGTGTAGATCTGGCCGTGACCCCGACTTAAATTGATTTTACATGAAAACTGTTTAAACAGCAGATCAGGAGATATTTGGAATGCTTATTGGGTGCTGATAATTGTTCCACCTAGGGGCTAGCAGGTAAATATTTTATTAAATTCATGTGGTACCATTTATGTGCTCCTAAGAAAGATGTGACTTTTACCTTAAACTTTAATTAAAACGTCTGTGTAGTCCATTTGTTTACCTTCCATTATATAAGCCAACTCCGGACTTTGTAGTATAGAACTCCACTCAAGTCTGCTAGCTGACTACATTCTCAGCACCAACTTTACTATCTGGTAAGTATGTGCTGGAATATCGTAATTATATTATTAACTATATTATAATTATTTATAAGGAAAAAATCCTTGGTATTCAGCTATCGGGTAAAGTTGAGCCTCATACACACGATCTGACTTTGTACAAACTTTCCCGTTGACTTTTGTACAGAGGGCGTTGGCCGTAAATTTGTATTGCATACACACGATCAGACTTTTTAGGCAACAAACACGAACGTAGTGACGTTTCAACGTACTGACGACACTTCAAAAGAGGACGTTCAATTACTCCGGCACCACCCTTTAGCCAACTTCTGTATTGTTGTCTGATCTTTTGCAGTGGTTCTGAGCTTGCGTGTTTGTACTTTGTACAAAAGTCCGATGGTTTTGTGTACACACGATCGGACTTTGCTCCATCGGACTTATGTTGTCAAAAAGTTTGTCTGTTGGCACAGCCAACAAAAGTCAGATGAAAACTGAAAAAGTTTGTCCGATGGAGCGTACACATGGTTGGATGTTGCCTTAAAACAGCTAATTTGCATGTTTGTTGTCAAAAAATCAGATCGTGTGTACGGGCTCCTATGTTTTATTTTGATTTTAAATGCTGGCAAGGTTCCTCATAGTATTTTTCTCATAAATGGTTTATTTTGCACAATTAACGTGGAAATTCAAATTAATTCACACAATTCAATGCAGAAAATACTAACATTGTGTAACCTAGAATTAAACCAGCTATTGTACATGATTCACAATATTATTTGTACACTTATTAAAAACATTATAATGCGGATCACATAGTTTTATTTTTGTGTCCTGAATGGGAGTTTTTTGCTTTTTACAATTTAGATGAAACATTTGTGTAGCACTGACCCCCGAAGGATCTGCTGGTTTTGATGGGCTTACCGTTACCCTCTTGACCTTGTGCGTGTCTAGGGATTTCCCGTGGTAGATGGCCCAAAGAATTGTAGAAATTGACACTGGATCTGCTTTTGAGATTTTAAAAAATATTATCAAGTTTATTAAAAAACCTTTTAATAATATTTTAATCTACTACACTATGGTGGACTCTATCTATTCCTTGAGTGTATATGCTGATAGTATCCACGGAGGAATTTGATGGATCACGGTGACGCTAGAGAAGTGTAAAGCTCCCCCTGTCTATCTCCTGAATTCAAGTGTCCCCCATTAGAGGCTATTCTGCTGTATACCTTACAGCAGTAAGGTAATTACCTGGTGTGGCCAGTACTAACACGTGGAGATCACCCAAACGGAGAGAGTTGGCTTGGCACTGTGAACACACAACTGCACTATTTTACTTGGTTGTGATATTTCACTATACTATTCACGATTGGACTATCTATGGGTCACTTTGATTAAACCCAATTGGTTTCGAAGCTGTTTTGCTACATGCACTTTATTACTTTATATTATATGTTTTACCACAGCACTATTGCCGTTGATATATGAATTACTCGTTTATTATCTTTAGGTCTAATTTCAATATTTAGACATGTTATGCACATACGCACTTTGCTTTATTTGCTCCTGACCTCAGTATTTCAGATATATTATGCACGTTTGCACTTTGTTTTTTTTTTCTTAGTTTTTATTGACACCATTATTTATACTATTATATTTACGATACCTACTTTTAAGATATAGGTTGGGTATTTAGTAGTTGCTTAGTTCTATTTAGGAGCGCAACACCATTTTTTACTTATTCCTATCTAGATGAGAGCCAACTCATAAAGTGTTTGCTGCACCTATTGGATAGAATTTTGCTTTCCATTCTCTATATACAGCGCAGGAGCCCTTATATATACAGCCTTATGCATGGCCTTCTCCCGAAGAGTCCTCCCCTGGTTGCTTCTCCAGTTTCTGGGCCTCTCCACAGATGAGAAGGCACCGGACCACCTTTGAATCCTCCTCTCAGTTACGTTGCCTCGGGCTAGCCAGCCCAGAGACTTGAAATTGAATGGATCCGAACCCCAGGCGATGAGGGCCACGGGGGCTGGTCAGGAGGACTAGGACCAAGCAGACAGGAAAATCTTCTGGACCAGAACGCAGAAGCACGTGATGTCAGTACCTTAAGTACCCTCTCCCAAAATGCACAGCAAGATGACACTCCCACTGGGCTGGTTCTGAGAAAGAATGGCACTCAATACGCTTAGCTAAACTGCATTCTCACTCTTGCCAGTGGTGACAGCGACACCTCTGGCCAAGCAGAACCCAGTGCAATCCAGCTAGACTGGTACCAAAACCATAATTTGGTATAATTAACCCTAAAACCCAACTGTGGTTTTAAGAACGTTAAAAAGAAAAAAACACATAGTGCGTGCTCTTCAGGAGCCAGCACTACATTTGTAAAGCTCTAATTCCTATATATCTTGCCATTATTAAGAAATATTACAGTAGAAATCTAGCATTCATGAATTAGATTCCTTATAAAGATTAATTATTTTCTCAGTAGCCTCATTCTCCTTCTCTTCAAACCTGGAACAAATGACAGATTCAGAATTCAGATACAGAATGTTTTATTAATCCCAATGGGAAATGAATGAATTCCAGAGACCATTATCTGGGGACTCTTCTCTTTTATACAAGAAAACTCTCTAGAAACCATTAATTCAGTTAGAAAAGCAGATAAGTCTAAACTGATTTTCAATCTAAAGCCCGCCAGACTGTCGGTCGGACTTTCCGAACGGGCTACTTGTCCACACACGGCACTTTTTCAGCGGACTAATACGGCGCACTAAGTCCGCCGTACTATCCGGCCTACTTTTGAAATGAACGGACTCGCCCACACACGCGGAGGAAAGTCCGCTCATTTCGAGCGCGTCTCCAGGTAGGCGGGGCCCACGAAGGATATGTCCCTGGCCCCGCCGCCTGGTATGGACTTAAAGGGGAACCCCAACGCCGAAAAAAATCGGCATGGGGGTCCCCCCAGGCCCACATCAGACCCTTGTCCAAGCACGCTACCCTGCCGGCCAGGAAAGGGGGGGACGAGCGAGCGCCCCCCCTCCTGAGCCATACCAGGCCGCGTGCCCTCAACATGGGGAGTGCCTTGGGGAAGGGGGGGCCGCGGCCGCGGTGCCTGGATGTCCACCCTGAATCAGAAGTCATCTGATGCGGAATATCACTTGGCTAAATCTTTAATGTCTTATTAAAAAATAAAAATATCACATACACTGCGTTTTCTTCTTTTTTTTTTTATATTCTGTATATATTTTTATGTGATGATCCTATTGTAGTTGGAGGAAATATAGTCCTTAGAGAACTTCCCAGGGAATGTAATCACTTCTCATCTTTCGGTTGGATCCAACAGCCCCACCGATCCAGATAGAGCCTCCACTTTATCCAATCAAGATAAAAGCATACAGAATACACAATGTTATCAAAAGTATTGGGACACCTGCCTTTACACGTACATGAAGTTTAATGGCATCCTAGTCTTAGCCCTTGTACACACGGTCGGACATTTCGACAACCAAATCCGTCGGATTTTGTCCGTCGGATTCTGTCCGTCGGATCTTGTACGAAACTGTTGCATACACACGGTCGGACAAAGTTGTCAAAAAATCCGATCTTTCAGATTGTGATGACGTAATTTCGTTACGATGGGACTACATTCAGGCTAGTAGCCAATAGCTTTGATGTAGGAATTTGATCTGAGCATGCGTGGCACTTTGTCCGATCGAAATTCTCTACACATGATCGGAGTATGTCCTATCGGACCAGTTGGTCGGAAAATATTTCCAACATGTTGTAAAATTTGGTCCGACGGATATTCCGATGGAAACAGTCCGATGCATACCACACACAGTCGGATTATCCGACAACACGGTGCGATAGGACACATTCCGACGGATTCTCCGACCGTATGTACAAGGGCTAAATCTGTAGGGTTCAATATTGAATTGGCCCACCCTTTGCAACTACAACAGCTTCAACTCTTCTGGGAAGATTTAGGAATTTTAGGAATGTTTGACCATTCCTCAAGAAGCGCATTTCTGAGGTCAAGCACTGATGTTGGACGACAAGGTCTGGCTCGCAGTCTCCGTTCAAATTCATCCCAGGCCAGTCAAGTTCCTCCATCGCAAACTTGCTCATACACACTATATTGACAAAAATTTTGGGCCACCCCTTCAAATCATTTGCCGGAGGGGGGATTGTGGTAGGGTTGCCCCCCCACTGACCGCTGAATATAAAAACAAAATTGCCAGAAAAAAAAGGGAAATAAATGGCGTGGGGACAAAGAAGGCCTGGCTCGCAGTCTCCACTTTAAATTATCCCAAAGGTGAATTCCTCCACACCAAACTCACTCATCCATGTCTTTATGGACCTTGCTTTGTGCACTGCTGCACAGTCATGTTGGAACAGGAAGGGCCATCCCCAAACTGTTTCCACAAAGGAAGGAGCATGAAAGTGTCCAAAATCTCTTAGTATGCTGACACCTTAAGAGTTCTCTTCACTGGAACTAAGGGTCCAATCCCAACCCCTGAAAAACAACCCCACACCATTATCCCCCCTCCACCAAATCATTTGGACCAGTGCACAAATCAAGGTCCATAAAGACATGGATGAGCGAGTTTGGGGTGGAGGAACTTGATTGGCCTGCACAGAGTCATAACCTCAACTTGTAAAATACCTTTGGGATGAATTAGAGCTGAGACTGCAAGCCAGGGTTACTGATCCACATCCCCCCAATTCTGAGACATACAAAAAAATAGCAAAATCAGTTTACTGCAACAGATCACGCAGCAATTGGAATTGTTTGCCAGAGGTTACAGCCTATCCTTACCGCTCACTGGCTGGTTGCTAGAGGTTACAACACATAATTTATGCTCGACGATTGGTTGCTAGAGGGTACTGCACATTATTAGCGTTCACTGATTGGTTACTATAGGTTAATGCCCATTATTACCAATCCCAAGTGGAGCAATCCCAAATAATTGAGCAAGTAAAGCGGCAAATTAATACACATACTACAGGAGAGGGTCAGGGAATGCAGACATACTGCAGGAGATTACCAGAGACTGTGGATATACTGCCCGAGATTATAAGAGACTGCGGACATACTGCACAAGATTACAAGAGACTACGGATATACTGCATGAGATTACCTGTGATTTGGGGCCCCGATGACGGCTTTGCAGAGTGCACTGCACAGAGGACACAGGAGGCTGTATTGACACGCTACCTAGCAGAGAGGGGGCGGGGCCGGAAGCTCCACTCGGAACAGAGCGACTGTACTTAGAGCAGTGATCAGAGTGGGCGTGTCAGTGGAGCTTCTGGCCCCACCCCCGGGTCTCTGTATTCCCCAGCCAAAATAGAGGGGGCAGAGCCGGGAGCTCCGCTGATGCGCCATCTCCGATCCCTGCTCTAACTACGGCCATTCTTTTCTCAGCATACAGGCTACATGGGGTGTAGTCAGTGCGTCAGTGGAGCTTCTGCCCCCGCCCCCTCACTTCTGGCTAGATCAGGAATACAGCCTCCCATGTCCTCTGTGCACTCTGCAAAACCGTCATCATGGCCCCAATTCACGTGTAGCATGAGCCGCCCCGGCACCACTGCCACCCCGAGGCCTGGCCTTGGTGGCTTTGTGGGAAATCCGGCCCTGTTCCTCCCCCGCAGCAAATTACATTTCTCAAGGAAAAAAATCAACTCTATCTCCATCCTTTCATGTCTGTCTTCTTGGGGAGGCTGACCAGCAAGTAGCACTGGGTGCCAGCCTGCCTTTTTCTTCTTTCATGACTCTCTGGCTAGATTCTTTTGTTTGTTCAAATGTGGTGGGCTAGTGGTAGTAGAATAGATGGGGTACTGGGGGGTTCAGTCATGCCAGTCCCAATTAGTTGAAGCAGTGAAATGAGAGGCAGAGCAGCTATACTAATCCTATGTCACTACTCATACTGGGCTGGCCTGGGGTTAGGGCACTGGAATATTTGTTTTGAATGATATCAGTTGAAGCTGACTTTCTCTATTCTCTGTCTATTCATGCTATTCTCGTGTTGAAAGAGTGGGATCGGTGTTCAGGTGAGATCGCTGGTGTGATGTGGAGAACAGTCACCTCCCAGGCTCTCCCATTTCTGCCCTCCATGGGTTTCTATATATTAGACTTCCTTTGTTCATTATTTGAATTTGATAAAGTAGCTTTTTGCTTTGAAACGCATTATCCATCAGGTTGGCTTTTTTGGGTCTTCTCAGCCGCCATCTACACCCTGGTCCCATGGACGTCACATGTAGGCCGAATGGTGACATTACTTCCGGTCACGGACATCATGGCCCTGGAGAGCTGCCATACTGTTGGCCACCTGTCGGTCAACTTGCATACAACATCCGCATACAACAGTGGCTTTGACTGGAGAACCCTGCTGGTTGAGTACTAGCACCACCTTGTTGCTCAGTCTGGGACCACCGAGCAGGAAGTCTACAACCACACCGTGTTCTCCACATCCCACCAGGAGATATTACCTTGGGTCTGGTAAGAAAGTATTGATATACCCATGAACCTACACCACCACATATCGTTTTTTTTTATATATTGTTACACACTTTGTAACTATTAAAAACTTACTTTTATTCTTCTTTTTATCCTCTTCTTGGACACGATTTTCCTACATCTTTGGCTACTATTACTCAATTTCAGTGCACTGTTTTCATTTTTGTTCCATTTCAGCCAAAACTGGTTGAATACTTAAACAGGAGTAAGTAACTACCCAAAATGCCTCCATGCCTCCTCCTATATAAAACAAAATAAAAATTTGGGCTGGAATTCCACTTAAATAGATTTTTACATTAAACTGTATAACAGCAGATCAGGAGATATTTGGAATGGTTATTGGGTGCTGATATTTGTTCAACCTGGAGGCTAGCAGGTAAATATTTTAATAATTTCATAATTTCATGTGGTACCAGTTATGTGCTCCTAAGAAAGATGTGACTTTTACCTTAAACTTTAATTAAAACGTCTGTGTACTCCATTTGTTTACCTTTTATTATATAAGCCGACTCAGGACTTTGTAGTATAGAACTCCACTCAAGTCTGCTAGCTGACTACATTCTCAGCACCAACTGAACTATCTGGTAAGTATGTGCTGGAATATCGTAATTATATTATTAATAATATTATAATTATTTATAAGGAAAAAATCCTTGGTATTCAGCTTTCAGGTAAAGTTGAAATGACTCCTTTTGTTTTATTTTAATTTTAAATGCTGGCAAGGTTCCTCGTATTATTTTTCTCATAAATGGTTTATTTTGCACAATTAATGTGAAAATTCAAATGAATGCACAAAATCCAATGCAGAAAATACTAACATTGCCTAACCTAAACTTAAACCAGCGATTGTACATGATTTACAATATTATTTGTATGCTTATTAAAAACATTAAGATGCGGATCACATACAGGTTTATTTTTGTGTCCTGAATGGGAGTTTTTTTTTACAATTTTGATGAAACATTTGTAAAGCTCTAATTCCTACATATCTACCATGTCAACCTGTGGTCCTCCAGCTGTTGCAGAACTACAACTCCCATTATGGCTCTGCCTTTGGGAGTCATGCTTGAAACTGTCAGCAGCTTGCAATGCCTCATGGGACTTGTAGTTCTGCAGCAGCTGTAGGTCCTCAGGTTGAGCACCCATGCCATAGACAATGGGGATCAGAACTTCATTTCTTGTGATCCAGCTCCTATGGCATCTAAGAACCTGCTGTGGTCTTCCTTTTGTTGGATTGAGGAACAAGATAGATGAAGACCCCTTAAAGAGGAAGTAAACAGTGGTGGGTTTTACTTCCTCTTTATTTCCTTGAAAAGGTAAAGCATAATGGGCCACTATGCATTGCATAGTAGTCCATTATGTGTCACTTACCTGAAACCAAAACCCGCAATGTCCCTGTTGTCCCCAATAGCAGGGAGCATCCATCTTCGCCCCTCTTCCTTCCAGGGGCCGCGAAGTCCAGCTTTGTGACTGGCCAGAGTCATGTGACATCACTCCCGGGCTTGCGTGCGGGAGCCACCAGTAACGGCATGACCAATATTAGAAACGGCATGATGTTCCCTTTCTAAACTGCCCATGCGCAGTACTCATTAGTGCTCATCTTTTTCATAAATATCTCCTAAACCGTGGAGGTTTATGAGATATTTCAAGCACCTACAGATAAGCCTTAATATGGGCTTTCATGTAGATAAAAATGGTTATACAAGGTGCACAACCACTTTAATCATTGTTTTATTCATCTCTCGGATTTATATTTACGTTTAAGATTTCTGACTTGCTTGGGTTAATTTTAAAGTTAGATAATTCCCCGTATTCCTGTAAAGCCTTTAACAAGTTTGGCATGGAGATTCGTGGGCTAGATACATAGAACAGAATATCATCCGCAAATGCGGCTGTCTTATGTATTCCCCCCTCTATCTCAACCCCCTTTATATCTGGGTTTCTCCTTATCGTCTCCAGGAGTGGCTCCAATGCCAGAACGAACAATAGGGGGGACAGCGGACACCCCTGTCTAGTCCCATTGTTCATTCTGAAGGCTGTTGATAGTACCCCATTAACTCTTACCACTGCCTTGGGGCTGTTATATAGTGCCTTTATCCACTTCAAAATTTTGGGTCCAAACCCCATTCCCCTTAGGGTGCCCATCATGAATCCCCAGTCTACTCGATCAAAAGCTTTCTCAGCATCTATTGATAGGAGTAGACTGGGGATTCTACTCTCCTTCATCCTCTGAAGCAGTAATATTGACCTTACTCCATTATCTTTTCCTTCTCGCCCCTCGATGAATCCCACCTGATCTGCGTGGACTAAGCTAGGCATTAACTTCTTTATTCTAGCGGCCAATATTTTTGCGAACAATTTAACGTCCGTATTGAGTAGTGAGATCGGTCTATAGTTTGAGCATATTGTATTCTCTTTTCCCTCTTTCAATATCGTGGAGATTGTCGCAGTGGAGGCCTCCTCGCTCAGTCCATATTTTGTACCTAGTCCATTATAATATGCACATAAAATTGGGGCTAGTATGTCTCCAAACTTTTTTAGATATTCTATTATATAGCCATCAGGCCCTGGGCTCTTTCCTCCTTTGGTCTCTTTTATTGCCTGTATTACTTCTTGGACTGAGATTGGATTCTCCAGTTCCAGCGCCAATTCCCCCGGTATTTTAGGGATATTTGCTTGAAGTATATAGTCTTTAATTTTTCCCCTTCTCTTCATCTCTTGTTTTCCTGTCTCTTTTTTTCTCACGGAATATAACTGCTCATAATATTCTCTAAAAACTTCTGCTATTTCCTTAGTTTTATAGACCGGCTCTCCCTCCTTATTTAGTATTTTCTCTATATAATTCTTCGATCTTTTTTTCCTCAATATCTTTGCTAAGATCTTACTATTTTTAATGCCGCTATAATATCTCTCTTTAGTAATCCTATTATATGTTGTCCTTATTTCCTGTTCCATTAATTCCCCGAGTTCCTCTCTTTTCATAGCCAGTTTATGTAATAGGTCCACTACCTGTCCACTTTCCCTGCCATTTGCCTTTTTATGTTCTTGCTCTAATCCGTGGATTTCCTCCCTCAACCCCCTACTCTTTTTAATACCTTCTCTCTTCCTATTTGTACCTAATGAAATATATATCCCTCTTATATAAGCTTTATGTGTCTCCCAAATAATATTTTCCATATTCTCTTCATTTAAATTAATGGTAAAAAAAAACTCCAATTCTTTTCTAATTATTTCCTCTCCCTTCTCGTCCAGCAGTTCCCTATTCAATTTCCAGGAAAAAGGAGATTTCTGAAATCCTGGGATTTTGATCTTCAGGCATATTGGAGAATGATCAGACAATGTTCTAATTCCTATATCTGTGGATATCACCTCGTCCAGAACCCTATGTTCCACTAACCAGTAGTCGATCCTTGTGTACGTCCCGTGTACAGGGGAATAGAACAAGTAGTCTCGTGTCCTTGGGTGCATAGTTCTCCACGCATCCATAAGCTGATACTGATATAGCCTGTGTTTTAGTATTCTCCTCTGCTCTTTCCCAATCCCCTGCACACGGGACGAACTATCCATTTGTGGATTCATACAAAAGTTCATATCTCCAGCTATAATTACTCTTCCTCTTTTAAAATCCCATAATTTCTCCAATATTCCTTTCAGAAAAACCGTTGGACTTCTATTTGGGCAGTATATGTTAGCGAGGGTATAGTCTACTCCCCATAGTTTCCCCTTCAGAAAGAGGAATCTACCCTCCGGGTCGACTAATCTTTCTTCTATTTTATAATATACCTCCCGTCCTATACCGATAGCTACCCCTTTTGAGTTCCTTGATTAAGAATCTCCATAAAACCACACCGGGAACCTAGGGGAATATATTCTAATCTTGCTTTCGTATGATAGATGGGTTTCCTGTAAGAACACTATACCCGCTTCATATTGTTCTATTTCTTTCAAAATTTTAAACCGCTTTGCTGATTCATTTAGCCCCCTAAAGTTATATGACAAACAATTAACTATAGACATAGATTTTAGTCAGGCTGGTTTTTTCTCTTTTCTCACTTAACAAGGTTTTCTGCTGTCGGGTCTTCTTTCTCCCCCCGCCCCTCCCACCCCCCCTCCCAACCTCCTCCCAACCTTCCCAGACCCCTCTTTGGTCATTGTACCTATATCCAGAATATATCCCCATCCTGGAATATGTACCTCACCCCTTGGGGTGAAGCTCCAAGCCCGGCATTCCGTGTCCCTCCACTCCCCCCCGGCCATGAAGGCCCAGTAGTCATAGGGGGGGAGAGGAGGGAGCAGATAGTCCAGGGAGGCTCTTCCCGTTTCCACCCATACCCGCATTAACTTTTATTTACTTTACCTCTCCCATCTCGTTTCTTTTGTAATAAATTACACCAGCCCCCCCTCCCCCCTCTCCCCCTACCCCCCCCCCCCACATGAAGCTCTCTGCCCTATTCCCTCTTCAATTAGTCTTTCTTCTCTTTCCGTTCGCTTAGGTATACTAATGGTTGGAATCTGTAACTCTGTACAGAAGTCCTGTACTTCTTCCGGAAATTTCAATCTAACCGTCTTTCCGTCCCTATATACTATCAAAGCTGCAGGGAACCCCCAACTATATTTAATATTAGCTTGTCTTAAATGTTCTAGTAATGGTTTTAGTTGTCTTCTTCTGGATAATGTTTCACTTGACAAGTCCGCAAATACTTGCAAAGTTGTTTGCTCGTATTGCAGCGGGTGTCTCTCTCTGAGGTTCCTCCATATTTCCTCCTTCATTCCTAGAGGCTTTCTAATTCTATGTACTCTATCGATCTTTAACTCCTTGTCCTCTTCTCGTCCTAGTAGGGGGTTAAATATTTTCCTTATTTTTTCCTCCAGTCTCTCTCCGTTTTGCTCTGGGAGGGCTCTTATCCTTAGATTTTGGCGTCTATTTTGGTTTTCCTATGCTTCCATTTTATAAAAGGTATTTCTTTGGTTTATTTGCAGTGCTTTCACTTGCGATTTAAATTCTGCGATTTCTTGTGTTTGTTTCTCAGTTCTCTCCTCAGCCTCTTCTACTCTCCGCAGCAAATGGCCCAGATCCATCCGGACATTTGTAATCTCACTCTTGATTAATCTTTCCATCCTTTCAAACATTGCCATCATCTCGATCTTTGTGGGCATTTGAGCTATACTTCGCTGTTCTTCCCCTTCCCCCTCGTAAGTTTCCATCACTCTCTCTGTTTGTGTTTCTTCTCTTGTTTTATCTCCTTGGGCTCCTTTTAACTTAGCCGTTTCCTTTTTTGCGTTTTTGGTTGGCAAGGATGTTTTTTTTTTTACATCTGGGCTTTTTTGGTTACCCTCTTTAGTTGTCAAATATTTTTGTATTGAACTAGCGGTTACACTAGTATTTAAACTCTCCCTCTGGGTTTTAGGTTCTGTTGTTTTATGTGATCTTCCCCTCATCATGTATCTTGTTCACTTATCTTGTTTGACAAAATAGTTGTCCTGTATGGAGGGGAGTACCTCTCGGTTCCAATCTTTGCTTTTATTAATTTGAAAGGAAGGGTAAGGGGAGAGAAGAATATCCTGCCTTTTCACCTCTCAGGCTCCCAGTTTAGATGAAATACTTCTCTTCACTTTTGCTTTAAGAATTGAAAATTCTGCGACTTGATGGATTTTTTATTTTTTTTCCTTTACTTATTTTATTAGGGCACCTGTAAAGATCCTGTACAGGGCCTATAAAAAGCGTACCCTTCGTCCCTTTTTTCCGATCTCTATATATAGCGTAAGCGGGGCGAGAGGACACGTAGAGAGAGAGAGGAAGAGAAAAAAAAAAAAACGCATAAGGGAAAAAAAAAAAAAAAGGGGAATGTCCTTATACTTTTGCAGCTCTATTTCAGCTTGACCCAATTGTCTAATCAGCTGCTATCCACCACAGAGTGGAAAGTTGCTCTCCAGTAGATATCGCTTCGAGCTTATCGCATAGTTGAATCGCAGAGTTCATCACTTAATTCCCAGCATTAGTTCGTAACATAGTTCATAACCTTTCAAATCAGTACTACGCTGTATCAATACATAGTCCTTAAGTAAACTAAGAACTCAATACTAGTTTCAGCTATCAGTTTAGTAATTCCAGCGTTTAATCAATTGAGCCGCTCCTAGGGTTATTAGGTAGTCATTTCAATAGGTCTTCTCGTTAATACAGTTCATGCAAAATTCCATAGATCTCATGGGTTCATAGTTTTCAGACAAAATCATTACTCCATTAAGACCTCTCTTATGTCTCCAGTCACTTAACCCTCTCAGGCCCCCTAGTTTAGATGGAATTGAAAATTCTGCGACTTGATGGATTTTTTTTTTTTTTTGTATTTTATTTTGCTGGAGCACCTATGAAAAACGTACCATTCATCCCTCTTTCCCGGTCTCTATATAGCGTAAGAGAGGCGGGAGGAAAGAAAAAGAAAACCACTTGACATTAAGAGAGAATTCCCATTTCTATGGCAAAAAGAAATTAAATATTTAGGGATTAAACTGACTGCATCAATAGAAAAAATATACCAAATAAACTATATCCCCCTTCTAGAAGAATTGAGAGAAGAAATAAGGAGAATGAGAACAAAGCCCCTGTCATGGTTAGGAAGAATTAATGCCTTAAAAATGATTATTCAACCTAAAATCCTTTATAAATTTCAGCTATTACCAATATATATCCCCCCCTATATTTTAAAATGATAAATTCTTTAATTTCTAAATTTATCTGGAACAACAAGAAACCTAGAATTCCACTGAAGACTTTGCAAAAGGGAAAAGATGAGGGGGGTCTGAATGTCCCAGACTTTAGAAAATATTACGAAGCAGCAGTGTTAACACGGGTGGTGGAATGGGCAAAATTAGAAAGTAAAAAAAGATGGGGAAAAATAGAACACAGTTTATCAGGCACAAATCTAGGTAGAGAAATCTGGACTCCTTTAAAATATAGATCACTAGGGAAGACAACACCTTTGGTCACAAAAAATGTGTTTAGAGTATGGGAGGGAATACACAAACATAACAAGTGGAAATATAATTCCCCTTTAATTTATCTAAAAGATAATGATTTTTTTGCACCTGGTAAAAGTACAATAGGAGGGAAATGGATAAAACAAGATAATATGCAATTACGACACATAATTAAAGAGGGGAAATTGAAAACACTAGCAATATTACAGAAAGAAAATGACTGGATGGAGTTGAATGAGTGGCGATACCTGCAGCTTAGACATTTCGTCTCAAGACTACCACAACCGCTTAGAGATGGAGAAAATTTGACTGCCTTGGAGCGGATATGTGAGGGGAAATCCCCAAGGGCAGGTATTGCCCAGTTTTATAAGGTCTTGAGACGGGAACATGCAGCGGAGGTACCAATCTTCATTAAAAAATGGGAAGAAGAGATAGGAGCACGGGGTGAAAACCAAAATATAGAAAAAATATTGAAGATGGTGCACAGATCCACAGAAAATTGTAAGACGATAGAAACAAATTATAAAATTTTAGTAAGATGGTATAGGACCCCAGATATAATGGCAAAGTACCAGGAGGGACAATCTGGGAAATGTTGGAGGAATTGTGGACAAACGGGAAGTTTGGCCCATATATGGTGGGATTGTCCCAAGATTAAAGAATATTGGAGAGAAATAATAAGATATATAGAAGTAATAGCTAAAATACAGCTACCTGAGAACCCATGGGTATGCCTATTCCATGCAGTAGATACCCCAATTAAGGAGTATAGGAATTCCCTTACAAGCTCATTAATAAACGCGGCAAAAAGTCTGATTCCGAAAAAATGGAAAGAAATAGAAGCACCCAAAGTAAAGGAATGGTTAGGAAAAGTTGAGGAAATGTACAGCATTGAAGGGCTGGGAATGAAGGAAGAAAGAGAAAGAAAGAGATTCCATGTGAAATGGAAATACTGGAAAATCTTTAGACAATCTATGATCTTCAACGAGGTAATGGGTCGGTAGGGGTGGGAAGAGGGGTGGGAGGGAGATATTTTAGAAGAACTCGAGAAGTAAAGAAAGAAAACCAGGATAATGTGAAAAATTGAAAGGCATGAATGTATATTGGTTCTATGGTTTTCTTTTAATACCTGATTATGTTTTGTACGCAACTTAAATGAAAAATTTAAATAAAGAATAAAAAAAAATAAAAAATCATTGTTTTATTCATGGGTAACCAGATCCAGTAAGGTCTGGAATGAATCAAGCAAATCCGTGTCATTAAAAACACTCATCCTAACTATAATGGGTTCCTGGTGTTCAGGATCTTTTGTGATGGTTTTGCAGGGGGTCTCCAAACTACGGCCCTTCAGTTGTTCAGGAACTACAATTCCCATCATGCCTAGTCTTGTTTGTGAATGTCAAAATTTCACAATGTCTCATGGGACATGTAGTACCGCAACAGCTGGCGGGCCGTAGTTTGGAGATCCTTGGTTTAGAGCAGGCATATGCAATTAGCGGACCTTCAGCTGTTGCAGAACTACAAGTCCCATGAGGCATAGCAAGAGTCTGACAGCCACAAGCATGACACCCAGAGGCAGAGGCATGATGGGACTTGTAGTCTTGCAACAGCTGGAGGTCCACTAATTGCATATCTCTGGTTTAGGGAAAACAAACATTTGACCTTTTATTATGTTAGAACAACCATTTTATATGTTAAATGAATGCAAAAAGTGAAGCGCAACACTTCTCAAAAATGATCCACCTCCAAATGTGTACTTACAGTATAAAACCATCTAGAACATCAAAGAAATATATAAGTCCATACAAAATAGCATCAAATGATTTGCAGTGTTCATCAAGTGTATTCATCTATTGGTCGATGGTGGGGTGAAATCAATGCTTTGTGCCAGAGCTCGCAACACAATTTTGAGTTACTTATAAGTCATTTATAATTTTGAGCTTTTTTATTTAGTAGTTAATAATTGCGCTTATTGCTTTACAAACTGTTCAAACCATTTTACGTGTGCCTAACATTAGGGGGCCTCTTATTATTTCTGAGTTATTTTTTCAATTTTGTCTTCTTTTTCCTTTGATGAATTCAAATTATCCACAGAGCCTAAAAATGTTCACCTTGAAAAAAACCCTGTTACTCCTTTTCTTTCTTGGGACCATCTCCTTATCTCTCTGTGAGCAAGAGTAAGTATATATAAGACGTTTTTTGTATAGACTTTTAAGGCTTCATGCACACTAGAAAGTTAAAAATTGCCTTAAAAAGTTGGATAAAAAATGCTGTTTTAGCGTTTTTTCGTCGGCGTTGAGCACAGTGTGTAAGTTTTTAGTCGTTTTAGTAGTGTTACTGTTGAGGAACGGTGCAGCTGGCATCTTTAAAGCGGAGTTCCAGATGTTTTTGTGTTTATTAAGGATCAGCAGCTACAAAAAGTGTATGATGACTTTTAATAAACACACACTCACCTGTCCCAGACCCAGCGATGTGGCCCCATGAACCCTCGGTTCTCTCCCTCTCCTCTCCCCGGCATTACAAGTGTGGGCACCGGACTTTGACAGCTGCACCTCCTCAATGGTCACGCAATCTTTTGGGACCTGGGACGTGCCCCAGAAGATTGCAGGGAAGGAGGGGGAGAGGAGAACTTCTGCTTAGATTGTCTGGGCGGCCCGACCGGAAGTGGAGCTCCGCTTTAACAACCAAAGAATAGCTGGTTGTTAGGCAGAGGATGAGTAGTCAGCTGTCAGGGGGCTTCCCCGCTGACAGCTGAATGAAAAAAAACCATTGCTGGCAATAAAAAAGTGTGTATTTGTAAATTTGAATATTTGAACATTCGTAAATTTGTAAATTCGAAAATCTGAAAACCCGAAAATCTGAAATAATAACAAACTAATAATAACCTAACTATTACTAACTATTCAATTATAAGTATTGGAATTTCCTTTCAAATTTAGCTGTTAGTGAACGTAACAAATATGAATTTATCCGAAGTTACGAATTATCTGAAATAATGAATGCCGTATCTTAAAGAGGGATTTCACTGGGAAAAATATTAAAATACTACAGCTGCTGACTTTTAATAAATGGACACTCACCTGTCTCAGGGTCCAGCGATGTCGGCAGCCGAGGTCAATCGATCGCTCGGCTCTCGGCTGCTGCCGCCGCCATTCTAGGTGAGGGAATCAGGAAGTGAAGCGTTGCAGCTTCACTTCCCGTCCCCTACTGTGCATGCGTGAGTCATGCAGCGCAATAGGAATGATCCGCGCTGGCTCTGGGACCCGTGTTTGTCCTAGCAGACAGTGCGCCGGGGCAGGAAGAGGCATAGACTCCCCTGGGAGTCTATGCCCGTAAGTGGGTGCAAATACCTGTCTTGGACAGGTATTTGCACCCCCTCCCACCTGATAGGTGCAAACTGTGACACCGGGGGGGGGGGGGTTCCGATGAGCGCAAGTTTCATCTTAGGGTGGAACCCCGCTTTAAGGAATGTAATGTAATGAATTATTATTAATAAATAACAATAATAATAATAAAAACTTTGTATCATTGATATTATTTTTATTAATTATCAATTTGTTCCATTTCATTTGTTTATTCGTTATTTTGGATAATTTGTAACTTTGGATAAATTTGTGTTTATTGCGTTCACTTACCGCCAAATTTGAAAGGAAATTTCAATACCTATAATTTATTAGTTAGTTAATCTTTCGAATTTTCAGATTTTCTTAGCTTTTTTTTGGATTTGCAAATTTTTTACGAATTGCGAATGACCCAAAAAAAAATAAAAACAAAAAGAAACAAAAAAACAAAGAGGAACACATTTTTCGGCAGTGAACAATGTCTAGTGTCCACTTACTGATGAGAATGTTCTGTTCCAAAGCATGAAACACATCAGAATGCTTCCGCTGGATATTCTATAAGTGATTCAACTTCGTGGCCCCCAGTTGTGCGATTTTCCTACAGCATGTTATTGTGGTCATAGAATAATAGTCACTGTGTCCTAAAAATACACATTTTTGTTACCAGTCAAATACAGTTTTTGTGTAATAATCAATGTTTTTTATGTAACGATAACCGTGTCTTCTCCCAGGAGAGATGCTAATGAATATGAAGGGGAAGTTGTAGAAGAAGTAAAAAGACAAAGAGGTCGCTTTGATAGATCCCTGGTTAGCGATATCCAGGATAGATGGGGGCCGATTGCTCTGAATAGATAAAGAAACATGTAAAATGCCTGGATGTCCACCCTGAATCAGAAGTCATCTGATGCGGAATATCACTTGGCTAAATCTTTAATGTCTTATTAAAAAATAAAAATATCACATACACTGTGTTTTCTTCTTTTTTATATATATATACTGTATATATTTTTATGTGATGATCCTATTGTAGTTGGAGGAAATATAGTCCTTAGAGAACTTCCCAGGGAATGTAATCACTTCTCAGCTTTCAGTTGGATCCATCAGCCCCACAGATCCAGATAGATCCTCCACTTTATCCAATCAAGATAAAAGCATACAGAATACACTGTATTACCAAAAGTATTGGGACACCTGCCTTTACATGTACATGAAGTTTAATGGCTTCCCAGTCTTCGTCTGTAGGCTTTAATATTGAGTTGACCCACCCTTTGCAAGTACAACAGCTTCAACTCTTCTGGGAAGGCTATCCAGAAGGTTTAGGAGTTTTGGGAATGTTTGACCATTCCTCAAGAAGCGCAGTTCTGACAAGGCCTGGCTCGCAGTCTCCGTTTAAATTCATCCCAGGCCAGTCAAGTTTCTCCACCCCAAACTTGCTCATACACACTATATTGACCAAAAATTTGGGCCAACCCTTCAAAATCATTTGCTGGAGGGGGGATTGGGGTGTAGGGTTGTCCCCCCACTGACAGCTGAATTTAAAAACAAAATTAAAAGGAAAAAAAAAGGGAAAAAAATGGCATGGGGACAAGAAGGCATGGCTCTCAGTCTCCACTTTAAATGATCCCAAAGGTGTTCTATCAGGTTGAGGTCAGGCCAGTCAAATTCCTCCACCCCAAACTCGCTCATCTTTATTGAACTTGCTTTGTGCACTGCTGCACAGTCAAGTTGGAACAGGAACGGGCCGTCCCCAAACTTTTCCTACAAAGGAAGGAGCATGAAATTGTCCAAAATCTCTTAGTATGCTGACACCTTAAGAGTTAATTTCACTGGAACTATGGGTCCAATCCCAACCCTTGAAAAACAACCCCACACCATAATCCCCTCTCCACCAAATGGTTTGGATCAGTACACAAAGCAAGGTCCATAAATACATGGATGAGCGAGTTTAGGGTGGAGGCACTTGACTGGCCTGCACAGAGTCCTGACCTCAACCCATAAAACACCTTTGGGGTGAATTAGAGCTGAGACTGCGAGCCAAGCTTTCTGATCCACATCAGTGCCTGACCTCACAAATGTGCTTCTGGAAGAATGGTCAAACATTCCTATAGACACATTCCTAAACCTTGTAGACAGCCTTCCCAGAAGAGTTGAAGCCACCTTTGCCATGCGGTCCTCAACAAAATGGGTACAACACTAATCTGTCACTACCAGCCTATTTAACCACTTGACCACTGGGCACTTAAACCCCCTTAATAACCAGACCAATTTTCAGCTTTCGGTGCGCTCACATTTTGAATGACAATTACTCAGTCATGCAACACTGTACCCATTTGAAAATGTTGTCCTTTTTTCACACAAATAGAGCTTTCTTTTGGTGGTATTTAATCACCGCTCGTTTTTTTATTTTTTGTGCTATAAAGGAAAAAATACAGAAAATTCTGTAAAAAAATGATTTTTTCTTTGTTTCTGTTATAAAATTTAGCAGATTAGTAATTTTTTCTTCATAAATTTTAGCCAAAATGTATACTACTACATATCTTTGGTAAAAATAAGTACAAATTGGTGGATATTATTTGGTCTTTGTGAAAGTTATAGAGTCCACAAGCTATGGGGCCAATATCTGAAAATTGATCACACCTGAAGTACTGATGGCCTATCTTATTTCTTGAGACCCTAACATGCCATAAAAGTACAAATACCCCCCAAATGACCCCTTTTTGAAAAGAAGACATTCCAATGTATTTAGTAAGAGGCATGGTGAGTTTTTTTGAAGTTGTCATTTTTTCCCACAATTCTTTGCAAAATCAAGATCTTTTTTTCCTTTTTTTTTCACAAAATTGTCATATTAGCAGGTTATTTCTCACATACGGCATATGCATACCACAAATTACAACCCAAAACACATTCTGCTATTACTCCCGAGTATGTCGATACCACATGTGTGAGACTTTTACACAGTGTGGCCACATACAGAGGCCCAACATGCAGGGAGCACCATCAGGCGTTCTGGAGCACCAAGGACAATTCTGACATTTCTCTCCTACATGTAAAAATCATCATTTATTTGCTAGAAAATTACATAGAACCCCAAAACATTATATATTTTTTTTTAACAAAGACCCTAGAGAATATAATGGTGATCGTTGCAACTTTTTATCTCGCACAGTATTTGCGCAGCAATTTTTCTAACGCTTTTTTGGGGGAAAAAACAAAACAGTAAAGTTAGCCCAATGTTTTTGCATAATGTGAAAGATGAAGTTACGGAGAGTAAATAGATACCTAACATGTCACCCTTCAAAATTGCACACACCCGTGGAATGGCGCCAAACGTCGCTACTTACAAATCCCCATAGGCTACGCTTACATTTTTTTTTTACTGGTTACAAGTTACAGAGAAGGTCTAGAGCCAAAATGATTGCTCTTGCTCTAACGTTCGCAGCGATAACTCACATATGTGGTTTGAACACCGTTTTCATATGTTGGCGGGACTTACGTATGCGTTTGCTTCTGCATGCGAGCACATGGGGACAGGGGCGCTTCAAAAAAATATATTTTTTTATTGTTCATTTTACTTTATTTATTTTTGGTTTGACACTTTTTTCCCCAAAAATAAATTTTTTAATCACTTTTATTCCTATTACAAGGAATGTAAACATCCCTTGTAATAGGAAAATGGCATGACAGGTCCTCTTTACAGTGAGATATGGGGTCAATAAGACCCCACATCTCACCTCTAGGCTGGGAAGCCTGAAATAAAAAAATAAAAAAAACGATTCTGGCTTTTGGCGAGTCGGTAGAAGCAGCTCCTGTAAGAATGATCAAGCAGCGGAACAGCCGCTATGATCATTCTTATGCTGTAGGGAATCGCCAGCTGAAAAAGCTGATATCTGAATGATGCCTGTAGCTACAGGCATCATTCAGATATTCCCACACAAATTCAAGGACGTCATATGATGGCCGGCGGGCGGGAAGTGGTTAAAATGCATTTTTTTTTAACACAAAGTTGTCCATTTATACAATATTTCTAACACATAGCATGTACATACCAAAAATGTCACCCCAAAGTAAATTCTCCTACTCCTCCTGAGTATGGCTACGTGTGTGAGACTTCCACAGCCTGGCAACATACAGAGGCTGAGTACAACCACGCATGGTCGAGCATGGCTGGGTATTGCAGGGTATCTTGAGTATGGCTGACCATGGTCGAGTATGGCTGGGTATTGGAGAGTATCACCGGGTATGGCTGGGTATTGCAGGGCATCACCAACTATGGCTGGGTATTGCTGGATATGGCAATTTATGGCAGAGTATTGGCAGGGTATTGCATGACTAGTGTAGTCTAGATATCCCCAACCTTCTTTTACTGTCTTTGGACCACACATACTACCCCAATCCCCTTTTCTTTTACCCCTATCAAATGATGAGACCACACAGGAGTTTGGAGTATAAATGGCCATAGCAGCCTTTTTATTAACCAAATATTAAATATTTTACAATTTTACCATATAACCTTTGTAACGACAACTTTTTAAATCACAGTCTGTTGGTCTATGATGGCACCCCGAATTTAACACTTTCCACCACTACACTGCGGGACCTTTTTCACCATACCAGGCCTCCAGCCGTATCATCAGCTCGGAGACAACCCCCTTCCCGCAGTGCAACTATTACCGTATTCCAGCAGACACCGTTCCACTGGAATACGCCAGAGGGGCACATACCACCGATGAGCCCCCCACCACTTCCATCACGTATGATTTTGCCACCATCAAAGACCAAAGCTGTGTAAAGGCTGTTACACAGCTGTTATGACGACCCAAGTCCATGGTTCCTGAAATAAAAGAAAACAGACAACACACAACAAAAAAACACAGGGAGGGTGGGTGGGAAAACAGCCTCCTTCTGTCTCTCTCACCGACTGTTCCCGGAAGTCCCCGCCTCCCCTTTAAATAAACTCTCTTCCCACTCAGATTCCTTTATTTCCTAAATCCTCCCCCTAAGACCTCTCACACTTTTAACCCCATGTTGTCTCGCTTTCCACATAGTCATGCCCGGCCCTGCACTATTTTGTTTCTCTTTTTTCCGTTCCGGGCCTCACTGGCTATTGCAGAGTATTGCTGGGTATTGCAGAGTATTGGCAGGGCATTGCTGGATATTGCAGAGTATTGGCAGGGCATTGCTGGGTTTTTCTGGGCATTGCAGAGTATTGGCAGGGCATTGCATGGAATTGCAGGGTTAATTGTTGGTGAGCAGCGCTGTGGGCCACGTCATTTGACAGAGCGATCACGTGGTAAACGGCCACGATGAGCAACCGTGATCCGTGATCCACAGGACCCGGCGATCACGGATGCTCTTGCGTGCATGCCCTAGGGGGCACGTGTGAGCGGAATTCTGGGAGGAAGTACTATAAAGTCCTCCCAGATTTAAGCAACTGCTCTGTAGCTGTCATTCAGCTATGGGCCGATTTTTAAGTGGTTAAAGGGGTTGTAAAGGTAAATGTTTTTTCACCTTAATGCATTCTATGCATTAAGGTGAAAAAACATCTCACACTGCCGGCACCCCCAGTCCCCCGTTTTACTTACCTGACCCCTCGAAAGTCCCGCGCTCACCCCCGCCGTCCTCTTCGCCGCTCAGCCTGGCCGCTGATTGGCTGGAGTGGATGGATTGAAAGCAGCGCACCTTTGGCTCGCACTGAAGTCAATCACATCCAATGACGCGGTGCAACAGGGGCCATGTGATACAGCAAGCGGCTATAGCCGCCGGCTGTATGACGGGAGCACGCATGCAAGGGAGCTCGCATGAACTTGAGAAGTACCTGCGGGAGGAAGCAGAGACAGCCGCCGAGGGAACCCAGAAGAGCAGGTTCAGGGCCACTCTGTGCAAAACAAGCTGCAAAGTGGAGGTAAGTATAACATGTTTGTTATTTAAGAAAAACATTTTTTTACTTTACAATCCCTTTAAGGACACTTCACTTGTTAGCATATACCCCCTGATGAAGTCACGTGACCCGTGAAGATACGCTTTGGGATTGGCTGACAAACGCAACCGGAAGTGACACTGGTGACAAGCTCGGCACTCGTGGAGTTTTTACTTGCCTTACTACAAACAAATGTGACTGTTACCTTTACTGTGTTTTTATGAAATAAAACTTTTTACAAGATATACTACATCATCTGGGTATTCCTCTCCCACAGCAAAATGACATTTCTAAAGGAAAAAATGTCATTTAAAATTGATTGTGGCTGTAATGTATTGCTGGATTCCGGCAATATACATAAAAAATCATTGAAAAAAATGCGTGGGTTTATTCCCCCAGTCCAAAAAATTCAAATGTAACTGAGTGACTCCGTCCCCTTCTGACATCATGTTATGTCAGAGGGGGTGGGCCACCCATTTACCGCACCGGGTGGCCCTGCCCTCGACTATAAAAGAGCTGTCAAAGCAAAAAGACAGCAGTGGCGGGATGCCTCCCATGGAGGCGGAATTTTTCCGTATTTTATTTTGGGACTGTCGGCGCTGTGATTGAAAATGGATGGAAATCGCAGGACACTTTTTTTTATAAAGGAATTTTTTTTTTACACCTTGCTTGGTGAGGGTAGGGGTACAATGTACCCCATACTCATTCACATGGGGGGGATCTTGGGGCACCCTTGTTAAAGGTTCCCAAATGCCACTTTTTCGCATGGAAGATGATTCCGGCTCTCTACCGACATGTGGAAGGCAAAGTCTTGGTATCGCTGAACAGGGCGGTCAGCGGTAAGGTGCATATTACCGCTGACTCATGCTCCAGCAGGCATGGACAGGTACGTTACCTATCTTTCACGGTGCATTGGGTGACTCTGCTGGCAGCTGGGAAGGATGCAGGACAAGGTGCAGTAGTGTTGGAGGTTGTTCTGCCACCACGCCTCAAAAAATGCTATTACTGGTGATTGTGACACACCTCTCTCCTCCACTCCCTCCTCTTCTTCTTCCTCCATGGCCTCTTCCTGTGCTTTGTCCTCGGAACCAGCGGTGCTCCATAGGCGTTCAAGGGGCTACGCAAGTACGCAGGCAAAAAGATGCCATGCGGTGCTTGCACTGGTGTGCTTGTGGGACAGGAGCCACACTGGGGCAAATATTCTGTTAGCTCTGCAGGGGCAGGCTGAGAGGTGGTTGACGCCACTCCAGCTTAAGCCAGAAATGGTGGTTTGTGACAATGGCACCAACTTCCTCTCCGCCCTCCGACAGGGACAACTGACCCATGTGCCCTGTTTGGCTCACGTCCTTAACTTGGTGGTGCAGCGGGTCTTGGGCAGGTACCCGGGCTTACAGGATGTCCTGAGGCATGCCAGGAAAGTCTATGTGCATTTCTACTGGTCATATAATGCCAGTGCTTGGCTAGCTGACCACCGAAAATAATTTAACGTGCCCAAGAACCGCCTAATCTGCGACATGCCCACCAGGTGGAACTCAACGTTGGCCATGCTGCAGTGGCTGCACACACAGCAGAGGGCTATTAATGAGTACCTGTGCAACTATGGCACCAGGACAGGGTCAGGGGAGCTTGTTTTTTTCCCCCACGCCAGTGGGCCATGATCAGGGATGCATGCACTGTCCTGTCACCATTTGAAGAGGCCACGAGGGTGGTGAGCAGTGACAGTGCATGAATCAGTGACACTGTCCCTCTTGTCCGCCTGTTGGAGCGCACACTGCGTGGAATAATGGACAGGGCACTTGAGGCAGAACAGAGGCAGGAAGAGGAGGACTTCCTTACCTTTAAAAGCCCCCTTTATCCAGACAGTGTTCCTGCTGGCCCAAGGATCACACAGGAAGAGGAGGAGGAGGAGGAGGAGGATTGTGTCAGCATGGTGGTGGAGCCTGGCACTCAGCATCAGCAGCTGTCTTTTAGGGATAATTTACAGTCCCAAGAAACCAGTGGACTTGTACGTAGCTGGGAGGAGGTGGCTGCGGATCATGTCGTCCTTAGTGACCCAGAGGACTTCGGACTGAATGCCTCAGCTAACCTATGCTGCATGGCCTTCCTGATCCTGCAAGCCTGCAGAAGGATCATCGTATTCGTCGGATCAAGGAGAGGGATCATTACTGGCTAGCAACCCTCCAGGATCCACATTACAGGGGTAAGGTTGCGGACCTTATCTTGCCATCACAGAGGGAGCAGAGTATGAAACATCTTTGAGGGGCCTTGCAGAAAGGTCTGTGCGTTCCCAGAGACTGGGAGGTTACAAATTCCTGGTCCTTGACAACGTGTTCCTGAGACTTCAGTCAGTCACAGAAGGAGGGGTGGGGAAGGTGGCTGTCTGACCGATGTGTTCAGACAATTTTTTAGTCCGCGGCCCCAAGGTATGATCGGTTCCAGCAACCATCGCCAGCGTCTGATTTACATGCAGGAATGCAGGAATACCTAGGGGCAAGATCAAACTTGGACACCTTTCCCACCGAAAAACCTCTGGGTTACTGGCTCTTGAGGATGGATCACTGGCCAGAGCTTCTACAGTATGCAATTGAGCTACCGGCCTGTCCTGTCCTTTCGGAACGCACATTCAGTGCTGCTGGAGGCTTTGTAACTGATCACAGGGTGCGCCTGTCCACCGAGTCGGTTGATCGACTGACCTTCATAAAAATGAATCAGTCTTGGATCACCACCAGCTACCAAGCACCTGAAGCTGATGTAACCAAATAATTTTTTTTGAAATGTCAGATCCCTTCAAGACTGCCTATGCTGATGCTGAGTGACTATCCTGTTATGCTGAGTGACTATCCTCTTCCTCCTCAATGATCATGCTGATAGCTTGTAAGAACATTTTTGGTTCTGGGCGCCGCCACCAGTGGCTAAGGCCCAATTTTTTCATTTTTTTGATGCAATATTTTGCAGGAGGGTTCATTGCTGCGCTCAACTACAATATCTGTGAGTGATTGCAGTGTTGTGGCTCCAGCACCAGTGCCTAAGGCCCAATTTGTGAGCCCCTGTTTAACAGGGGTGTGTAATTACAATGTTTGATGCAATACTCTGCAGCAGGGCTAATTCCTGCGCTCCAACTAGAGTTTCTGTGAGTGGTTGTTGTGCTGTGGCACCAGCACCAGTGCCTAAGGCCCAATTTTTCAGCCCCTGTTTAACAGGGGAGTGTAATTACAATTTTTGATGCAATACTTTGCAGCAGGGCTCATTCTTGCGCTCAAACTAGAGTATCTGTGAGGGGTTGTAGTGTTGTGGCACCAGTGCCTAAAGCTCAATTTTTCTGCCCCGTTCAACAGGGACATGTATTTACACTTCTTGATATAATAGTTCACAGCAGGGCGTTCCAGCGCCCACCAAGAGTAATTGTGAGGGCTTACAGTGTTGTGGCAACACCAACACCTTAGGCCCAAATTTCTGCAGAGCATATAGGGCAGGCCCCTACTTTCAAACATCCAACTTACAAACAACTCCTACTTGCAAACGGAAGAAGGAGACAATAGGAAGTGAGATGAAATCTACCCCAGGAAGGGAAATTCTCTCCTGTAAGAGTTGATATGGGAAAAACGTGTCTCTTCTCCACTGATGCTTTATCACCAATCCTTGTTTCACTAAAAAACCCACATTTTTAAAAAACCTTTGTCATTGGGACAGAAAGTGAGGTGAAATCTTCTGAAGAGGTGCACAGACAGCAAAAAATGTTACAGGGATTATAACCCTTCCCTATGTTTTCCAAAAAGCTTAAAAATAGATTTTTGGACTGGAGCTACAATTTAAAAATGTACCAGTTCAAGATTACAAACAGATTCTACTTAACAACAAACCTACACAGTCCCTGTCTTGTTTGCACCGCCTGTATACTGCTGTTCAGCGTTTATAGGGCCTGGGGGCCCCACGCCTTTCCTTTTTTTTATTTGGGTGCAGGGTTCCCCTTAATATCCATACAAGACCCAAAGGGCCTGGTAATGGACTGGGGGGACGGCACCCGTGACGTTTGTCTCACTGATTTTCATCCATATTGCCAGGACCAGACATTACATTAAAGCTGCAAGCAGTTTTAAATGACTTTTATTCCTTTAAAAATGTAATTTTGTGCAGGGACTGTTCTAAGCATGGGAAACACGTGCCACTTTATAGGCATACTATAGACACCCCCCAAGTATGATATTTAAAGGAATATTTCACTTTTTTTTCACTTTAAGCTTCATTAAAATCAGTTCCCCCGAAAAACTTTTTTTTGCATTGATACATGTCCCCTGCAGCAGGACCCGAGTCCCCAAACCCTTTTTAGGACAATAACTTGCATATTAGCCTTTAAAATTAGCACTTTTGATTTTGAACGTTCGAGTCCCATAGACTTTAACAGGGTTCTAAAGTTCGTCCAAATTTTCGGTCCATTCCCAGGTTCTGGTGCGAACCGAACCGAGGGTATTCAGCTCATCCCTAATTGTCACTGTCCCAGCCCTTACAGCCCTTTCCATCTGTGCAATGAGCTGAGTCTCCACCTCCTCACTAACACTGGGATGTCTATACTAAACTCCAATGATAACCTTTGTAGTACGCACACCCATGCACAGTTCCACCCATAAAGCTTCAGACTCATCACACTCTTTCTCAACTAGGTCCTCTTTCACACTAGTTTTGAGATCACTTCTCACATAGAGACAGACACCACCACCCCTCCATTTTCCACTCTCTTTCCGAAAGAGCATAGCCAGGAATATTAATAGCCTAGTCATAAGAACAACGAAGCCAAGATTCAGTAATACCAATACCAACTCACCTATTTTGCTTGGCAGTCTTCTGGCATTGGTGAACAAATTTGCCTTTCCATGATTTGCCTTTTCATGATAATTAATACTTTATTAATTAATATTTTAATAATAATTAATACTTTGTCTGGCTTTCAGAGGTGACCGGTGACAGTGTGGCTCTGCAGTGTGAGACAGATTCAGCAGCAGATATCCAGTGGCAGCTGTTTTTTTTGGGGGGTGCGGCAAACAACCACCCACCACCCCCGTTGTTTGATGGTCGGTCCAGCACTTTCCCCATCATAGCGGGTGTCAGGCAGTGTGGTGCAGCGGCTTGGCTCCGAGTTCTCTCCTCCATGGCAGCTTCCAGCTCTTCCCCCCCTCCTCCTAGGCATCCAATATAATCGCCTGTCCTTTCAGCCAATCAGGTGACCAGTGTCAAAACCCGCTTCCTGATTGGCCAGGAGGAGGATCAGTGTTACAACAGCTAATATTCATTCGCTGTTGTAACACACCTGGGTGGGCTCGGAGTGTACTCTCTGCCATCTTGAAAAAGAAGAACACGATCAGAGAAATAAAAAACAGAAAAAATATAATGGAGACATCAATGATTATAAAACAAATTCTGCTTTTAATTGGCAGAAGAAAGTGTCCCCTCCTACAGATATGGGAGGTACAGTCTCCTCCATGGATGTTTCTGAGCCATTAACACAGAATGCAGACAGGAGATTTGTTTATGAACCAAATTGATTTGAAAACCCCAGACCCCCTGGAAGTGCTGATAATGTCTACACCCCTAGACGAGGGTCCTATGCGGTACCCCATCAAGGTGACCCAAACCATGGGAGACATTTCTCCAACTCCAAAGTTAGAGGTCCTAAAACTAGGTATAGAGGACCGCAGTATGGAGGTACTAGAGACCAATACCATGGAGATTTATATGAAAGTTCACCAAGGAATTGGCACAATAGATCTGGATACAGCAGAGAGAATGATTATCCCCAAAGTACCCCGATTCATACATATAATCGTTTTGCATCCTTACATGATGATGGGTAGGGATGAGCCGAACACCCCCCGGTTCGGTTCGCACCAGAACTTTCGAACGGACCCCAAATTCGAACGAACTTTAGGACCCCATTGAAGTCTATGGGACTCGAACGTTCGAAATTAAAAGTGCTAATTTTAACGGCTAATATGCAAGATACTGTCCTAAAAAGGGTTTGGGGACCTGGCTCCTGCCCCAGGGGACATGGGTCAATGCCTAAAATGTTTTTAAAAATGGCCGTTTTGGCGGGAGCACTGATTTTAATGACGATTAAAGTGAAAAAAAAAGTGAAATATTCCTTTAAATATGGTGCCTGGGGGGTGTCTGTAGTATGCCTGTGAAGTGCCACAAAATGACATTAAACGGAAATAACACCATTTAAAACTGCTTGCGGTTTTAATGTTATATCTGGTTCCTGCAATATGGTTGAAAATCATTGAGAAAAATGGCATGGGTAGCTCTCCCTGCCCATTACCAGCCTATTTGGGTCTTGTACGCATATTAAGGGGAACCCTGTACCCATATTAAAAAAAGGAAATGCGGGTGGCCCCCAGGCCCTATATACTCAGAACAGCAGTATACAGGCGGTGCAAACAAGACAGGGACTGTGTAGGTTTGTTGTGTTAAGTTGAATCTGTTTGTAATTTTCAACTGGTACATTTTTAAAGTGTAGCTCCAGTCAAAAAAACTATTTTTAAGCTTTTTGGAAAACATAGGGAAGGGTTATCACCCCTGTATAATTTGTTTTGTCGTCCATCTTTTTTCATCTCACTTGCTGTTGTCTCCTTCTGTTTGCAAGTAGGAGATGTTTGTAAATTGGATGTTTGAAAGTAGGGGCCTGCCCTATATGCTCTGCAGAAATGGCGGAACAAGGTGTTGGTTTTGCCACAACATTGTAAGCCCTCAAAGTGACTCTTGGTGGGCGCTGGAGCGCCCTGCTGTGAACGATTATATCAAGAATTGTAATTACATGCCATTGTTGAACAGTGGTAGAAAAATTGACCTTTGGTGGTTGTGGTGCTGGTGCCACAACACTATAAGTCCTCACCGTTACTCTGGGTGGGCACAGGAAGAGGCCCTCCTGTGAAATATTATATCAAGAATTGTAATTACATGTCCCTGTTAAACAGGGGCAGAAAAATTTGGCCTTAGGCACTGCTGCTGGTGCCACCACACTGCAACCTCTGCCATATACTCTAGTTTTATTGCAGGAATTAGCCCTGCTGCAAAGCATTGCATCAAAAATTGTACTTAAACGCCCCTGTTAAACAGGGGCAGAAAAATTGGGCCTTAGGCACTGGTGCCGGTGCCACCACACTGCAACCTCTGCCATATACTCTAGTTTTATTGCAGGAATTAGCCCTGCTGCAAAGCATTGCATCAAAAATTGTACTTAAACGCCCCTGTTAAACAAGGGCAGAAAAATTGGGCCTTAGGCACTGGTGCTGGTGCCACCACACTGCAACCTCTTCCATATACTCTAGTTTTATTGCAGGAATTAGCCCTGCTGCAAAGCATTGCATCAAAAATTGTAATTAAACGCCCCTGTTAAACAGGGGCAGAAAAATTGGGCTGATGGCATCACCCAGAACCAGAAATGTTCTTCCAACATATCAGCGGAGGAGGAAGAGGATAGACAATCAACATAACAGGACAGTCACTCAGCATCAGCATAGGCAGTCTTGAAGGGATGTGATATTTCAAAAAAAATTATTCTGTTACATCAGCTTCAGGTGCTTGGTAGCTGTGGGTGATCCAAGACTGATTCATCTTGATGAAGGTCAGTCGATCAACTGATTCGGTGGACAGGCGCACCCTGTGATCGGTAACAAAGCCACCAGCAGCACTGAAGGTGCGTTCCGAAAGAACGCTGGATGCAGGACAGGCCAGTAGCTCAATTGCATACTGTGCAAGCTCTGGCCAGTGATCCATCCTCAAGACCCAGTAAGCTAGAGGATTTTCGGTGGGAAAGGTGTCCAAGTCTGACCTTGCCCCTAGGTATTTCTGCAGCATGTAAATCAGACGCTGGTGATGGGTGCTGGAACCGATCATACCTTGGGGCTGCGGACTAAAAAGTTGTCTGAAAGCATCAGTCAGACGGCCACCTTATCCACCGCTCCTTCTGACCGATGCCTCAGCAACGCGTTGTCCAGGACCAGGAGTTTTTAACCTCCCAGTCTCTGGGAACGCGTTGCACAGACCTTTCTGCAAGGCCTCCCGGAGATGTCTCATCCTCTGCTCCCTCTGCGATGGCAAGATAAGGTCGGCAACCTTACCCTTGTACCGTGGATCAAGGAGAGTGGCCAGCCAGTAATGGTCCCTCTCCTTGACCTGAAGAATACGAGGATCCTTCCGCAGGCTTTGCAGGATCAGGGAGGCCATGCAGCGTAGGTTAGCTGAGGCATTCGGTCCGGAGTCCTGTGGGTCACTAAGGACAACATGATCCGCAGCTACCTCCTCCCAGACACGTGCAAGTCCACGTGTTTCTTGGGACTGTAAATCATCCCTACAAGACTGCTGCTGCTGCTGATGCTGAGTGCCAGCCTCCACCTCCATGCTGACACAATCATCCTCCTCCTCCTCTTCCTCCTCCTCATCTTCTTCCTGTGTGATGGGTGGCACAGCAGGAACACTGTCTGGATAAAGGGGGCCTTAAGAGGCAAGGAAGTCCTCCTCTTCCTGCCTCTGTTCTGCCTCAAGTGCCCTGTCCATTATTCCACGCAGCGTATGCTCCAAGAGGTGGACAAGAGGTACAGTGTCACTGATGCATGCACTGTCACTGCTCACCATCCTTGTGGCCTCCTCAAACGGTGACAGGACAGTGCATGCATCCCTGATCATGCCCCACTGGCGTGGTGAGAAAAAATCGAGCTCCCCTGACCCTGTCCTGGTGCCGTAGTCGCACAGGTACTCATTGATGGCCCTCTGCTGCGTGTGCAGCCGCTGCAGCATGCCCAACGTTGAGTTCCATCTGGTGGGCATGTCACATATAAGGCGGTTCTTGGGCAGGTTCAACTCATTTTGGAGCTCAGCCAGCCGAGCACAGGCATTAAATGATCGGCGGAAATGCACACAGACCTTCCTGGCCTGCTTCAGGACATCCTGTAAGCCGGGGTACCTGCCCAAGAACCGCTGCACCACCAGGTTAAGGACGTGAGCTACACAGGGCACATGGGTCAGTTGTCCCTGTCGGAGGGCGGAGAGGAGGTTGGTGCCATTGTCACAAACCACCATTCCTGGCTTAAGCTGGCATGGCGTCAACCACCTCTCGGCCTGCCCCTGCAGAGCTGATAAAACATCTGCCCCAATGTGGCTCCTGTCCCCCAAACAAACCAGCGCAAGCACGGCATGGCATCGTTTTGCCTGCGTACTTGCGTAGCCCCTGGAACGCCTACGAAGCACCGCTGGTTCTGAGGACAGAGCACTGGAAGAGGCCATGGAGGAAGAAGAAGAGGAGGGGGTGGAGGAGAGAGGTGTGTCACAACCAATAGTAGCATTTTGGAGGCGTGGTGGCGGAACAACCTCCAACACTACTGCACCTTGTCCTGCATCCTTCCCAGCTGCCAGAAGAGTGACCCAATGGGCCGTGAAAGACAGGTAACGTCCCTGTCCATGCCTGCTGGACCATGAGTCAGCGGTAATATGCACCTTACCGCTGACCGCCCTGTCCAGCGAGGCAAGGACATTGCCTTCCATGTGCCGGTAGAGAGCCGGAATCGCCTTCCGTGAGAAAAAGTGGCGTTTGGGGACCTGCCACTGAGGAACCGCACATTGTACAAACTCACGGAAGGGGGCCGAGTCTACCAACTGAAAAGGCAGCAGTTGAAGTGCTAGCAATTTAGCCAAGCTAGCATTCAACCGCTGGGCATGTGGATGGCTGGGAGTGAACTTCTTTCGCCGGTCCAGCAGCTGGGGCAGGGACATTTGCCTGCTATAATTGGACGTGGGTGTACCGCTAGCAGAGTTCCCGGAAGCACTTGGCTGTGACACACCTAATTCTACACCTTCATTCCTCTCAGAGCAGGTTTCAGAGAGGACTGAAGGTCTAGTGGGGTTGGAGATGCCAGCTGATGAGGAGCAGGGAGAGGTCCGCTTTGTTCTTTGGTGTGGGTCTTTGAGGTACGCTTGCCAACGAGCTGCATGGCAGGTCAACATATGTCTGGTCAAGCATGTGGTGCCCAAGCGGCTGATGTTTTGGCCACGCGAGATACGCTTGAGACATATGTTGCAAATAGCAGCGGTGCGATCTGATGCACTCGTCTCAAAAAAGGCCCACACCAAAGAACTTTTAGAATAACGCGCAGAGGCAGCGCCCTGCACAGGCGGAGCTCTGCGGTTTGATTCAGTCGGTGTGCTGTCCCTAAGCTGGCCCCCAGAGGGCATCCTGCCTCGTTGGACATGTGCCTCCTCCTCCTCCTCTCTCCTTCCAGGCACCCACGTGGAGTCAGTGCCCTCATCATCCCCTCCCTCTTCATCGCTGTAGCAAACCTGGTAGTATGCTGCAGCTTGTGGAACATGACTGCCAGATTGCTGTCCTTCTTGAGCATCCCCTCTCTCTGCGCTCACGTTACTGCCTTCCTCTAGCTGAGTGTCATCATCAGAGCCCACAAAACACTGGGCATCCTCCTGGAGCATGTACCCAACACTGTGCTCAAAGAATTCAGGAGACTCCTCAGGAGGACGTGGTGGGTCTAGGGAAGGAGTCACTGATGATGACATTGAGAGGAGGGAAGACAATGCGTTGGCAGCTGCTTTGCTAGTACCCTGAGACTGGGTGAGAGAGGATGAGGAGGATGAAGAGGGCTTGGTCATCCACTCTACCAAGTCGTTGGCATGTTGCAGCTCAACATGTCCAGCTGCTGAAAAGAAGGACAAGCTTGTCCCATGGCCACATACTGATGACAATGCACCGTGTCCACGACCAGCACTGTTGTCTCTAGACACAGAGCCTGCTTGCCCTCTTTTATCGGCTCACGCCTGTCTGCCTCTCCTTGCTGGCCTTCCAGACATGGTAATGGCCTGAAGGGAGTTGGGTAAAAAAGCAGTTGGGTAGTGTATATTGTGCTAGAGGCACACAACACCCACTAACTCCTGCAGATGCCTTTATTATAAAACACCAGAGATAAAGGGGTATATACAGATGTATACTGTGCTGTGCTGGAGGCACACACAACTTCCAATAACTCCTGCAGATGGCAAGTGGTCTCAAATAGAGAAGAGCTATGTAGGTGGATATAGCGGTATGTACTGGGTACAGAGCACGCAGACAGCACGCACAAGCTCCTAACACTACTGACTGCAAGCTCTATTATAAAAGATATATCACTAGCTATATAGGTGAGGTGAATATAGCGGTGTATACTGCAGTCAGGGCACGCAGACAACAACCACTACACAACAGCAAGATCGAAAATCGTCCGAAAACGATCGGTGTGTACTGTGTTGAAGGTACACAGAACACCCACTAACTCCTGCAGATGCCTTTATTATAGAACACCAGAGATAAAGGGGTATATACAGATGTATACTGTGCTGTGCTGGAGGCACACACAACTTCCAATAACTCCTGCAGATGGCAAGTGGTCTCAAATAGAGAAGAGCTATGTAGGTGGATATAGCGGTATGTACTGGGTACAGAGCACTCAGACAGCACGCACAAGCTCCTAACACTACTGACTGCAAGCTCTATTATAAAAGATAGATCACTAGCTATATAGGTGAGGTGAATATAGCGGTGTATACTGCGGTCAGGGCACGCAGACAACAACCACTACACAACAGCAAGATCGAAAATCGGGCGAAAACGATCGGTGTGTACTGTGTTGAAGGTACACAGAACACCCACTGCTTCAGACGCCAACACACTACACAAGGCCGCCGTGCTGGCGGCCTTATATAGTGTGGGGCGTGCACTACACAGCCTGAGCTATGATTGGCCACAGGCATCCTGCCTGTGGCCAATCATGGCTCTCCTCGCTGCTGGCACTGCGATTGGCCAAGCATGCGGGGTCACAGTGCATGCTTGGCCAATCATGAGCCAGCAATGTACTGCGACATCGCAGTGCATTGTTGGCCGTGAGCGCCACACGAATTTGGTACGAACGGACCAAAATGTTCGGACTTCGCCGAACGGACGAACAGCCGATGTTCGAGTTGAACGTATGTTCGACTCGAACACGAAGCTCATCCCTAATGATGGGTCACGGGACATGCATCAAAATCCATATCCATATATGAATAGGGAGAATGAGGAATTTTATAGATCTCCTTATAGTTATAATCAAAATCATTCTGGCCTACCCCAGTATATGGGTTTTCACAGAACCACTGGGAACCATCCCAGAAGTCCAAAACCAAGCGAGGTTGCAGAGGGGGGTGGCGCCTACAAAGAAAAAAATAAAAAGAACCCAATAGGTGCAGGAATTTTTAATTTAAGTAAATTGTAACTTACCAATGCAGAAAAATCTGTACTTGATAAGGGACTTAAATATGTCCCTCCTAGAAAATTGAACAAATGTTCTACTTTTATAGACATCCAGAAGTACATTCGCAGGTTAAGTGTACAAAAGATTTTTTCCTTTCACAACCACCTATAACCTTAAGAGTAACACACAAGATAGCAATCTTCATTCGGGTTTGTCTAACCTCTCTTTATTTAATCCCCCTGGCAACCTGGCTCCAATTTTGAATGTGTTTCGAAGTCTGGTCCTCAAGGACCTAGACCCATTACCTAACAAAAAAGTTCATACCAATCCTACCATCACCAGTGGATCAAAATCACTGTGTGAAATGAAAAATGTGATTATTCGCCTTGCCGATAAAGGCGCAGGTATTGTTGTATTAGATATCCAAACTTAGACTATATGAGAGCCCTGGTAGAACTAATCGACAAAGGTTCAGCTCTGGGTATTCTGGATAAAAAAGAAAAGGAATTCTTAGTACCTCTCGCCCCCAGAATCCCAGTGAAATATTACCTTCCCAAGGTACATAAAAATGCAGCCAATCCCCGTGGACTTCCCCTCGTCAGTGGGATTGACTTTGTTACATCCAGAATTGGACGATACATAGATTTCCATTTGCAACCGTTGGTATAACTGATCCCCTCATACATCAAGAACACTAGAGATACTATTAGACTTCTAGAATCAACAGAATACCATACCAATATGATTCTGGTGATAGCAGACGTTGCGGCTTTGTATACCTGTATACCTCAGGATTTGGGGCTAGCGGCAGTTGAATATTTTCTATCTGGGGATTCAACTCTTCCCATCTTACAGCAAAATAATATCATGGAACTACTTAGGTTCGCCACTCGGCACAATGACTTTTGGTTTCAGTCAATTTTATATACAGAAGTGCGGTGTGGTCATAAGTGGAAAATGAGGGGTTCTGTTAACTAACTAAAATTTCAGCCACAACTGCCAGGAAAATTGATTGGGATGCAAAGAAAAACCCACAAATAACTTCAGGTGAAATACAGGACTCTCTTAAAACATGTGGTGTGGCTGTTTTAAGATGCACAATAAGGAGGCACTTGAAGAAAAATGGTCTGCATGGTCGAATCACCACAAGAAAGCCATTAAAGAGGAAGTAAACTCTCCCACTCTGATGCTTCTTTTCATTTAGTCCATTATAATAAGTAATTATCAAACTATAGCCACTGTAATCCAGCCCAAATTGAAAATTACTTACTGTTTAAAGAAACTTTAAAAAAATAGTTTCCAGGGGTTAGGCAGCGCCATCTTAAGTATTGTTTTCTGAGTCCGCAGTAGAGTGTATTTCTGTGCTTACATTGAGCACTTTCTGTACTGTTATCCAACGTTCCTATGGCAACCCTGCTTCCCTGCTCATAGCTGACTTGTTTTATTTCATAGTATTTACTTGTGCCGATTATCTAGTGTTTGCTTATGTCATTCTTATCAGCTGATAAGACTACAGCAATGCTGTCCAATGCCTTTTTTCCCCCTCCATGTGATGTCACATGGTCACATGGAGTATAGGAGGAAGCTCTGAGTGATTATGCAGTCTCGTGGCATTGTGCCATAAGAAGTCCTGATAATAGAGAGACAAGTACACAGAGTGTGCCGTAAATCAGGGGAGATCTGAACGTGCTCAGTGACATCATTCTAAAGAACAAAAAGGATTACAACAATACTATGCAAGTAAGGAGATATCTGCAAGCCGTGTTCATTAGGGGTTTTTTATGCTGATTCACATGGGACAAAGTTGTGGGGGAGAGTTTACAACCACTTTAATATGCAAATGCAACAAAGTATCCCGATTACAATATGCCAAACAGCACAGAGACAAGCCTCAAACCTTCTGGCACAAAGTCATTTGGAGTGTTGAGACCAAAATTGAGCTTTTTGGCCTCAACTATAAACGCTACATTTGTAGAGGAGTCAACAAGGCCTATGATACATCATTCCTACTGTGAAACACGGAGGTGGATCGCTGATGTATGTGTAAGCTACAAAGGCACAGGAAATGTTGTCAAAATTATTGGCAAGATGAATGCAGTATGTTATCAAACAATACTCGAGGAACATTTGCATTCATCAGCCAGGAAGCTGGGACGTACTTGGACATTCCAACATGACAATGATCCAAAACACAAGGCCAAGTCGACCTGTCATTGGCTACAGCAGAATAAAGTGAAGGTTCTGAAGTGGCCATCTCAGTCTCCTGATCTCAATATCATTGAGCCACTGTGGGGAAAACGTGCAGTTCATGCAACACAGCCCAAGAATTTACAGGAACTGGAGACTTTTTGCCAAGAGAAATGGGCAGCTTTACCACCTGAGAAGATAAAGAGCCTCATCCACAAATACCACAAAAGACTTCAAGCTGTCATTGATGTTAAAGGGGGCAATACACGGTATTAAGAACTGGAGTATGTAAAATTTTGATCAGGGTCATTTGGGTAGTTTCTGTGGTCATTATGATTTAAAAAGAGTAAACACAATTGATTGATAATAAACACTAACCATGAACAATATAATGTGAACACAATATGATCCTCGTATTGCCTTTTTTTTTTATTGTGATCACATTTTATTGTTCATTGTTTTTTTATGGAAATAAAAAACCCATTGTTTTTTACCTGCACTATTGGAATTGCTTTCCTTCTTTTTTTGCATACATATGTCCATTTTTTCTGCTTGACTGCTCTACCCCAGTCTCCCTGGTCTGCGTGCCGTCTCTGCCAACATGATTCCATCCAGAGTTCCCTGGCTTCTGAAGGCTGCTGAAGACCCCCTGGAACATCCTTGTTGAACCGCTCATCCATGCCTGTGTGACCTGGTGCCGCTGGCACTCAGGTCCCTGGGATCTGGAAAGAGTAACCATTTCTACTATTCTTGGATATTATCAGTCTACGGATGTCAAATTGTTTCAGTTGTCATCGCATTTCCAGGTTGGGTAGAACCCCCACTTGGTTGGACTGATCTTTTCAGGAATTTTATCCACTGTCTTCACATTTATTTTGTTGGGACTTGTTCACTTAACTGTTTACATTTTCACACAGTTTATTCTCATTTGATATCTTTTAGTGCTACATTTTTTACTCACTGTTTATATGAATGTTTGTCACATTTGAGTGTAGCAGCTTTTTTCTTTTTCATGGACTAGCGTAATATTTCTTCACATAATATCTTCATACTTAGTATGAACACACAATCTGTCTCCTCTCCTCTGTTTACACACACAGATCCCGGTTCTTGGACTGTCATAAGCGATCGCGGGAGCCCAGCGGTCATCGCACCAGCTGGGCACTAGCATTAGCTCCGGGCACATGCTGCAGGCACCCACGCGCCTTTGTCTCCAGTGGCACGCCCCTAGTGGCCGAAGAGCGAAGCGACGTAAGGCAACGTAGTTTCACCCAGCTGTGCCATTCTGCCGCAGTAAAACTGTGGTGGCTGGTCGGTAAGCGGTTAAAGAAAACAACAAACCTTTAATGTCACTTTAAGGACACTGTTACTGGCTGCATTTTTCTGGTGACATTGTACTGCTGTGGCAGTGATCAGAGACAATGGCTGGCTGCTCTGATGACTCTGTAAGTCAGTGTAGCAGCCAGCCATTGTCTCTGTTCACCACCATAGGTGTACAATGCCACTATGTCACAAGGTCAGTTCCCTCTCATTGTACTTGCTCTGGTGACAGTATGTTAAAATAATTCTTTACATACTGCCACCAGATCAAGTGCAGTGTCACAATATTGTACTGCTATGGCGGTGATTAGCAGTGGCTTCTCTAGCTTTTTAATATTTAGGGGGGCACATGGGGGGACAGGGACAAAAGTAGGGGGGGGCAACTATAAAACGCAATTTTATATATATATATATATATATATATATATATATATATATATATATATATATATATATAATAAAACTTTATATATCCTGACAATGGGTATAAAATACATACAAATATACAATATTAAGCCCTGTACTCCTGCAACAATGCCCCGATACATAAAAAAACAAGGAGAAAGTTACCTGCACACTATCCCAAATCCCTCTGCCTAGTTAAATAAATGGATGTTTTTTTTAGTAACGCTCCAGTGGCCATTAAAGTGTAAGCTCACCTGCCCCTCTCGTCCTGTCCATCTTCCTCTGTGGCTTTGTGTCCACCATGCATGCCTTGTGCCCAGTGCCCACCAATGCAGCCTTGTGCCCACCAATGCAGCCTTGTGCCTAGTGTCCACCAATGCAGCCTTGTGCCCAGTGCCCACCAATGCAGCCTTGTGCCCACCAATGCAGCCTTGTTTCCACCATGCTGCCTCATGTCCACCAATGCAGCCTCGTGCCTAGTGCCCACCATGCAGCCTTGTGCTCATCAACACAAACTTGTGCCCACCAATGTAGCCTTGTGCCCACCATGCAGTCTTGTGCCCACCAATACAGCCTTGTGCCCACCAATGCAGCCTTGTGCCGAAGGTCCACCAATGCAGCCTTGTGCCCAGTGCCCGCCAATGCAGCACTGTGCCCACCAATGCAGCCTTGTGCCCACCAATGCAACCTTGTGTCGAGTGCCCACCAATGCAGCCTTGTGTCCAGTGCCAGCCAATGCAGCTTTGTGTCCATCATGCAGCTTTGTGCCCAGTTCCCACATGCAAGTGAAAACAACAAGAAATAGTGAATATAGAAACATAAAAAACTTATATATTGAAAAAGGGATATAGAAGACTCAATACTGTGTATTCCTAAAGCTATGAATTTTTGTGAAACATGACCCCAAATATGAGGATATAAACTTCAAAAGAGAAATATATAAACATATATGATGACAATAAAGTCCATATTTTGTAAAAATAAATGTGTCTAGACGTGAGTCCCAACAAATATTGGTGAAAAACAAGGATCCCAATCTGATGTGACCATAAGAAATTCCACCGCGGTGTAACTCCCACCACCTTAAGAAGCGCAGGTTTACCGGATGAAAATGACCCGAATAGACATATATCTAAGGGGTCGGCAATAGCTTATGGTTCCAATTACTGAGGCACTGGTTCAGCGTTTCATGGTTGTGTGGATCCCAGGACAAGTGGTTCTTTCAATATAATAGACTGTATATAGTCACCGCTTTTAGAGAGACAACTCCGGCATCAACCCAGACATAAAATGGAAGGATAGAGCCAAGATGGTGTAATAACGTTTAAAATAAAAACATTTTTAATAAAAATAAAGTATCAAACTCACATTCCCACAGTTGCTAACAAGCATATCAGAAACAATAGGCAGTGGTAGAGTCTTCCCAATCTTTGGAGAAACAAAAATCTGACGGGGTTATAACCCCCCCCCCCCCCCCCCCCTTACTGTATCCTATACTTTAAAAGCAAAAATAAATGAAAATCTTTCACTTAAAAAAATTCTTCCAACCTGGTCTGGAAGTGATGTCATGACGTGGCTCCGGTCCTCCAAGGCCATAGAGGCGATCAAAAAGTGTTAACTCTCTGATCACCTATGGGAGCAGCCGGCTGCACCGCCGGATCGCTTCTCGGGTGGACCGGCGGAACCCGTTCCAGTGGCTCTTCATCAGCAGTAATTGGAGATTTCGGCGACTTGGCTATTTTCACAGAACACCGGCAGCGTATACACTACGGTACACGACGAGTTGGCTGTTTTTACGGAACACCGACTAAGGAGAAAAAACAGTTGTCGCCACCATGTTCTTGGTTACTAGCAGGCGGACTAACAATGTCCACTTATATTGTGTACTGTAGTGTATACGCTGCTGGTACTGGGGTTATGGCTGATATTTTCAGCCATAATCCAGGTAAACCACTTGCAAACGGCAACATACATACAGTTGTGCTCATAAGTTTACATTCCCTGGCAGAATTTATGATTTCTTGGGCATTTTTCAGAGAATATGAATGATAACACAAAAACTTTTCTCTTTCTTTCATGGTTAGTGTTTGGCTGAAGCCATTTATTATCAGTCAACTGTGTTTACTCTTTTTAAATCATAATCACAACAAAAACTACCCAAATGCCCCCTTTAACATCAATGACTTCTTCGAGTCTTTTGTGGATGAGGCTCTTTATCTTCTCAGATGGTAAAGCTGGCAAAAAAACTCTTGGGCTGTCTTGCATGAACTGCACATTTGAGATCTTCTCAGAGTGGATCAATGATATTGAGGTCAGGAGACTGAGATGGCCACTCCAGAACCTTCACTTTATTCTGCTGTAGCCAAGGTCGACTTGGCCTTGTGTTTTGGATCATTGTTATGTTGGAATGTCCAAATACGTCCCATGCGCAGCTTCCTGGCTGATGAATGCAAATGTTCCTCCAGTATTTTTTGATAACATACTGCATTCATCTTACCAACAATTTTGACCAAATTTCCTGTGCCTTTGTAGCTCACACATCCCCAAAACATCAGCGATCCACCTCCGTGTTTCATAGTAGGATTGGTGTACCTTTCATCATAGGCCTTGTTGACTCCTCTCCAAATCCAGCGTTTATGGTTGTTGCTAAAAAGCTCAATTTTGGTCTCATCACTCCAAGTGACTTTGTGCCAGAAGGTTTGAGGCTTGTCTCTGTGCTGTTTGGCGTATTGTAAGCGGAATACTTTGTGGCATTTGCGTAGTAATGGCTTTCTTCTTGGGACTCGACCATGCAGCTCATCTTTCTTCCAGTGCCTCCTTATTGTGCATCTTGAAACCCACACCACTTGAAGCCACACCACATGTTTTCAGAGAGTCCTGAATTTTGCCTGAAGTTATTTGTGGGTTTTTCTTTGCATCCCAAACAATTTTACTGGCAGTTGTGGTTGAAATTTTAGTTGGTTTACCTGACCGTGGTTTGGTTTCAACAGAACCCTTCATTTTCCACTTCTTGATTAGAGTTTGAACACTGCTGATTGGAATTCTCAATTCCTTGGATATCCTTTTATATCCCTTTCCTGTTTTATAAAGTTCAACTACCTTTTCCTGCAAATCCCTTTCCCATGACTCAGAATCCAGAAACGTCAGTGCAGCACTGGATGAAAGATGCAAAGTGCCGGCCAAGATTCCAGAAACTCATTGACTTTTTATAGACACACACTAATTACAAGCAAACAGATCGCAGGTGAGGATGGTTACCTTTAATAGCCATTCAAACCCCTTTGTGTGAACTTCTGTGCATGTTATCAGGCCAAAATCACCAGGGTATGTAAACTTTTTATCGGGGTCGTTTGGGTAGTTTCTGTTATTATGATTTAAAAAGAGTAAACACAATTGATTGATAATAAACACTAACCATGAACAATATGATGTGAACACAATATGATCCTCGTGTTGCCTTTTTTTTTATTGTGATCACATTTTATTGTTCATTGGTTTTTATGGAAATAAAAAACCCATTGTTTTTTACCTGCACTATTGGAAGTGCTTTCCTTCTTTTTTTGCATACATACCGTATGTCCATTTTTTCTGCTTGACTGCTCTACCCCGGTCTCCCTGGTCTGTGTGCCGTCCCTGCCAACATGATTCCATCCAGAGTTCCCTGGCTTCTGAAGGCTGCTGAAGGCCCCCTGGAACATCCTTGTTGAACCGCTGATCCATGCCTGTGTGACCTGGTGCCGCTGGCACTCAGGTCCCTGGGATCTGGAAAGAGTAACCATTTCTACTATTCTTGGATATTATCAGTCTACGGATTGATAATAAATGGCTTCAGCCAAACACTAACCATGAGTGAAAGAAAAGTTTTTGTGTTATCGTTCATATTATCTGAAAAAAAAAAAAAAAATTCTGCCAGGGTATGTAAACTTATGAGCACAACTGTATATACGCATTGCAGTTGGCAAGTGGTTAATATATACATATTGAGATTTTTTTTAGCTTGAGGGGAAAAAATATTTGATCCCCTGCTGATTTTGTACGTTTGCCCACTGAAACCGAAATGATCAGTCTAAAATTTTAATTGTAGGTTTATTTCAACAGTGAGAGACAGAATAACAACAAAATATCCAGAAAAATGCATTTCAAAAAGTTATAAATTGATTTGCATTATAATGAGTGAAATAAGTATTTGATCCCCTATCAATCAGCAAGATTTCTGGCTCCCAGGTTTTTTCTATACAGGTTACGAGCTGAGATTAGGAGCACTCTCCTAAAGGGAATAATCGCATAAAAGACACCTATCCACAGAAGCAATCAATCTATCAGATTCCAATCTCTCCACCATGGCCAAGACCAAAGAGCTGTCCAAGGATATCGGGGACAAGATTTTAGACCTACACAAGGCTGGAATAGGCTACAAGACCATTGCCAAACAGCTTGGTGAGAGGGTGACAACAGTTAGTGCGATTATTCGTAAAATGGAAGAAACACAAAATAACCGTCAATCAAGCTCGGTCTGGGGCTCTATGCAAGATCTCACCTTGTGGCGTTTCAATGATAATGACAACGGTGAGGAATCAGCCCAGAACTACACAGGAGAATCTTGTCAATGATCTCAAGGCAGCTGGGACCATAGTCACCAAAAAAACTATTGGTAACACAATACGCCATGATGGACCGAAATCCTGCAGCACCCGCAAGGTCTCCCTGCTCAAGAAAGCACATGTACAGACCCATATGAAGTTTGCTAATGAACTTCTGAATGATTCAGAGGAGAACTGTGTGAAAGTGTTGTGGTCAGATGAGACCAAAATTGAGCTCTTTGGTATCAACTCAACTTGCCGTGTTTGGAGAAGGAGGAATGCTGCCTATGACCCCAAGAACATCATCCCCACCATCAAACATGGAGGTGGAGACATTATGCTTTGGGAGTGTTTTTCTGCTAAGGGGACAGGACAACTTCACCGCATCAAAGGGGCGATAGACAGGACCATGTACCATCAAATCTTGGGTGAGAACCTCCTTCCCTCAGCCAGGGCATTGAAAATGGGTCGTGAATGGATATTTCAGCATGACAATGACCCAATAAAACACACGGCCAAGGCAACAAAGGAGTGGCTCAAGAAGAAGCACATTAAGGTCCTAGGCCTAGCCATGGACATTTTTAAGTACCATAGTTTGTCGCAATTCCATGAGCATATGCAATTTTAAGGCATGACATGTTGGGTATCTATTTACTGAGCGTAATATCATCTTTCACATTTTACAAACCGAATTGGGGTATATATTGTGTTTTGTTTTTTCTTAATTGATTTAGGCCACATATGCTGCAGCCTCGGTTCACAGCATGGGGTCTGGTGCATTCTTTTTCCCTGATTCAGTTGTGAATCAGGTCCGAATTTTGTCCTGAATTAGCGCCTGAATCGGAAACGAAAGATGCACAGGTCCCTTTTTATATCAGGGCTGCGGCCACCCTGGGGCTATGCAGACCGGCTAGATTTAGAGCCGATCACACTCTCCTGTCATGCAAATTTAAATGTGGGGAAACCCTCATCCAATTCATATATGTATGAACCTGGCCTAACGTGTCTTGTTCCCCCAAAAAATTACTTTTGCAAAACCACTGCACAAATACTGCGTGACATAAAAATGACAATGATCGCCATTTTATTCCCTAGCATCTCTGTTATATACATAAATATAATAAATATAATATATGTATGTGTGTAGCGCCTATGCGCTATGTGTTTTTGTCATTTAATATTCCTGGAACCACAGTTTGGTTTTGGGTCAATTACACTACATTTTGGTCTAAGTACCAGTCTGGCTGGATTGCATTGTGTTCTGCTTGACCATAGGTGGCAGTGTCATCCCTGGCAGGTGCTAGAACGCAGTCCAGTTAGGTGCATTAAGTGCCAATACTTTCTCGGAAACAGCCCAGTGGGAGTGTCCTCTTGCTGTGCATTCTGTGAGAGGGTACTTAAGGTGCTGATGTCACGTGCTTCGGGGTTCCAGTCCAGAGGTGCTTTCTGTCTGTTTGGTCCTGGTCCTCCTGACCAGCCCCCAGAGCTCCCATGGCCTGGGGTGTGGATCCACCCAATTCTGAGTCTCGGGCTGGCTGGCCCGAGGCAAAGTAACTGAAAGGAGGATTCAGAGGTGGTGCGGTGCTGTCTCGGTTTGTGGAGAGGCCTAGCAACTGGAGAAACATCCAGGGGAGAACTCTTTGGGAGAAGGCCACGCAAAGGCTGGCTTCTCAGAAGGAGCCTGGAGGGTTGGTTGAAAGCCCCCATGCGAATCTGATCTTGCATGGTATCGCCGGACCGGCTGAAAGATACTGGTGCCGTACGAGGGTTCTCTAAGTTTGTCTACATCTTTCAGTTATTCAAGTGTTCTACAACAAGTCTGTGGCAGAGACTTTATTCAAGTGTTCTACAACAAGTCTGTGGCTGAGACTTTATTCAAGTGTCCTATAGCAAGTCTGTGGGAGAGACTTTGCTTTGCTTGAGCACTCTATCGGCTGCTAGGCCTGGTGAGAGAAGGACTATCCGATAAGGGGGAGGATCCAGTTGGGAATGGCTATTCTCTGGATTTTCTAATGTGAGAGACTTTTTGCTACTTGACTAAGTTCCGAGAGTACCTGGACTTTCTACCTAAACCCTCTAACCCTATATGAGAGACTGTTTCTTTTATTCTTCTATCCAAATAAAAATCCCTAGAATGGATCTGGTGTCAGTCTCCGCAGTTCTTGGGCCATCTACCTCGGAAAACCCCTAGACATACACGAGGTCAAGAAGGTAACGGTAAGCCCAACCAAATCAGCCGCTCCTTCGGGAGTCAGTGCTATATATATATATATATATATATATATATGTATATATGTTTAGGGGTTAGAAGTAACTATCTAACAAAAACTAGTGATTTAAACTTGTAAAAAAAAAAGGTCCAGAAAAAGCCTGGTCTTCTTGTTGGATCAGGGTTGGAATCTAGGTTGGAAAAAAGGTTTCATGTTTAGTGTCGGTGTCTTTAGGTTGGAGTTGGATAAAAAATACAAACTGTGCACTATTGTTTCTGGGCCGTACTACAGGTACAAACAGCAAATAATGTACTCTATATGCTTTTATATTGACTGGAGAAAGTGGAGGATCTATCTTAAGCAGTGGGATGGGTGGATTCCAACTGAAAGTTGATAAGTGATTACATTCCCTTGAAAGTTATCTAAGGACTATATTTTACCCCAACTAAAGTTCATCATAAAATAATAGTAAAGAAGAAAATAGTGTCTGAGACATATATATATTTATATATATATATTCTATGAAACATTTTACATTTAAATGATATCCCACATCAGATAACTTCCAATTCACGTTCTACATCCTCCAGTAACTTTACATTTTATGGTATCTATCACAGTCCCTGCCAGTGCTGCCAGATTGGTAACCAACTTCTTGACTGTAGTAAGGAAACTTCTTTTTACTTCTTGCTGTACTTCCCCTTGGTCGTCATCGGCTTCTCTCCTGAGAAAAGACACAGTTACCATTACATAAAGCAACATAATTACACAAAAACTGTATTTCATGGGGACTAAAAATGTGTATTTTTAGGACACATTGACTACTATCAGTGGCGGCCCATCCATAGGGGGCGCCTTGGTGTGGCCCCCCCTCCAGGCAGTCGTAAAGAAAAAAAAAAGTAAAAAAAAAAACACATTTTTTTAAAGCTGGCCCTTTTAAAAAAAAATACAAAAAAAGGCCCTTAAGTGCACTGTGTTCGGACGCCGGACACAGTCCGACGCCGGACACAGTGCACCTATGGGAAGCACCATGTCTATGCAATCACGAGATTGCAGACGTGCCACTTTATTTGTGGGCGTTTAGCCTGCCATGTGGCCAGGGCAGGACTTACCATTGGGCTTGACTGGGCTCAAGCCCATGGGCCCCACCCAATTGGGGACCCCGCCAAGATACATAGCCGAGTGTACCCGTCTGGGCTCCGCTCACAGTTATGCCCAGTCCCGCCCTATGATGGACATAACACAGGGACTGGGCGTGACTGTCAGCCGAGCCGAGTACTCTCGGCTCCGCTCGGGACTGCGAGAGGGCCCAAGAGCCGCCGAGATACACAGGAATCTGTATCTCGGCGGCGCCATTTTTAAACTTCAAGACTGCAATGACAAGCCTGCAAATGACACTGGACAAGGCTGCAGATGGATGGGCAAGGCTGCAGATGGACACTGATAAGGCTGCATTGATGGGCATTTAAATGTAAGTTTTTTTCCTTAAACTTCCCTCCTAAAAGTTTTTTTTACTTAAAATTCCCTCCTAAACTTCGGGTGCGTGTTATACACCGATAAATATGGTAATGTATAGAAGGTAGGGCCCGAAAGTGACTCAAGCCCAGGGGCCCTCACCACCCTAAGTCCTGCCCTGCATGTGGCGCTTTCTGAGGCGCCGAGTAGCTTCCGCCCGTTTGTAGTATATATTACTACGGCCGGGCGGTTTGATTGACATCTGAGTTTGATGTCACTTCCTGTTTTCTCTCTCCAATTGTGCCCAGGAAAGAGGAAACAGGAAGTATGAGAGGATGGACCTCTCCACAGGAGACACTGCTGGAGAGGACAACACACAGCAAGGTAAGTAACGGGGGAGGGGTTTTGATGGGACACAAGCAGGCTGTTGCAATTTGGTGGGACACATGCTGCTGCAATTTGGTGGGACACATGCTGCTGCAATTTGATGGTGACACATGCTGCTGCAATTGATGGTGACACATGCTGCTGCAATTGATGGTGACACATGCTGCTGCAATTTGGTGGGACACATACTGCTTTAATTTGGTGGTTATACATGCTGCTGCAATTTGGCGGTGACACATGCTGCTGCAATTGATGGTGACACATGCTGCAATTTGGTGGGACACATGCTGCTGCAATTTGGTGGGACACATGCTGCTGCAATTTGGTGGTGACACATGCTGCTGCAATTGATGGTGACACATGCTGCAATTTGGTGGGACACATGCTGCAATTTGGTGGGACACATGCTGCTGCAATTTGGTGGGACACATGCTGCTGCAATTGATGGTGATACATGCTGCTGCAATTTGGTGGGACACATGCTGCTGCAATTTGGTGGGACACATGCTGCTGCAATTTGGTGTGACACACACTTCTGCAATTTGGTGGTTATACATGCTGCTGCAATTTGATGGTGACACATAATGCTGCAATTTCATGGGATACATGCTACTGCAATTTGATGGGACACATGCTGCTACAATCTGGTGGTGACACATGCTGCTGCAATTGATGGTAACACATGCTGCGGCAATTGATAATGACATAGGCTGCTGCATTTGGTGGGACACAGGCTACATTTTATGTGACACAGGCTGCATGTAAGGAGGGACTCCGCTGGGGGCACCCGATGTAAGGACAGACTCCACTGGGGACACCTGATGGCATCTGGTGGCAGGCCTCGGGGCTAGTGACACACTCAGGGCTCCCACTGATTCTGCATTATGGTGAGTTGAATGATTTAATTTTATATTACAATGTTATAATAGAAATAATGCGCTTCAATCATCCTGACACCATAACAATCATGGTGCCAGGATGATTGAAGTGCTAACACCAGGTGTTTGGAATATCTTTATCTGCTGATTGTTCAACTTTCTAGAATATTTCTATTGTTGTGTAGGATCTGGGCCTGCTGTCCCTCCATCCCTCTCTCCCTCTCCCTCCGTCCCTCATTCATCTCAGACACTAACCACACCACCTTAGAGCCACGCCCACTATTTCACTGAAGGGTCAAAAAGGAAGGGCGGGGTCTGGCGCCCCCCCATCCTAAAACTTCACCAGCCACCACTGACTACTATTCTATGACCACAATAACATGCTAAAGCAGGGATATGCAATTAGCGGACCTCCAGCTGTTGAAAAACTACAAGTCCCATCATGCCTCTGCCTCTGGGTGTCATGCTTGTGGCTGTCAGTCTTGCTATGCCTCATGGGAATTGTAGTTCTGCAACAGCTGGAGGTCCGCTAATTGCATATCCCTGTGCTAAAGGAATATCACATAAGGGGATGCCAAAAAGTTGAATCCATTATTGAATAGCCACCAGGAACATTCTGATGTGTTTCATGCTATGGCATGGAGCTTTCTCATCAGTGAGTGGATACAGCTAAAGCTGCCCATACACCAGTACAATTTTATTCATTCCGAAAAATCTTTCACCAGAGCATTCCATCTTGCCATCATTGAATCAACTAATTGATTCATAAGCCCTTCAAATTTCACCCAAAAATCATAAAGTGTTGTGCTAAATAAACATTAAGATGATCATACATGTATGCATATGTCATAATTTAAGTGAAAACAAACTGAAGAAAGGGAACAAAAGTAAATATCTATAAATATCCTAAGAACCTAATGTGAAAAAGTTCATAAAATAAAAGTCCACGGAGGGCCACCAATGATGTATCCATATAGATTCAAAGTCCTGGAAATGATGATCCAATGACAATGACGGCCACCAGCGTGACAATCCCACCACCATGGATAATGACGGTACGCTTACCAGAGGTTGTGGACTCAAACACCTTATGTTAGTGAGTCACTCAAGCAGGGGTAAATAGTAGACATGTGCATTCATTTTCGTCCGAATTTCAGCTATTTTCGTTTGACAAACGATAACAAAAGCACAGAATCCGAAAAACTAAAGATCCGACATAAATAAATGCTTTATTTTCATTTTAGTTGTTACAACAGCTCGATATAGAATAGGAGATTCGACGTGACTCTGACAATAACGATCTGTGTCTATAGAACCTGTGGTCGAATGTGCCTAACCTTACCTCTATTAGTCCAAGATTATATAGAGAAAATATTCAACAGAGAAAAAAGATTTGACAGAGAGAAAAGATTATGCAAGTTATTGTCCTAAAAAGTGTTTGGGGACCCGGGTCCTGCCCCAGGGCACATGGATCAATGCAAAAAAAAAGTTTTAAAAACTGACGTTTTTTCGGGAGCAGTGATTTTAATAATGATTAAAGTGAAACAATAAAAGTGTAATATTCCTTTAAATTTCGTAGGGGGGGTGTCTATAGTACAGTGCCTTGCGAAAGTATTCGGCCCCCTTGAACTTTTCAACCTTTTGCCACATTTCAGGCTTCAAAAATAAAGATATAAAATTTTAATTTTTTGTGAAGAATCACCAACAAGTGGGACACAATTGTGAAGTGGAACGAAATCTATTGGATATTTTAAACTTTTTTAGCAAATAAAAAACTGAAAAGTGGTGCGTGAAAAATTATTCGGCCCCTTTACTTTCAGTGCAGCAAACTCACTCCAGAAGTTCAGCGAGGATCTCTGAATGATCCAATGTTGTCCTAAATGACTGATGGTGATAAATAGAATCCACCTGTGTGTAATCAAGTCTCTGTATAAATGCACCTGCTCTGTGATAGTCTCAGGGTTCTGTTGAAAGCGCAGAGAGCATCATGAAGACCAAGGAACACACCAGGCAGGTCCGTAATACTGTTGTGGAGAAGTTTAAAGCCGGATTTGGATACAAAAAGATTTCCCAAGCTTTAAACATCCCAAGGAGCACTGTGCAAGCGATCATTTTGAAATGGAAGGAGTATCAGACCACTGCAAATCTACCAAGACCTGGCCGCCCCTCTAAACTTTCAGCTCAGACAAGGAGAAGACTGATCAGAGATGCAGCCAAGAGGCCCATAATCACTCTGGATGAACTGCAGAGAACTACAGCTGAGGTGGGAGAGTCTGTCCATAGGACAACAATCAGTCGTACACTGCACAAATCTCGCCTTTATGGAAGAGTGGCAAGAAGAAAGCCATTTCTCAAAGATATCCATAAAAAGTCTCGTCTAAAGTTTGCCACAAGCCACCTGGGAGACACACCAAACATGTGGAAGAAGGTGCTCTGGTCAGATGAAACCAAAATCCAACTTTTTGCCCACAAAACGATATGTTTGGCGTAAAAGCAACACAGCTCATCACCCTCAACACACCATCCCCACTGTCAAACATGGTGGTGGCAGCATCATGGTTTGGGCCTGCTTTTCTTCAGCAGGGACAGGGAAGATGGTTAAAATTGAGGGGAAGATGGATGCAGCCAAATACAGGACCATTCTGGATGAAAACATGTTGGAGTCTGCAAAAGACCTGAAACTGGGACAGAGATTTATCTTCCAACAAGACAATGATCCCAAGCATACAGCAAAATCTACAAAGGAATGGTTCACAAATAAACGTATCCAGGTGTTAGAATGGCCAAGTCAAAGTCCAGACCTGAATCCAATCGAGAATCTGTGGTAAGAGCTGAAAACTGCTGTTCACAAATGCTCTCCATCCAACCTCACTGAGCTCAAGCTGTTTTGCAAGGAAGAATGGGCAAGAATTTCAGTCTCTCGATGTGCAAAACTGATAGAGACATACCCCAAGCGACTTGCAGCTGTAATCGCAGCAAAAGGTGACTCTACAAAGTATTAACGCAAGGGGGCCGAATAATTTTGCACGCCCCACTTTTCATTTTTTTATTAGTTAAAAAAGTTTCAAAAATCCAATAGATTTCGTTCCACTTCACAATTGTGTCCCACTTGTTGGTGATTCTTCACAAAAAATTAAAATTTTATATCTTTATGTTTGAAGACTGAAATGTGGCAAAAGGTTGAAAAATTCAAGGGGGCCGAATACTTTCGCAAGGCACTGTATGCCTGTGAAGGGGCGCATGTTTCTGGTGCTTAGAGCTGTCCCTGCACAAAGTGTCATTTATGCAGGAAAAAAAGTCCTTTAAAATCACTTGCAACTATTATGAATTGTCGGCTCCGTAATACAGAGAACACTTATTGAAAGTCATTGATAAAATAAAGAAATAAATAAATAAAAAACGTGGGAGTCCCCCAAATTCAATTACCAGGCCCTTCAGGTCTGGTATGGATATTAAGGGGAATCCTGCGTCAAATTTAAAAAAAAAATTGACGTGGGGTTCCCCCTAAATATCCATACCAGACCCTTTATCCGAGCACGCAACCTGGCAGGCCGCAGGAAAAGAGGGGGGGGACGAGAGAGCGGCCCCCCTCCCTCCTGAACCGTACCAGGCCACATGCCCTCAACATTGGGAGGATGCTTTGGGGGTCTTCGACCCCTCAAAGCACCTTGTCCCCATGTTGATGTGGACAAGGGCCTCATCCCCACAACCGTGGCCGGTGGTTGTAGGGGTCTGCAGGCGGGGGGCTTATCAGAATCTGGAAGCCCCCTTTAACAAGGGGACCCCCAGATCCCAGCCCCCCCATTTGAAATGGTAAGGGGGTACAAAAGTACCCCTACCCAGGCCCCATCAGAGAACTCTATAGAACCTGTGCACTGCAAGCCAGCCCTGCTGATCACAGACACTCCAAATCTCGGGCGAGGTGCGGGAGCCTCCTGCATTTAGGGGGCGGCTTCCGGACACCTGCAAGTGCTGCACTATATCCCGGCTGCGGGGCTGATCCTGGATGGTCCCCTGGTTCACAGCTGGGGATGATCGGTGCAGCGGGAGGGACAGCTGTGATCACCGATCTTCCTGTATAGCTGACAGACGCTTCTCCTTCTCTACCTCTTGCAGCTGTTGGCAAAAAGGCTATACAGGGAGATCGTGTTCACAGCTGTCCCTCCTGCTGCACCGATCATCCCCGACTGTTCCCTGTATCCTCCTCCTCCAGATCCCCTCCGTGTCCTTCTCCCCCCATTCTTCTATGGCTCCCTTCTGTGTCCTACACCCCCTTCTTCTTCGGCTCCTTGTCGTCTTCCTCTTCGTCCCCCACAGCCGGCTTCCCTCCTCTCCTCTCCTGCCGGTTGTGGGAATCTGTCAGGGTGGAGAGCGGAGGAAGAAACTGGTCATTTACCGGCCCCCTCCTTTTCTGATCTGGACACAGTGAGCGCGATCGCTCCTGTATCCAGTGAAAACTGAGCAGAGTAACCTGTATGTTTACTCTGCTCAGTTTATGAATGGACAGGAGCCCCTGTCTTCTGTCCATTCATCTTCAATGCTGAAAAAGGGACTGGGGAATCAATGTCCTCAGTCCCTTTTCCTGTCTCAAAGAGATGTCAGGGGTCTGTTTAGACCTCTGATATCTCCCCAAAGCCCCCCCTCCCCCCCCGCCCAACAGGGTTGATTTAGAAAAAAATTCAAAAAATATTTGAAAAAAACAAAAATTGTAAACAAAAATGATAAATAATTAAATTATAAAATAAAAAACTACTGACACCACCCCCCTGCCCTACCAACACTGTCCACTGCCCCAACCCGCTCCCCCCACAAAGCGCTGTGAATTAAAAAAATAAAAATAAATTGTAAAAAAACAATATGTAAAAATAAAAACTAAAACTAAAAACTGACAACGTTTACTGCCCTACTGACCCCATCCTGCACATACTACTCATCGCACATATTACCCACTGCACTGTATATTCCCTATTTAACATTACTACATTCTGCACTATGTAAGTCATCTCAGACTCTATTAAACCACACCCCATTTAAGCCACGCCCAATATGTAGCATGGCTTAAGCCACGCCTACCTCCCTGAAATGAGTTTTTGCAGGTTGGGATGTCTGAGATCAATATTGTGTCTTTGGCTTCCATATGCTCCTTGCTGTGTGTTCTACGTCTGATTCTGGTTACCAATCTTGGCTTGTTCTTGACTGTCCTTGTCTGCTTCATATCCTGACCTTGGCGTGTTCCTTGACTATGCTTACCTGCTTGTTGCCCCAACCTTGGCGTGTTCCTTGACTATGCTTACCCTTACCTGCTTGTTGCCCCGACCTAGGCGTGTTCCTTGACTATACTTAACTGCTTGTTGCCCTGACCTTGGCTATGCTCACCTGCTTGTTGCCCCGACCTTGGCGTGTTCCTTGACTGTGCTTACCTCGCTTGTTTCCCCCGACCTTGGCATGTTCCTTGACTATGCTTAACTGCTTGTTGCCCCAACCTTGGAGTGTTCCTTGACTATGCTTACCTGCTTGTTGCCTCGACCTTGGCGTTTTCCTTGACTATCCTTACCTGCTTGTTGCCCCAACCTTGGTGTTTTCCTTGACTATCCTTACCTGCTTGTTGTCCTGACCTTTGGCTATCTCCTGACTATCCTTTGTTGTCACAGTCTGCTGCATCCTCTCTACCATCCTGTACTCTACCATGAGAGTGAGCTGGGGGGCCCTGGGGGTCGCCCCCTGGAGCCAGACTGCCAGACTGCAGTCTAAATACTCCACATAAGCCCATGCTTGTCTTCTCATGCCCTTGCCCATTCCAGTAAGATAAATTTGTTTTCAAAGTAATACTAAAGTCTCGTCTTTTTTTTGTTATGTTACATTATGTATTTCACCTTTATGTTTAGTAGGTTGCCCAGAATTAAACTTTAGTAGTCTATACCTTTATTTAAAAAAAAAAAAAACTCTTATACATACTTACTGACAGAGAGATAAGGAGATGGTCCCAAGAAAGAAGAGGAGTAACAGGGATTTCTTCAAGGTGAACATCTTTGGGCTCTGTGGATCATTTGGATTCATGAAAAGAAAAAGAAGATGAAATAAAAAATATGTCTTGAAACATGAGGCCCCCTAATATTAGGCACCCATAAAATGTTTATTTCAATACAATAAAGGATCCAATGTTTGCTATAAATCATGACTTCTTAATTGTTCCATGTTGATCTATCTGTCAGTCACAGGCAGCTGATGGGTAGACGGCATCCCCTCTGCTGACTTACACACAGCAGCTCTGCTCTCCATCCGCCCCTTCTCCTCTCCTGTCCATCCCGGGTGCTTGTATGTGACATCTCTAGCAGGGACATGAAGGGAGAATTAGAGGCGGGGCCAGTGGGAAACAGCACAGCAGAAAAGGACTCCTCAGAGCCGCTTCACTGCTTAGCTCTGTAAATTAAATAAAAGCTGCCCTGCCATTTGCCCTGAGCTCATGTAAGGTACTCTGACCCCATGTGCCCCGATCCCATGTGCTCTGATCCCATGTGCCCTGATTCATAAGGTACTCTGATCCCATGTGCCCTGATCCCATGTGCTCTGATCCCATGTGCCCTGATTTCATGTGCTCCAATCCTATGTGCTCTGATCCCATGTGCATTGATCCCATGTGCCCCAATCCCATGTGCCCCGATCCCATGTGCTCTGATCCCATGTGCTCTGATTCCATGTGCCCTGATCCCATATGCTCTGATCCCATGTGCTCTGATCCCATGTGCCCTGATCCCAAACGCACTGATCCCATGTGCCCCAATCCCATGTGCTGTGATCCCATGTGCCCTGATCTCATGTGTTTTGATCCATCTGCCCTGATCCCATGTGCTCGGATCCCATGTGCTCTGATTACATGTGCCCTGATCCCATGTGCTCCTATCCTATGTGCTCTGATCCCATGTGCCCTGATCCCATGTACTCTGATCACGTGTCCCAATCCCATGTGCTCTGATCCCATGTGCTCCGATTCCATGTGCCCTGATCCCATATGCTCTGATCCCATGTGCTCTGATCCCATGTGCCCTGATCCCAAACGCACTGATCCCATGTGCCCCAATCTCATGTGCTGTGATCCCATGTGCCCTGATCTCATGTGTTTTGATCCATCTGCCCTGATCCCATGTGCTCGGATCCCACGTGCTCTGATTACATGTGCCCTGATCCCATGTGCTCCTATCCTATGTGCTCTGATCCCATGTGCCCTGATCCCATGTACTCTGATCACGTGTCCCAATCCCATGTGCTCTGATCCCATGTGCCCTGATTTAATGTGTTTTGATCCATCTGTCCTGATCCCATGTGCTCTTATCCCATGTGCCCTGATCCCATGTGCCCTGATCTCATGCGCTTTGATCCATGTGCCCTGATCCAATGTACTCTGATACCATGTGCCTTGACTTGTGCTCTGATCCCATGTGCCCTGGCCCTATGTGCTTTGATCCATGTGCTCTTATCCCATATGCTTTGAACCCACGTGCATGATCTCATGTGCTTTGATCCATGTGCCCTGATTCCATGTACTCTGAATCCCATGTGCCTTGACTCGTGCTCTGATCCCACGTGCCCTGATCCCATGTGCTCTATTCCTATGTGCTCTGATCTCATGTGCCCTGATTCCATGTGTTTTGATCCAGGTGCTATTATCCTGTGTGCCCTAATCCCATGTGCCCCGATCCCATGTGCTCTGACCCATGTGCCCTTACCTCATGTGCTCTGATTCCATGTGCTCTGACCCATGTGCCCTGATTCCATGTGCTCTGATTCCATGTGCCTTGATCCAGGTGCTCTGATTCATGTGCCCCGATCCCATGTCCTCTGATCCTATGTGCTCTGATCCCATGTGCCCTGATTCCATGTGCTCTGATGTCGTGTGCCCTGATTTCATGTGCTCTGATGTCGTGTGCCCTGATTCCATGTGCTTTGAACTCATGTGCCCTGATTCCATGTGCTCTGATGTCATGTGCCCTGATTCCATGTGCCCTGATCCCATGTACTTTGACTCGTGCTCTGATCCCATGGGCCCCGATCCCTGATTCCATGTGCTCTGACCCATGTGCCTGGATCCTATGTGCTATGATTCCATGTGCTTTGATCCAGGTGCCCTGATCCTATGTGCTCTGATCCCATGTGCCCTTATCCTGTGTGCCCTGATCCCATGTGCTCTGACCCATGTGCCCTTATCTCATGTGCTCTGATTCCATTTGCCCTGATCCCATGTGCCCTGATCCCATGTGCTCTGATTCCATGTGCTCTGATGTCATGTGCCCTGATTCCCTGTGTTTTGAACCCATGTGCCCTGATTCCATGTGCTCTGATCCCATGTGCCCTGATTCCATGTGCTCTGATGTCATGTGCCCTGATTCCCTGTGTTTTGAACCCATGTGCCCTGATCCCATGTACTTTGACTCGTGCTCTGATCCCATGTGCCCTGATCCCTGATCCCATGTGTTCTGACCCATGTGCCTTGATCCTATGTGCTATGATTCCATGCACTTTGATCCAGGTACCCTAATCCTATGTGCCCCGATACCATGTGCCCTTATCTGATGTGCTCTGACCCATGTTCCCTGATCCCATGTGCTTTGATTCAGGTGCCCTGATTCATGTGCCCTTATCCCATGTGCTCTGATGTCATGTTCCCTGATTCCATGTGCTCTAATCCATGTGCCCTGGTCCCGTGTGCTTTGATCCCATGTGCCCTGATCCCAGGTGCTCTGACTAATGTACCCTGATCTCATGTGTCTGATCCCATGTGTCCTGACTCATGTACTCTGATCCCATGTGCTCTGATTCATGTGATCTGATCCCATGTGCTCTGATTCCGTGTGCCCTGGTCCTGATCCTGCCCCGTCTCATCCTTACTTGCCAGCATTGAGAATAAAAATAAAACAGAGAAGTTATGTAAACTTTACCTGAAAGATGAATACCAAGGATTCTTTCCTTATAAATAATTATAATACGATTAATAATAATGATATTCCAGCATATACTTACCGGGTAGTTCAGTGCTGAGAATGTAGACAGCTGGAAGACTTCAATGGAGGTCTACCCTACAGAGAACAGGGTTAGCTTATATAATAAAATACAAACAAGTTGAGTACACAGAAATTTTCATTTAAGTTTACAGTAAAAGTCACATCTTTCTCAGGAACACAAACCTGACACCACTTGAATTTATTAAAATATTTACCTGCTAGCTTTCAGGTGGGACAAATAGCACCTAGTAAGCATTCTAAATATCTCCTGATCTGCTATTTAGACAGTTTTATTCTAAGTGGAACTCCAGCCCAAATGTTCATTTAATTTTTATAAATACATTTTATAATATATTTTATAATATTATATATTATTTATTTCGGGCTGTTATTATTACTGTTATATATTATTTCGGGCTGTTATTATTACTGTTATATATTATTTCGGGCTGTTATTATTACTGTTTTTTGCTGTTAGGTTTTCAGTTAGCTTCACTTAAAATAGAGGGACCAGGTATCTTAGGTATCCAGTGACAGAGCCTGTTTTCAGGGGGCTGTCTTTGGATAAAAAGTGCCCCCATTTCTGTCCCCAGCAGGGGCGGTGCTCAGGACACCATTCAGAAATCTATTAACCTCAACTGAAGTCACTCAAAGCAAATATTCCGGTAGACTTGTGCAGAAAAAAAAAAAAATGTTTTGTTTCGATTCATTATTTACATACAATTGTTTAGTTAAATTAGTTCATTTAATTAGTTTTCAAAATGTATTTTGTTAATTTGTTTCTATTTCAAATTCGAATCTTGGATGGTTATATTCTTTCTATACAAAAGAGGGGAAGGCGCACTGACCTAGTGCATTACCATAGAAGAGCTTTATTTAAAAACAAATCAAATAGCAAAATGGCTACTCACAAACGAGTATTGATCAAAGGCAAAATCAATACAAATAAATCCATCGCACCGAACGTTGGCAGACGTCAGTGGAAATCCAGATCAGATGTCAGTGGAATTGGTAAATACCTCAACGAAAATGGCTAACGTGTTTCGGGAGTGACCCCCTTTCTTCAGAGCCAAAATGGGCAATGGTCTCTCGCTGGAGGCTACCGGATATATATATATATATATATATATATATATATATATATATATATATATATGGAAGTTTCTAAACACATGTGGTCGGAAGGGTCATGAAGCTCCACCCACAAAAAAAAAAAAATAATAATAATTTTTTTTTAAATAAAATTCTATAAAATAATATACTATAAAATAATTGACTACCCATTCACATATAGGGAAACATTTTCTAGTAAACACCTCCATGTAAAAAAGGACGACCGCTCTATTTTACTTATTTTACTCCTATCTGTATACTCATGTGGGAAAGGGGGACTAGGATTTTACCTTAGATTTACGCCAGTGACCACTCCGGCATTCTATTAGTTGATTCAATATATTGGTACATGAAAACCGCACCTGTACATGCACCTGTACGTGCAGGGAGGAAGTACTCGGTGATCACTCTCATGTACGCTCCACAAGTTGGCTGGAGCACACCTAGTCCCATATAACAGGAAGTGCGGGTGGATGTGCGTTCCACCCGCAACTTCCGGCCGCCCCAGCATGGACACTTCCGCTCAGGCGCACATCGAGGACGCCCGAGCACAGGCATCCGTCCGCCTATCGTGCTCCACTTCTGCTCCTGCGTGTAACCAGACCGCTGGAGCGCAAGCTGGAGCCAGGACCCGGAAGCGCGGGTGGAGAGAAACCCGCCCATACGTGCACCAGCCTAGTCCCTGGGCCTGGGGGCAGCAAAGTTAATTAATTCAATTAATTAATTAATTCAATTAATCCTCTAAAGAAATTTTGAATTATGATCTTCGGTTCTTTCGTATAGATTGTCTGCCCATTCACGTGCTTTCCATTTTTCCACTATTTAGATGGAATGCCGCCCCCTTTCCCCTACACTTTAGCATAGTTTATAGTGTCACTTTGCTGCCCCCAGGCCCAGGGACTAGGCTGGTGCACGTATGGGCGGTTGGTTCGGGTCTGGTAGCCTAAAGTTGTGGGCGGGTTTCTCTCCGCCCGCGCTTCCGGGCCCTGGCTCCAGCTTGCGCTCCAGCGGTCTGGTTACACGCAGGAGCGGAAGTGGAGCACGATAGGCGGACGGACGCCTGTGCTCGGGCGTCCTCGATGTGCGCCTGAGCGGAAGTGTCCATGCTGGGGCGGCCGGAAGTTTGCGGGTGGAACGCACATCCACCCGCACTTCCTGTTATACGGGACTAGGTGCTCTCCAGCCAACTTGTGGAGTGCACATGAGAGTGATCACCGAGTACTTCCTCCCTGCACGTACAGGTGCGGTTTTCATGTACCAATATATTGAATCAACTAATAGAATGCCGGAGTGGTCACTGGCGTAAATCTAAGGTAAAAGCCTAGTCCCCCTTTCCCACATGAGTATACAGATAGGAGTAAAATAAGTAAAATAGAGCGATCTATGTGTGTATGTACACCCATATATGTGTGTGTGTATGTGCACACGCGTGTGTTTTTGGGTATCTATGGGTGTACACATGGATATGTTTAGTCGTCCTTTTTTACATGGAGGTGTTTACTAGAAAATGTTTCCCTATATGTGAATGGGTAGTCAATTATTTTATAGTATATTATTTTATAGAATTTTATTTAAAAAAAAATTTTTTTTTTTTTTTTTTTTTTTGTGGGTGGCCCTTCCGACCACATGTGTTTAGAAACTTACATATATATATATATATATATATATATATATATATATATATATATATACCGGTAGCCTCCAGCGAGAGACCATTGCCCATTTTGGCTCTGAAGAAAGGGGGTCACTCCCGAAACGCGTTAGCCATTTTCGTTGAGGTATTTACCAATTCCACTGATATCTGATCTGGATTCGCCAACGTTCGGTGCAATGGATTTATTTGTATTGATTGTATTGATTTTGCCTTTGATCAATACTCGTTTGTTAGTAGCCATTTTGCTATTTGATTTGTTTTTATATAAAGCTCTTCTATGGTAATGCACTAGGTCAGTGCGCCTTCCCCTCTTTTGTATTGTTTTTCTCTAGTATCTGAACGAATGTTCTAAAGGAGGGCTGCAAGTAGGGATGAGCCGAACACCCCTCGGTTCGGTTCGCGCCAGAACTTTCGAACGGACCCCAAATTCGAACGAACTTTAGAACCCCATTGAAGTCTATGGGACTCGAACGTTCGAAATGAAAAGTGCTAATTTTAACGGCTAATATGCAAGATACTGTCCTAAAAAGGGTTTGGGGACCTGGCTCCTGCCCCAGGGGACATGGGTCAATGCCTAAAATGTTTTTAAAAATGGCCGTTTTGGCGGGAGCACTGATTTTAATGACGATTAAAGTGAAAAAAAAAGTGAAATATTCCTTTAAATATGGTGCCTGGGGGGTGTCTGTAGTATGCCTGTGAAGTGCCACGTGTTTCCCGTGTTTAGAACAGTCCCTGCACAAAATGACATTAAACGGAAATAACACCATTTAAAACTGTTTGCGGTTTTAATGTTATATCTGGTTCCTGCAATATGGTTGAAAATCATTGAGAAAAATGCCATGGGTATCCCTCCCTGCCCATTATCAGCCCCTTTAGGTCTTGTACGCATATTAAGGGGAACCCCGTACCCATATTAAAAAAAGGAAATGCGTGTGGCCCCCAGGCCCTATATACTCAGAACAGCAGTATACAGGCGGTGCAAACAAGACAGGGACTGTGTAGGTTTGTTGTGTTAAGTTGAATCTGTTTGTAATTTTCAACTGGTACATTTTTAAAGTGTAGCTCCAGTCAAAAAAATTATTTTTAAGCTTTTTGGAAAACATAGGGAAGGGTTATCACCCCTGTATAATTTGTTTTGTCATCCATCTTTTTTCATCTCACTTGCTGTTGTCTCCTTACGTTTGCGAGTAGGAGATGTTTGTAAGTTGGATGTTTGAAAGTAGGGGCCTGCCCTATATGCTCTGCAGAAATGGCGGAACAAGGTGCTGGTTTTGCCACAACATTGTAAGCCCTCAAAGTGACTCTTGGTGGGCGCTGGAGCGCCCTGCTGTGAACGATTATATCAAGAATTGTAATTACATGCCATTGTTGAACAGTGGTAGAAAAATTGACCTTTGGTGGTTGTGGTGCTGGTGCCACAACACTATAAGTCCTCACCGTTACTCTGGGTGGGCACAGGAAGGGGCCCTCCTGTGAAATATTATATCAAGAATTGTAATTACATGTCCCTGTTAAACAGGGGCAGAAAAATTGGGCCTTAGGCACTGCTGCTGGTGCCACCACACTGCAACCTCTCCCATATACTCTAGTTTTATTGCAGGAATTAGCCCTGCTGCAAAGCATTGCATCAAAAATTATAATTAAATGCCCCTGTTAAACAGGGGCAGAAAAATTGGGCCTTAGGCACTGGTGCTGGTGCCACCACACTGCAACCTCTGCCATATACTCTAGTTTTATTGCAGGAATTAGCCCTGCTGCAAAGCATTGCATCAAAAATTGTAATTAAACGCCCCTGTTAAACAGGGGCAGAAAAATTGGGCCTTAGGCACTGGTGCTGGTGCCACCACACTGCAACCTCTGCCATATACTCTAGTTTTATTGCAGGAATTAGCCCTGCTGCAAAGCATTGCATCAAAAATTGTAATTAAACGCCCCTGTTAAACAGGGGCAGAAAAATTGGGCCTTAGGCACTGGTGCTGGTGCCACCACACTGCAACCTCTGCCATATACTCTAGTTTTATTGCAGGAATTAGCCCTGCTGCAAAGCATTGCATCAAAAATTGTAATTAAACGCCCCTGTTAAACAGGGGCAGAAAAATTGGGCCTTAGGCACTGGTGCTGGTGCCACCACACTGCAACCTCTCCCATATACTCATGTTTGATTGCAGGAATTGGCCCTGCTGCAAAGCATTGCATCAAAAATTGTATTTAAACGCCCCTGTTAAACAGGGGCAGAAAAATTGGGCTGATGGCATCAACCAGAACCAGAAATGTTCTTCCAACATATCAGCGGAGAAGGAAGAGGATACACAATCAACATAACAGGACAGTCACTCAGCATCAGCATAGGCAGTCTTGAAGGGATGTGATATTTCAAAAAAAAATTATTCTGTTACATCAGCTTCAGGTGCTTGGTAGCTGTGGGTGATCCAAGACTGATTCATCTTGATGAAGGTCAGTCGATCAACTGATTCGGTGGACAGGCGCACCCTGTGATTGGTAACAAAGCCACCAGCAGCACTGAAGGTGCGTTCCGAAAGAACGCTGGATGCAGGACAGGCCAGTAGCTCAATTGCATACTGTGCAAGCTCTGGCCAGTGATCCATCCTCAAGACCCGGTAAGCCAGAGGATTTTCGGTGGGAAAGGTGTCCAAGTCTGACCTTGCCCCTAGGTATTCCTGCACCATGTAAATCAGACGCTGGCGATGGGTGCTGGAACCGATCATACCTTGGGGCTGCGGACTAAAAAATTGTCTGAAAGCATCAGTCAGACGGCCACCTTCTCCACCGCTCCTTCTGACCGATGCCTCAGCAACACGTTGTCCAGGACCAGGAGTTTGTAACCTCCCAGTCTCTGGGAACGCGTTGCACAGACCTTTCTGCAAGGACTCCCGGAGATGTCTCATCCTCTGCTCCCTCTACGATGGCAAGATAAGGTCGGCAACCTTACCCTTGTACCGTGGATCAAGGAGAGTGGCCAGCCAGTAATGGTCCCTCTCCTTGATCCGAAGAATACGTGGATCCTTCCGCAGGCTTTGCAGGATCAGGGAGGCCATGCAGCATAGGTTAGCTGAGGCATTTGGTCCGGAGTCCTCTGGGTCACTAAGGACAACCTCCTCCCAGCCACGTACAAGTCCACGTGTTTCTTGGGACTGTAAATCATCCCTACAAGACTGCTGCTGCTGCTGATGCTGATGCTGAGTGCCAGCCTCCACCTCCATGCTGACACAATCATCCTCCTCCTCCTCTTCCTCCTCCTCATCCTCTTCCTGTGTGATGGGTGGCACAGCAGGAACACTGTCTGGATAAAGGGGGCCTTGAGAGGCAAGGAAGTCCTCCTCTTCCTGCCTCTGTTCTGCCTCAAGTGCCCTGTCCATTATTCCACGCAGCGTATGCTCCAAGAGGTGGACAAGAGGTACAGTGTCACTGATGCATGCACTGTCACTGCTCACCATCCTTGTGGCCTCCTCAAACGGTGACAGGACAGTGCATGCATCCCTGATCATGCCCCACTGGCGTGGTGAGAAAAAACCAAGCTCCCCTGACCCTGTCCTGGTGCCGTAGTCGCACAGGTACTCATTGATGGCCCTCTGCTGCGTGTGCAGCCGCTGCAGCATGGCCAATGTTGAGTTCCATCTGGTGGGCATGTCACATATAAGGCGGTTCTTGGGCAGGTTCAACTCCTTTTGGAGCTCAGCCAGCCGAGCACAGGCATTAAATGATCGGCGGAAATGCACACAGACTTTCCTGGCCTGGTTCAGGACATCCTGTAAGCCGGGGTACCTGCCCAAGAACCGCTGCACCACCAGGTTAAGGACGTGAGCTACACAGGGCACATGGGTCAGTTGTCCCTGTCGGAGGGCGGAGAGGAGGTTGGTGCCATTGTCGCAAACCACCATTCCTGGCTTAAGCTGGCGTGGCGTCAACCACCTCTCGGCCTGCCCCTGCAGAGCTGACAAAACATCCGCCCCAGTGTGGCTCCTGTCCCCCAAACAAACCAGCGCAAGTACGGCATGGCATTGTTTTGCCTGCGTACTTGCGTAGCCCCTGGAACGCCTACGGAGCACCGCTGGTTCTGAGGACAGAGCACTGGAAGAGGCCATGGAGGAAGAAGAAGAGGAGGGGGTGGAGGAGAGAGGTGTCTGACAACCAATAGTAGCATTTTGGAGGCGTGGTGGCGGAACAACCTCCAAAACTACTGCACCTTGTCCTGCATCCTTCCCAGCTGCCAGAAGAGTGACCCAATGGGCCGTGAAAGACAGGTAACGTCCCTGTCCATGCCTGCTGGACCATGAGTCAGCGGTAATATGCACCTTACCGCTGACCGCCCTGTCCAGCGAGGCAAGGACATTGCCTTCCACATGCCGGTAGAGAGCCGGAATCGCCTTCCGTTAAAGAAAAAGTGGCGTTTGGGGACCTGCCACTGAGGAACTGCACATTGTACAAACTCACGGAAGGGAGCCGAGTCTACCAACTGAAAAGGCAGCAGTTGAAGTGCTAGCAATTTAGCCAAGCTAGCATTCAACCGCTGGGCATGTGAATGGCTGGGAGTGAACTTCTTTCGCCGGTCCAGCAGCTGGGGCAGGGACATTTGCCTGCTATAATCGGACGTGGGTGTACCGCTAGCAGAGTTCCCGGAAGCACTTGGCTGTGACACACCTAATTCTACACCTTCATTCCTCTCAGAGCAGGTTTCAGAGAGGACTGAAGGTCTAGTGGGGTTGGAGATGCCAGCTGATGAGGAGCAAGGAGAGGTCCGCTTTGTTCTTTGGTGTGGGTCTTTGAGGTACGCTTGCCAACGAGCTGCATGGCAGGTCAACATATGTCTGGTCAAGCATGTGGTGCCCAAGCGGCTGATGTTTTGGCCACGTGAGATACGCTTGAGACATATGTTGCAAATAGCATCGGTGCAATCTGATGCACTCATCTCAAAAAAGGCCCACACCAAAGAACTTTTAGAATAACGTGCAGAGGCAGCGCTCTGCACAGGCGGAGCTCTGCGGTGTGATTCAGTCGGTGTGCTGCCCCTAAGCTGGCCCCCGGAGGGCATCCTGCCTCGTTGGACATGTGCCTCCTCCTCCTCCTCCTCCTCCTCTCTCCTTCCAGGCACCCACGTGGAGTCAGTGCCCTCATCATCCCCTCCCTCTTCATCGCTGTAGCAAACCTGGCAGTATGCTGCAGCTTGTGGAACATGACTGCCAGATTGCTGTCCTTCTTGAGCATCCCCTCTCTCTGCGCTCATGCTACTGCCTTCCTCTAGCTGAGTGTCATCATCAGAGCCCACAAAACACTGGGCATCCTCCTGGAGCATGTACCCAACACTGTGCTCAAAGAGTTCAGGAGACTCCTCAGGAGGACGTGGTGGGTCTAGGGAAGGAGTCACTGAGGATGACATTGACAGGAGGGAAGACGATGCGTTGGCAGCTGCTTTGCTAGTACCCTGAGCCTGGGTGAGAGAGGATGAGGAGGATGAAGAGGGCTTGGTCATCCACTCTACCAAGTCGTTGGCATGTTGCGGCTCAACATGTCCAGCTGCCGAAAAGAAGGACAAGCGTGTCCCATGGCCACGTGCTGATGACAATGCACCGCGTCCACGACCAGCACTGTTGTCTCTAGACACAGAGCCTGCTTGCCCTCTTTTATCGGCTCGCGCCTGTCTGCCACTCCTTGCTGGCCTTCCAGACATGGCAATGGCCTGAAGGGAGTTGGGTAAAAAAGCAGTTGGGTAGTGTATATTGTGCTAGAGGCACACAACACCCACTAACTCCTGCAGATGCCTTTATTATAGAACACCAGAGATAAAGGGGTATATACAGATGTATACTGTGCTGTGCTGGAGGCACACACAACTTCCAATAACTCCTGCAGATGGCAAGTGGTCTCAAATAGAGAAGAGCTATGTAGGTGGATATAGCGGTATGTACTGGGTACAGAGCGCGCAGACTGCACGCACTAGCTCCTAACACTACTGACTGCAAGCTCTATTATAAAAGATAGATCACTAGCTATATAGGTGAGGTGAATATAGCGGTGTATACTGCGGTCAGGGCACTCAGACAACAACCACTACACAACAGCAAGATCGAAAATCGTCCGAAAACGATCGGTGTGTACTGTGTTGAAGGTACACAGAACACCCACTAACTCCTGCAGATGCCTTTATTATAGAACACCAGAGATAAAGGGGTATATACAGATGTATACTGTGCTGTGCTGGAGGCACACACAACTTCCAATAACTCCTGCAGATGGCAAGTGGGCTCAAATAGAGAAGAGCTATGTAGGTGGATATAGCGGTATGTACTGGGTACAGAGCACGCAGACAGCACGCACTATCTCCTAACACTACTGACTGCAAGCTCTATTATAAAAGATAGATCACTAGCTATATAGGTGAGGTGAATATAGCGGTGTATACTGCGGTCAGGGCACGCAGACAATAACCACTACACAACAGCAAGATCGAAAATCGGGCGAAAACGATCGGTGTGTACTGTGTTGAAGGTACACAGAACACCCACTGCTTCAGACGCCAACACACTACACAAGGCCGCCGCGCTGGCGGCCTTATATAATGTGGGGCCTGCACTACACAGCCTGAGCTATGATTGGCCACAGGCATCCTGCCTGTGGCCAATCATGGCTCTCCTCGCTGCTGGCGCTGCGATTGGCCAAGCATGCGGGGTCACAGTGCATGCTTGGCCAATCATGAGCCAGCAATGAACTGCGCCATCGCAGTGCATTGTGGGCCGTGAGCGCCACATGAATTTGGCGCGAACGGACCAAAATGTTCGGACTTCGCCGAACGGACGAACAGCCGATGTTCGAGTCGAACGTATGTTCGACTCGAACACGAAGCTCATCCCTAGCTGCAAGACCTTTTGACAAAACCATCTTAAACTATCTATATCACATTTCAAAGACCGAGACACCAGAGCGCAGGAGAATTTGTTGTTTTTGTATATTCTTTCTATTCCATTCTATTCTATTGTTTTTTTCTATTCTATTTTTTTTATTTTCTATTCTGTTCTTTTATTTTCTATTATATTCTATTATTTTCTATACTATTCAAATTCAAATTTATTCTATTCAAAATTAGAATTTTGGAAAACAGTTATATTGTTATATTCTCTATTTTATTCTATTATTTTCTATTGTTTATTCTATTCTATTCTTTTCTATTCTATTCTTTTTTCTATTCTATTATTTTCTATTCTATACTATTCTTTTCCATTATATTCAAATTTATTCTATTCGAAATTTGAATTTCAGAAGATGGTTATATTGTCCCTATTTTATTCTATTGAATTCTATTATATTCTATTTTTTACTCTTTTCTATTCTATTCCTTTATTTTCTATTAAATTTTGTTTTAATCTGTTCTTTTATTTTATATTGTAATTTGTTCTGTTTTACTATTCTTTTATTTTCTGTTTTGTCCTTTTTTTTCGATTCTATTGTTTCTATTCTTTTAACATGCACACAAGTTGACACAAAGGGCTTTGAATGGCTATTAAATGTAACCATCCTCACCTCAGATCTGTTTGCTTGTAATTAGTGTGTGTGTATATGAGTTTCTGTACTCCTGACTTACCCTTGCATCTTTTATCCAGTGCTGCACTGATGTTTCTGGATTCTGAGTCATGGGGAAAGCGAATTGTCAAAGGATCTGCGGGAAAAGGTAGTTGAACTGTATAAAACAGGAAAATTATATAAAAAAAGATAGCCAAGGAATTGTGACGGCCAATCAGCAGTGTTCAAACTCTAATCAAGAAGTGAAAAACAAGGGATTCTGTTGAAAGCGAATCTCGGTCAGGTAAACCAACTAAAATTTCAGCCATCACTGTCAGTAAAATTTTTCAGGATGCAAAGAAAAACCCACAAATAACTTCAGGTGAAATACAGGCCTCTCTGAAAACATGTGGTGTGGCTGTTTCAAGATGCACAATAAGGAGACACTTGAAGAAAGATGGGCTGCATGGTCAAATCACCAGAAGAAATTAATTAATATGCAAATGCCACAAAGTATCCCGCTTACTATACACCACATAGCACAGAGACAAGCCTCAAAACTTCTGGCACAAAGTCATTTGGAGTGATGAGACCAAAATTTTGCTGTTTGGCCACAACCATAAACTCTACACTGAGGAGTCAACAAGGCCTATGATGAAAGGTACACCATTCCTACTGTGAAACACGGGGGTGGATTGCTGATGTTTTGGGGATATGGGAGCTACAAAGGCACAGGAAATTTAGTCAAAATTGATGGCAAGATGAATGCAGTATGTTATCAAACAATAACAAACCAAAAGTTCCCTGCCCCCACCTATAACTTGCCTTCACAGCAAGGAGCACATGGAAGGGCAGACACATGAAAAACAAAGTATATGAAAAACAAACAAACTCTGGACAGCCGCACTCCGGATTAGATGAAAAATGAGTGAAAAAACTCCATATCACACGAATCACCACAGCAAAGGGAAAAAACATAAACCAAATAACTGACGCGTTTCACGCTAAAACCAGCGCTTACTCATAGCTAGCTTACGGCGCCATCGCAGTGCATTGCTGGCTAATGATTGGCCAAGCATGCACTGTGACCTCGCATGCATGGCCAATCACAGCACCGACAGCGAGGAGAGCCATAATTGGCCACAGGCAGAATGCCTCTGTGGCCAATTATAGCTCAGGGGGTTAAGTACACTCCCCACACTATATAAGGCCGCCAGCGCGGCGGCCTTGTGTAGTGTGTTGCGGCGGTCAGGGAAAGAGCAGGATAGGCAGGGAAGTGTCTTTGTGGCTTTAAAACTTAGCGCTGTTAAAGTGGGTGTTGTGTGCCTCAAGCACAGTATACACCTGAAGCTACCCTTTATTGCTGGTGTTCTGTTTCTGTAATACATTCATCTGCAGCAGTTAAAGTGGGTGTTGTGTGCCACCAGCACAGTATACACCTGAAGATACCCCTTATTGCTGGTGTTCTGTAATACAGGCATCTGCAGTAGGGATGAGCTTCGTGTTCGAGTCGAACGCATGTTCGACTCGAACATCGGTCGTTCGTGCGTTCGCCGAATTCCGAACGTTTGGGCCGTTCGCGGCAAAATTCGTGTGGCCCACAATGCACTGCGATGGCGCAATGCATTGCTGTCTCACGATTGGCCAAGCATGCACTGTGACCCTGCATGCTTGGCCAATCGCAGCGCCAGTAGCGGGAAGAGCAATGGTTGGCCACAGGCATCCTGCCTGTGGCCAATCATAGCTCAGACTGTGTAGTGCACGCCCCACACTATATAAAGCTGCCTTTCAGGCGGCCTCGTGTAGTGTTTGTTAGCATCTGAAGCAGTGGGTGTTCTGTGTACCTTCAACACAGTTACACACCAATCGTTTTTGGCTGATTTACTATTTTGCTCTTGTGTAGTGGTTACTGTCTGTGCCCTGACCGCAGTATACACCGCTATATTCACCTCACCTATATAGCTAGTGATCTAGCTTTAATAATAGAGCTTGCAGTCAGTAGTGTTAGTGCGTGCTGTGTGCCTGCTCTGTACCCAGTACATACCACTATATACACCTACATAGCTGTTCTCTATTTGAGCCCGATTGTCATTTGCTGGAGTTATTGGAAGTTGTGTGTGCCTCCAGCACAGCACAGTATACATCTGTATATACCCCTTTAACTCTGCTGTTTTCTTGTTATTGTCTGCGTTAGTGATGGACGAACTTCCGACGGGACGTTTCGCGAACGCGAAACGCGAACGGACACAAACGTTCGCGAAAACGACCGTTCGCCGCGGGCTCCATTGACTTCAATGGGAGGCGAATTTCGCAAACCTTTAGGTCGAATTTGCGGCCACGGGGTAATTATTAGGGGGTAGCACGTAGTCCCACCACCTGGACAATAGCATAATACATGTATGAGGTGAATTTGGGATCGATAACTACAAGCATTTTTTTTTTATTTGGGAAATTGTTCTGACAATTCAGGACTATGGAGCTAATGAAGGCAATGGAGGAGAGGGAAGGTCAGGGACCAGGGTAGGCAAACAAGAGGGTGCAGGAGATACAGAGCACTGACAGCAGCACCGTAATACAGAGCACTGACATCAGCACCGTGACATACAGCGCTGACAGCAGCTCCGTGACATACAGCGCTGACAGCAGCTCCGTGACATACAGCGCTGACAGCAGCTCCGTGACATACAGCGCTGACAGCAGCTCCGTGACATACAGCGCTGACAGCAGCTCCGTGACATACAGCGCTGACAGCAGCTCCGTGACATACAGCGCTGACAGCAGCACCGTGACATACAGCGCTGACAGCAGCTCCGTGACATACAGCGCTGACAGCAGCTCCGTGACATACAGCGCTGACAGCAGCTCCGTGACATACAGCGCTGACAGCAGCTCCGTGACATACAGCGCTGACAGCAGCACCGTGACATACAGCGCTGACAGCAGCTCCGTGACATACAGCGCTGACAGCAGCTCCGTGACATACAGCGCTGACAGCAGCTCCGTGACATACAGCGCTGACAGCAGCTCCGTGACATACAGCGCTGACAGCAGCTCCGTGACATACAGCGCTGACAGCAGCTCCGTGACATACAGCGCTGACAGCAGCTCCGTGACATACAGCGCTGACAGCAGCACCGTAAGCAGCCCCAGGAGGAAGTCAGCACAGCACAGGGATGGTGTGATCCCCTCATAATAAGAACCCCCAGGAGGAAGTCAGCACAGCACAGGGATGGTGGGAGCCCCTCATAATAAGAACACCCAGGAGGAAGTCAGCACAGCACAGGGATGGTGGGAACCCCTCATAATAAGCAGCCCCAGTAGAAATATGACACCGCTCAACCTCTTCAAAGAGGAGGGTAGGGGCATATAGTACGGTGTGCTTTTTTGGGTCAGGGAAGTGAGCCAAATGAATTAAGAAGGTCTGTGTGCTTGATTCCAAAAATTGTTTATAGACATATACATGGTCTACTGATCACATGTGTTGAATTCCTCCGAGATCCATGCCTCATTCATTTTTAGAAATGTGAGGTAGTTAACACTGTCGTGAGCTAGGCGAGTACGCTTATCGGTCACAATCCCCCCTGCTGCGCTGAACGTCCTTTCGGACAGGACACTGGATGAGGGGCAAGCCAACAGTTCGATTGCAAATTGGGCAAGCTCTGGCCAGAGGTCAAGCCTGCCCACCCAGTAGTCTAGGGGTTCATCACTCCTCAGAGCGTCCACATCGGCCGTTAACCCAATGTAGTCGGACACCTGACGGTCTAGGCGTTCCCTGATGCTGGATCCGGATGACACCTGTCGATGGGTCGGCTGAAAGAATGACCTCATATCCGAAGTCACCAACACATCTTCAAACCGGCCTCTTCTTGCAGGCGCTGTTGGATTGGTACCCGCAAATCCTTCTCTGGGAGTGGGAATTGCTCCTCTGCCAGCGCACGCAAAAGCAGAATGCAGCATTTCTCGAAGCAAGGCCTGGAAGTGCTGCATTCTGACAGCCCTCTGCGACGGCGGTAACATTTCCGCCATTTTGTGTTTGTACCGGGGATCTAAGTACGTTGCCACCCAGTACTGGTCCTTGACCCTCATGCTTTTTATACGGGGGTCCCTATTAAAACACTGGAGCATGAAGGCCCCCATTTGCACTCAAGCGGAAGGTATGTGGTGGTGGTGGTGTTGTTGGTGGTAGTGTCTTTGGGGGTGCACATAGCAGAGAGTGAAGAAGAGGGTGCAGATCGAGAGGATGAGGAGGGTGCAGAAGAATAAGGCTGAGTGAGCCACTCAACCAAGTCTGGTGCGTCCTTTAAAGTAATTGAACGCACCTTCTGCAACTTCCCACTTTGGCTCAAGGCTGTTGCTCCTGCCCTACCCCTACCACCCCTGCGGAAGGGCCTGCCTCTTCCTCTGCCTGTCATTTTTTAAATCACCCTGTGACAAAACTCTTAGTCCCTATACCGCTGAAGGACTGCTGCAGTATAGGGCAGCGGTCAGCAGTAGTGCACGTCAACCCTATGTATTGTGGACCGATAGCGGTCCTTACAGAACAGCAGACTGTACTGCACTCAGGCCTATGTACCGTAGCACCCTATACCAAGTTACCAGTCCTTATAAAAACTTTTGTGGACCAAGCAGGTTGTGTGTTAGTGTTTAGCAGACTGTGCGTCAGTCCCTATACCGCTGAAGGACTGCTGCAGTATAGGGCAGCGGTCAGCAGTAGTGCACGGCAACCCTATGTATTGTGGACCGATAGCGGTCCTTACAGAACAGCAGACTGTAACGCACTCAGGCCTATGTACCGTAGCACCCTATACCAAGTTACCAGTCCTTATAAGAACTTTTGTGGACCAAGCAGGTTGTGTGTTAGTGATTAGCAGACTGTACGTCAGTCCCTATACCAATGAAGGACTGCTGCAGTATAGGGCAGCGGTCAGCAGTAGTGCACGGCAACCCTATGTATTGTGGACCGATAGCGGTCCTTACAGAACAGCAGACTGTACTGCACTCAGGCCTATGTACCGTAGCACCCTATACCAAGTTACCAGTCCTTATAAAAACTTTTGTGGACCAAGCAGGTTGTGTGTTAGTGTTTAGCAGACTGTGCGTCAGTCCCTATACCGCTGAAGGACTGCTGCAGTATAGGGCAGCGGTCAGCAGTAGTGCACGGCAACCCTATGTATTGTGGACCGATAGCGGTCCTTACAGAACAGCAGACTGTAACGCACTCAGGCCTATGTACCGTAGCACCCTATACCAAGTTACCAGTCCTTATAAGAACTTTTGTGGACCAAGCAGGTTGTGTATTAGTGTTTAGCAGACTGTGCGTCAGTCCCTATACCGCTGAAGGACTGCTGCAGTATAGGGCAGCGGTCAGCAGTAGTGCACGGCAACCCTATGTATTGTGGACCGATAGCAGTCCTTACAGAACAGCAGACTGTACTGCACTCAGGCCTATGTACCGTAGCACCCTATACCAAGTTACCAGTCCTTATAAGAACTTTTGTGGACCAAGCAGGTTGTGTGTTAGTGTTTAGCAGACTGTGCGTCAGTCCCTATACCGCTGAAGGACTGCTGCAGTATAGGGCAGCGGTCAGCAGTAGTGCACGTCAACCCTATGTATTGTGGACCGATAGCGGTCCTTACAGAACAGCAGACTGTAACGCACTCAGGCCTATGTACCGTAGCACCCTATACCAAGTTACCAGTCCTTATAAGAACTTTTGTGGACCAAGCAGGTTGTGTATTAGTGTTTAGCAGACTGTGCGTCAGTCCCTATACCGCTGAAGGACTGCTGCAGTATAGGGCAGCGGTCAGCAGTAGTGCACGGCAACCCTATGTATTGTGGACCGATAGCGGTCCTTACAGAACAGCAGACTGTACCGCACCCAAGCCTATGTACCGTAGCACCCTAGACAGACCAAGTTACCAGTCCTGATAAAGAGCTTTGTGGAACAAGTGAGTTGTGAATGATTAGCAGACTGCAGCAGAAGGGCAGCAGTCAAGTATAATATTCTTTCTATATTTGGAAGAAAGAATATTATACGTGTACAAGCCTATTACCGTACCACTGATACCAGTCCTGAAAAGAACCTTTGTGGAACTAATAGTAACAGCAAGTCTTTAAAATTATCCTCACTGCCTGACACACTGCTTCCTGCCTGTCCCTATACAAATTGGCAAAAAAGAGTAGGCTGGAACGATTAGCTGGAACAGCTCTTTTGTGGACCTGATAGTAACAGCTAATGATGATGATGATGATGATGATGAAGAAAGACTAATCTGGCTGAGCTGTCCCTAAAATAGCAGCATACAGCGCTCTGTCCCTTTATCTAAACTGACAAAAGAAACTCAGGCTGCTGACCTAACACCTATACCAGTCCTGAAAAGAACTTTTGTGTACCAAATAGCTAGCGTTTTCTCTGTCCCTACTCCACACAGGATCCTTTCCCTACAGTGACAGAAGAAAGAATGTAAAATGGCCACCGGATCGGGTGTATTTATAGGTTAGGGGGAATGTCCAAGTGTCCATGAGCTGTCATGTCTCAATTGGTTGTCCTGTAACACATGATAAACGTGTCACGAAAGGTTAAAGTTCTTGTATACATTAAACACGTAAGTCCGCCGGGGCGAACGACGGAAAAAGGCGTTCGAACCCGCGGACGGCGAAAGTCGGAAATTCGCCGCGAAACGACCGCCGGGCGAAACGTTCGTCCATCACTAGTCTGCGTGCCCTGACCGCAGTATACACCGTGATATTCACCTCACCTATATAGCTAGTGGTCCATCTTTAACAATAGAGCTTGCAGTCAGCAGTGTCACTCAGGAGATAGTGCGTGCTGTGTGCCTGCTCTGTACCCAGTACATACCGCTATTATCCACCTACATAGCTGTTCTCTATTTGGGCCCGATTGGCATCTGCTGGAGTTATTGGAAGTTGTGTGTGCTTCCAGCACAGCACAGTATACATCTGTATATACCCCTTTAACTCTGCTGTTTTCTGGTTATTGTCTGCGTGCCCTGACCGCAGTATACACCGTGATATTCACCTCACCTATATAGCTAGTGGTCCATCTTTAACAATAGAGCTTGCAGTCAGCAGTGTCACTCAGGAGATAGTGCGTGCTGTGTGCCTGCTCTGTACCCAGTACATACCGCTATTATCCACCTACATAGCTGTTCTCTATTTGGGCCCGATTGACATCTGCTGGAGTTATTGGAAGTTGTGTGTGCTTCCAGCACAGCACAGTATACATCTGTATATACCCCTTTAACTCTGCTGTTTTCTGGTTATTGTCTGCGTGCCCTGACCGCAGTATACACCGTGATATTCACCTCACCTATATAGCTAGTGGTCCATCTTTAACAATAGAGCTTGCAGTCAGCAGTGTCACTCAGGAGATAGTGCGTGCTGTGTGCCTGCTCTGTACCCAGTACATACCGCTATTATCCACCTACATAGCTGTTCTCTATTTGGGCCCGATTGACATCTGCTGGAGTTATTGGAAGTTGTGTGTGCTTCCAGCACAGCACAGTATACATCTGTATATACCCCTTTAACTCTGCTGTTTTCTGGTTATTGTCTGCGTGCCCTGACCGCAGTATACACCGTGATATTCACCTCACCTATATAGCTAGTGGTCCATCTTTAACAATAGAGCTTGCAGTCAGCAGTGTCACTCAGGAGATAGTGCGTGCTGTGTGCCTGCTCTGTACCCAGTACATACCGCTATTATCCACCTACATAGCTGTTCTCTATTTGGGCCCGATTGACATCTGCTGGAGTTATTGGAAGTTGTGTGTGCTTCCAGCACAGCACAGTATACATCTGTATATACCCCTTTAACTCTGCTGTTTTCTGGTTATTGTCTGCGTGCCCTGACCGCAGTATACACCGTGATATTCACCTCACCTATATAGCTAGTGGTCCATCTTTAACAATAGAGCTTGCAGTCAGCAGTGTCACTCAGGAGATAGTGCGTGCTGTGTGCCTGCTCTGTACCCAGTACATACCGCTATTATCCACCTACATAGCTGTTCTCTATTTGGGCCCGATTGACATCTGCTGGAGTTATTGGAAGTTGTGTGTGCTTCCAGCACAGCACAGTATACATCTGTATATACCCCTTTAACTCTGCTGTTTTCTGGTTATTGTCTGCGTGCCCTGACCGCAGTATACACCGTGATATTCACCTCACCTATATAGCTAGTGGTCCATCTTTAACAATAGAGCTTGCAGTCAGCAGTGTCACTCAGGAGATAGTGCGTGCTGTGTGCCTGCTCTGTACCCAGTACATACCGCTATTATCCACCTACATAGCTGTTCTCTATTTGGGCCCGATTGACATCTGCTGGAGTTATTGGAAGTTGTGTGTGCTTCCAGCACAGCACAGTATACATCTGTATATACCCCTTTAACTCTGCTGTTTTCTGGTTATTGTCTGCGTGCCCTGACCGCAGTATACACCGTGATATTCACCTCACCTATATAGCTAGTGGTCCATCTTTAACAATAGAGCTTGCAGTCAGCAGTGTCACTCAGGAGATAGTGCGTGCTGTGTGCCTGCTCTGTACCCAGTACATACCGCTATTATCCACCTACATAGCTGTTCTCTATTTGGGCCCGATTGACATCTGCTGGAGTTATTGGAAGTTGTGTGTGCTTCCAGCACAGCACAGTATACATCTGTATATACCCCTTTAACTCTGCTGTTCTATAAAAAAGGCATCTGCAGGAGTTAGTGGGTGTTGTGTGCCTCCAGCACAATATAAACTACCCAACTACTGTTTTACCCAACTCCCTTCAGGCCATTACCATGTCTGGAAGGCCAGCAAGGAGAGGCAGACAGGCGCGAGCCGATAAAAGAGGGCAAGCAGGCTCTGTGTCTAGAGACAACAGTGCTGGTCGGGGACGCGGTGCATTGTCATCAGCACGTGGCCATGGGACATGCTTGTCCTTCTTTTCTGCAGCTGGACATGTTGAACCGCAACATGCCAACGACTTGGTAGAGTGGATGACCAAGCCCTCTTCATCCTCCTCATCCTCTCTCACCCAGTCTCAGGGTAGTAGAAAAGCAGCTGCTAACACATCGTCGTCCCTCCTCTCAATGTCATCATCAGTGACTCCTTCCCTAGACCCACCACGTCCTCCTGAGGAGTCTCCTGAACTCTTTGAGCACAGTGTTGGGTACATGCTCCAGGAGGATGCCCAGTGTTTGGTGGGCTCTGATGATGACACTCAGCTAGAGGAAGGCAGTAGCGTGAGCACAGAGAGAGGGGATGCTCAAGAAGGACAGCAATCTGGCAGTCATGTTCCACAAGCTGCAGCATACTGCCAGGTTTGCTACAGCGATGAAGAGGGAGGGGATGATGAGGGCACTGACTCCACGTGGGTGCCTGGAAGGAGGGAGGAGGAGGAGGAGGAGGAGGAGGCACATGTCCAACGAGGCAGGATGCCCTCCGGGGGCCAGCTTAGGGGCAGCACACCGACTGAATCACACCGCAGAGCTCCGCCTGCGCAGAGCGCTTCCTCTGCGCGTTATTCTAAAAGTTCTTTGGTGTGGGCCTTTTTTGAGACGAGTGCATCAGATCGCACCGCTGCTATTTGCAACATATGTCTCAAGCGTATCTCACGTGGCCAAAACATCAGCCGCTTGGGCACCACATGCTTGACCAGACATATGTTGACCTGCCATGCAGCTCGTTGGCAAGCATACCTCAAAGACCCACACCAAAGAACAAAGCGGACCTCTCCTTGCTCCTCATCAGCTGGCATCTCCAACCCCACTAGACCTTCAGTCCTCTCTGAAACCTGCTCTGAGAGGAATGAAGGTGTAGAATTAGGTGTGTCACAGCCAAGTGCTTCCGGGAACTCTGCTAGTGGTACATCCACGTCCGATTATAGCAGACAAATGTCCCTGCCCCAGCTGCTGGACCGGCGGAAGAAATTTACTCCCAGCCATCCACATGCCCAGCGGTTGAATGCTAGCTTGGCTAAATTGCTAGCACTTCAACTGCTGCCTTTTCAGTTGGTAGACTCGGCCCCCTTCCGTGAGTTTGTACAATGTGCGGTTCCTCAGTGGCAGGTCCCCAAACGCCACTTTTTCTCACGGAAGGCAATTCCGGCTCTCTACCGGCATGTGGAAGGCAATGTCCTTGCCTCGCTGGACAGGGCGGTCAGCGGTAAGGTGCATATTACCACTGACTCATGGTCCAGCAGGCATGGACAGGGACGTTACCTGTCTTTCACGGCCCATTGGGTCACTCTTCTGGCTGCTGGGAAGGATGCAGGACAAGGTGCAGTAGTATTGGAGGTTGTTCCGCCACCACGCCTCCAAAATGCTACTATTGGTTGTGACACACCTCTCTCCTCCACCCCCTCCTCTTCTTCTTCCTCCATGGCCTCTTCCAGTGCTCTGTCCTCAGAACCAGCGGTGCTCCGTAGGCGTTGCAGGGGCTACGCAAGTACGCAGGCAAAACGATGCCATGCCGTGCTTGCGCTGGTTTGTTTGGGGGACAGGAGCCACACTGGGGCGGATGTTTTGTCAGCTCTGCAGGGGCAGGCCGAGAGGTGGTTGACGCCACGCCAGCTTAAGCCAGGAATGGTGGTTTGCGACAATGGCACCAACCTCCTCTCCGCCCTCCGACAGGGACAACTGACCCATGTGCCCTGTGTAGCTCACGTCCTTAACCTGGTGGTGCAGCGGTTCTTGGGCAGGTACCCCGGCTTACAGGATGTCCTGAAACAGGCCAGGAGAGTCTGTGTGCATTTTCGCCGATCATTTAATGCCTGTGCTCGGCTGGCTGAGCTCCAAAAGGAGTTGAACCTGCCCAAGAACCGCCTTATATGTGACATGCCCACCAGATGGAACTCAACATTGGCCATGCTGCAGCGGCTGCACACGCAGCAGAGGGCCATCAATGAGTACCTGTGCGACTACGGCACCAGGACAGGGTCAGGAGAGCTTGGTTTTTTCTCACCACGCCAGTGGGGCATGATCAGGGATGCATGCACTGTCCTGTCACCGTTTGAGGAGGCCACAAGGATGGTGAGCAGTGACAGTGCATGCATCAGTGACACTATACCTCTTGTCCACCTCTTGGAGCATACGCTGCGTGGAATAATGGACAGGGCACTTGAGGCAGAACAGAGGCAGGAAGAGGAGGACTTCCTTGCCTCTCAAGGCCCCCTTTATCCAGACAGTGTTCCTGCTGTGCCACCCATCACACAGGAAGAGGGTGAGGAGGAGGAAGAGGAGGAGGAGGATGATTGTGTCAGCATGGAGGTGGAGGCTGGCACTCAGCATCAGCAGCAGCAGTCTTATAGGGATGATTTACAGTCCCAAGAAACACGTGGACTTGTACGTGGCTGGGAGGAGGTAGCTGCGGATCATGTTGTCCTTAGTGACCCAGAGGACTCCGGACCGAATGCCTCAGCTAACCTACGCTGCATGGCCTCCCTGATCCTGCAAAGCCTGCGGAAGGATCCTCGTATTCTTCGGATCAAGGAGAGGGACCATTACTGGCTGGCCACTCTCCTTGATCCACGGTACAAGGGTAAGGTTGCCGACCTTATCTTGCCATCGCAGAGGGAGCAGAGGATGAGACATCTCCGGGAGGCCTTGCAGAAAGCTCTGTGCAACGCGTTCCCAGAGACTGGGAGGTCACAAACTCCTGGTCCTGGACAACGTGTTGCTGAGGCATCAGTCAGAAGGAGCGGTGGAGAAGGTGGCCGTCTGACTGATGCTTTCAGACAATTTTTTAGTCCGCAGCCCCAAGGTATGATTGGTTCCAGCACCCATCGCCAGCGTCTAATTTACATGGTGCAGGAATACCTAGGGGCAAGGTCAGACTTGGACACCTTTCCCACTGAAAATCCTCTGGCTTACTGGGTCTTGAGGATGGATCACTGGCCAGAGCTTGCACAGTATGCAATTGAGCTACTGGCCTGTCCTGCATCCAGCGTTCTTTCGGAACGCACCTTCAGTGCTGCTGGTGGCTTCGTTACCGATCACAGGGTGCGCCTGTCCACCGAATCAGTTGATCGACTGACCTTCATCAAGATGAATCAGTCTTGGATCACCCACAGCTACCAAGCACCTGAAGCTGATGTAACCGAATAATTTTTTTTGAAATACCACATCCCTTCAAGACTGCCTATGCTGATGCTGAGTGACTGTCCTGTTATGTTGATTGTCTATCCTCTTCCTCCTCCGCTGATATGTTGGAAGAACATTTTTGGTTCTGGGTGATGCCAGCAGCCCAATTTTTCTGCCCCTGTTTAACAGGGGCGTTTAAGTACAATTTTTGATGCAATGCTTTGCAGCAGGGCTAATTCCTGCAAAAAAACTAGAGTATATGGCAGAGGTTGCAGTGTGATGGCACCAGTGCCTAAGGCCCAATTTTTCTGCCCCTGTTTAACAGGGGCGTTTAAGTAAAATTTTTGATGCAATGCTTTGCAGCAGGGCTAATTCCTGCAATAAAACTAGAGTGTATGGCAGAGGTTGCAGTGTGATGGCACCAGTGCCTAAGGCCCAATTTTTCTGCCCCTGTTTAACAGGGGCGTTTAAGTAAAATTTTTGATGCAATGCTTTGCAGCAGGGCTAATTCCTGCAAAAAAACTAGAGTGTATGGCAGAGGTTGCAGTGTGATGGCACCAGTGCCTAAGGCCCAATTTTTCTGCCCCTGTTTAACAGGGGCGTTTAAGTAAAATTTTTGATGCAATGCTTTGCAGCAGGGCTAATTCCTGCAAAAAAACTAGAGTGTATGGCAGAGGTTGCAGTGTGATGGCACCAGTGCCTAAGGCCCAATTTTTCTGCCCCTGTTTAACAGGGACATGTAATTACAATTCTTGATATAATATTTCACAGGAGGGCCCCTTCCTGTGCCCACCCAGAGTAACTGTGAGGACTTATAGTGTTGTGGCACCAGCACCACAACCACCAAAGGTAAATTTTTCTACCACTGTTCAACAATGGCATGTAATTACAATTCTTGATATAATCGTTCACAGCAGGGCGCTCCAGCGGCCACTAAGAGTCACTTTGAGGGCTTACAATGTTGTTGCAAAACCAACACCTTGTTCCGCCATTTCTGCAGAGCATATAGGGCAGGCCCCTACTTTCAAACATCCAATTTACAAACATCTCCTACTTGCAAACGGAAGGAGACAACAGCAAGTGAGATGAAAAAAGATGGACGACAAAACAAATTATACAGGGGTGATAACCCTTCCCTATGTTTTCCAAAAAGCTTAAAGATATTTTTTTTGACTGGAGCTACACTTTAAAAATGTACCGGTTGAAAATGACAAACAGATTCAACTTAACACAACAAACCTACACAGTCCCTGTCTTGTTTGCACTGCCTGTATACTGGTGTTCTGAGTATATAGGGCCTGGGGGCCACACGCATTTCCTTTTTTTTAATATGGGTACAGGGTTCCCCTTAATGTGCGTACAAGACCCAAATAGGCTGGTAATGGGCAGGGAGGGCTACCCATGCCATTTTTCTGAATGATTTTCAACCATATTGCAGGAACCAGATATAACATTAAAACCGCAAGCAGTTTTAAATGGTGTTATTTCCGTTTAATGTCATTTTGTGCAGGGACTGTTCTAAACACGGGAAACACGTGGCACTTCACAGGCATACTATATAGACACCCCCCAGGCACCATATTTAAAGGAATATTTCACTTTTTTTTTTCACTTTAATCGTCATTAAAATCAGTGCTCCCGCCAAAACGGTAGTTTTTAAAACTTTTTTTTGCAGTGACCCATGTCCCCTGAGGCAGGAGGCAGATCGCCAAACCCTTTTTAGCATACTATCTTGCATATTAGCCATTAAAATTAGCACTTTCCAATTCGAACGTTCGAGTCCCATAGACTTCAATGGGGTTCTAACGTTCGTGCCGAACGCGGGGGTCGTTCGCAAGTTCTGGTGCGAACCGAACCGGGGGGTGTTCGGCTCATCCCTAATCTGCAGCAGTTAAAGTAGGCGTTGTGTGCCTCCAGCACAGTATACACCTGAAGATACCCCTTATTGCTGATGTTCTGTAATGCAGGCATCTGCAGCAGTTAAAGTGGGTGTTGTGTGCCTCCAGCACAGTATACACCTGAAGATACCCCTTATTACTGGTGTTGTTCTGTTTCTGTAACACAGGCAGGCAGCAGCAGTAATTGCAGTGTGTGTACTGTGTCATCTGCTCAGTGTGCACCAAAAGCTAGTAGTTGCTGGTTTTCCCATCTCCCTTCAGGCCACTACTATGTCTGGAAGGCCAACAAGGAGAGGCAGACAGTCACGAGCCAATAAAAGAGGGCAAGCAGGCTCTGTGTCTAGAGACAACAGTGCTGGTCGTGGACGTGGTGCATCGTCATCAGCACGTGGCCATGGGGCATGCTTGTCCTTATTTTCGGCAGCTGGACATGTTGAGCCGCATCATGCCGAAGACTTGGTAGAGTGGATGACCAAGCCCTCCTCATCCTCTCTCACCCAGGCGCAGGGTACTAGCAAAGCAGCTGCCAACGGGTCCTCTTCCCTCGTCTCAATGTCATCAGTCACTCTTTCCTTAGACCCACCATGTCCTCCTGAGGAATCCCCGAACTGTTTGATTACAGTGTTGGGTACATACTCCAGGAGGATGCCCAGCATTTTCAAGGCTCTGATGATGATACACAGCTAGAGGAAGGCAGTAGCATGAGCGCAGAGAGAGGGGATGCTCAAGAAGGACAGCAATCTGGCAGTCATGTTCCATCAGCTGCAGCATACTGCCAGGTTTGCTCCAGTGAATGAAGAGGGAGGGGATGATGAGGTCACTGACTCCACGTGGGTGCCTGATAGGAGAGAGGAGGAAGAGGCACATCTCCAACAAGGCAGGATGCCCTCCGGGGGCCAGTTTAGGGGCAGCACACCGACTGAATCACACCGCAGAGCTCCGCCTGTGCAGGGTGCTGACTCTGCACGTTATTCCAAAAGTTCTTTGGTGTGGGCCTTTTTTGAGATGAGTGCATCAGATCGCACTGCTGCTATCTGCAACATATGTCTCAAGCGTATCTCACGTGGCCAAAACATCAGCCGCTTGGGCACCACATGCTTGACCAGACATATGTCGACCTGCCATGCAGCTCGTTGGCAAGCGTACCTTAAAGACCCACACCAAAGAACAAAGCGGACCTCTCCTTGCTCCTCATCAGCTGGGATCTTCAACCCCACTAGACCTTCAGTCCTCTCTAAAACCTGCACTGAGAGGAATGAAGGTGTAGAATTAGGTGTGTCACAGCCAAGTACTTGCGGGCACTCTGCTAGCAGTACACCGACATCCGATTGTACCAGGCAAATTTCCCTGCCCCAGCTCCTGGACCATCGAAAGAAGTTCACTCCCAGCCATCCACATGCCCAGTGGTTGAATGCTAGCTTGCTAAATTGCTTGCACTTCAACTACTGCCTTTTCTGTTGGTAGACTCGGCCCCCTTCCGTGAGTTTATGCAATGTGCGGTTCCTCAGTGGCAGGTCCCCAAACGCCACTTTTACTCACGGAAGGCGATTCTGGCTCTCTACCGGCATGTGGAAGGCAATGTTCATGCCTTGATGGACAGGACGGTCAGCGGTAAGGTGTATATCACCACTGACTCATGGTCTAGCAGGCATGGACAGGGACATTACCTATCTTTCATGGCCCATTGGGTGACTCTTCTGGCAGCTGGGAAGGATGCAGGACAAGGTGCAGTAGTGTTGGAGGCTGTTCCACCACCAAGCCTCCAAAATGCTACTACTGGTTGTGACACACCTTTCTCCTCCACCCCCTCCTCTTCTTCCTCCATGGCCTCTTCCAGTGCTTTGTCCTCGGAACCAGCGGTGCTCCGTAGGCCTTCAAGGGGCTACGCAAGTACGCAGGAAAAAATATGCCATACCGTGCTTGCGCTGGTTTGTTTGAGGGACAAGAGTCACACTGGGGCAGATATTTTGTCAGCTTTGAAGGGGCAGGCCTAGAGGTGGTTGACGCCATGCCGGCTTAAGCTAGGAATGGTGGTTTGCGACAATGGCACCAACCTCCTCTCCACCCTCCGACAGGGACAACTGACCCATGTGCCCTTTGTGGCTCACGTCCTTAACCTGGTGGTGCAGCGGTTCTTGGGCAGGTACCCAGGCTTACAGGATGATCTGAAGCAGGCCAGGAACGTCGGTGTGCATTTCCGCCGATCATTTAATGCCAGTGCTCGGCTGGCTGAACTCCAAAAGGAGTTGAACCTGCCCAAGAACCGCCTTATATGTGACATGCTCACCAGGTGGAACTCAACGTTGGTCATGCTGCAGCAGCTGCACAGGCAGCAGAGGGCCATCAATGAGTACCTGTGTGACTACGGCACCAGGACAGGGTCAGGGGAGCTTGGTTTTTTTTCGCCACGCCAGTGGAGCATGATCAGGGATGCATGCACTGTCCTGTCACTATTTGAGGAGGCCACGAGGATGGTGAGCAGTGACAGTGCATGCATCAGTGACACTGTACCTCTTGTCCACCTGTTGGAGCATACGCTGCGTGGAATAATGGACAGGGCACTTGAGGCAGAACAGAGGCAGGAAGAGGAGGACTTCCTTGCTACTCAAGGCCCCCTTTATCCAGACAGTGTTCCTGCTGTCCCACTCATCACACAGGAAGAGGAGGAGGAGGGGGAGGAGGATTGTGTCAGCATGGAGGTGGAGCCTGGCACTCAGCATCAGCAGCAGCAGTCTTTTAGGGATTATTTACAGTCCCAAGAAACCAGTGGACTTGTACGTGGCTGGGGGGAGGTGGCTGCGGATCATGTTGTCCTTAGTGACCCAGAGGACTCCGGACTGAATGCCTCAGCTAACCTACGCTGCATGGCCTCCCTGATCCTGCAAAGCCTGCGGAAGGATCCTCATATTCTTTGGATCAAGGAGAGGGACCATTACTGACAGGCCACTCTCCTTGATCCACGGTACAAGGGTAAGGTTGCGGACTTTATCTTGCCATCACAGAAGGAGCAGAGGATTAGACATCTCCGGGAGGCCTTGCAGAAAGGTCTGTGTAACGTGTTCCCAGAGACTGGGAGGTTAAAAACTCCTGGTCCTGGACAACATGTTGCTGAGGCTTCGTTCAGTCACAGAAGGAGCAGTGGAGAAGGTGGCCGTCTGACCGATGCGTTCAGACAATTTTTTAGTCCGCAGCCCCAAGGTATGATCGGTTCCTGCAACCAGCATCTGATTTACATGGTGCAGGAATACCTAGGGGCAAGGTCAGACTTGGACACCTTTCCCACCGAAAATCCTCTGGCTTACTGGGTCTTGAGGATGGATCACTGGCCAGAGCTTGCACAGTATGCAATTGAGCTACTGGCCTGTCCTACATCCAGCGTTCTTTTGGAACGCACCTTCAGTGCTGCTGGAGGCTTTGTAACAAATCACAGGGTGCGCCTGTCCACCGACTTAGTTGATCGACTGTCCTTCATAAAGATGAATCAGTCTTGGATCACCACCAGCTACCAAGCACCTGAAGCTGATGTAACCGAATAATTTTTTTTAAAATGTCACATCCCTTCAAGACTGCCTATGCTGATGCTGAGTAACTGTCCTGCTATGTTGACTGACTATCCTCTTCCTCCGCAATGATCCTGCTGATAGCTTGGAAGAACATTTTTGGTTCGGGGTGACAAGTCCCAATTTGTTGGCCCCTGTTTAACACATAATTACAATTTTTGATGCAATGTTTTGCAGCAGGGCTCATTCCTGCACTCCAACTAGAGTATATGGGAGTGGTTGCAGTGTCGGGGCACCAGCACCAGTGCCTAAGGCCCAATTTTAAAAGCCCCTGTTTAACAGGGGCATGTAATACAATTTTTGATGCAATGCTTTGCAGTACGGCTCATTCCTGCACTCCAACTAGAGTATCTGGGAGAGATTGCAGTGTAGTGGCACCAGCACCAGTGCCTAAGGCCCAATTTTTACGCCCCTGTTTAACAGGGGCATGTAATTACAATTCTTGATATAATTTTTCACAGCAGGGCCCGTTCCTGCGCCCACCGAGAGTAACTGTGAGGACTTATAGTGTTGTGGCACCAACACCACCACCACAACCACCAAAGGCCCAATTTTTCTACCACTGTTCAACAATGGCATGTAATTACAATTATTGATATAATCGTTCACAGCAGGGCGCTCCAGCGCCCACCAAGAGTCACTTTGAGAGCGTACAGTGTTGTGGCAACACCAACACCTTAGGCCCACATTTCTGCAGAGCATATAGGGCAGGCCCCTACTTTCAAGCATCCAACTTACAAACGTCTCCTACTTGCAAACAGAAGGAGACAACAGGAAGGGAGATGAAAAAAGATGGACGGCCAAAAAAATTATATTGAGGTTAAAAACCTTCCCTAAGTTTTCCAAAAAGCTGAAAAATTGATTTTTTGACTGGAGCTACACTTTAAAAATGTACCAGTTCAAAATTACAAACAGATTCTACTTAACACAACAAGCCTACACAGTCCCTGTCTTGTTTGCACCGCCTGTATACTGCTGTTCTGAGTATATAGGGCCTGGAACCAGACATGACATTAAAACCGCAAGCAGTTTTAAATTACCTTTTTTCTGTTAAATGTCATTTTGTGCAAGGACTGTTCTAAACACAGTTAACACATGCCACTTCACAGGCATACTATAGACACCCCCCAGGCACGATATTTAAAGGAATATTTCACTTTTTTGTTTTCACTTTAATCGTCATTAAAATCAGTGCTCCCGAAAAAATGGCCGTTTTAAAAAAAAAATGTTGCCATTGATCCAATGCCCCCGGGGCATGAGCCAGGTCACCAAACCCTTTTTAGGACAATATCTTGCATATTAGCCATTAAAATAAGCACTTTTTATTTCAAACGTTCCTCCTAGTATGTGCATCTCAAATGTGTTTCATGTTTCCTTATTGAAACCGTTGGTCTGTAACTGATTTACCACCTTGGTGCCACGCCCTCACCCTGTTCAGGTTGAGAACCATGTATGAGGTACAGGTATGAGGTACAATCCATTGTTGACTCCCGTAGGTTCCGTGGGCGCATTCAGTACCTGGTGCATTGGAAGGGGTATGGTCCAGAGGAATGCTCCTGGGTTTCATCCTCAGACGTACATGCCCCTGTCCTCCTCCGCGAGTTCCATAGACGCTTTCCCCTCAAGCCCGGTGGCCCTCTGAGGGAGAGTGGTCATTGAGGAGGGGGTACTGTCAGAGCTGGCTTAGCCCTTCCTTCTCTGGGCTGGCTGCTCAGCTGTCGGCTAATTGCCAGCTCTCATCTCTCTCCACAGTTACCAGCTGTTCCTGATCATGTTCGTCTGACCTGCCTACTTTAAGCTGTCCAGATCACTTCACATCTGCCTTCGCCTTGGTCACATCACAAGAAATCATCTCCTGCGGTTCTGTTTAAAGACTGGCTTGCTGACATCCCTTCTGGCTCTTTATCCTACTTGATGTTGCTCTACTTCATCCCTGACTTTTGGCCTGGCTGATTACCTGATCTGGTTATTGTACTCTGGCCTGGCTGACTACTCTATCCGGTTACTGGACTCGGGCTATGCTTTGACTACGCTTTTTCTATTTAGCGTTTTATTTTTATTTAATAAACAAGTGTGATTTAATTGTACTTCTGTCTTGGTCTGATTCATAGTTTCTGACAACAATACACCCACTGTAACTGTTGCAGATGCCTGTGGCATAGAAACAAACCAGCAATTGGGGGTAACTTCAGGTGTATACTGTGCAGGAGGCACAATACACCAACTCTAACTGCTGCAGCTGCCTGTGGTATAGGAACAGAACAATGCTAGCAATTGGGGGTAACTTCAGGTGTATACTGTGCAGGAGGCACAATACACCAACTCTAACTGCTGCTGCTGCCTGTGGTATAGGAACAGAACAACACTAGCAATTGGGGGTAGCTTCAGGTGTATACTGTGCAGGAGGCACTATACACCCACTGTAACTGCTGCAGCTGCCTATGGTATAGAAACAGAACAACACCAGCAGTTGGGGGTAGCTTCAGGTGTATACTGTGCAGGAGGCACAATACACCCACTGTAACTGTGCTAGATTCACAAGAAAAGAACACACTGTCCCTGCCTATCCTGCTCTCTCCCTGAACACCGCAACACACTATACAAGGCTGCCGCGCCGGTGGCCTTATATAGTTTGGGGCGTGTACTAAATCCCCTGAGCCCTAAGGGGGTATAAGGCAGGATGCCTGTGGCCAATGCCTGTGGCCAATTATGGCTCTCCTCGCTGCCGGAACTGTGATTGGCCAAGCATGCGGGGTCACAGTGCATGCTTGGCCATTCATCAGCCAGCAATGCACTGCGATGGCGCAGTGTATTACGGGCCATAAGCGCCACACGAACTTGGCGCGAACGCCCCACAAAGTTCTGTATTTACTAAACGGGCGAACAGCTGGTGTTCGTGTCAAGCTCATCCCTAATCACCACCATAGCGGTACAATGCCACTATGTCATAAGGTCAGTTCCCTTTCACTGTATTTGCTCTGGTGACAGCGTTAAAATCATTTTTTACATACTGTCACCAGATTAAGTGCAGTGTCACAAAATTGTACTGCTATGGCAGTGATTAGCAGTGGCGTCTTCAGCTTTCATACTTAGGGGGGGCACATGGGGGGACAGAGACAAAAGTAGGGGGGCAAACTATAAAACACAATTTATATATATATATATATATATATATATATATTTATAATTTTATATATATTGTGAGGGGTTAGCTCGGCAGCGGGTGTGTGTGACCCCCTGGATGGGTTCACAACACAAAATCAGGCACAGCAGACAGCGTTGGAGGGGCAAAAAACAAAAGATGCGGTTTATTTATGCTACATGCAGTGATACATATAACAGCCAAACAAAAATAAAACATGAAAATAAATCCTGGTCAGCTTGACCTCTAACTACACACTTAGATTCCCTGTCTAACAACTGAGTGCAGCCTTGTGCTGCACCAGTCCCTGTCTCTGTTGTAGAGGTTTGCCACACAGGCGTTAACTCACCGCACAGAACAGATATCACACTCCCCAGTCTATACAACACAAAACTGGTTCCAGGATGGAGCATCTCCCTAAGCATGCTGGGGTTTTTTTGTAGAGGTCTTAATGAGCCCACTTACTTCAGCTGGGCTCATTAACTCTTCCCCTCTAGTTGTACAAGTCTGCATAAAGCCTGAATCTAGGGCACACATATTTCCCATCCTGGATACAACCAGGTGACTTTACCTGCGTGCTGCCACAATATATATATATATATATATATATATATATATATATATATATATATATATATATATATATATATATACAGGTATATAACTTTATATATCCTGACAATGGGTATAAAATATAAACAATGGCCCAATATATACAATAAAAAACAAAGGAGAAAGTTACCTGCACACTATCCCAAATCCCTCTGCTATTTACATAAATGGATGTTTTTTTAGTATCGCTCCAGTGGACATTAAAGTGTAAGCTCACCTGCCCCTCTGTTCCTGTCCGTCTTCCTCTGCGGCATTGTGTCCACCATGCAGCCTTGTGCCCAGTGCCCACCAATGCAGCCTTGTGCCTAGTGTCCACCAATGCAGCCTTGTGCCCAGTGTCCACCAATTCAGCCTTGTGCCCACCAATGCAGCCTTGTGCCCAGTGCCAACCAATGCAGCCTTGTGCCCACCAATGCAGCATTGTGCCCAGTCCCCACCAATGCAGCCTTGTGCCCAGTCCCCACCAATGCTGCCTTCTGCTCACCAATACAGCCTTGTGCCCACCAATGCAGCCTTGTGCTCACCAATGCAGTTTTGTGTCCATCATGCAGCCTTGTGCCCAGTGCCCACATGCAGCCTTGTGCCGACCATTGCAGATTTGTGCCCACCAATGCAGTCTTGTGTCCACCATGCAGCCCAGTGCCCACTGATGCAGCCTTGTGTCCACCATGCAGCCTACCTGTGCAGGTGAGGAGAGGAACAGGAGAGCCACCCAGGTGTTCAGAGTGCAGCACAGGGAACACAGCGATAACAGCTTTCATTTCAATTGCCGTGTTCCCACCGTGCAACGTCATATACAGCCCCTTCCCCTGGCCGGGGAAATTTGACAGATCACCCATCACTAGGATTGGATGGGTGATCTGTTAATGTCCCGGGACCAGCAGGAGGGGCTGTATCTGATAGTGAGCAGCGAGGAACACGGCAATTTAAATTAAAGCTGTTATCACTGTGTTCCCCGCGTTGCGCTCTGAACACCTGGGCGGCTCTCTCTCTCAGATTGCAGAGTGTCAGCATGGATGGAGAGGGAGGGAGTGAAGGGGGGATCTCCTGCAGATGTGACAGAACGCTCTCCTCAGGAGAACCTGTGTTATTCTGACGGCGACCCGAGCAAGATGCAGGCCGGAGGGCACCTGCAACAAAAGGCATTTTAATTGGGCACATAAGGGGACACAGCATAATGTTGGGGGGTCAGGGCCCACTCTGGCCCCACGTTAGTGATGCCACTGGTGATTAGCGACAATGGCTGGCTGCACTGACATAGAGGGGTAGATTTACTAAAGCTGGAGAGTGCAAAATCTGGTGCAGCTCTGCATAAAAACCAATCAGCTTCCATTTTTTGTCAAAGTTCTTTGAACAAGCTGAAGTTAGAAGCTAATTGGATACCCTGTACAGGTGCACCCGATTCTGAGTGCTTCTATCATGTACCTGGTAGGAGACTGAAATGATGAGGTCGGCCTCTCTTGTATCTCCAGCCCAGGCCTCACTGAGAGATGAACAGATGGTGCCAAGTGACAGGAAGAACATGAGTACCTGTAAGTGTTGATAGCAGAGCTTGTGGCTGGAGTTGCAGGCTTGGTGAGTCAAACAGAAAATCAGGTCAGGAACCAGCCTTTGTTTACATGTGTGTGATAGCTGTGATTGGTCTCAGGGATCACATTGTACAGGACCAATACTACTGTATGCCCAACAGAATTGACTCTTGTCCCGTCTGGCTGTTTCAGTCCAATGATAAGTGGTTAATAAAGGTGTATTGGTAGGAATTCAGTTTCATCAAAAAACTTTTAGATGCTGATTACCTGTCAGAACACATGGCTTTAAGCAAATTTACAAATAAAAGCAGCTTACTCTGTGTCAGACTGAAATCACATGCGTTCTTAAGAAAGGAATGACTTCAGATACAAATAATATGTGAGAATAATAAACCATCGGAATAAATTTAAAGTCTAAGGTCACCATTTTTTTCTTCTAAATTACAGCTCCGCTATGTATCAATATAGAATTCATGTACTTTTTTTGCAAAAATATCAAAGCTTTCCATAAAATCTACAGACACGTACCTTACTATCCTTAATCCATGTTTCCAGACCTATCTATTGCATCTGTCTTTCTTCCTTACAGACTGTAGGTAATGACAAAGGAAGGCGTTGACCAGCTGACCTCATTAGCACACACCCTGCATCGTCTACCCGCCCCCCAACTCCCAGCTGCACATTTTTTTGTGAACAGGGCTTGACAGCTAAGTGTTTCTGTCCACTTACTCCTTATGTACTTGTATAAAGATGACCATACACTATGCAATCTGATTGTATATTGTGTATTCAGTGAGAAGGGTGATCACTGATCGATTGCATCTCATTTAAAAAACATGCAGCTGGGAATGGAAGGGTAGATGATGCAAGGTTTGTGCTAATGAGGTCAGCTGGTAAACTCCTTCCTGTGTTATGACCTACAGTCTCTAAGGAAGTAAGACAACAATAGATACGTTGGTAAACATGGATTAAGGAGAGTAACTCTTACGTGTCTGTAGATTTTATGGAAAGCTTTGATATTTTTGCCAAAAAAGTACATGAATGCTATATTGGTACATAGGGGAGCTGGAATTTAGAAGAAAAAAAAAGGAGAACAAAGGTGAACTTATCCTTTAAAGAAGTCCTGTGCTGTATAATGTAGGGGTTATTGTTGACAGACGATTAGCATGGGGACAAGGTGCTATGGGAGTGGGCACCCTCATACCCCAAAGCTCCCCCCATGTTGAGGGCATGTGGCCTGGTATGGTTCAGGAGGGGGGGGGCGCTTGCTTGCTCTCCCCATTTCCTGGCATGCCAGGCTGCCTGTTTGGATCTGGATATGGATTTTGGGGGGGGGGGGGGGGGGGACTCCATGCCGAAGGGTCTGGTATGGATAGGGGGAGGACCCTCATGTTGTTCTTCTTTTTTTAATTTTTATTTGCCTGCAACTCTGTTTACATTTAGCTGTCAGCCAGGAAACCCGCTGACAGCTGATGAGTCATCGGTTGTTAAGGGCTCAGCGGCCAACTTCCTTGCTTGCTCTTTAACAACCCGCTATTTTTTACACAGCATTCAAATCTGTCGATCATTTTTTAAAGAGCAGCTATAGTAATCCTATATCACTACTCATACTTGGGCTGGCCTGGGGTTAGGGCACTGGAATATTTGTTTTGAATGATATCAGTTGAAGCTGACATTCTCTATTCTCTGTCTATTCATGCTATTCTTGTGTTGAAAGAGTGGGATCCGTGTTCAGATGAGATTGCTGTTGTGATGTGGAGAGCATTCACCTCCCAGGCTCTCCCATTTCTGCCCTCCATGGGTTTCTATATATTAGAGTTCCTTTGTTCATTATTTGAATTTGAGTAGCTTTTTGCTTTGAAACGCGTTATCCATCAGGTTGCCTTTTTTGGGTCTTCTCAGCCGCCATCTACACCCTGGTCCCATGGACGTCACATGAAGGCCGAGTGGTGATATTACTTCCGGTCACGGACATCGTGGCCAATGGAGTGCTGCCATACTGTTGGCCATCTGTCGGTCACCTTGTGTACAGCATCCGCATACAAAAGTGGCTTTGACTGGAGAACCCTGCTGGTCAAAGGACTAGCACCACCTTGTTGCTCAGTCTGGAACCACCGAGTAGGAAGTCTACAACCACACCGTGTTCTCCACATCCCACCAGGAGATATTACATTGGGTCCGGTGAGAAAGTATTGATATACCCATGAGCATACACCAACACATATCGTTTTTTTAATATATTGTTACACCTCTTCTTGGACTCGATTTTCCTACATCATTGGCTACTAACGATTACTCAATTTCAGTGTGCTGTTTTCATTTTTGTTCCATTTCAGGCAAAACTGGTTGAATACTTAAACAAGGGTAAGAAACTGCCCAAAATGCCTCCATGTCTCCTCCTATATAAAACAAAATAAAAATTTGGGCTGGAGTTCCACTTAAATTGTTTTTTTTTTTTGTAAAATCTTTTTTATTGAATTTTTTGATGGCATACAAAATTGCCCAGGCAGGGGCCAAACATTTCCCACACAGGGGCAAACTTCCAAATGTGGCAACAGGCCACAAAAGGACACATTACATAACATACATTCTGCCTCTGATGCAGCAACCGACCACAACAGGGCAAATCAACACAAACATAACCTTATCTATCTATACCCCACTGTGGGGAGAGAATATTGTAGGATAATTCGTGCTAAGTGTTAAAATGACCGGATAAGGCGTCATAAGAGCAGGTGGGTCAGCCTATAACCGTACTACATCTATAACGATGAACTATGGGTTATTCACAACATCCGTTGCCGTAGTGTTATCATCCAACCAGCAGTTCCACACCTTCTCAAATTTCTGTGGGCAACCCCTGCTCGAGTAGGTGGCCCTATAGAGGGGCAAGCTAGCGTTCACCAGGTTTTTCCAGAATTTGATAGAGGGGGGAGACGATTGTTTCCAGGTCATGGTGATGGCCTTGCGTGCATAGTAGAGTAACATGGATATGAGTGTTTTCCTAGCCCTGAGGATCGACATTTGCTCCACTAGCCCCAGCAGGCAATATTTAGGATCGTAAGGAATACTAATCTCAGTGGTCTTAACTATCACCAGGAGAACCTCTTTCCAAAAGCATACAATCGCTGGACAAGCCCAGAAAATGTGAATGAAGTCTCCCGGCTGATAGGAGCAGCGGCAGCACGCTGGGGAGTGCGTCGGCGACATCTGGTGCAGTCTGTGGGGCGTGTAGTGGGCTCTGTGTACAATTTTGTATTGGACCAATTTGTCCCTGGCTGAAACCAAAGGGGAGAACGGAAAATCCCAGATCTCCCTCCAGTCATCATCATCCAGCCCCGGTATGTCCACCACCCATTTCCTGCGGAGGGAGGACAGCTCAGGGATGGCCGCAACCGGTAGGGACCCGTAAATCTGAGACATGGGTTTCTCCAAGTCTTTTACCCGAAGGACGGATTCAAGCTCAGAGTATTCCAGTACGACCGGTTGTCCCAAAAATTGACAGCGATAAGCATGTGCGATTTGAAGATAGCGGAAATGGGCCCATGTAGGTACATTAAATTTATCACACAGGATATGAAAGGGAGTGAGTTCCCTGTTGGTAACAACATGTTCGAGCGTCAGTATTTTACACTTGGCCCAGGCCTGAGGGTCCGGGATGGTATTAAACTGCGGAAGGCTAGGATTCAGCCACAGGGGGGTGTGAGGAGACCAGGAGTTTGTCAGGGACGCCCTCAGTGCCTCTCCCACCCTCCACGCCCTTAAAGTGGTGCGCATAGAAGGGGTGAGGCAGTGAGGTATTTTCGGCCCCCTGAATACCAACCCCCTTAAGGCCTCCAGAGACCCCACTATAGCTGCCTTCAGGACCGTTGCAGCATTGGTCAAGTGCGGCCGCAGCCACCAGCGGATGGTTACAAGCTGAGTGGCTAGGAAATATTTGTGACAGTCAGGAAGAGCTAACCCTCCACTACCCACAGGCCTGGTGAGCGTGGTGTATTTGAATCTAGGGGACTTGGGTCCCCAGATGAAGGAGAGGAAAAGTTGTTTCAAAGAGTTAAAGAAGGTTTTAGTCAGCCACTGTGGGGAGTTCCTAAATATGTACGTAAGTTTGGGAAGGACCTTCATTTTAAGAAGGTTTATGCGGCCAATAAGAGAGAGGGGGAGATTGCCCCATGCCTTTAATTTGGACTTGATTTCTATCAGAACAGGTTCAAGATTGAGCTGGACAAAGTCCTTGTTCTCTCTTGAAATGACAATACCCAAATAGGTAAACCTATCCACCCATTGAAGCGTGGTGGAGGATGGTGAGGTCTTGGCCCCCTCGTCCACCGGAAAGAGCTGAGATTTATGCCAATTCACCTTCAACCCGGTGAAGGCAGAGAAGGCATCCATGATTCCAAGTGCGCCCCGCAGAGAGTCAGCAGGATCATTTAAAAAAAGCAGAAGATCATCCGCATAGAGGGCCACTTTCTCCTCCAGCCAGTCCACCCGAAGACCACGGACCTCGGCCGAACTCCGAAGAGCCTCAGCAATAGGTTCCATGGCTAGGGCGAACAAGGCCGGGGAGAGAGGGCACCCCTGCCTGGTGCCCCTCTGCAGGGGGAACGAGGGCGACAGGGAGCCATTCAGTTTAATGCATGCCATGGGACCGGTGTATAGTGTGCATATCCAGGCAATAAACCGCAGTGGAAAACCCATTCTTCTAAGGACCTCCCACAGATACACCCATTCCACTGTATCAAATGCTTTCTCCATATCAAGGGTGGCAATGGTCCTAGTGCCTTGATTATCATGGGGGGCATGAATGTTAGAAAACAATCTACGGATATTGATGTCAGTGGACCTACCTGGCATAAAGCCTGTTTGATTGGAGTCAATCAGAGATTTGATTACTGTATTGAGCTTAGTGGCCAGAATTTTGGTCAATATTTTTTAAATCACAATTCAGGAGTGCTATTGGCCTGTAAGAGGCGCACTGCTTGGGATCCTTATTAGGTTTCGGAATGAGAACAATATGGGCCCCTCTCATAGAGGCCGGCAGAGAGCCCTGTTGAAGACAGGCTCGGTACATCTGAGCCAGCCTGGGGGCAAGCAGCTCCGCGTGGGCTCTATAATACTCAATGGGTAGTCCATCCGGCACCAGGGTCTTCCCTGCTGGGAAAGACCCGATGGCCCTCATGACCTCTTCTGGTGTGATCTCCGAGACAAGGAGTAGTCGCTCCGTGTCAGAGAGCCATCCCAGTGCCAGCGTATCTAACAACGAGGTCATTGGTGTGGGGTCAAAGCTTTCAGGGAGTGAGGAGACATACAGAGAGGAGTAAAACCTGATGAAGGCAGTCAAAATATCCTCCGGATAGGTAACCAGTGTCCCTTCTGCCGCGAGTATTTCTGGTATAACCGCTAAAGGCCTGTCCTGCTGCGCCAGCATAGCTAGCAGTTTGCTGTTCTTATCACCATATTCAAAGTATTTCTGTCTGCTGTCTTGTAGACCAAGCCTGGTAGTGTCTGAGACATGGAGGTGTAATTCCCGCCTAAGTAATGAAAGGCGCTCGAAGTTAGGGACCGTTGCCGAGGCCGAGTACTGATTCAGAGCCTCCTCAACTTTGTGCTGCAAATCAGACACTTTGTCCCCAAGTTCTGCTCTAACAGCCGCCACTGCAGAGATATACTGCCCCCTACCATAAGCTTTGGAGGCATCCCATGTAACCCCCAAGGAGGCTGACCCCGCATTGCGCATCCAGTAGTCCTGCAAGGAGGGAGAATCTCTATCATGGACTGCTGTGTTGTTGATCCAATGGGGCTGTAGCCTCCAGAGGGCTTTATTCTTAGGCCGCGTACACACGGGCGGATTGTCTGCCCAACTAAGTTCGTCAGACAATCCGACAGACAGTCCGTCCAAATTTTGAATGAACGGACTTGACCACACACGATGAACAGACAGTCCGTTGAAAACTTGCGCGATGACGTGTACAGCACGTACGACGGGACTAGAAAAACGACGTCCAATACACTGCAATGCAACCTTCGGCCGTGTAAATCCTTTCTGAGCATGCACCATACTTAGTCCGTCCAACTTGCCTACACACGAGCGGACTGTCCGCTGAAACCAAGTTTGGACGGACAAAACCAAGTTTGGACGGACAAAATTACGGAAATTCCGAAAGACAAAGTCCGTCAGACTGTCAGCTGAAAAAGTCCGCTGAAGCCCACACACGAGCGGATTGTCCGCTGAAACACGGTTCAGCGGACTAAGTTGGGCAGACAATCCGCCCGTGTGTACGCGGCCTTAGTCTTGGTGTTCCTAACAATCAATTTAAGGGGGTGGTGATCCGATAAGCCGGAGGGAAGGTAGCTAGCCTCCTGGACGTTAGCCAGGAGGAGGTCATTAGCAAATGCCAGATCAATACGGGAGGATGTTTTAAACGTGGATGAAAAACAGGAGTGGGTTCTATCCTGGGGATGAAGCCATCTCCACACCTCCCGAAAGTCCATTGCCTGGGCCCACACACTAAGATCAGGATTAAAAGTCGATTGTGGGGAGGGCCTATCTGGATCATGGGACAATGTGGCGTTGAAGTCTCCCATAAACAGGACACACGCCGGGCAATGCGGAGCCAACCTCTCATATAAGCTATACAGGACGTGGATCTGGCTCGGAGGAGGCAGATAGACATTAACAATGACATATTTCTTATTATAAATGCTCAGTACCACCATGGCAAATTTCCCTTGGGGGTCCAGATGAACCTCATGGAGCACGCAAGGCACTCGCTTACTATTCAGTACTGATACCCCTCGAGAGTACGAGGAGTAGGTCGCATGCAGCGCCCTTTGCACCCAGGGTTTTTTCAGAGTTAGAACCTTGCTGCCGGTTAAGTGTGTTTCCTGCAGCAGGACTATGTGAGGGTTATGTAGTTTTAAATATTGAAATAACAGAGACCGCTTGTATTTGGAGTTGAGTCCCCTGACGTTCCATGATATAATAGTCAGTGACTCGGTATCTGAGGGAGCCATCATGGAACCTCAGGGGGGAACAAAATCAGGATGATCTTAGATAACCAGTAGGTGCAGGCCAACCCAAATTCAGTACACATATTCATCCATATTCGAGCAGCACTAAATGCAAACTTAGCTTTTAAGTAAGAAAACCCCTCCCCACAAAACATATAAAACCCTACCCCAACATCATACGAACTAAGGTCAATGACCAAAACATTAGGCCATCGAGCCATACAAACCGATGCGGGTTTTTTCCCAAAACTTCAGAATCTTCAGATCACTGAGACCCCTGTATGGTGGGCCACAGAAGAGTACAGTCCTTCCCGGTAGAGTCCGTATCAGTTCCGGAAGAGGGAATCCAATCGTGGGGGGGGAGTGAACAGGGGGTGCGTCTAACCAAAAAGTGGGATAAGTCAGTGGCCTGTAGCGGAGCTCCTCAGGCAGGAGTAACAGCAGATTATCCCACAATGCAAGACAAATGGGTGATCAGTAAGGGCAAAGTAGGACCCAATGGGGAGGAAATGGCTGGGGACAAAGAGCAAATGATGCCAGGGGTCCACTCGGATCAATTTTGTAATGAAGAAGAGGAAGATTTGGCTACCTCCCGTCGATCACGCTCAGCTACTCCATCCTCCCGACCACACATGGTCAACGGGCATCCAGCCACGCCGCTGCAGCCTCCGGAGTGTCAAAAAAGCGGGTGTTATCACCATCAGAGATTCGTAACCTGCTGGGATACAGAAGACCAAAACGAATTCCTCTTTCTCTGAGCCGGCGTTTCACATCAGTGAAGGACTTGCGTCTTTGCTGTATTTCTTGAGAGAAATCCAGAAAAAGAGAGGTTTGGTGTTCTCATATTTGATTTCAGGCATGGTACGAGCCGCCGCCAGGATGCGGTCCCTATCACGGTAATTTAACAGCCGTAGCAGAAAGGGGCGCGGAGGTGCCCCAGGCCTCGGAGGGAGTGGTGGAACCCTGTGAGCTCTCTCCACCACAAAGGTGGGCGGCATCTCCCCCAGGTTAAACAGGGTGGACAGGAGTCTCTCAGCAAACTCAGCGGGTCTAGGGCCCTCAGCCCTTTCAGGCATTCCAATATGCGGATATTATTTCGCCGGAGGCGATTTTCAGTATCTATCACACGGTCTTGTAGCGCTTTCACTTGGATCTGCAAGGCCTTTACCTCTCTGGAATCTGAGCGGACTGTATCCTCCACTGCGGAGAGCCTATCCTCCACCTCAGCGACACGCGAGAGGAACTTATCCATGTCCTGGCGGAGGAGACCAACATCTACACTCAAGAAGTCGATCTTTGCTGTCAGAGTTTCTTTACAGGACATTATGGCTGCTAGGATCTCTGCACCCATCTCCCCTGAGTCCACGACCACCCACGAGCCGGACGCCATCAACGCGGTAGACCGCCTTGAAGATGAGACAGTAGTCGGCGGGGGGGGCACGAGGGGAGCTGGAGCCGGACTTGGAGCAGCGGGTCTTAGGGCGGCCCATCCAAGGCTCACCCCGAGATGCAAGAGGGTCCTTGTGAGTCTTCAAGCCGAGAGCTGAGAGCCTGCACCACAGCAACAAAGTGGGGGCTGTAGTGGGGGTGGTGGGCCGGGTCAGGAGCAATGGCTCTCCACCAAGGGGCAGCAGTCCAGTGCCCGGGCGCCAGTCTTGGGGTAGCTTACAGAGGGGTAGTCCACTTCCCACACCGGAATGGGGTCTTCAGCAAAGCACAGCCTTAATGGGGGGGACACAGGGAGGGAGAGGGGTATTTTCAGGGCACAGGATGATACTCAGGAGGACACAACAGTATCTCAGAGGGTGGATGATGAAACCGGGGGAGCAGGCCTCAAGATGGCACCTGTGAACAGTTACAATAAGGCCGCGTACACACGGGCGGACTGTTCGCCCAACTTTGTCCGCTGAACAGTGTTTCAGCGGACAGTCCGCTCGTGTGTGGGCTTCAGCGGACAGTTTCAGCGGACTGTCTGACGAACAAAGTCTTACGGAATTTCCGTAAAACTGTCCGCTGAAACTTGGTTTGAGCGGACAGTCCGCCCGTGTGTGGGCCAGTCCGCTGTACTTTCGAAATGAGCGAACTGTTCCCGCCCGGAGAAAAGTCCACTCATTTCGAGCGCGTCTCCAGGTAGGCGGGGCCCGCAAAGGAGACTTAGTGGGCCCCGCCGCCTGGTATGGACTTAAAGGGGAACCCCAACGCCGGCCAGGAAAGGGGGGCGAGCGAGCGCCCCCCCCCCCCTCCTTAGCCGTACCACCCCAAAGCACCCAAAGCACCACCCCAGAGCGGCCCCCCCACCCCAATGCACCTTGTCCCCATGTTGATGAGGACAAGGGCCTCTTCCCGACAACCCTGGCCGTTGGTTGTCGGGGTCTGCGGGCGGCTCAGGACGCGCTCGCTCGCCCCCCTTTCCTGGCCGGCCGGGTAGCGTGCTCGGACAAGGCTCTGTTGTGGACTTTGGGGGGGACCCCCACGCCGATTTTTTTTCGGCGTTGGGGTTCCCCTTTAAGTACATTCCAGGCGGCGGAGCCCGCTACGTCTCCGTCGCGGGCCCCGCCTACCTTGACACGCGCTCGAAATGAGCGGACTGTCCTCCGCGTGTGTGGGCGAGTCCGTTCATTTCAAAAGTTGCGCGGACTTAGTACGACGAACTTAGTTTGCCGTATTAGTCCGCTCAAAAAGTGCCGTGTGTGGGCAAGTTCGTTCATTCAAAAGTTTGAGCGGACTGTTTGACGAACTTAGTTTGGGCAGACAGTCCGCCCGTGTGTACGCCGCCTAAGTCCCCCCAGTCCCAGACCAACCTTGTCCCAGGGTCCCCCGACAGAGGTACAGGAATCCGATGCCTCGTCACCCACAGATGGGAGCTCTGGAGCTCAAGGATGGGGAAGACAGAGCAGGCCTCAAGATGGTGGTAGGCCCCGGAAGTGTAGATCCGGCCGCGACCCCGACTTAAATTGATTTTACATGAAAACTGTTTAAACAACAGATCAGGAGATATTTGGAATGCTTATTGGGTGCTGATAATTGTTCCACCTGGGGGCTAGCAGGTAAATATTTGATTAAATTCATGTGGTACCATTTATGTGCTCCTAAGAAAGATGTGACTTTTACCTTAAACTTTAATTAAAACATCTGTGTACTCCATTTGTTTACCTTCCATTATATAAGCCAACTCCGGACTTTGTAGTATAGAACTCCACTCAAGTCGGCTAGCTGACTACATTCTCAGCACCAACTTTACTATCTGGTAAGTATGTGCTGGAATATCGTAATTATATTATTAACTATATTATAATTATTTATAAGGAAAAAATCCTTGGTATTCAGCTATCGGGTAAAGTTGAGCCTCATACACACGATCTGACTTTGTACAAACTTTCCCGTGGACTTTTGTACAGAGGGCGTTGGCCGTAAATTTGTATTGCATACACACGATCAGACTTTTTAGGCAACAAACACGAACGTAGTGACGTTTCAACGTACTGACGACACTTCAAAAGAGGACGTTCAATTACTCCGGCACCACCCTTTGGCCAACTTCTGTATTGTTGTCTGATCTTTTGCAGTGGTTCTGAGCTTGCGTGTTTGTACTTTGTACAAAAGACCGATGATTTTGTGTACACACGATCGGACTTTGCTCCATCGGACTTATGTTGTCAAAAAGTTTGTCTGTTGGCACAGCCAACAAAAGTCAGATGAAAACTGAAAAAGTTTGTCCGATGGAGCGTACACATGGTTGGATGTTGCCTTAAAACAGCTAATTTGCATGTTTGTTGTCAAAAAATCAGATCGTGTGTACGGGCTCCTATGTTTTATTTTGATTTTAAATGCTGGCAAGGTTCCTCATAGTATTTTTCTCATAAATGGTTTATTTTGCACAATTAACGTGGAAATTCAAATTAATTCACACAATTCAATGCAGAAAATACTAACATTGTGTAACCTAGAATTAAACCAGCTATTGTACATGATTCACAATATTATTTGTACACTTATTAAAAACATTATAATGCGGATCACATAGTTTTATTTTTGTGTCCTGAATGGGAGTTTTTTGCTTTTTACAATTTTGATGAAACATTTGTGTAGCACTGACCCCCGAAGGATCTGCTGGTTTTGATGGGCTTACCGTTACCCTCTTGACCTTGAGCGTGTCTAGGGGTTTCCCGTGGTAGATGGCCCACAGAATTGTAGAAATTTACACTGGATCTGCTTTTGAGATATTAAAAAATATTATCAAGTTTATTAAAAAACCTTTTAATAATATTTTAATCTACTACACTATGGTGGACTCTATCTATTCCTTGAGTGTATATGCTGATAGTATCCACGGAAAGGAATTTGATGGATGACGGTGAGGCTAGAGAAGTGTGAAGCTCCCCCTGTCTATCTCCTGAATTCAAGTGTCCCCCATTAGAGGCTATTCTGCTGTATACCTTACAGCAGTAAGGTAATTACCTGGTGTGGCCAGTACTAACACGTGGAGATCACCCAAACGGAGAGAGTTGGCTTGGCACTGTGAACACACAACTGCACTATTTTACTTGGTTGTGATATTTCACTATACTATTCACGATTGGACTATCTATGGGTCACTTTGATTAAACCCAATTGGTTTCGAAGCTGTTTTGCTACATGCACTTTATCACTTTATATTATATGTTTTACCACAGCACTATTGCCTTTGATATATGAATTACTCGTTTATTATCTTTAGGTCTAATTTCAATATTTAGACATGTTATGCACATATGCACTTTGCTTTATTTGCTCCTGACCTCAGTATTTCAGATATATTATGCACGTTTGCACTTTGTTTTTTTGTTCTTAGTTTTTGACACCATTATTTATACTATTATATTTACGATACCTACTTTTAAGATATAGGTTGGGTATTTAGTAGTTGCTTAGTTCTATTTAGGAGCGCAACACCATTTTTTACTTATTCCTATCTAGATGAGAGCCAACTCATAAAGTGTTTGCTGCACCTATTGGATAGAATTTTGCTTTCCATTCTCTATATACAGCGCAGGAGCCCTTATATATACAGCCTTATGCATGGCCTTCTCCCGAAGAGTCCTCCCCTGGTTGCTTCTCCAGTTTCTGGGCCTCTCCACAGATGAGAAGGCACCGGACCACCTTTAAATCCTCCTCTCAGTTACGTTGCCTCGGGCTAGCCAGCCCAGAGACTTGAAATTGAATGGATCCGAACACCAGGCCATGAGGGCCACGGGGGCTGGTCAGGAGGACTAGGACCAGGCAAAAAGGAAAATCTTCTGGACCGGAACCCAGAAGCACGTGATGTCAGTACCTTAAGTACCCTCTCCCAAAATGCACAGCAAGATGACACTCCCACTGGGCTGGTTCTGAGAAAGAATGGCACTCAATACGCTTAGCTAAACTGCATTCTCACTCTTGCCAGTGGTGACAGCGACACCTCTGGCCAAGCAGAACCCAGTGCAATCCAGCTAGACTGGTACCAAAACCATAATTTGGTATAATTAACCCTAAAACCCAACTGTGGTTTTAAGAACGTTAAAAAGAAAAAAACACATAGTGCGTGCTCTTCAGGAGCCAGCACTACATTTGTAAAGCTTTAATTCCTATATATCTTGCCATTATTAAGAAATATTACAGTAGAAATCTAGCATTCATGAATTAGATTCCTTATAAAGATGAATTATTTTCTCAGTAGCCTCATTCTCCTTCTCTTCAAACCTGGAACAAATGACAGATTCAGAATTCAGATACAGAATGTTTTATTAATCCCAATGGGAAATGAATGAATTCCAGAGACCATTATCTGGGGACTCTTCTCTTTTATACAAGAAAATTCTCTAGAAACCATTAATTCAGTTAGAAAAGCAGATAAGTCTAAACTGATTTTCAATCTAAAGCCGCGTACACACGTAGCCGTCTGTCCGACGGACTTAGTCTGGCGGACTTCCCGCCAGACTGTCCGTCGGACTTTCCGAACGGGCTACTTGCCCACACACGGCATCCGCCCTACTTTTGAAATGAACGGACTCGCCCACACACGCGGAGGAAAGTCCACTCATTTAGAGCGCGTCTTCAGGTAGGCGGGGCCCGCGAAGGATATGTCGCTGGCCCCGCCGCCTGGTATGGACTTAAAGGGGAACCCCAACGCCGAAAAAAATCGGCGTGGGGGTCCCCCCAGGTCCACATCAGACCCTTGTCCAATCACGCTACCCTGCCGGCCAGGAAAGGGGGGGACGAGCGAGCGCCCCCCTCCTGAGCCGTACCAGGCCGCGTGCCCTCAACATGGGGGGTGCCTTGGGAAAGGGGGGACCGCGGGCCCCCACACCCCAAAGCACCTTGTCCCCATGTTGATGAGGACAAGGGCCTCTTCCCGACAACCCTGGCCGTTGGTTGTCGGGGTCTGCGGGCGGGGGGCTTATCGGAATCCGGGAGCCCCCTTTAATAAGGGGGCCCCCGGATACCGGCCCCCCACCCTATGTGAATGAGTATGGGGTACAATGTACCCCTACCCATTCACCTGTAAAATAAAGCACAAAAAAAAAACACAACACACAAGATAAAATAGTTTATTGCACAGCTCCGGGGGTCTTCCGTCTTCGGGGGTCTTCTCGCCGGACTCCTCCGCTATCTTCTTGTAGCTCTTTTGCTAGCGGAGGAGCCCGGCTTTCTTCCTCGCCGCCGGCCTCTTCTTCCGACTTTGGGGGTCTTGTCCCCCTCTTCGGTTCTTCTGCTGGGCCACCGCGCCTTCTTCTAGCTCTTTTACAGGCGGTGGCCCGGTCTTCTGTCGCCGCCGCCGCCACCTTCTGTTCTTCTGTTTTCTTCTTCTTCAGATGTTGCCTCGCCGAGTCCTCCGCTCACAATGACGGGGACCGGGCGCGCGGCGACTTATATAGGGACAAGGGGCGGGGTCTTCGGTTGATGTCACATGGGTTGATGTCACATAGGTTGATGTCACATGGCGACAGTCCCAGCATCCTTCGGGACTGTGACATCGTAAGGGGGCGGGGTCACCATGTGACATCAACCCATGTGACATCAACCGAAGACCCTGCCCCTTGTCCCTATATAAGTCGCCGCGTGCCCGGTCCCCGTCATTGTGAGCGGAGGACTCGGCGAGGCAACATCTGAAGAAGAAGAAAACAGAAGAACAGAAGGCGGCGGCGGCGGTGGCGACAGAAGACCGGGCCACCGCCTGTAAAAGAACTAGAAGATGGCGCGGTGGCCCGGCAGAAAACTATTTTATCTTGTGTGTTGTGTTTTTTTTGTACTTTATTTTACAGGTGAATGGGTAGGGGTACATTGTACCCCATACTCATTCACATAGGGTGGGGGGCCCTATTAAAGGGGGCTCCCGGATTCCGATAAGTCCCCCGCCCGCAGACCCCGACAACCAACGGCCAGGGTTGTCAGGAAGAGGCCCTTGTCCTCATCAACATGGGGACAAGGTGCTTTGGGGTGGGGGGGCCGTGCGGCCCCCCCTTCCCCAAGGCACCCCCCCATGCTGAGGGCACGCGGCCTGGTACGGCTCAGGAGGGGGGGCACTCGCTCGCCCCTCCTTTCCTGGCCGGCCGGGTAGCGTGCTCGAACAAGGGTCTGTTGTGGACTTAGGGGGGACCCCCACGCCGATTTTTTTTTTTCGTGGGCCTCACCTACCTGGAGACGCGCTCGAAATGAGCGGACTTTCCTCCGCGTGTGTGGGCGAGTCCGTTCATTTCAAAAGTAGGGCGGATAGTACGGCGGACTTAGTGCGCCGTATTAGTCCACTGAAAAAGTGCCGTGTGTGGGCAAGTAGCCTGTTCGGAAAGTCCAACGGACAGTCTGGCAGGAAGTCCACCAGTCTAAGACCGTCGGATAGTCGGCTACGTGTGTACGCGGCATTACTGATGAGAATGTTCTGTTCTGTAGCATGAAACACATCAGAAAGCTTCCGCTGGATATTCTATAAGTGATTCAACTTTGTGGCCCCCTGTTGTGCGATTTTCCTATAGCATGTTATTGTGGTCATGGGACAATAGTCATTGTCCCCTATAAATACACATTTTTGTTACCAGTCAAATACAGTTTTTGTGTAATAATCAATGTTTTTTTATGTAACGATAACCGTGTCTTCTCCCAGGAGAGATGTCAATGAAGATGAAGGGGAAGTTGTAGAAGAAGTAAAAAGAGGTCTATAGCGAAGAGAATATAGCGAAGCAGGCTGCTCTGAAAGGATAAGGTAACATTTAAATGCCTGGATGTCCACCCTGAATCAGAAGTCATCTGATGCGGAATATCACTTGGCTAAATCTTTAATGTCTTATTAAAAAATAAAAATATCACATACACTGCGTTTTCTTCTTTTTTTTTATATTCTGTATATATTTTTATGTGATGATCCTATTGTAGTTGGAGGAAATATAGTCCTTAGAGAACTTCCCAGGGAATGTAATCACTTCTCATCTTTCGGTTGGATCCAACAGCCCCACCGATCCAGATAGAGCCTCCACTTTATCCAATCAAGATAAAAGCATACAGAATACACAATGTTATCAAAAGTATTGGGACACCTGCCTTTACACGTACATGAAGTTTAATGGCATCCTAGTCTTAGCCCTTGTACACACGGTCGGACATTTCGACAACCAAATCCATCGGATTTTGTCCGTCGGATTCTGTCCGTCGGATCTTGTACGAAACTGTTGCATACACACGGTCGGACAAAGTTGTCAAAAAATCCGATCTTTCAGAACGTGATGACGTAATTTCGTTACGATGGGACTACATTCAGGCTAGTAGCCAATAGCTTTGATGTAGTAATTTGATCTGAGCATGCGTGGCACTTTGTCCGATCGAAATTCTCTACACATGATCGGAGTATGTCCTATCGGACCAGTTGGTCGGAAAATATTTCCAACATGTTGTAAAATTTGGTCCGACGGATATTCCGATGGAAACAGTCCGATGCATACCACACACAGTCGGATTATCCGACAACACGGTCCGATAGGACACATTCCGATGGATTCTCCGACCGTGTGTACAAGGGCTAAATCTGTAGGGTTCAATATTGAGTTGGCCCACCCTTTGCAACTACAACAGCTTCAACTCTTCTGAGAAGGTTTAGGAATTTTAGGAATGTTTGACCATTCCTCAAGAAGCGCATTTCTGAGGTCAAGCACTGATGTTGGACGACAAGGCCTGGCTCGCAGTCTCCGTTCAAATTCATCCCAGGCCAGTCAAGTTCCTCCATCGCAAACTTGCTCATACACACTATATTGACAAAAATTTTGGGCCACCCCTTCAAATCATTTGCCGGAGGGGGGATTGTGGTAGGGTTGCCCCCCCACTGACCGCTGAATATTAAAACAAAATTGCCAGAAAAAAAAGGGAAATAAATGGCGTGGGGACAAAGAAGGCCTGGCTCGCAGTCTCCACTTTAAATTATCCCAAAGGTGAATTCCTCCACACAAAACTCACTCATCCATGTCTTTATGGACCTTGCTTTGTGCACTGCTGCACAGTCATGTTGGAACAGGAAGGGCCATCCCCAAACTGTTTCCACAAAGGAAGGAGCATGAAAGTGTCCAAAATCTCTTAGTGTGCTGACACCTTAAGAGTTCTCTTCACTGGAACTAAGGGTCCAATCCCAACCCCTGAAAAACAACCCCACACCATTATCCCCCCTCCACCAAATCATTTGGACCAGTGCACAAATAAAGGTCCATAAAGACATGGATGAGCGAGTTTGGGGTGGAGGAACTTGATTGGCCTGCACAGAGTCATGACCTCAACTTGTAAAATACCTTTGGGATGAATTAGAGCTGAGACTGCAAGCCAGGGTTACTGATCCACATCCCCCCAATTCTGAGACATACAAAAAAATAGCAGATAGACTCAAAATCAGTTTACTGCAACAGATCACGCAGCAATTGGAATTGTTTGCCAGAGGTTACAGCCTATCCTTACCGCTCACTGGCTGGTTGCTAGAGGTTACAACACATAATTTATGCTCGACGATTGGTTGCTAGAGGGTACTGCACATTATTAGCACTTACTGATTGGTTACTATAGGTTAATGCCCATTATTACCAATCCCAAGTGGAGCAATCCCAAATAATTGAGCAAGTAAAGCGGCACATTAATACACATACTACAGGAGAGGGTCAGGGAATGCAGACATACTGCAGGAGATTACCAGAGACTGTGGATATACTGCCCGAGATTATAAGAGACTGCGGACATACTGCACAAGATTACAAGAGACTACGGATATACTGCATGAGATTACCTGTGAATTGGGGCCCCGATGACGGCTTTGCAGAGTGCACTGCACAGAGGACACAGGAGGCTGTATTCACATGCTACCTAGCAGAGAGGGGGCGGGGCCGGAAGCTCCACTCGGAACAGAGCGACTGTACTTAGAGCAGTGATCAGAGTGGGCGTGTCAGTGGAGCTTCTGGCCCCACCCCCGGGCCTCTGTATTCCCCAGCCAAAATAGAGGGGGCAGAGCCGGGAGCTCCGTTGATGCGCCCACTCCGATCACTGCTCTAACTACGGCCATTCTTTTCTCAGCATACAGGCTACATGGGGCGTAGTCAGTGTGTCAGTGGAGCTTCTGCCCCCGCCCCCTCACTTCTGGCTAGATCGGGAATACAGCCTCCCATGTCCTCTGTGCACTCTGCAAAACCGTCATCATGGCCCCAATTCACGTGTAGCATGAGCCGCCCCGGCACCACTGCCACCCCGAGGCCTGGCCTTGGTGGCTTTGTGGGAAATCCGGCCCTGTTCCTCCCCCGCAGCAAATTACATTTCTAAAGGAAAAAAATCAACTCTATCTCCATCCTTTCATGTCTGTCTTCTTGGGGAGGCTGACCAGCAAGTAGCACTGGGTGCCAGCCTGCCTTTTTCTTCTTTCATGACTCTCTGGCTAGATTCTTTTGTTTGTTCAAATGTGGTGGGCTAGTGGTAGTAGAATAGATGGGGTACTGGGGGGTTCAGTCATGCCAGTCCCAATTAGTTGAAGCAGTGAAATGAGAGGCAGAGCAGCTATACTAATCCTATGTCACTACTCATACTGGGCTGGCCTGGGGTTAGGGCATTGGAATATTTGTTTTGAGTGATATCAGTTGAAGCTGACTTTCTCTATTCTCTGTCTATTCATGCTATTCTCGTGTTGAAAGAGTGGGATCGGTGTTCAGGTGAGATCGCTGGTGTGATGTGGAGAACAGTCACCTCCCAGGCTCTCCCATTTCTGCCCTCCATGGGTTTCTATATATTAGACTTCCTTTGTTCATTATTTGAATTTGATAAAGTAGCTTTTTGCTTTGAAACGCATTATCCATCAGGTTGGCTTTTTTGGGTCTTCTCAGCCGCCATCTACACCCTGGTCCCATGGACGTCACATGTAGGCCGAATGGTGACATTACTTCCGGTCACGGACATCGTGGCCCTGGAGAGCTGCCATACTGTTGGCCACCTGTCGGTCAACTTGCGTACAACATCCGCATACAACAGTGGCTTTGACTGGAGAACCCTGCTGGTTGAGTACTAGCACCACCTTGTTGCTCAGTCTGGGACCACCGAGCAGGAAGTCTACAACCACACCGTGTTCTCCACATCCCACCAGGAGATATTACCTTGGGTCTGGTGAGAAAGTATTGATATACCCATGAACCTACACCACCACATATCGTTTTTTTAAATATATTGTTACACACTTTGTAACTATTAAAAACGTACTTTTATTCTTCTTTTTATCCTCTTCTTGGACACGATTTTCCTACATCTTTGGCTACTATTACTCAATTTCAGTGCGCTGTTTTCATTTTTGTTCCATTTCAGCCAAAACTGGTTGAATACTTAAACAGGAGTAAGTAACTACCCAAAATGCCTCCATGCCTCCTCCTATATAAAACAAAATAAAAATTTGGGCTGGAATTCCACTTAAATTGATTTTTACATTAAACTGTATAACAGCAGATCAGGAGATATTTGGAATGGTTATTGGGTGCTGATATTTGTTCAACCTGGAGGCTAGCAGGTAAATATTTTAATAATTTCATAATTTCATGTGGTACCAGTTATGTGCTCCTAAGAAAGATGTGACTTTTACCTTAAACTTTAATTAAAACGTCTGTGTACTCCATTTGTTTACCTTTTATTATATAAGCCGACTCCGGACTTTGTAGTATAGAACTCCACTCAAGTCTGCTAGCTGACTACATTCTCAGCACCAACTGAACTATCTGGTAAGTATGTGCTGGAATATCGTTATTATATTATTAATAATATTATAATTATTTATAAGGAAAAAATCCTTGGTATTCAGCTTTCAGGTAAAGTTGAAATGACTCCTTTTGTTTTATTTTAATTTTAAATGCTGGCAAGGTTCCTCGTATTATTTTTCTCATAAATGGTTTATTTTGCACAATTAATGTGAAAATTCAAATGAATGCACAAAATCCAATGCAGAAAATACTAACATTGCCTAACCTAAACTTAAACCAGCGATTGTACATGATTTACAATATTATTTGTATGCTTATTAAAAACATTAAGATGCGGATCACATACAGGTTTATTTTTGTGTCCTGAATGGGAGTTTTTTTTTACAATTTTGATGAAACATTTGTAAAGCTCTAATTCCTACATATCTACCATGTCAACCTGTGGTCCTCCAGCTGTTGCAGAACTACAACTCCCATTATGGCTCTGCCTTTGGGAGTCATGCTTGAAACTGTCAGCAGCTTGCAATGCCTCATGGGACTTGTAGTTCTGCAGCAGCTGTAGGTCCACAGGTTGAGCACCCATGCCATAGACAATGGGGATCAGAACTTAATTTCTTGTGATCCAGCTCCTATGGCATCTAAGAACCTGCTGTGGTCTTCCTTTTGTTGGATTGAGGAACAAGATAGATGAAGACCAGTGGCGGAACTACCACCATAGCGACACACGCGGCCGCTATGGGGCCCGCAGCTGAGAGGGGCCCGCGCCCGTGGGAAGGATGAGGAATGCATATTGCGGGGGGGGGGGGGCGAGCACCGCCCGCACGGTACCCCAGACAGCGGAAGTGAGGAGAGGAAGAGGCAAGCTGTCTGTACGAGCAGAGAGCTGTAATAGCTTTCATTTGAATGTCCTGTGTTCCCGGGGCTCACCGTCACATAGCCCCACCTCTTGGCCCGGAGCCTTTGATAGACAGAACACCGGTCCAATGCGGGACATGTGATGTCATCAAAGGCTCCGGGCCAAGAGGTGGGGCTATGTGACGGTGAGCCCCGGGAACACAGGACATTCAAATGAAAGCTATTACAGCTCTCTGCTCGTACAGACAGCTTGCCTCTTCCTCTCCTCACTTCCCCTGGCTGGGGGACCGTGCGGGCGGTGCTCGCCCCCCCACTCTGAGGCAGTCCCACGCTTGCCAGCAGCCATTTGAGGGCTCCAGTATGCATTCCTCATCCTCTGCACAGGTGAGTTTGCATTGTGACTGCACATTCATTCAGCATTTCTCTAGTTGTTAAATTCTAACATTAGTCATTGGTTACATAAAGGAAAATTACCAGATCATTTAGATCTTTACAAATGCTGATCTTTTAATTCGTGCTATATGGTAATTTTTTGAATTGGCAAAGAAACCAATGTTTGAAAAAAATGTTATATCTAAAGAACATGTAATGTACAGTGCATTTTTGCATGTAGGAATTATCTTCACTACATATTTCTGATTGTTAGGTTGCTCGTCTTCTTAATAATACCAGTTACAGTGGTGTGAAAAAGTGTTTGCCCCCTTCCTCATTTCCTGTTCCTTTGCATGTTTGTCACACTTAAGTGTTTCGGAACATCAAACCAATTTAAACAATAGTCAAGGACAACACAAGTAAACACAAAATGCAATTTGTAAATGAAGGTGTTTATTATTAAAGGTGAAAAAAAAATCCAAACCATCATGGCCCTGTGTGAAAAAGTGATTGCCCCCCTTGTTAAAACATACTATAACTGTGGTTGTCCACACCTGAGTTCAATTTCTCTAGCCACACCCAGGCCTGATTATTGCCACACCTGTTCACAATCAAGGCATCACTTAAATAGGAGCTGCTTGACACAGTAAGGTCCACCAGAAGATCCTTAAAAGCTACACATCATGCCGAGATCCAATTCAGGAACAATTGAGAAAGAAAGTAATTGAGATCTATCAGTCTGGAAAGGGTTATAAAGCCATTTCCAAAGCTTTGGGAATCCAGCGAAACACAGTGAGAGCCATTATCCACAAATGGCGAAGACATGGAACAGTGGTGAACCTTCCCAGGAGTGGCCGGCCGCCCAAAATTACCCCAAGAGCGCAGCGACGACTCATCCAAGAGGTCACAAAAGACCCCACAACAACGTCCAAGGAACTGCAGGCCTCACTTGCCTCAGTTAAGGTCAGCGTTCATGCCTCCACCATCAGGAAAAGACTGGGCAAAAATGGCCTGCATGGCAGAGTTCCAAGGAGTAGTGATGGCCGAACGGTTCGCCCGGCGGTCGTTTCGCGGCGAATTTCCGACTTTCGCCGTCCGCGGGTTCGAACGCCTTTTTCCGTCGTTCGCCCCGGCGGACTTACGTGTTTAATGTATACAAGAACTTTAACCTTTCGTGACACGTTTATCATGTGTTACAGGACAACCAATTGAGACATGACAGCTCATGGACACTTGGACATTCCCCCTAACCTATAAATACACCCGATCCGGTGGCCATTTTACATTCTTTCTTCTGTCACTGTAGGGAAAGGATCCTGTGTGGAGTAGGGACAGAGAAAACGCTAGCTATTTGGTACACAAAAGTTCTTTTCAGGACTGGTATAGGTGTTAGGTCAGCAGCCTGAGTTTCTTTTGTCAGTTTAGATAAAGGGACAGAGCGCTGTATGCTGCTATTTTAGGGACAGCTCAGCCAGATTAGTCTTTCTTCATCATCATCATCATCATCATCATTAGCTGTTACTATCAGGTCCACAAAAGAGCTGTTCCAGCTAATCGTTCCAGCCTACTCTTTTTTGCCAATTTGTATAGGGACAGGCAGGAAGCAGTGTTGTCAGGCAGTGAGGATAATTTTAAAGACTTGCTGTTACTATTAGTTCCACAAAGGTTCTTTTCAGGACTGGTATCAGTGGTACGGTAATAGGCTTGTACACGTATAATATTCTTTCTTCCAAATATAGAAAGAATATTATACTTGACTGCTGCCCTTCTGCTGCAGTCTGCTAATCATTCACAACTCACTTGTTCCACAAAGCTCTTTATCAGGACTGGTAACTTGGTCTGTCTAGGGTGCTACGGTACATAGGCTTGGGTGCGGTACAGTCTGCTGTTCTGTAAGGACCGCTATCGGTCCACAATACATAGGGTTGCCGTGCACTACTGCTGACCGCTGCCCTATACTGCAGCAGTCCTTCATTGGTATAGGGACTGACGTACAGTCTGCTAATCACTAACACACAACCTGCTTGGTCCACAAAAGTTCTTATAAGGACTGGTAACTTGGTATAGGGTGCTACGGTACATAGGCCTGAGTGCAGTACAGTCTGCTGTTCTGTAAGGACCGCTATCGGTCCACAATACATAGGGTTGCCGTGCACTACTGCTGACCGCTGCCCTATACTGCAGCAGTCCTTCAGCGGTATAGGGACTGACGCACAGTCTGCTAAACACTAACACACAACCTGCTTGGTCCACAAAAGTTCTTATAAGGACTGGTAACTTGGTATAGGGTGCTACGGTACATAGGCCTGAGTGCAGTACAGTCTGCTGTTCTGTAAGGACCGCTATCGGTCCACAATACATAGGGTTGACGTGCACTACTGCTGACCGCTGCCCTATACTGCAGCAGTCCTTCAGCGGTATAGGGACTGACGCACAGTCTGCTAAACACTAACACACAACCTGCTTGGTCCACAAAAGTTCTTATAAGGACTGGTAACTTGGTATAGGGTGCTACGGTACATAGGCCTGAGTGCAGTACAGTCTGCTGTTCTGTAAGGACCGCTATCGGTCCACAATACATAGGGTTGCCGTGCACTACTGCTGACCGCTGCCCTATACTGCAGCAGTCCTTCATTGGTATAGGGACTGACGTACAGTCTGCTAATCACTAACACACAACCTGCTTGGTCCACAAAAGTTCTTATAAGGACTGGTAACTTGGTATAGGGTGCTACGGTACATAGGCCTGAGTGCGTTACAGTCTGCTGTTCTGTAAGGACCGCTATCGGTCCACAATACACAGGGTTGCCGTGCACTACTGCTGACCGCTGCCCTATACTGCAGCAGTCCTTCATTGGTATAGGGACTGACGTACAGTCTGCTAATCACTAACACACAACCTGCTTGGTCCACAAAAGTTCTTATAAGGACTGGTAACTTGGTATAGGGTGCTACGGTACATAGGCCTGAGTGCGTTACAGTCTGCTGTTCTGTAAGGACCGCTATCGGTCCACAATACATAGGGTTGCCGTGCACTACTGCTGACCGCTGCCCTATACTGCAGCAGTCCTTCATTGGTATAGGGACTGACGTACAGTCTGCTAATCACTAACACACAACCTGCTTGGTCCACAAAAGTTCTTATAAGGACTGGTAACTTGGTATAGGGTGCTACGGTACATAGGCCTGAGTGCAGTACAGTCTGCTGTTCTGTAAGGACCGCTATCGGTCCACAATACATAGGGTTGCCGTGCACTACTGCTGACCGCTGCCCTATACTGCAGCAGTCCTTCAGCGGTATAGGGACTGACGCACAGTCTGCTAAACACTAACACACAACCTGCTTGGTCCACAAAAGTTCTTATAAGGACTGGTAACTTGGTATAGGGTGCTACGGTACATAGGCCTGAGTGCAGTACAGTCTGCTGTTCTGTAAGGACCGCTATCGGTCCACAATACATAGGGTTGACGTGCACTACTGCTGACCGCTGCCCTATACTGCAGCAGTCCTTCAGCGGTATAGGGACTGACGCACAGTCTGCTAAACACTAACACACAACCTGCTTGGTCCACAAAAGTTCTTATAAGGACTGGTAACTTGGTATAGGGTGCTACGGTACATAGGCCTGAGTGCAGTACAGTCTGCTGTTCTGTAAGGACCGCTATCGGTCCACAATACATAGGGTTGCCGTGCACTACTGCTGACCGCTGCCCTATACTGCAGCAGTCCTTCATTGGTATAGGGACTGACGTACAGTCTGCTAATCACTAACACACAACCTGCTTGGTCCACAAAAGTTCTTATAAGGACTGGTAACTTGGTATAGGGTGCTACGGTACATAGGCCTGAGTGCGTTACAGTCTGCTGTTCTGTAAGGACCGCTATCGGTCCACAATACATAGGGTTGCCGTGCACTACTGCTGACCGCTGCCCTATACTGCAGCAGTCCTTCATTGGTATAGGGACTGACGTACAGTCTGCTAATCACTAACACACAACCTGCTTGGTCCACAAAAGTTCTTATAAGGACTGGTAACTTGGTATAGGGTGCTACGGTACATAGGCCTGAGTGCGTTACAGTCTGCTGTTCTGTAAGGACCGCTATCGGTCCACAATACATAGGGTTGCCGTGCACTACTGCTGACCGCTGCCCTATACTGCAGCAGTCCTTCATTGGTATAGGGACTGACGTACAGTCTGCTAATCACTAACACACAACCTGCTTGGTCCACAAAAGTTCTTATAAGGACTGGTAACTTGGTATAGGGTGCTACGGTACATAGGCCTGAGTGCAGTACAGTCTGCTGTTCTGTAAGGACCGCTATCGGTCCACAATACATAGGGTTGCCGTGCACTACTGCTGACCGCTGCCCTATACTGCAGCAGTCCTTCAGCGGTATAGGGACTGACGCACAGTCTGCTAAACACTAACACACAACCTGCTTGGTCCACAAAAGTTCTTATAAGGACTGGTAACTTGGTATAGGGTGCTACGGTACATAGGCCTGAGTGCAGTACAGTCTGCTGTTCTGTAAGGACCGCTATCGGTCCACAATACATAGGGTTGCCGTGCACTACTGCTGACCGCTGCCCTATACTGCAGCAGTCCTTCAGCGGTATAGGGACTGACGCACAGTCTGCTAAACACTAACACACAACCTGCTTGGTCCACAAAAGTTCTTATAAGGACTGGTAACTTGGTATAGGGTGCTACGGTACATAGGCCTGAGTGCAGTACAGTCTGCTGTTCTGTAAGGACCGCTATCGGTCCACAATACATAGGGTTGCCGTGCACTACTGCTGACCGCTGCCCTATACTGCAGCAGTCCTTCATTGGTATAGGGACTGACGTACAGTCTGCTAATCACTAACACACAACCTGCTTGGTCCACAAAAGTTCTTATAAGGACTGGTAACTTGGTATAGGGTGCTACGGTACATAGGCCTGAGTGCAGTACAGTCTGCTGTTCTGTAAGGACCGCTATCGGTCCACAATACATAGGGTTGCCGTGCACTACTGCTGACCGCTGCCCTATACTGCAGCAGTCCTTCAGCGGTATAGGGACTGACGCACAGTCTGCTAAACACTAACACACAACCTGCTTGGTCCACAAAAGTTCTTATAAGGACTGGTAACTTGGTATAGGGTGCTACGGTACATAGGCCTGAGTGCAGTACAGTCTGCTGTTCTGTAAGGACCGCTATCGGTCCACAATACATAGGGTTGCCGTGCACTACTGCTGACCGCTGCCCTATACTGCAGCAGTCCTTCATTGGTATAGGGACTGACGTACAGTCTGCTAATCACTAACACACAACCTGCTTGGTCCACAAAAGTTCTTATAAGGACTGGTAACTTGGTATAGGGTGCTACGGTACATAGGCCTGAGTGCGTTACAGTCTGCTGTTCTGTAAGGACCGCTATCGGTCCACAATACATAGGGTTGCCGTGCACTACTGCTGACCGCTGCCCTATACTGCAGCAGTCCTTCATTGGTATAGGGACTGACGTACAGTCTGCTAATCACTAACACACAACCTGCTTGGTCCACAAAAGTTCTTATAAGGACTGGTAACTTGGTATAGGGTGCTACGGTACATAGGCCTGAGTGCAGTACAGTCTGCTGTTCTGTAAGGACCGCTATCGGTCCACAATACATAGGGTTGACGTGCACTACTGCTGACCGCTGCCCTATACTGCAGCAGTCCTTCAGCGGTATAGGGACTGACGCACAGTCTGCTAAACACTAACACACAACCTGCTTGGTCCACAAAAGTTCTTATAAGGACTGGTAACTTGGTATAGGGTGCTACGGTACATAGGCCTGAGTGCAGTACAGTCTGCTGTTCTGTAAGGACCGCTATCGGTCCACAATACATAGGGTTGCCGTGCACTACTGCTGACCGCTGCCCTATACTGCAGCAGTCCTTCAGCGGTATAGGGACTGACGCACAGTCTGCTAAACACTAACACACAACCTGCTTGGTCCACAAAAGTTCTTATAAGGACTGGTAACTTGGTATAGGGTGCTACGGTACATAGGCCTGAGTGCAGTACAGTCTGCTGTTCTGTAAGGACCGCTATCGGTCCACAATACATAGGGTTGCCGTGCACTACTGCTGACCGCTGCCCTATACTGCAGCAGTCCTTCATTGGTATAGGGACTGACGTACAGTCTGCTAATCACTAACACACAACCTGCTTGGTCCACAAAAGTTCTTATAAGGACTGGTAACTTGGTATAGGGTGCTACGGTACATAGGCCTGAGTGCAGTACAGTCTGCTGTTCTGTAAGGACCGCTATCGGTCCACAATACATAGGGTTGCCGTGCACTACTGCTGACCGCTGCCCTATACTGCAGCAGTCCTTCAGCGGTATAGGGACTGACGCACAGTCTGCTAAACACTAACACACAACCTGCTTGGTCCACAAAAGTTCTTATAAGGACTGGTAACTTGGTATAGGGTGCTACGGTACATAGGCCTGAGTGCAGTACAGTCTGCTGTTCTGTAAGGACCGCTATCGGTCCACAATACATAGGGTTGCCGTGCACTACTGCTGACCGCTGCCCTATACTGCAGCAGTCCTTCATTGGTATAGGGACTGACGTACAGTCTGCTAATCACTAACACACAACCTGCTTGGTCCACAAAAGTTCTTATAAGGACTGGTAACTTGGTATAGGGTGCTACGGTACATAGGCCTGAGTGCGTTACAGTCTGCTGTTCTGTAAGGACCGCTATCGGTCCACAATACATAGGGTTGCCGTGCACTACTGCTGACCGCTGCCCTATACTGCAGCAGTCCTTCATTGGTATAGGGACTGACGTACAGTCTGCTAATCACTAACACACAACCTGCTTGGTCCACAAAAGTTCTTATAAGGACTGGTAACTTGGTATAGGGTGCTACGGTACATAGGCCTGAGTGCAGTACAGTCTGCTGTTCTGTAAGGACCGCTATCGGTCCACAATACATAGGGTTGACGTGCACTACTGCTGACCGCTGCCCTATACTGCAGCAGTCCTTCAGCGGTATAGGGACTGACGCACAGTCTGCTAAACACTAACACACAACCTGCTTGGTCCACAAAAGTTCTTATAAGGACTGGTAACTTGGTATAGGGTGCTACGGTACATAGGCCTGAGTGCAGTACAGTCTGCTGTTCTGTAAGGACCGCTATCGGTCCACAATACATAGGGTTGCCGTGCACTACTGCTGACCGCTGCCCTATACTGCAGCAGTCCTTCATTGGTATAGGGACTGACGTACAGTCTGCTAATCACTAACACACAACCTGCTTGGTCCACAAAAGTTTTTATAAGGACTGGTAACTTGGTATAGGGTGCTACGGTACATAGGCCTGAGTGCAGTACAGTCTGCTGTTCTGTAAGGACCGCTATCGGTCCACAATACATAGGGTTGCCGTGCACTACTGCTGACCGCTGCCCTATACTGCAGCAGTCCTTCATTGGTATAGGGACTGACGTACAGTCTGCTAATCACTAACACACAACCTGCTTGGTCCACAAAAGTTTTTATAAGGACTGGTAACTTGGTATAGGGTGCTACGGTACATAGGCCTGAGTGCAGTACAGTCTGCTGTTCTGTAAGGACCGCTATCGGTCCACAATACATAGGGTTGCCGTGCACTACTGCTGACCGCTGCCCTATACTGCAGCAGTCCTTCATTGGTATAGGGACTGACGTACAGTCTGCTAATCACTAACACACAACCTGCTTGGTCCACAAAAGTTTTTATAAGGACTGGTAACTTGGTATAGGGTGCTACGGTACATAGGCCTGAGTGCAGTACAGTCTGCTGTTCTGTAAGGACCGCTATCGGTCCACAATACATAGGGTTGCCGTGCACTACTGCTGACCGCTGCCCTATACTGCAGCAGTCCTTCATTGGTATAGGGACTGACGTACAGTCTGCTAATCACTAACACACAACCTGCTTGGTCCACAAAAGTTTTTATAAGGACTGGTAACTTGGTATAGGGTGCTACGGTACATAGGCCTGAGTGCAGTACAGTCTGCTGTTCTGTAAGGACCGCTATCGGTCCACAATACATAGGGTTGACGTGCACTACTGCTGACCGCTGCCCTATACTGCAGCAGTCCTTCAGCGGTATAGGGACTAAGAGTTTTGTCACAGGGTGATTTAAAAAATGACAGGCAGAGGAAGAGGCAGGCCCTTCCGCAGGGGTGGTAGGGGTAGGGCAGGAGCAACAGCCTTGAGCCAAAGTGGGAAGTTGCAGAAGGTGCGTTCAATTACTTTAAAGGACGCACCAGACTTGGTTGAGTGGCTCACTCAGCCTTATTCTTCTGCACCCTCCTCATCCTCTCGATCTGCACCCTCTTCTTCACTCTCTGCTATGTGCACCCCCAAAGACACTACCACCAACAACACGACCACCACCACCACCACCACATACCTTCCGCTTGAGTCACTGGAATTATTTTCCGATCCATATCAAGAGGACATTTCTGATGCGCAGCCACTCTTGGTATTGGATCAGGAAGAGGAGGTAGCAACAAGCGCTACTCAGCAGTCTGACGCCAGTACCCAGATCAGCCCAAGGAGGAGGTTGGTCCCCGGTGTTGCTGCCTACTCTACTTATAGCGGTGGGGAAGGTGACGTTGATGATGACGTGTCTAGTGATGTCACGTGGGTGCCCACAAGAGAGGAAGAGGAGGGGAGTTCAGAGGGAGATATGGACCAGCAGATAGGGAGGAGAAGCAGCAATGACTTACATTGCACAGCAGGGACAAAGCAGACTGCAAATGTATCAGGAGCGAGTCATCGACCATGTACGGTCACATCTGGCGCTCCCAGGACACCGGCACATGGCTCCGCAGTGTGGGCTTTTTTTAACGTGTCCGCTGCTGACAATAGCGTTGCCATCTGCAATCTTTGCAGTCAACGCGTTAGTCGCGGTAAGCCCAATACTCACCTAGGGACGACCGCCTTAAGAAGGCACATGAGCAGCCATCACCGAGCCCAGTGGGAGCAACGGAACACACAAAGCCACACTGCAGGCTCTCACCGTCCAGCCTCGTCTTCTACTTCTCCTTCTCCTCTCTCCTCACAATTGTCCTCCACTCCACCTTCCATCACGCCAAGCTCACATTTTTCTGCAAAAAGGCAGGCTTCCGTGGGCCTAATGTTTGAGCGTAAAAAAATGATGACGCCGGATAACCCTCTTGCCCAACGGTTGGCGGCTGGCTTGTCAGAACTCATAGCCCGCCAACTACTGCCATATAAACTGGTGGACTCGGAGGCCTTTCGCAAATTTGTGGCCATTGGAACACCACAATGGAAGGTCCCAGGAAGGAAGTATTTCTCAGAGAAGGGCATCCCAGAGCTATATGGCCATGTTCAGCGGCAAGTGAATGTATCTCTGGCACACAGTGTCGGTGCCAAGATACATCTGACCACAGACACGTGGTCTAGCAAACACGGGCAGGGAAGGTATATCAGTTTTACTGCCCACTGGGTGAACCTTCTGACGGCCGTCAAGCATGTAACCCGTGGCACCCGTGTAGATTTGGTTTTACCGCCACGGATTGCATGCAGGCCTGACTCTTCTTCTCCTCCTCCTACTCCATCCTCCTCCCTCTCCTCCTCAGCTGCCTCCTCCTTTTCCGCTGCTAGCGTCTCTTCCACTGCACCGCCCAAGCTCCCCAGAACCTATTCCACATGCCAGGTGAGACGTTGCCATGCCGTGCTGCGTCTGTTGTGCCTGGAAGCAAAGAGCCACACTGGCCCGGCACTCCTTTCAGCTTTGCGTTCACAGGCAGATGAGTGGCTAACACCGCTCAATTTGACAGTTGGTAAAGTGGTGTGTGACAACGGTGCCAATCTGCTTAGCGCATTGAAACAGGGCAAAATCACGCACGTGCCGTGCATGGCACACGTCTTAAACTTGGTCGTGCAGCGATTCCTTGTCAAATACCCTGGGGTCCAGGACATCTTGCGGCAGGCAAGGAAAATCTCGGCCCATTTCAGAAGATCTTACACGGCCATGGCTCGCCTTGCTGACATTCAGCGGCGACACCATCTGCCGGTCAGACGTCTTATTTGCGATTGCCCGACGCGATGGAACTCAACCTTCTATATGCTTGATAGGCTGCTCCAGCAGAAACGTGCAGTTAACGTCTACCTGTATGAACTCTGCGAAAGAAACGGTTCTGGGGAGCTGGGTTTTTTTTCACCGCGCCAGTGGCTGCTCATGCGCGACACATGCAGACTTCTGCGGCCATTTGAGGAGATCACCAAACTGGTCAGTCGCAGCCATGGCGCCATCAGTGACATGGTACCTTATGCCTTCTTTCTGGAGCGTGCATTGCGTCGTGTCATTGATCAGGCTGTGGAGGAGCAGGAGCGGGAAGATGAGGAAGTCGCAATGCTGGATGAATTCCCAGGGGGGGCTACTCTATCTGAGACAAGTCAACAACAGGAGTCTGATGAGGAGTCAGAGGAGGATGGTGCCGGGGCGGATGAGCAGGAGCAAGAAGAGCATGCTTTAAACCTTTCTGGGATCCCTGTTGTGCGAGGATGGGGAGAGGAGAATGAAGAGGACGACATTATCCTGGATGATGAGCAGGAGCCAGGCCACCACACCGCTTCCACTTTAGTGCAAATGGGGGCCTTCATGCTCCAGTGTTTTAATAGGGACCCCCGTATAAAAAGCATGAGGGTCAAGGACCAGTACTGGGTGGCAACGTACTTAGACCCCCGGTACAAACACAAAATGGCGGAAATGTTACCGCCGTCGCAGAGGGCTGTCAGAATGCAGCACTTCCAGGCCTTGCTTCGAGAAATGCTGCATTCTGCTTTTGCGTGCGCTGGCAGAGGAGCAATTCCCACTCCCAGAGAAGGATTTGCGGGTACCAATCCAACAGCGCCTGCAAGAAGAGGCCGGTTTGAAGATGTGTTGGTGACTTCGGATATGAGGTCATTCTTTCAGCCGACCCATCGACAGGTGTCATCCGGATCCAGCATCAGGGAACGCCTAGACCGTCAGGTGTCCGACTACATTGGGTTAACGGCCGATGTGGACGCTCTGAGGAGTGATGAACCCCTAGACTACTGGGTGGGCAGGCTTGACCTCTGGCCAGAGCTTGCCCAATTTGCAATCGAACTGTTGGCTTGCCCCTCATCCAGTGTCCTGTCCGAAAGGACGTTCAGCGCAGCAGGGGGGATTGTGACCGATAAGCGTACTCGCCTAGCTCACCACAGTGTTAACTACCTCACATTTCTAAAAATGAATGAGGCATGGATCTCGGAGGAATTCAACACATGTGATCAGTAGACCATGTATATGTCTATAAACAATTTTTGGAATCAAGCACACAGACCTTCTTAATTCATTTGGCTCACTTCCCTGACCCAAAAAAGCACACCGTACTATATGCCCCTACCCTCCTCTTTGAAGAGGTTGAGCGGTGTCATATTTCTACTGGGGCTGCTTATTATGAGGGGTTCCCACCATCCCTGTGCTGTGCTGACTTCCTCCTGGGTGTTCTTATTATGAGGGGCTCCCACCATCCCTGTGCTGTGCTGACTTCCTCCTGGGGGTTCTTATTATGAGGGGATCACACCATCCCTGTGCTGTGCTGACTTCCTCCTGGGGGTTCTTATTATGAGGGGATCACACCATCCCTGTGCTGTGCTGACTTCCTCCTGGGGGTTCTTATTATGAGGGGATCACACCATCCCTGTGCTGTGCTGACTTCCTCCTGGGGCTGCTTACGGTGCTGCTGTCAGCGCTGTATGTCACGGAGCTGCTGTCAGCGCTGTATGTCACGGAGCTGCTGTCAGCGCTGTATGTCACGGAGCTGCTGTCAGCGCTGTATGTCACGGAGCTGCTGTCAGCGCTGTATGTCACGGAGCTGCTGTCAGCGCTGTATGTCACGGAGCTGCTGTCAGCGCTGTATGTCACGGAGCTGCTGTCAGCGCTGTATGTCACGGTGCTGCTGTCAGCGCTGTATGTCACGGAGCTGCTGTCAGCGCTGTATGTCACGGAGCTGCTGTCAGCGCTGTATGTCACGGAGCTGCTGTCAGCGCTGTATGTCACGGAGCTGCTGTCAGCGCTGTATGTCACGGAGCTGCTGTCAGCGCTGTATGTCACGGTGCTGCTGTCAGCGCTGTATGTCACGGAGCTGCTGTCAGCGCTGTATGTCACGGAGCTGCTGTCAGCGCTGTATGTCACGGTGCTGCTGTCAGCGCTGTATGTCACGGAGCTGCTGTCAGCGCTGTATGTCACGGTGCTGCTGTCAGCGCTGTATGTCACGGAGCTGCTGTCAGCGCTGTATGTCACGGAGCTGCTGTCAGTGCTGTATGTCACGGAGCTGCTGTCAGCGCTGTATGTCACGGAGCTGCTGTCAGCGCTGTATGTCACGGAGCTGCTGTCAGCGCTGTATGTCACGGTGCTGCTGTCAGCGCTGTATGTCACGGAGCTGCTGTCAGCGCTGTATGTCACGGAGCTGCTGTCAGTGCTGTATGTCACGGAGCTGCTGTCAGCGCTGTATGTCACGGAGCTGCTGTCAGCGCTGTATGTCACGGAGCTGCTGTCAGCGCTGTATGTCACGGTGCTGCTGTCAGCGCTGTATGTCACGGAGCTGCTGTCAGCGCTGTATGTCACGGAGCTGCTGTCAGCGCTGTATGTCACGGAGCTGCTGTCAGCGCTGTATGTCACGGAGCTGCTGTCAGCGCTGTATGTCACGGAGCTGCTGTCAGCGCTGTATGTCACGGTGCTGATGTCAGTGCTCTGTATTACGGTGCTGCTGTCAGTGCTCTGTATCTCCTGCACCCTCTTGTTTGCCTACCCTGGTCCCTGACCTTCCCTCTCCTCCATTGCCTTCATTAGCTCCATAGTCCTGAATTGTCAGAACAATTTCCCAAATAAAAAAAAAATGCTTGTAGTTATCGATCCCAAATTCACCTCATACATGTATTATGCTATTGTCCAGGTGGTGGGACTACGTGCTACCCCCTAATAATTACCCCGTGGCCGCAAATTCGACCTAAAGGTTTGCGAAATTCGCCTCCCATTGAAGTCAATGGAGCCCGCGGCGAACGGTCGTTTTCGCGAACGTTTGTGCCCGTTCGCGTTTCGCGTTCGCGAAACGTCCCGTCGGAAGTTCGTCCATCACTACCAAGGAGAAAACCACTGCTGAGCAAAAAGAACATCAAAGCTCGTCTCAATTTCTCCACAACACATCTTGATGATCCCCAAGACTTTTGGGACAACATTCTGTGGACCGATGAGACAAAAGTGGAACTCTTTGGAAGGTGTGTGTCCAAGTATATCTGGCGTAGAAGGAACACTGCATTTCATAAAAAGAACATTATACCAACAGTAAAATATGGTGGTGGTAGTGTGATGGTCTGGGGCTGTTTTGCTGCTTCAGGACCTGGAAGACTTGCCGTGATAAAAGGAACTATGAATTCTGCTGTCTACCAAGAGATCCTGAAGGAGAATGTCCGACCATCTGTTCGTGTACTCAAGCTGAAACGAACTTGGGTTCTGCAGCAGGACAATGATCCTAAACACACCAGCAAGTCCACCACCGAATGGCTGAAGAAAAACAAAATGAAGACTTTGGAGTGGCCTAGCCAAAGTCCTGACCTGAATCCTATTGAGATGTTGTGGTATGACCTTAAAAAGGCTGTTCATGCTCGAAAACCCTCTAATGTAACTGAATTAGGACAATTCTGCAAAGATGAGTGGGCCAAAATTCCTCCAGGACGCTGTAAAAGCCTCATTGCACGTTATCGCAAACGCTTGGTTGCAGTTGTTGCTGCTAAGGGTGGCCCAACCAGTTATTAGGTTTAGGGGGCAATCACTTTTTCACACAGGGCCATGATGGTTTGGATTTTTTTTCACCTTTAATAATAAACACCTTCATTTACAAATTGCATTTTGTGTTTACTTGTGTTGTCCTTGACTATTGTTTAAATTGGTTTGATGTTCCGAAACACTTAAGTGTGACAAACATGCAAAGGAACAGGAAATGAGGAAGGGGGCAAACACTTTTTCACACCACTGTACCCCTGGTTGCCTAGGCTAGGATGGAGGAGCGGAGGTCCCGATCACCGGTGGACAGACACCACACATACTCGATTTGTACGTGAATAATGACTGCGAGGTTTATTAACTCACACATAGCCTTTTATGCAGTAGGAGAAAAAGACCCTGCCCCTTAGAAGTCATTACACATAAACATACGTCAGCATTATACTTCCTCAAACAATAGTCCTTGTTAATAAATATAGACCAAAGGTTAGTTAGCTCGTTACGCTTTGCACATCAGTGTCTGCTGACTGACCCCAAATATGTCAAGAGTTCAGCAAAACCATTCTCAACCAGCATTACCTCACCATGCAGTTGGTATCACAAGTTGAAACAGACAATTGATGCTTGTATAGAAACTTGAGACTGACCTTCTGGTCAGACTTGAGTAATCATCTTCTTTTTGTCACGCTACTAATTATCACGTTATCAGTAGTTTGTTACGTACACATAACACAGGCTTTATAAAATAAAAGTAAAGCATAAATAGAAAAGGTACCTTATACCTTATAATCCTCCCTTTGGCCATTCTGTACTATACAGAATGGTCAAAACCTAATCAAGGTTCATGTTCCTGATTCTCATACCAAATATTTGAACTATTGGGAATGGCGGTTAACTTTAGGGTCTCCTGATTTGATACAGTCCCCTTAGCAGAACAAAGACATCCTACAATTCTATAGCAAGCGTATAAAAATAAAATAAAAAACAATATGATCACAATAGTCATGGCTGTGTTTTTTAACCAAGAGGTTATATTTCCAAGACTAAAATTGGCTAGAGGGTCCCATGTTATTGCAATATTCCTAGCCTCGTCTTGGAGTTTATTTACTTCTTTTCTGTGTTGTGCAATTATATTATAGTAATCAGGTATTTCAATGCTAGTATTATGAATCCAGGTACAGCACTCATAGTCTTCCGTAACTTCACAAAGCCCTGTGAGTGCTGCACTCATACTTTCTATGGCCAGTTCATGTAGTTCTAGCTGTTTCCTTATTGCCCTAGTTTCTATGTTTAATTTAGTGATATCGTCGGAATTCTTTTCCAAGATCTCATCAATAATTCCAGTATAATTATTCAGTCTCTTCATTAAATCTATTCCCCATCCTGTCCAGGATGGGAACCAGGCCCATGCCATATCTTTTTCTAGGAATATCTTTCTCTTATTACGATGTTTAAGGGGATATCTGGGATGAACACTGGCTTCAAGAAGGTGACTCCCTTCTTTATCCCCCAACACACCCATAATGGGGGCTAGTGCTGCGAGATAACACCATCCCTGGGGTTTTGTGGGGATCCAAGGGTGACAAAGCTTCCCACAACAGATATAAGTATTATTCCCCAAGGCTATGGGGCGTTTGAGGAACACTTTATACAATTTGTCAGAATAGCCAGAAAATGTAAGAGTTGATAAGAGTTGAGCCATAGGGGAAGTGGTGCTGGTATTTAAGAATTGGTATAATGTGGTGTTTAAGGTGGTGTCTTGAGTTCTATAAAAGGTCTCGTTTAATGCTGTCATTGAAATATTAAGCTTTGATTGCTTACAAATTTCGGCTCCCTTGGTAGTATTTCCCAACCTAAAACACCAATCTGGATAATGGCTTCTACCTATGATCTGAAAAGTGAGGGTTTTGTTAGAAGCTTTTCTTGTAACATCGGTAAGAACTATTGGGGGTGTGCCTTTAAGGAGAAGGGTGAAATTTAAAGGTATGGCCATCAAAGGAATCCTAGCAGTACTAGGGTGAAGCTTACTACATATCCAGCATTTATCAAAACCTGATTTTTGGGCATAACTGTATTTAAATTTTAATAACAACATTTTATCAGTGAACTCTTGGGGAGGTTCACTTCTTTTGTGTCTAACAGCGGGTGTGTTATTTGTCTTGGGGGAGGGAGTCCCACAAATCCCTTTTAATGGTCCCAAATCTTCTGGGTGGTATATACAATTAGCTATCAACCAGGTTGGTAAAAACACTACTAGGGTAATACAGCATAAGAGGCACAAGGCCTTCCCTGACACTGATGGAGAAAGCATCTTTGTTTTTTAAAGTTCTGATTATTTGTTATCTAAGAGTTCTGTTCTTCTTCTTCGTTTCTCATCCCGGCAGTTGTTGGCTCTGTTTTGTCCTTCTGAGGGGGTGTGGGATCTTCCAGGGAAATTTGTTCTATGCCTCTCTGAACTTCTTGTAGATCTTGTTCTTGGGAGTTGCTGCTCTCTGTCACTGCCAGGGGCTCTGGAGTCGAGGGAAGCTGGGGACACTTCTTAAGACGGCTGGCGTGGATCCAGGTGTTTCCTAGGTCTGTTAACACTGCGGTCCTGGATACCTTTTCCACCTTCCATGGTCCTGAGAAAGCCGGTCCGACACTCTTTCTTTGTGCTAATTGTTTGATCAGCACTTTATCCCCAGGGATGAAGGGATGCGTTGGTTCTGTGGGAAGAGGGAAAAAGGTGACAGAAACTTGTTCGTTCATTTCATGAAGCATACTTACCAGGTTTTTCACGTACATTTCCTGTTGGGAATAAATGTCAATATCAGTGTCTTGGTCTAATGGGGGTAATTCTATGTTTGCGGGGATTCCCATGAGGACCTCAAAGGGTGATAATTTTGTTCTTGCATGTGGTGTGGTCCTAATTTGGAACAATACAGCAGGCAGATGGTCAAGCCATCCTTTCAACGTGCCTCCTGTGGCCTTTTTTAGTTTATCTTTGATATTCCTATTCATTCTTTCCACTACTCCTGCACTTTGTGGGTGATAGGGGATGTGCAATTTCCATTGCAACCCCAAAAGTTTGGCTACAGTCTGGGTCACAGAGGAACTGAATGCGGGTCCTCTGTCTGACCAAATGGATGTAGGTATGCCGAACCTACAAATCCAGTGATTGAGCAAACACTTTGCTGCTATGTTGGCCGTCTCACCTGTACAGGGGATCGCCTCAACCCATCCTGACCATTTATCCACGATAACGCAGAGGCATTTCAGATTGCCTTTCTGCTTGGGCATGTGAGTGAAATCTATTTGCAAATCCGTCAGGGGGCCCAAGGGTGGGGGTAGGTGACCATGCAAACCATGTCTCTTCCCCTGGACATTGTTTTGGGCACAGGTTAGACAACTCCTAGTCAGGAGCTTGACCTGTTTGTTCAGATTATTTGTACAAAAGGATTTATTATACAGGTTGGTTAAAGGGGCAGCTCCTATGTGTCCTGGGCCATGGAGATATGAGAGTATAAGTACACAGTTTGTTTCGGGTATGCCCAGGATCTTCCCCTCTTTTGACCAAAGACCTTCAGGGTCTTTGGTCAATCCTTCCTGTGTCCAAAAATGGACATCATCTTCTGTGGCCATTGATTGCATCTGTGCTATGACAGTTTTAAAGTTAGGTGCTGCGAAGTGTTCCTTGAAAAACATTGTTGTGGGGGCAGGTGGGTTAGGGGAAAAGGCAGCAGCTCTTTTAGCTTCTCTGTCAGCAAGAGCATTCCCTTTTGAAACACGACTGCTGTCAGAGGAGTGTGCCTTTACTTTAATTATGGCTACCTTTTTTGGAAGAAGAATGGCTTGGAGGAGAGCACTAATCTGTGTGGAGTTGGCAATTATTTTGTTGTCTGCTGTTTTAAAACCTCTATTGGCCCATATCACACCAAAATCATGCACCACTCCAAAAGCATATCTACTGTCTGTGTAGACGTTCACCTCTTTACCGGTGAATAGAATGCAGGCCCTAGTGAGGGCTTCTAACTCTGCTACCTGGGCTGAAGAAGGAGGTAATGATTTTGCCTCTAGTACGATGTCTGGTAGTTGAACAACTGCATAACCGGTTAAAAAGGTGGAGTCAGAGGGACGTGAGCAGCTACCGTCAACGAAAACATCCTCTGCACCTGAGATAGGGGTGTCAGTGAGATCCGGTCTGGGACTGGTAATAGCAGCAACCTTTTTCGAACAGTCATGTATAATGTCTGGGTCATGTGGTAAACGCAACATGGAATGCAAAAGGCGCACAGCGGGGTTGCTGGCAGGCACATATTTGAGTGTGAGGTTATCAGTGTTCATCAGTGTTATCTCATAACCACTAAGTCTTTGCGAGGTCATATGTTGGGTATTCATGTTCTGAATAAGATGCGTGACTGAATGAGTGGTATAGAGAGTCAATGGGTGACCTAGCACTAATTTGTTTGCATCTTGTACAGCCATTGCACAGGCAGCAAGATTTTGGAGACAGGATGGCATTCCCTGTACTTGGATGGGGAGTTTTTTTGATAGATATGAGACAGGGCGATACCCTGATCCATGTTGTTGTGTTAGCACGGCGGCAAAAGAGCTTCCTGAAACTACACAGTAAAGTTGAAAAGGTTTACCGTAGTTCCCCAACCCTAGGGCGGGGGTACTTGACAGGCTGTATAGTAAAGCTTTAAAAGCTTTCAGTCTGTCTTCTGTCCAATCTATCAATTTGGGGGCGTTTGACCCAGTAGCCTCTCGTAGGATGCTATCATAGTGAGAACAGTCGGGGATCCACTGGCGACAATATACAATTGCGCCCAAAAATGAGAGTAGGGCGGCCTTGTCTTTTGGCGGACTGAGAGCTTGTAGGGCTGCGGCACGTTTAGGTGACACCAGCCTTGTTCCTTCTCTAAGGATACAACCTAAGTATTCAACCTGGGATTGGCACCATTGCACCTTCTTCCTGGAGGCGAGGTGTCCAGCTCGGGCTAGGTGTCCCAACAGTGATGTTGAATCGACCGCACAATCTTCAGCAGTTCGACTGCACAGGAGCAAGTCGTCCACATACTGTATCAGTACCGACCCTCGCTCAGATGTCCAAGACTTGACAGTCTCATTGAGCACCATTGAGAAGGCGGCTGGGCTGTCTACATACCCTTGCGGTAAACGCGTCCAGGTTAGTTGGCCCCCGGCCCAGGAGAAGGCGTAGATTGGTTGCGCCTCCTCAGCAATAGGAACGCTAAAGAAAGCATTCGCTAGATCAATTACCGTATAACAGAGGGAGCCTGCCGGTATGCGTGAGAAAATAAATGTGATATCTGACACTAAGGGCGGGAGTGGAACCACTTGTTTGTTTACTGCTCTGAGGTCTTGGACTAATCTCCACTCGCCACTGGCCTTCTTTACAGGGTAAATGGGTGTGTTCCAGGGGCTAATAATTGGTTTTAGGATACCTTTAGATATGTAATCATTGATCTGGGGGGAAATGCCTTGGGTTTTTTCGGGGGGCAAGGGGTATTGTTTGTGATATTGTGTCTCTGCATCAGGGCGCATCTGTGGGGAGTAAGGTGTACAGTTGATGAAACCCACGCTCTCCCCTTATTTTCTGCCCAGATGGCATGTGTTTCAAGGGGGGCGGGTAAGATCATGAAGAAGCCTCTGTGTGTATGTCGTTTCGGGGCATGCAAGTCACAAAGTGGGGAGCTGGCTGTGAGGGAACCTTTCTTGTCAAATTTTATCGTAATGTTAAGTTTGGACAGTAGATCCCTGCCCATGAGAGACACGGGACAGGAGGGCAAGATTGCAAAACTCTGGGTGCATAGTTCTTGTCCTTCTGGAGTGGCTACAGATAACGGTGGTGTGATGGGGTGGGTGACAGATGTCCCATTTATACCAATAGAGTTTCCCTCAGTACATTGTGGTGTGTCAAAAATAACATCCTTCACTGAACTGAATGTGGCCCCGGAATCCAGTAGAAAACACACTAGGTGATTGTCTACTCGCAATACAACTTGAGGAAGGCTTTTCCATGAGGGGTTGTAACACACTAGGCTGAGGGAAGGGACATACTCTAGGCATCCCTATTGGGGTGATTGTTGTTGGCGAGATGGCCATTGCATGGGAATTCGAGGGGGAGGTCTGTTAGAGGTTGGGGTGTAGGGTGGCTGTGCAAGCGCATGGTTTTGAGATGGTGTTTGGGGAGGTGGCGGATATTGGGGGTACCTTGTAGTGTGAGGGGGGGGCGATTAGCAGCATTGTACCCCCTTCCCCTGCCCCTTGGATAGCTCGCCCTCTGTCTATATGGGCACTGCGATTTCCAATGTCCCTGTTCCCCACAATTAAAACATCCTTGGTCAGGTGGGTAGGGCTGCATGGTCATGAGGTGCGGTGGTGAGGATGAGGTTTCAGGTGTGACTAGGGTTTGTGTTTGTGTCAAGGAGGGGAAAATTCCCCCTTTTTGTTCAAAGACTCCTGAAGTCTCTCTGGACCTAGCGTCCTTCATGAATTCATCTGGTGCTTGCTCTGCCCATTTGGGGTTTGTGAATTTGAGCAAGTGCGTCACTTTGGGATCGCCTCCCGACATGATGGTAGTAGTAAATAATTGTGGTGTGTCCCCATCTACAGCTTTCCATAGGGAGTATACTCTGGTACAGTAATCATAGAATTTCTCTTTAGGTCCCTGCTTGGCTAGGATCAGTTCTTGGAGTGCAGATGATCCTTTGTATAATTTGGACCAATGACCTCCCATGCTTTTCCAAAAGGATATCCAATCCTTATCGGTCTGGATATGGGCTGTCCATAGGTCGTCTACAGGGGCTACTTCTGGGCTGTCTGGGTCTACAATGCTAAGAATACTTTTTATGTCATCTTTGTCAAGCCCTGTGCCTGCACTATATTTTGCCAGAAAGGTACCTGCATCTCGTGGATACTTCTTGGGATTGGGACATAGTTCTTTTATTTTGGAGAGTGTACCCAAAGGTAATGGTATATGCACCTCGGTGTTCCCCATGGTCATCAAAGGTGCTTTGAGTGAAGCCCCTACTGCTTCTCTCTCAGTTTCCTCTTCTATGGATAATGTCCCTGTTTTACTAATTGGGCCTGACTCCTCAGTTTTGGGAATAGGTGTCTCTTTTGTATGGCTTCTTGTAGTGGTGGGGGGCAGCGCTATAATCCTATCCTGCGCTTCTTTCAACATTTCCTCCTTCTTCCCTAATTGCTTTCTTAACTTTTCTAGTTCCTTTTGTAAGTCCTCCATCCTATGTACCTCTCTCTCTTTTCCCTCCTGAAATTCCTTCTCCCTTTCTTCCAAGTTTTTCTGATACATTTCTAACTCTATTTTCTTATCCACTTGTACCTTTTCTGCCTCATTGAGGACTATTTCTTTTTGTTTTAGGTCTTCCATAAGTGTTTCTAACTCAGTTCTCCTTTTCCCTATTCTCTCTTCTTCCTCCGTTTTCCTCTCTTCAAACTCTTTTATTTTTGCCTCTAATTCCTGCATTTCGGGACTACCCACTTCTTCTTGTCCTGTAACTTCTTCCTGTCTCCCCTCTTCCTCTCTGCCCCTACTTATTTGTTCCCATTGGGCCACTTGTTGTGGTGTTGCTGTGGTGTGTGCTATGGCGGCTAGGACTACAGGATCCAGTGTAGGATATAATTGAAGGTATGGACCTAGCGTCCCATCCTCGTTTTTTACCATAACATAAGGTGGGGGTGGACATTGAGGCGGGGGAGGGGGAGGTGAAGGGGGTGCAGGGGCTTCAGCCATAGCACTGGGTCCTATATTTGGAGTAAGCTTTGTAGTTTTATTAATATGCTTCTTTTTATATTTGTGTAGACATTTATCCCATGCATGGTAACAATCTTTTATATATTGAATATTTTCCCACTTCCCTGGAGGGTACGAATTTTTGTGGATTTGGCATATTTTACTTACTTCCTGCCAGTCTTCCTCAGTACAAGGACCATATGGCCCTGGGTCATGTATCCCCAATTGCTGACACCTTTCTCGGATTTGTGTCCAAAATGGTTCTACCTGGGGGCCAGGGATCATATTACTGAGAAATTCATAGGGTGATGGGGTGGCCATGGCTTGGGTTGCTGCAGAATTCCCCCTCTAGTAGTCTGGGCAGTGCGTGTCTAGTGGCAGGACACAGGTGATAACACCCGGTTTGTCCAACAATCCGGTCTCTGGTCTGGGAGTAGGATCCCTGATCTTTTTTGGGCAGATGGACTTATATAAAACTATGAAGATTTACCCTTAATATACGATGAAGGGTAAATCTTTCCTGGTGGCGGGATATACCCCTCTTACACCAAGTCTGCAAGAGAACCCCCCTGGTCTGGTGGTCAGTAAAATCCACTTGTCATCTATTCTTAGGAAGAGTAGACCTAACGTGCAATGGGGGCAGGCGGATGCTATGTCACTACAAGAGGGCTCCTCATACTCTGCACTCATTTAAACAACAACAATTATTTTCCTTATACTCTATATTAAAACTTATACTCTATATACTTACACACGTACCTAGAGAGAAACAGACATATTCTTAATATACTTTAAGACATGAAATAACCGTATTGCAATACATTTATCAATTTATAGTGCACTTTTTAAAAAAAAATATTTTTTTTTTTTCAAATGGGCGTCCACTCCACCAATCCCTTTGTCACGGGCGTAATCTACTACTTCCCGTGTTAAAAATACTATCACCAATAGTTTTAAGTCAGACCAACCTAGTCGGACTCCCCTAAACCTATAAATTCCTTGCGAGCCCTTTTAACCTCCCGAGGGACCAGCCTAGTCCGCCGCGAAGGCACAGTTACTTCTTTTAAATTTAAACTAAGTTCGTAGCGGCCGCCCGGACAGAGTAAGTGTTTACACCATTCACCAATCAGGTAAAAAGAGTAAAGTGACTTACCTGTCGCAAGACGAACCCCACTCCTGGTACCAAAACTGTTAGGTTGCTCGTCTTCTTAATAATACCAGTTACCCCTGGTTGCCTAGGCTAGGATGGAGGAGCGGAGGTCCCGATCACCGGTGGACAGACACCACACATACTCGATTTGTACGTGAATAATGACTGCGAGGTTTATTAACTCACACATAGCCTTTTATGCAGTAGGAGAAAAAGACCCTGCCCCTTAGAAGTCATTACACATAAACATACGTCAGCATTATACTTCCTCAAACAATAGTCCTTGTTAATAAATATAGACCAAAGGTTAGTTAGCTCGTTACGCTTTGCACATCAGTGTCTGCTGACTGACCCCAAATATGTCAAGAGTTCAGCAAAACCATTCTCAACCAGCATTACCTCACCATGCAGTTGGTATCACAAGTTGAAACAGACAATTGATGCTTGTATAGAAACTTGAGACTGACCTTCTGGTCAGACTTGAGTAATCATCTTCTTTTTGTCACGCTACTAATTATCACGTTATCAGTAGTTTGTTACGTACACATAACACAGGCTTTATAAAATAAAAGTAAAGCATAAATAGAAAAGGTACCTTATACCTTATACTGATTATTTTTTTTTACAGCTATAAAGGTAGCAGTATTAGCGTTTGCGTTTTTAAACGATAACTTAAAGCGGGAGTCCACCGTTTTTTTTTTGTTTTTTTTTTAAAAGCCAGCAGCTACAAATACTGCAGCTGCTGACTTTTAAAATAATGACACTTACCCGCCCAGCACGCCTGCGATGTCGGCACCCGAAGCCGATCTCTCGATCGTCTCTTGGGTGCTGCCGCCGCCATCTTGGGTATGGGAATCAGGAAGTGGAGCCTTGCGGCTTCATTTCCCGGTTCCCTACTGCGCATGCGCGAGTCACGCTGCGCAATAAGGATGGTCCCCGCTGTCTCTGGGATCCATGTGTTTCTCAGCAGGCAGCGGGGGACCTTCGGAAAGGGGCGTAGATTCTGCAGAAAGGGGCGTTGCTTCTGCAGAATCTACGCCGGAAGTGGGTGCAGATACCTGTACTGTACCTGCACCCCCCTCCCCCCTGAAAGGTGCCAATTGTGGCGCCGGTGGGGGGGAGGGTTCCAATGAGCGGAAGCTCCACTTTAGGGTGGAGCTCCGCTCTAATTTTTCACTTAGAATGAAAATGAGGGAAAGAAAAAAATCGCTAGGTTGATTGGTTAAAAAGGGATAGTTGGTAGATTCAACCCTATAATGAAAAATCTCACTTTTATTCTATCCAAGTAAAGGTATAAACCTCTGCCAAATGCAATGGGGCTGATTTACTAAATGAGTAGAGAATGTTTACTCTCAAAAGTGGTTATGCTAAGCCAGCCTTTCTCAGCCTTTTCAACACAAAGGAACCCCTTAAATAACTTTTCAGTTTCAGAGAACCCCTGCTAAAAAAGGACTATATCTACAACTCATGATATACTAGTATGATGGTCAGTGGGAAGAACGCTCCTTACACTTGTGGTCATTGGGAAGAATTCCCACCTTACAGATAGCTAAAAAGATCAATGGTGTCAGTGGGAACTTATCTGAGACAGAAATTAATCAAGGAACCCATAGCAACCTCTGGAGAAACCCTAGTTGATAAACCCTGTGCTAGGCTACGGTTTAGTAATTCCTTTATTAATATTATAGTGTAGCACCCTCTACCTTAGGTAGGCACGTGCTAGGTGTAGGTTTTGTGTAAGCTGCCAGCGCAGGTAAATTTAAGAAGGCCTATGCTGTGAGCTAGGTCTGTTTGTTTTGATCTGGGGGCAGGGGAGGGGTTTAGTATAGCAGCAGGTGACTGATATGTGCCTCAGTTCTTGGGTGCCTTCTCTGTTTCCAGGGAGAAGGTTATGGAAAAGGGGCATGGCAGAGAGCTGGAGTGCCATGAGGTGCATGTGGGAGCTCCGACCAATCCCCAACTAGGACTCCTTCATATACCCATGGTCAACCTGCTGAGGGAGGAGTTGTCGGCTGGATAAACTGGATGATGGAGTGTTAGACTGTTGTGTCTGAGGGAACCCCCTTTCTTGGGGGGGGGGGGGGTGTACCTCAGGCAGGGTGCTCGGGGCTGGGAGGGAGCCTCTCCTTACACGGTTATGGAGAGGTGTCTGGGAACAGGAGCCAGAAAGGACAGCTGGTCAGCACGTCCTGAGTAAAGTCATTCAGGAGGGATCCAGGCCAGGTATCGGTGAGTGGAAATCACAGTGGAAAGCTCTGGAAGAGACATGCCAGAAGTTGGATGTAGAGCCAGAGCCCCCCACTCTGAGGCAGTCCCACGCTTGCCAGCAGCCATTTGAGGGCTCCAGTATGCATTCCTCATCCTCCCCGGTAGTTCCGCCACTGGCTCGCCTCTTCCTCTGCACAGGTGAGGCTGCATTGTGCACCGGTCACGCTGCATTGGGCACAGGTGAGGCTGCATTGGGCACAGGTGGGCACAAGTGAGACTGCATTGGGCACAGATGAGGCTGCAATGGGCACAGGTGAGGCTGTATTGGGCATGGATCACGATGCATTGGGCACAGGTGGGCACAGGTGAGGCTGTATTGGGCACAGGTGAGATCACATTGGGCACAGGTGAGGCTGCATTGGGCATGGGACATTCTGCATTGGGCACAGACAGGTCATGCTGCATTGGGCACAGGTGAGGCCGCATTGGGCACAGGTCACATTACAATGGGCACAGGTGATGCTGCATTGGGCACAAGCCACACTGCATTGGGCACAGGTGAGGCTGTATTGGGCACTGGACACGCTGCATTGGGCACAAGTGGGCACAGGTGAGGCAGTATTGGGCACGGGCAGGCCACGCTGCATTGGGAACAGGCAGGCCACATTGGGTACAGGTGAGGATTATTGAAGCGCTAACACCAGCTGTTTGGAGTATCTTTATCTGTTGATTGTTAAACTTTCTGGAATACGTATATTGCTATTGTGGTGTAGGATCTGGGCCTGTTGTCCCTCCATCCCTTTTCTTTGCTTCCTTCCTTCCTTCCTCATTCATCTCAGACTCGAACCACACCCCCTTTTAGCCACGCATTTTAAACCACGCCCACTATTTAATTTAAGCCCCGCCATTTTTTGTGGGGGGGGGGGGGGGCCCATACAACATTTTGCTATGGGGCCCTGTGATTTCTAGTTATGCCCCTGATGAAGACCCCTTAAAGAGGAAGTAAACAGTGGTGGGTTACTTCCTCTTTATTTCCTTGAAAAGGTAAAGCATAATGGGCCACTATGCATTGCATAGTAGTCCATTATGTGTCACTTACCTGAAACCAAAACCCGCAATGTCCCTGTTGTCCCCAATAGCAGGGAGCATCCATCTTCGCCCCTCTTCCTTCCAGGGGCCGCAAAGTCCAGCTTTGTGACTGGCCAGAGTCATGTGACATCACTCCCGGGCTTGCGTGCGGGAGCCACCAGTAACGGCATGACCAATATTAGAAACGGCATGATGTTCCCTTTCTAAACTGCCCATGCGCAGTACTCATTAGTGCTCATCTTTTTCGTAAATATCTCCTAAACCGTGGAGGTTTATGAGATATTTCAAGCACCTACAGATAAGCCTTAATATGGGCTTTCATGTAGATAAAAATGGTTATACAGGGTGCACAACCACTTTAATCATTGTTTTATTCATGGGTAACCAGATCCAGTAAGGTCTGGAATGCATCAAGCAAATCCGTGTCATTAAAAACACTCATCCTAACTATAATGGGTTCCTGGTGTTCAGGATCTTTTGTGATGGTTTTGCAGGGGGTCTCCAAACTACGGCCCTTCAGTTGTTCAGGAACTACAATTCCCATCATGCCTAGTCTTGTTTGTGAATGGCAAAATTTCACAATGTCTCATGGGACATGTAGTACCGCAACAGCTGGAGGGTCTTAGTTTGGAGATCCTTGGTTTAGAGCAGGCATATGCAATTAGCGGACCTTCAGCTGTTGCAGAACTACAAGTCCCATGAGGCATAGCAAGAGTCTGACAGTCACAAGCATGACACCCAGAGGCAGAGGCATGATGGGACTTGTAGTCTTGCAACAGCTGGAGGTCCACTAATTGCATATCCCTGGTTTAGGGAAAACAAACATTTGACCTTTTATTATGTTAGAACAACCATTTTATATGTTAAATGAATGCAAAAAGTGAAGCGCAACACTTCTCAAAAATGATCCACCTCCACATGTGTACTTACAGTATAAAACCATCTAGAACATCAAAGAAATATATAAGTCCATACAAAATAGCATCAAATGATTTGTAGTGTTCATCAAGTGTATTCACCTATTGGTCGATGGTGGGGTGAAATCACTGCTTTGTGCCAGAGCTCGCAACACAATTTTGAGTTACTTATAAGTCATTTATAATTTTGAGCTTTTTTATTTAGTAGTTAATAATTGCGCTTATTGCTTTACAAACCGTTCAAACCATTTTACGTGTGCCTAACATTAGGGGGCCTCTTATTATTTCTGAGTTATCTTTTCAATTTTGTCTTCTTTTTCCTTTGATGAATTCAAATTATCCACAGAGCCTAAAAATGTTCACCTTGAAGAAATCCCTGTTACTCCTTTTCTTTCTTGGGACTAGGGATGAGCTTCGTGTTCGAGTCGAACATACGTTCGACTCGAACATCGGCTGTTCGCCCGTTCGGCGAATTCCGAACGTTATGGGCCGTTCGCGTCACATCCGTGTGGCGCTCACGGCCCACAATGCACTGCGTCATCGCAGTGCATTCCTGGCTCATGATTGGCCAAGCATGCACTGTGACCCCGCATGCTTGGCCAATCACAGCTCCAGCAGCGAGGAGAGCCATGATTGGCCACAGGCAGGATGCCTGTGACCAATCATAGCTCAGGCTGTGTAGTACACGCCCCACACTATATAAGGCCGCCAGCGCGGCGGCCTAGTGTAGTGTGTTGGCGTCTGAAGCAGTTAGTGGGTGTTCTGTGTACCTTCAACACAGTACACACCGATCGTTTTCGGCCGATTTTCGATCTTGCTGTTGTGTAGTGGTTGTTGTCTGTGTGCCCTGACCGCAGTATACACCGCTATATTCACCTCACCTATATAGCTAGTGATCTATCTTTTATAATAGAGCTTGCAGTCAGTAGTGTTAGGAGCTTGTGCGTGCTGTCTGCGTGCTCTGTACCCAGTACACACCGCTATATCCACCTACATAGCTCTTATCTATTTGAGCCCACTTGCCATCTGCAGGAGTTATTGGAAGTTGTGTGTGCCTCAAGCACAGCACAGTATACATCTGTATATACCCCTTTATCTCTGGTGTTCTATAAAAAAGGCATCTGCAGGAGTTAGTGGGTTTTTTGTGCCTCCAGCACAATATACACCTGTATCTACCCTTTATTGCTGTTCTCTAATAAAGCCATCTGCAGGGCTTACTGGGTGTTGTGTGACTCAATTACAGTATACCCCTTTATCTCTGGTGTTCTATAATAAAGGCATCTGCAGGAGTTAGTGGGTGTTGTGTGACTCCAGCACAATATACACCTGTATCTACCGTTTATTGCTGCTCTCTAATAGAGCCATCTGCAGGGCTCAGTGGGTGTTGTGTGACTCCATTACACTGCTGTTTTACCCAACTCCCTTCAGGCCATTACCATGTCTGGAAAGCCAGAAAGGAGAGGCAGACAGGCGCGAGCCGATAAAAGAGGGCAAGCAGGCTCTGTGTCTAGAGACAACAGTGCTGGTCGTGGACGCGGTGCATCGTCATCAGCACGTGGCCATGGGACACGCTTGTCCTTCTTTTCGGCAGCTGGACATGTTGAACCGCAACATGCCAACGACTTGGTAGAGTGGATGACCAAGCCCTCTTCATCCTCCTCATCCTCTCTCACCCAGTCTCAGGGTACTAGCAAAGCAGCTGCCAACGCATCGTCTTCCCTCCTCTCAATGTCATCATCAGTGACTCCTTCCCTAGACCCACCACGTCCTCCTGAGGAGTCTCCTGAACTCTTTGAGCACAGTGTTGGGTACATGCTCCAGGAGGATGCCCAGTGTTTTGTGGGCTCTGATGATGACACTCAGCTAGAGGAAGGCAGTAGCGTGAGTGCAGAGAGAGGGGATGCTCAAGAAGGACAGCAATCTGGCAGTCATGTTCCACAAGCTGCAGCATACTGCCAGGTTTGCTACAGCGATGAAGAGGGAGGGGATGATGAGGGCACTGACTCCACGTGGATGCCTGGAAGGAGAGAGGAGGAGGAGGAGGAGGCACATGTCCAATGAGGCAGGATGCCCTCCGGGGGCCAGCTTAGGGGCAGCACACCGACTGAATCACACCGCAGAGCTCCGCCTGTGCAGGGCGCTGCCTCTGCGCGTTATTCTAAAAGTTCTTTGGTGTGGGCCTTTTTTGAGACGAGTGCATCAGATCGCACCGCTGCTATTTGCAACATATGTCTCAAGCGTATCTCGCGTGGCCAAAACATCAGCCGCTTGGGCACCACATGCTTGACCAGACATATGTTGACCTGCCATGCAGCTCGTTGGCAAGCGTACCTCAAAGACTCACACCAAAGAACAAAGCGGACCTCTCCTTGCTCCTCATCAGCTGGCATCTCCAACCCCACTAGACCTTCAGTCCTCTCTGAAACCTGCTCTGAGAGGAATGAAGGTGTAGAATTAGGCGTGTCACAGCCAAGTGCTTCCGGGAACTCTGCTAGCGGTACACCCACGTCCGATTATAGCAGGCAAATGTCCCTGCCCCAGCTGCTGGACCGGCGAAAGAAGTTCACTCCCAGCCATCCACATGCCCAGTGGTTGAATGCTAGCTTGGCTAAATTGCTAGCACTTCAACTGCTGCCTTTTCAGTTGGTAGACTCGGCCCCCTTCCGTGAGTTTGTACAATGTGCGGTTCCTCAGTGGCAGGTCCCCAAACGCCACTTTTTCTCACGGAAGGCGATTCCGGCTCTCTACCGGCATGTGGAAGGCAATGTCCTTGCCTCGCTGGACAGAGCGGTCAGCGGTAAGGTGCATATTACCGCTGACTCATGGTCCAGCAGGCATGGACAGGGACGTTACCTGTCTTTCACGGCCCATTGGGTCACTCTCCTGGCAGCTGGGAAGGATGCAGGACAAGGTGCAGTAGTGTTGGAGGTTGTTCCGCCACCACTCCTCCAAAATGCTACTATTGGTTGTGACACACCTCTCTCCTCCACCCCCTCCTCTTCTTCTTCCTCCATGGCCTCTTCCAGTGCTCTGTCCTCAGAACCAGCGGTGCTTCGTAGGCGTTCCAGGGGCTACGCAAGTACGCAGGCAAAACGATGCCATGCCGTGCTTGCGCTGGTTTGTTTGGGGGACAGGAGCCACACTGGGGCGGATGTTTTGTCAGCTCTGCAGGGGCAGGCCGAGAGGTGGTTGACGCCACGCCAGCTTAAGCCAGGAATGGTGGTTTGTGACAATGGCACCAACCTCCTCTCCGCCCTCCGACAGGGACAACTGACCCATGTGCCCTGTGTAGCTCACGTCCTTAACCTGGTGGTGCAGCGGTTCTTGGGCAGGTACCCCGGCTTACAGGATGTCCTGAAGCAGGCCAGGAAAGTCTGTGTGCATTTCCGTCGATCATTTAATGCCTGTGCTCGGCTGGCTGAGCTCCAAAAGGAGTTGAACCTGCCCAAGAACTGCCTTATATGTGACATGCCCACCAGGTGGAACTCAACGTTGGCCATGCTGCAGCGGCTGCACACGCAGCAGAGGGCCATCAATGAGTACCTGTGCGACTACGGCACCAGGACAGGGTCAGGGGAGCTCGGTTTTTTCTCACCACGCCAGTGGGGCATGATCAGGGATGCATGCACTGTCCTGTCACCGTTTGAGGAGGCCACAAGGATGGTGAGCAGTGACAGTGCATGCATCAGTGACACTGTACCTCTTGTCCACCTCTTGGAGCATACGCTGCGTGGAATAATGGACAGGGCACTTGAGGCAGAACAGAGGCAAGAAGAGGAGGACTTCCTTGCCTCTCAAGGCCCCCTTTATCCAGACAGTGTTCCTGCTGTGCCACCCATCACACAGGAAGAGGATGAGGAGGAGGAAGAGGAGGAGGAGGATGATTGCGTCAGCATGGAGGTGGAGGCTGGCACTCAGCATCAGCAGCAGCAGCAGCAGCAGCAGCAGCAGCAGCAGTCTTGTAGGGATGATTTACAGTCCCAAGAAACACGTGGACTTGTACATGGCTGGGAGGAGGTAGCTGGGGATCATGTTGCCCTTAGTGACCCAGAGGACTCCGGACCGAATGCCTTAGCTAACCTACGCTGCATGGCCTCCCTGATCCTGCAAAGCCTGCAGAAGGATCCTCGTATTCTTCGGATCAAGGAGAGGGACCATTACTGGCTCTCCACTCTCCTTGATCCACGGTACAAGGGTAAGGTTGCCGACCTTATCTTGCAATCGCAGAGGGAGCAGAGGATGAGACATCTCCGGGAGGCCTTGCAGAAAGGTCTGTGCAACGCGTTCCCAGAGACTGGGAGGTTACAAACTCCTGGTCCTGGACAACGTGTTGCTGAGGCATTGGTCAGAAGGAGCGGTGGAGAAGGTGGCCGTCTGACTGATGCTTTCAGACAATTTTTTAGTCCGCAGCCCCAAGGTATGATCGGTTCCAGCACCCATCGCCAGCGTCTGATTTACATGGTGCAGGAATACCTAGGGGCAAGGTCAGACTTGGACACCTTTCCCACCGAAAATCCTCTGGCTTACTGGGTCTTGAGGATGGATCACTGGCCAGAGCTTGCACAGTATGCAATTGAGCTACTGGCCTGTCCTGCATCCAGCGTTCTTTCGGAACGCACCTTCAGTGCTGCTGGTGGCTTTGTTACTGATCACAGGGTGCGCCTGTCCACCGAATCAGTTGATCGACTGACCTTCATCAAGATGAATCAGTCTTGGATCATCCACAGCTACCAAGCACCTGAAGCTGATGTAACAGAATAATTTTTTTTTAAATATCACATCCCTTCAAGACTGCCTATGCTGATGCTGAGTGACTGTCCTGTTATGTTGATTGTCTATCCTCTTCCTCCTCCGCTGATATGTTGGAAGAACATTTCTGGTTCTGGGTGATGCCTAAGGCCCAATTTTTCTGCCCCTGTTTAACAGGGGCGTTTAAGTACAATTTTTGATGCAATGCTTTGCAGCAGGGCTAATTCCTGCAATAAAACAAGAGTATATGGCAGAGGTTGCAGTGTGGTGGCACCAGCACCAGTGCCTAAGGCCCAATTTTTCTGCCCCTGTTTAACAGGGGCGTTTAATTACAATTTTTGATGCAATGCTTTGCAGCAGGGCTAATTCCTGCAATAAAACTAGAGTATATGGAAGAGGTTGCAATGTAGTGGCACCAGCACCAGTGCCTAAGGCCCAATTTTTATGCCCCTGTTTAACAGGGGCGTTTAATTACAATTTTTGATGCAATGCTTTGCAGCAGGGCTAATTCCTGCAATACAACTAGAGTATATGGCAGAGGTTGCAGTGTGGTGGCACCAGCACCAGTGCCTAAGGCCCAATTTTTCTGCCCCTGTTTAACAGGGCGTTTAATTACAATTTTTGATGCAATGCTTTGCTGCAGGGCTAATTCCTGCAATAAAACTAGAGTATATGGCAGAGGTTGCAGTGTGGTGGCACCAGCAGCAGTGCCTAAGGCCAAATTTTTCTGCCCCTGTTTAACAGGGACATGTAATTACAATTCTTGATATAATATTTCACAGGAGGGCCCCTTCCTGTGCCCACCCAGAGTAACGGTGAGGACTTATAGTGTTGTGGCACCAGCACCACAACCACCAAAGGTCAATTTTTCTACCACTGTTCAACAATGTCATGTAATTACAATTCTTTTTTTTTTTTTTAAGTTTAAAAGAGTTTTATTGAAATATTGAGGTCATAACAGAGTTGAAACTCCCACGCAGGGGAGATCTTAAAAATGAAAACATAACACGCTGTACATAAGACAAAGAGATGTTCCGTGCCAAAGCATCTAATAAAAATCTTTAGAAGTAACAGCAAGGAGATCCTAGTACCTGAGAGGATCAGGAGTATGGTTTAACATAAACATCTAGGATTAAAATTTAACTCCTGAAGAAAATCAGAGTGGAGAAAAAAGGAAAGGAGTACTAGGGGAACCATGAAGGAGAGACAGAGTATAAAATAATAAGCATAAATGAACCCTCTCTCCCGGCGGCCTAAAGCCCCGACACCCCGACAGGGAACTTACTGTGTCGGAGCCCCGTGGCCCACCCGGATCCGAGGACCAGCTGATTTCAAATCACATAATACCCTGCTTAGCGTATTCTGAGAACGAAACTATCTAAAAAAAAACAAAACTAAAAGGTAGAGCCTGGCAGAGACCCCAGGGGGTCCTAAACAAAGGCTTGGCTCCCAGCTAGACGTGGGGACTAGCCCCTGGGAAGGTGTAGCAAACAATAGATATTGCGAATAGTTCAGGCCTAGAAGCACCTAAGGAGCCAAAGCCTGTTCAGAAAAACGTCAGCCGCCCTCCCTCAGCCTGTGCCGGGGGGAGGAAGGGAGGAGACAAGAGGGGGAAAGTGAGAAGAAGAAAAGAAAGGGTGGAAGAAGAGGGGGGAGGACAGTACGGAGCGGAAGGTGCCTGGGCCAAGGAGAGTGGGAGGTAGTCAGGGGAGAGTTCAGCTCCCGGGGCGGAGCAAACGAGGAACCCGAGTACTAAAGAGAGACTAAAGGCTAAAGGAGGGTCCCAATGTGACTAGCCCAGGGTTCCCACACCCTTTTAAATTTGTCCATTTTGTCAAGAATGGCATAGGAAGTTTTTTCTTGAAACATAATCCAGGTGATTTTTTGTTTCAGGTTCGGGAAGGAAACCCTAGGGGATTTCCAGGACCTGGCTATAGTCAACTTAGCACCCAGTAGAATAAAGTGAATCAAAAATTGAGTGTGTTTGGGGATGTGGGGGATTCTATCATTTAGGAGGGCAAATGCTGGGGATTGAGGGGCTGCATGGCCAGTGACCTTGCGGATCAGAGCAAAAGTCTTATTCCAGAAGTTTCTGATCCTGGGACATTCCCATAAAATGTGAATGAGCGATCCTAGGTGCCCACACCCTCTAAAGCATAAGGGAGAGGACTGAGGGTAAAATTTAGCAAGGCGGGTGGGGACCAGGTACCAGCGGGTAAGGACTTTGACATCCGCCTCCACTAAGGATGTGCTAAGGATCCCCTTGAAGGCAGTATTGAAATGGGTGTGCCAGGAGTCCAGGTCCCACTCAAGTCCTAGGTCATGTTCCCAGCTCAGCATGTATTGCGCTTTATCCATTGGCTCGGCAAGCGCGGAATAGATCAGAGAAATCCCTCCCCTCATGTCTATGGCTGAAGAACACCAGAGTTCGTAAGATGAAACTGTGAGGGGGAGGGGGTGTTGGGAAGTTAGCTTGTGCAAAAAATTGGATATTTGATGGAACCGGAACCTTTCTGTGGGAGGCATCTCCAGCTTAGAGATGCATTGACTCAGCTTGAGTGGCCCTGCTGGGTTGAGAAAATGTCCTATTCTGTAAAGGCCTTTGTCTATCCACCATTGGAATGCTCTGATATTCTGCCCCCGCTGAAATGAAGGGTTGTTGAAAATATGTGCGAGAGGTTGCCACTTGGAAGTAAGGGTGTTGGACTTATATATCTTATCACAAAGAGCGAGGGAGTGAGAAAGGGTAGGGGACATGACCGGGGGTCTAGATTTTGGGGGGCGCCATAGAAGAAAATAGATGGTGTGTTTAGGGATAGCCTGTCTTTCCATCTCTATCCAATCGGGTTTAGGTCCTCTCGAATAAACATTAGATATCTGGCAGAGTTGTGCTGCCTGATAGTACCACCAGAGATTGGGCAGACCTAGACCGCCTTTCCGTCTGGGTCTGAATAGTGTTTTCTTGGGGGGTCTATGGTTGGATTTGCCCCAGGTAAATTTAATAATTGCCGACTGAAGGTTCTGTACGAGAGACTTAGGGACCGGAATTGGTAGAGAGCGGAAGAGATACAGTAACCTAGGGAGAAGGGTCATTTTAACAGCATTAATCTTCCCTATCCAGGACATCTTGTGGAGGGACCATTGTTCGAGATCATTTTTAAGTTTTTTAAACATGGGTGGGTAATTGTGATGGAATAATCGACCAAAATTGGATGTAAGGTGGACCCCTAAATAGGGGATGGAGGAGGAGCTCCAGGCGAAAGGGAAGTGCTCTTTTAGCCTATTTACTAGGTCGGGGAAACGTTGAGGGCTGTTGACTTGGCCATATTAACTTGGAGTCCCGAGATTTGTCCAAATTTTTGGAGGAGTTGAAGGACATGAGGGGTCGAGATTAGGGGGGAAGTGATAAAGAGAAGGACGTCATCCGCGAACAGAGCGCATTTATGGGTCGTGTCGCCACATTTCACTCCCGGAATGTCTGGGTGATTCCTGATGGAAATAGCTAATGTTTCGATACCAATGGCAAAGAGAAGGGGGGAGAGTGGGCAGCCCTGTCTGGTTCCTTTACTAATTAAGAAGGGGTCTGAGAGGTGGCCCTGGAGTCTAACCTGTGCTCGGGGGTGGGAGTAAAGGGCTTCAAGGAGGTGGATGAAGTGGGGACCAAAGCCCCACTTTCCTAGGACGCCAAATAAGTAGGGCCAAGTGATAGTGTCGAATGCTTTCTGCAAATCTATGGAGAGGAGGAAGCCCTCCTGAGGAGGCCCTCCGTCCCACCCCGAGTTAAGAAGGGAAATAATATCCACCGCTCTCCTTATCTGGTCCGGTCCCTGTCTTCCAGGGATGAAGCCCACTTGGTCCTTGTGGATATAAGTGCCAATGAAAGATCCCAGTCGGTTAGAGAGAATTTTGGTCATTATTTTCAGGTCATTGTTGATTAATGAGATAGGCCTGTAGTTGCTAACTAGACTCTGATCTTTCCCCGGTTTAGGAATGACCGAGATATATGCCAAATTGGCTGCATAGTCAAGGGGTGAGGCTTGGGACAAGGAGTTGAAAAATTGGGCCAGATAAGGAGACAGAATGTCAGAGAAGGTCTTATAGTAGTGTGTCGGAAACCCGTCCGGGCCCGGAGCAGACCCTTTCCTAAGGTCCTTAATAACTGCTCTGACTTCTGCTTCTGAAATGGGGGCATCCATGATTGAACGATGAGAGTCCGATATCTTGGGGAGGGGAACGCTGTCGAGGTAGGTTTCGGTAGACTGAGAGCTGGTAGGGTTCGGGCTAGAGTAAAGCTTAGCATAGAATTCGTGGAAGGCATTCAGGATATGTTTGGGGTTTTGTGTAAGGGTACCAGAAGATGATTTGATTTTTGGAAGTTAAGTTAAGTTAAGATAAAGATAAAGATAAAATCTACCACTCACCCATTGGGTATATTTTTCGGCACTGGAGGTGAGGGCGGTGTTAAGAGCGATCTTGGCTGCATCAAGGCGAGCAAGAGAGGAAGCAGAGGGGTGCTTTTTATGCACTTTGCATAAGATCCGGAAATTTTTCTCCAATTTGATGATGTCTGCTTGTTTTTCCCGTTTAAGGCGGGAGGAGAGCTGGATGAGCTTGCCCCTCATAACTGCCTTATGAGCCCCCCACAGTACACTGGGAGAAATGTCCTCAGTGTCATTATTATGGAAATATTCCTTAAGGTCATTTTCAAGGCTAGTGCGATGTGCCGGGTGGGAAAGTAGACTCTTTCAGCCGCCATTGTGGTGGAGTTGTTCGGTTTAGGCAGCCGGAA